>NW_027397098.1:1889859-2117455 GCF_003265705.2 Callorhinus ursinus
GATGTTGGCGGGGATGTGGAGAAAGGGGAACCCTCCTACACTGTTGCGGGGAATGCAAGCTGGTGCAACCACTCTGGAAAACAGTATGGAAGTTCCTCAAACAGTTGAAAATAGAGCTCCCATACAATCCAGCAATTGCACTACTGGGTATTTACCCCAAAGATACAAATGTAGGGATCCGAAGGGGTACGTGCACCCCGATGTTTATAGCAGCAATGTCCACAATAGCCAAACTGTGGAAAGAGCCAAGATGTCCATCGACAGATGAATGGATAAAGAAGAAGTGGTATATATACACAATGGAATATTATGCAGCCATCAAAAGGAATGAGATCTTGCCATTTGCAACGACGTGGATGGAACTGGAGGGTGTTATGCTGAGTGAAATAAGTCAATCAGAGAAAGACATGTATCATATGACCTCACTGATATGAGGAATTCTTAATCTCAGGAAACAAACTGAGGGTTACTGGAGTGGTGGGGGGTGTGAGGGATGGGGTGGCTGGGTGATAGACATTGGGGAGGGTATGTGGGTATGTGCTATGGTGAGCGCTGTGAATTGTGCAAGACTGTTGAATCACAGATCTGTACTTCTGAAACAAATAATGCAACCATATGGTAAGAACAAAGAAAAAGAAGAAGATAGCAGGAGGGGAAGAATGAAGGGGAGTAAGTCGGAGGGAGAGATGAATCATGAGAGAAGATGGACTCTGAAAAACAAACTGAAGGTTCTAGAGGGGAGGAGGGTAGGGGGATGGGTTAGCCTGGTGATGGGTATTAAAGAGGGCACGTTCTGCGTGGAGCACCGGGTGTTATGCACAAACAATGAATCATGGAACACTACATCAAGAACTAATGATGTAATGTATGGTGATTAACATAACAATAAAAAATTAAAAAAAAACAAACAATATAAAATTATTTTCTCATAGTTCAAGAAACCAGAGTCTGAAATCCCAGTGTCAGGCAGTGTGTCACTTCCTGCAGCACGTCTAGCAGAGGATCTTTCTTATCTATTCCGGCTTCAGGTGGCCCCTGCCTTTTTTTGGTGTGTGTCAGCATGACTCCAGTCTCTGCCTCTGTCCTCAGATGGCTTTCTTCCATCTGGGTCTATGTGTGTCCTCTCCTTTCTGAGGAGAACATCAGTCATGGGATATAGGGCCCACCCTAAATCCAGGATGATTTCATTTCAAGTTCCTTAATGTATTTCATCTACAAAGACCTTATTTCCAAATAAGGTCACCTCCTGAAGTTCTGGGCAACATGAACTTTGGAGGGATACTATTCAGACCCGTTATACCTACTTACCACAAAATTAGGGAAAGAAAATCAAGAGACCCTCTGAAAAGAAAAAGTTGTATTTTAAATAATGTTTAATTTTTAAAAAGTCTAGTAAATAGTATCTGTAGATTTTAGGCTGGCTGAATAGAATTAAAGGTAATATTTTTGATATGTAGATAACATTTAAAATTTTCAGTTTTGTTTTTTTGCGAAGAGCCATAATCATCAGTTTCTCATAATAATGTAAACACAGAAATGAATTTAGACAAAAACCCTGATTAGATCAATTAACTGGCCATCAGGTTAATGGCTCTCAGCGTTCGTTTGAATTCAATTTCCATTTTCCCTTTTCAGATTAGTAAGCATGCATTTTATCTGAAAGTATCACAGACTTAACCATAAATAAAAGTTCAGTTGGAATTTTTTTAAGATCGTTCTTATGGGATTACATTTTTGTTTTACATATAGTTAATAATTAACTACCCTTCCCCAAAATTTAGAAATGACTTAAATTGTAATTTAAAATTATTTTTTCTCCAATTCTGTCAAATGATGTAACCTATCTAATCTCTATGATTTCAGGTTTCAATCATTAACTCTACAGATATGACTTTTATTCAGAATTTCACTGGCGAACAGGTGAAGACCTTTTAATACCAATCAATGTCACTCAGTACTAATAGTAAATCGCAATATTCATATCATTTATTCATTCATAAAATAAATGTTCACCGAGTACCTACTATATGTTGGAAACTGTTCTAGGCACTGGGAATATAACCATGCATCAGACAGACAAGATCCCAGCTTTCATGCAGCAGTGTCACTAAGTACTAGGATCTGTTATATTGTAGGCCGGTATATAGTGGGCCTGGTGGTGAGTTCTAGGTATCTGCCTTCCCTCTGAGAAAACACAGGCTTCTCGTAGGCCCCATTGTATCTGTTAGAGTCAGTGGGCCTGTGCTCTGCCTCCCTTCCTCACTGCAACTGGAGCCCTCCACCCATCCCAACATGATGTGGAGGTTGACAGGCTATCTTGTTCTGGTCCCTTCCTCCCAGGGATTAGATATTGTTCCTCCCCCACCATCACTGGCTGAGGTCTTATTATGAATGAGGGACGTGCCTGTCATTCTCCTAACCTAATAAGGCCTGAGGTCATACTTTATCCAGCACCCCTGAGTTGTCCAGGGTATTGTGACCTGTTGAAATTTGCCACATTTATTTAAACAATGAATGTGGTATGGCCATCTAAGGGAGCCAGTCATTAATTGAATCAGTTTCTCTGGGCAACCCATATTCTCTCCTAACCAGAAGCCCACACTACTGAACTTCTAGGAAGCCTCACATTTGAATGTGGCCAAGTTACCTCTTGATTTTCTGGATCATGGTTTAGGATCCTTAGATGCTCCATTCTTAGATAGATATGTAGATTTGGAATAATATATTTGTCTAGCAATTTTGATTAATAGAGTTTTCTATTGAACACAGAGCATTTTTTACATCCCCCACCCCCCAACTGGGGCTTTGGTCTATCCATTACTCTGCAGTTTTCAACAAAGCATTTAACAATGTCCTTCATGATACTCTTGTGGTAAATGTGGAGAAGTAAGGCCGGGACAATACTGAAGTTGGATGAACTTACAAATTTTGAACTATTCTCAAGTGTTGGTAATTAATGGTTTATTGAAAATCTGGCAAGACTTCTCTTTTGTCCTGATTTGTTTCACATTTTTATCATTAGAAGCTTTTTAAACATTATTAAATTTGGCCTTTCTATAACTTCTTGTCCTCAATACCACCTAGTTCTTCAGTCTTTCCCTCAGCATTTAATGCATAAATGATGAAACTCCTCTGAGTGAAGGCCACACAATGCCACACCAGAAATAAGAATTTCGCTGTATGTTTGGAATAGAGAAGAGAGGTGGGAAAACTGAATTATTATTACACAGTTAACTCATGCGTTCATTCCCTCTGCAAAGAGCATTTGGTACCTGGCAACTATATCTCAGTCTTCAGAATACTATAATAAAAAAGTCATAGATTGGGTGGATAAAAAACCCAAATGTTTATTTCTCACAGTTCTGGAAGGCTGAGAAGCCCAGGATCAAAAGGTAGGCAGATTCAGTATCTGGGGAGAGTTAGTTTTTGGATTCATATAGATAGCCATAGGTCCTCACATGGTGGAAGGAGGGCTAGAGAGCTCTCTGGGTTCTCTTTTATGAGGGCACTAAACCCATTCATGAGGGCTCCACCCTCATGACCTAATCACATCCCAAAGGCACCACCTCCTAATACCATCATATTGGGGGTTAGGATCAATATTTGAATTTAGGGGAAGGAAGGGACACAAATATTCATCTATAGCAACTGTATATGTTTGGAATAGAGAAAAGAGGTGGGAGAATTTAATTATTTCATGACACTTGTTAACTCATGTATTCATTCCCTCTGCAGAGAGTATCTGGCACATGGCACCCGCTCTGAGCTGGACCCTAGTCAGGCAGTGTAGACAGAACACTGAACAACACAGACCAAAATCTCTGCCTTCTGTGGAGGACACTTTCTAGTGGATTGTAGACTGATTACATTAGAAGATGATGGGAGGCCAAGTCAGCTAAAGCACTGGATGCCAAAACATGGAAACAAAACATCTCGACACGTTCAAAACTATGGGCTGAATCTGAAAAGATGATAAATGTTGGAAACATCACTTGAAAAACAAAAAACTTAAGAGCTAGAATGTGGCTCGCTAGTTATACTCGGAAGGGACTTAGAAAACTTAGTTGACAATGAACTCAATATGAATTGATACTGAGACATGGTTTCCCGTGAAATTAAAACCCTTCTTATGCTTCATTGATATAATGATATAAACAGCCCAAAGCAAAGAGTGTAAATCCTACTTAACTCTTCTCTGGGCAGTGCACTCATGGGGTATTATCTTTTCTTTGGTATCACATGCAGTATCTCTAAGAAAGAAAGGCCATGATGGTGAGCCAGTTACAAATATTTCCATATGAAATATCATACAGGAGTGGAATTAGATTCATTCTGTGAGGTTCAACATGGCAGAACTAAATAGGATTAAGGACTAGAAGTTACAGAAGTGCCAATTTTAGCAAAGAAAATTCTAATAATTGTGTCCACAAATTGAATGGGCTGATTGTTGAATAGCTGCAGAGGATGACCAAGCAGATGTCAGGGGTACTGAGGGGAAATTATGCATGGGGTCAGACTGAATGACTTTAAGACTCTGTCCATGTCCAGGAGTCCATGAATTTAATGCAGAAATCTGCTGCAATGAGATTCATCCTTCAGGAAAAATTGAGAGAGGACTATAAAAATTATTTTTGAACATAAACTATGTCATCTTAATGGTTTTTCTTTGCAGATGGCATCTTATTTTGGATATACGGTCACAGTGTCAGATGTTAACAATGATGGGTAAGTTTTTAAGAACTTCCTCACTCACCATATGTTATATTCATCCACAAAGATGTTGCATTTTTTTCCTTCATGGAATAGATCCTTCCATACTTCTTCAACAAGATAGAGGCTCTCTTGTTTTAATTGGGTTTTGTTTTTTTTTTGGTTCAGGATAAGAGGATATATCTACTAAAGAATTCTATCGTCCTATTTTATGTCTCTGTGGAGATTTTCCACATCTCCCACTTCCAGAAAAGGACTGTTTTACTTAGTTTTATCTTTAATTTAATGAACTGAATAGTCCTTGGCCATTTGAAATCCAAAGCCATGAAAGCATTTGCTCATCTGTCGCTCTTTACCCTTACTTAGCATGTGATACATTCATAAACCATTTGCACATAAATAAACATTTTTTTCTCCTGACATTGCTTTAACCAACATACTAGTAATGCCCATGGAGAAGATGAAATAATAACATGAACTTTTCAGAGTATGGCAGCAAATTACAATTGAGCTTGGATCAAACACCATGATAAACTATGGTTGTGTTTAAGTCATTCCTTAAAAACAAACTATTATTAAACATCTCTTTGGCTCACTAAAACCACCTAACTGATAGATAAAACGGATGATTAAATAAGAAAGCCAATACACTGATAACTGATTAGCCATCCAATAAATATCAGTGGAGCACCTACTGTGTGTCAGCCATTGTTCTTAGTGTCCAGAATATGGTGGCGAATAAGGCAAAATAGGTCTCTGCTCTCAGAGAGTTCACATTTTTATAGAAATCAAATACCTGCAGAATCCTGACTATGTTCCAGGATCTGGGTTAAGCAAGCACTTTAGATACATCATTGATGGACACTAGCTATGATTTTCATATAGATAGAAATGTACTTTATATAACATGGTGGCATATGACTGGAGATAAATTTAGTTACTTTTGCACCTTTCGGAAAATATCTTTTTTTTTAAGATTTTATTTACTTATTTGAGAAAGAGAGAGAGAGAGAGAGCATGAGTGGGGGGAGGAGCAGAGGAAAAGGACAAATAGACTCTGCACTGAGAGCAGAGCCTGATGCAGGGCTCAAACCCACGACCCTGAGATCATGACCTGAGTTGAAATCAAGAGTCGGACACTTAACCGAATGAGCCACACAGGGGCCCCTGGAAAAGATCTTTTTTATTATTCTTCCATTTAACATATATTTCTTGAGCATCTACTATACACCAGCACTGTTCTAGGTGCTGGGATATAGCAGAGAACAAAATAGACACCGCTACCCTCATAGAGGCTACACTAGAGGTGGGGAGTTGGGGACTACAGATGAAAAGTAAGTAAGTCAAGTCGAGCATATTTAGATGGTGATGAACATCAGATAGGAATAAAAAAAATGGAAGGGCTGAAACCAAGATGTCCTTCAGTAGGTAAATGTACGTTCAGACAACGGAATATTGCTCAGTGCTAAAAAGAAATGAGCTGTCAAGCATGAAAATACATGGAGGAAGCTTACTTGCATATTATGAAGTGAAAGAAGCCAATCTGAGAAGATTACGTACGGTATGATCTCAGCTATATGACAGCCTGGAAAAGGCAATGCCATGGACATAATAAACGGATCATGGGTTGCCAGGGGCCAAGGCAGGGGGAGGAGGGAGGAACAGGCACAGAGGATTTTTAGGGCAGTGATGCCACTCTGTAAGACACTACAGTGGTGGATCCGTGTCACTCTACATTTGTCCAGACCCACTGGATGTCCAACACCGGGAGTGACCCTAATGTAAACCATGGATTCTGGGTGATGGGTCACTGAAGGTTCATCGATCGTAACACATGCACCGCGCTGGTGGGAGATGTTGAGAGTTGGGGAAGGCTGTGCCTGTGGCGGCCGGGGGTATATGGGAACTCTCTGTACTTTCTGCAGGAGTTTGCTTCGAACCTAAAACTTCTCTAAAAGATAGTCTATTAATTAAACTTATAAAAGCAAAACAGAAGGGGGGGTAGAAAATATTGGGAGGGTTGTGACTTTAAATGGGGTAGATAGGGAAGACCTCAGTGTTAAGGTTGAGGAAAGTTGAGGAATGATCTGCTGGAAGTGGGGTCCATGGGGAAGAGATGCCTGGAGGTGGGAGCCGCTGGAAGTCCAAGGACATCAGAGACTTGGAGAGGAGGCAGAGGGGTGCAGGATCACAAAGGTTTGTGAGCCACTGCATTTATAAAGTCTTGCATAGTGCCACACAGGCTCTGCTATGGATAGAATGAGTGTTTCCAAGAAGGACACATTTCAGGAGCCACTGGAGGATACTAAGCAAGGGAATGGCCTACTCCAACTTTGGTCCCAGCAGACACACTGTGTCTGTTGGGTCTCCTCGGCCGTGAGGCCCCTGGGAGCCCACTGCCATAAGCGAGTTGAGGCAGGACAATGCCCAGGGCCAGAGCAATGACAGGACAGTGACAGAAAACTGTAGTGGTTGCACTTCGGAGATATTCTGAAAGTATATTTGAATGGTAATCTTAGCCTGGAAGCAAGTCATTGAAAATTAAATTGCTTTCATCTCCAACTGAGCTGTGAAAAGAAAGTAACAATTAGGGCCACCCTTCACAATTTCCAAATTAGATGGACTGGATTTGTTATCAGCACCTTTTAGTGATCTAGAAAAAAAAAAAGGCGGGGGGCGGGGGCAGGGGGGCTGAAGAAGAACTTGAGTCCAAAACATGGCATGTTGTCCCAATTGAGGAAGCCCACACTTTAGTAAAAACAACAACAACAAAAATCCCATGATGGCCTTTGGGATATGTGCAAACACATTTCTTTCAACAGATGGTGACACAACAAACACAACCTCCCCCCGCACACCCAGGGGAGCCACGCAATGCCTTATTGGGACCAGATGAACTCAGTGTGTGCCCTTCGTTTCCTTCACTCTGCCCTGAATCCTTTCAGCTTTCCCCCAGTTCAACACTATGCCCTGCAGGGCACTGCCTCCTTCCTGGAAACACGTTCATTCCAGTCCATAGCAAAGCTCTGTGACAACATTTATAGGACCTTTTTTTTTTTGCTATGTTAAGAAAAGAACAAGAACACTTGTGAGGAAAGGCTCTCTTTGGTCTCCTGCTGATCAAAACAACATGGTAGTAACAAACACAGGAATTTTCCAGGGATAATTTGTCCTTTCTTGATGTTCTTAAAAAATTGCTATGCCCACTATTTCTTTTTTATTAGGCCGTATATTCTTAATTCTTTAGATTGCATCAAAAAATACATCCATTATCTTAATATTGCCATTCTTTTTTTTTTAAGATTTATTTATTTGAGAGAGAGCGAGAGAGAGAGCAGGGGCAGGGGAAGAGGGAGAGGAAGAGAGAAAGAATCTCAAGCAGACTCCCTGCTGAGCACGGAGCCTGCCAGGGGGCTCAATCACATGACCCTGAGTCGTGACTTGAGCCAAAATCAAGAGTTGGACACTTAACCGCCTGGGCCAGCCAGGCACCCCTTAATATTACCATTCTTAACGTACCCATCGATTCTCAGTCTGTATGTAATTTGCCACTCTTGGTTACTGTAATGCTATGTAAATTCAAGGCCCTATTATAAATAAGCAAGCTATAGAGGCCACTGAGCACCTTTCATCCCAAATACCGATAGACAACTCACATGAAGTCTGAGACTGCAACAACGAAGATATAATTTGCCATCATCTTTGCAGCACCTGTGTTTCGAGAAAAATTGCTTGGTATTGTTGGCTTTCAAACAGACATCTTGTGTGTCTAGGTTTATACTTGATCCCAAGATGGGGGTCTGAAAACCACTCCCAGTAGTAACAGCCGTGTCCTTACCTCCCTGGTGGGTATTCGTCTCTGGGGAAGGTGCAGTGAGAACAACCCATTGGGGCAGAGACATAAACTGCAGTCCCTCAGAAATCTTAGCAGAATCAGAAAAGAAAGGCAGCAAATCATGCGTGTGCCAATGACTTTTCTCAAGCTCCTGTGATGGCTCCAAGTCAGAACACATGTGTTCTCATTTGGGGAAGGAGTGCTTTTGTCATTCTAACTTCTGACAAGATTTCTAGCAGAGATCCGAAGATTGCCTGGGATTTACAGGAGACATGAATCCTTGTCTCAGTTAAAGTTTTCCTGGATATTATATATGCGATCTCCCCAAATTCTTAGTCCTTTCAAATGCAAAAACCTCTATTCTCCACTGAAACTATTGAAAAGCCTAGCATCGCGTTAAGCAACAAAATTTTGTCAGGCATGATTAGCAGGCAATGTTCTTTCCTCTCTCAAAGTGACTTCACGTATAATCTGTGTCTAATAACGTAGGATGACCCAAACTACAATCCAGTGACGCTATCTAAAATTCACCCGCGAAGAAACTGAGACACAAAAGCTCAGCGACTTGCCCAAGATTACACACTAATTAGGCAAAGGTCTTGATTAGATCCCAGACCTTCTGCTGACTTACCCAACAGTATTTTTTTCGCTAGCTACAGAGAACTCTATACTAAGCTCTATAAAATAGCTGGTAGGAAAAATATATAGAATTTCCATGTCCAAGGACTTATAATCTATAAGAATTAGGAATTTTCAATGTAATAAGTGAGTAAAATGGCATGCCTCTCACTTACTTTTAAAAAGCTGAGAAATTAGTGTATTTGTCACTGAAACAATCCATGACCTTTTTTACTTTTTTAAATAAATATTATGTTTAAGGTGTACAACATGATGTTTTGATACACATGTGCACAGTGCAGTGATCACTCTGTTCAAGTTAATTAACATATCCATCTATAGGATCCATCTCTATTCATCCAGCTGTGCAATGCATCCATTACATAGTCACCATGTCTACTGTGTGTGTGTGTGTGTGTGTGTGTGTGTGTGTGTGTGTGTGTGTGGTGGTAACACCAGAGAGCTACTCTCTTAGCACCTTTCTAGGATCCAGTACAATGTTATTAACTATAGTCACCATGCTGTACACTAAATCTTTAGAACTTATACATCCTACATTACTGCAACTTTGTACCGTTTGACCAACATCTCCTCTCTGCCCCACCTCACCACCTCTGGTAACCACAGTTCTATTCTCTGCTTCTATGAATTTGACTGTTTCAGATTATAAATGTGTGTGTTTCTGTGGGGGTTTTTTTTAAGATTTTTATTTATTTATTTAACAGAGATAGAGAGCACAAGTAGGCAGAGCTGCAGACAGAGGGAGAGGGAGAAGCAGGCCCCCCACGGAGCAGGTAGCCCGATGCGGGGCTCGATCCCAGGACCCTGGGATCATGACCCGAGCCGAAGGCAGCCGCTTAACCGACTGAGCCACCCAGGCGCCCCATGTTTCAGTGTTTTACTCTATTTTTTGGTAAGAATCTACATTCCTGTTTATTAATGTGCGTTTTATTAATTTCCATTATTTTTATAAGCAAGGTCATACTTCCACTTTATAAAAATATAAAATCATAATTTCAGAGTTATTTTCACCCAAAGAACTTTAATAAGATTGTCTAAAAACAACTGATTCATGAGACAAAATTCAGTTATAGTTTTTAGTGTCATGGCATGTAAGAAAAATCAGTCTGTATGATTATATTAAAAATAGCTATACTAGTCTGCTGCATTTTACTGAGTCAGTAGTAATGATTTATATATAATTTTATAGTCTATAACTCCTATATATTTTTTTAAATTCACAAAACCCTTTTAACTTTCCCAGCATTTATCAGTGATCAAGGAATCATCAGTGAGCATTAATCACCAGTAGAGTTCAGTATTAAAACTGAGATTTAATTCCCATTTTTTTACCCAAATTTCTAATTTTTCAATAGCCTTTTTTTTTTAAGGTCTACATCTTCTAAACCTTGGATCTGAGTGGATGCTATGCAATGACTCAGAATAGGATTAAGAATATCACTTGACAGGGGCGCCTGGGTGGCTCAGTTGGTTAAGCGTCTGCCTTCAGCTCAGGTCATGATCCCAGGAACCTGGGATCGAGCCCCACGTAGGGCTCTCTACTCAGCGAGAAGCCTGTTTCTCCATCCCCAAACCCCCTGCTTGTGTTCCTGCTCTCACTATCTCTCTCTCTCTCTGTCAAATAAATAAATAAAATCTTTAAAAAAAAAAAAAGAATATCACTTGCATAGTTGATTGGTCATTGTTCAGAAGTTAGGACTCCACAAATTCTGTGGGATTAAACCAGACTTTCCCTTCTCTGGCCAAGAGATAATTAAGTACTTTTGTGCATGAGGTTACCCAGTGACCATTCTTTGACAGTATTTGACATTTTCTCTACCCACTATGCAACAAAAGCAAGGTCCCTGCAAATGCTCCAAAATCTCGACTTAGGAGGTGGGGGTGGGGAGGGAGAAAAGACAATGTCATTAAGTAATGTTGACCAAATCAGTAAATTGGTGGACTTTCCCAATATTTTTTTTAATTTAAAAAAAATCTCTAGGTATTGTGAGTGACTTCAAAAGTTAAGACCAAATGGTGGTGTCTGTGCTGGTTGGTGGTTGATACTGTCAAGCTTATGACTGTTTTGAAAATATAAACAAGCTGGTGAAATTAACTTTAGTTTAGTTATCTTAAGATAGCCAGAGCTATAAACTCTGCCAATGTAAACTGTTAGGAATTTCTGGACAAACTTAACAAAGGGAGATGGAATTTTTCATCTTGAGCCTAAGCAAGCAAATTAGGGCTTTTTCTTATGGCTTTTGAAACTTACAGTATTTATACTATTTCAGAAACTCACAGGATTACAATTTAATTGATTGGATTGGTTTTTTGCCTCTGCAGGGCCCAAAGGAGATAAATTTCAAGAGAATTTTAGCAGTTTGTTAACTTGAGAACATTTTAGAGAAAATTTATTTGAAAGGAATCAGCTTTGGGTTAATTATGTTTTTGCCCCAGATTTAGCCTAAGTATGTATTCTCTCAGACAGGTTTTACTATTATGATTGAAATAAGTAGAAAATCCAGAAAACTAAAACAGAAAGAAGTTGTAAATTGAAATTGATTTCTGTAATGTAAATGATCAGCTATGCTAGTTCTTGTCCACCATAAAATATTCAGCTGATAAGATATCAACTCTAGTATAAAGTCTGCTAATCTGCATTCTGTTAATAAATAACCATGTTCCAAAAATTAATTATGAGCATTAGCATGCAGTATCTACTACTGGGAAAAAAGAAATATAGAAAAGTTTATATGTGAAACCAACACATTAACACCATTTGACTCAGAAAACTTGAATCTAGATGCTCCATATTGAATATTCTTATTGCTGGGTCCTCTCTTTCTCTTTCATTCTTTATCACTATTTATACTTTGCTTTTCAGGAAAATATAATGTTTCTGTCTCAAACAATATGGGAAGGAAGAGAAATTGAGCCTTGCATTATATTATATTATCAGGGCAGATTTAAACATAAAAAGAGACATAAAACCTGTGTGTATGTTACCCAAAGATTTTAAAGAAAATTGTGATTAAATATTAGACATTTTGGATAAAATAAAACTTAGTGTATATATCCTTTGTTGAAGTGCCTGTATATAATAACCCAGATCTTATCCAAACCGCCATGACCCAAACAGAAAAGATGGATTTTACTGAAAACCTCATCATTAATAATAATATTTCTTCATCATTAATTTTTTGACATTACAAAACCATACAGGCTGGGTGATATGTGTGTGTGTGTGTGTGTGTGTGTGTATATATATATATATATATATATATATATATATATATATATATATATAATATTCTCTTACAATGGTACCCAACCTATTACACAACTATATATCAGAAAGTCAATGAAAAATACCTTTACTAATAAAATATTTTAAAAACTTTAAACTTGGATTGGGCACATTCAAAACCAGGATTTGGCAAACTAATTTTGAAACAGTACAATAGCACACATAGCCTACTGCAATGGTTTTTCAGGGATTTTTTTTTTTTTTTTTTTGCTTGTGGTCCATAATAAGAAATACATTTGACATTGCAACCTGGCGCACACACACAGAACTGAAACAAAAGTTTCATGGAACAATATTTACCCTCACATAATATATTCATTCTATTTTCTGTTCTTTTCTATTTCATTTTTTAAAATTGCTTGTCAAGACCCACTGAATTGATTTCACAATCCACTAATGTGTCGCAAACCAAGATTTAAAAACACCAGCCTAAACAATAATATATATTGTGGCTCTTAAGTA
This sequence comes from Callorhinus ursinus, assembly GCF_003265705.2. NCBI lineage: Eukaryota > Metazoa > Chordata > Mammalia > Carnivora > Otariidae > Callorhinus > Callorhinus ursinus. Next base: position 1,902,792 of record NW_027397098.1, read on the forward strand.
GTGTTGCTATAATAAAATAATATTGACACTAAGTGCAAAGTATTCTATAAGGCACATTGTACCAATTAAATCCAAGACAGTTATTGTCTTTCAACTTTATGGGAAACACAGTTATAAATGAAAAACAAATGTCTTTTGCTGTTTTTATGGCATTTAGAACATTTTAGAAGACTTACACTTAAATATCTGGGGAAATATATTTCTAACAAAATAAATCAATGCTGTCATAATCCTCCAGGAATCCAAAAGTTCCATGGACGTGCTAGGCTCTCACAATGATGGGTCGAGTAATTTTCCATTTCTAGAACTCGGTGTTGGCAGTGAGAAATGTAGAGAGCAAACCATGTCAGTCCTGAATCATGTTTGCACCCTCAGGGACCAATTATATAGCTTGTTCCTTCTTTATAGAAGGAGAAAATGGCCCCATTCCATCTCTACAGTAGAGACCAGCGATTTCAGACATCTTTGAAGTACAAGGCAGCAACACACACAATTAGGTGTTTAACAAATGCCTCTTCACACTGGCAATAATTATAACAGAAGGGGAGGCAACCGGGTTCCTGCGAGGGGAAGGCCAGGGGCGTTAAATAACTCGAATCCTTGCTCTCCTCTGGTCCTGGAGCACAGCAGGATGGCAAGCAATGGGACCTTTTTTTTTTTTTTCATCAAGTTACTTGTAAGATTTTTAAGAAAATGTTTTGCCTAAGCAGAGCAATAACTTAGGTTCTGGAATTTGAGATCAAAATAATGGCCATTCCTATTTTCCCAGCCCTCTACCCACCTCCAGGAATGCACTTGTCATGATGAGCCCAGGTGGTGGATAGAAATGTTGAATCACTATATTGTACACCTGAAACTAATATAGCACTGTATGTTACCAATATTGGAATTAAAATAAAATTTTTAAAAAAGAACAGAAAAAAAAAATAACTGCTCCTCAGGTCTTTCTATAACCACCCTTTCCTTCTTACAAGTTGGCCAAGCAACACTTCAAGTGTTTCTAGCTAGAAACCATGTGTTAGGTCTCCTGCTGTGGGAGACAAGTAAGAGGCTATTAGAAGTAGCTAGCAGCCCCAGATAATCCCAAAGTCACATTTCACCATGTTTCTGGTTCCTACAAGGTAGGAGAGGGAGAACGGGGATACATTTTGCTTTTTTAACAGGAGCTCTTTCTGCTTACATTGCTCTGATGTAAAAATATTGTGTATTCCCTTCAACATCTGGGCCAGTGCCTTCATAATACCTATCATGTATTAAATGCTGTAGTATGACCTGTGTGTATGCGTGTGCGTGCACATTTGGAAAGAGAAACACACAAAGAGAGACAGAGATGAAGACAGAGACCAAGGGAGATCTTCAGTGATGTATCCAATGAAGTAGCCTATTTCTACATTCACATTTTTTTCCGGGGCGCCTGGGTGGCTAAGTTGGTTAAGTGACATTTTTTCGGTAATGTTAACTTGTTCAATAGGACACAACTGGTTACTAAAAGAGCCGGATTTTAAATCTAAATCAGTATAACGTCAAAACTCCTGCTTTTCTCAAAGGTCTGGACTCAACTTACTTTTCCAGTTATCTTTATTTTTTTTGTAGGCTGTATTTTTTTAGAGCAGTTTGGGTTTATGGAAAACTTGAGCAGGAATTACAGAGAGTTCACATATATTCCCTCCCCCGCCCCTCCACCATCGGTTTCTACTATTACTACCATCTTGAGTTGGTGTGGTACATTTGTTACAATCGATCCACCCATATTGATACATTATTAACAAAAGTGCACAGCTTACATTATGGTCCACTCTTCCTTTTACACATTCTGTGGGTTTTTCCAAATGCATAATGTCAGGTATCCATGTACAGTATCATGCAGAATATCTTCATTGCCCTAAAAACATCCTGTGCTCCATCTATTCATCTCTCTCCCCTCCCCTCATTCCCTCCAACTACTGATCTTTTTAGTTTTGTCTTTTCCAGGACGTTATAAACTTGGAATCCTTCAGTATGTAGCCTTTTAAGACTAGCTTCTGTCACTTAGCAAAAAGGGGTTTAAAGTTCCTCCCTGTCATTTTGTGGCTTATTTGTTCATTTCTTTTTATTGCTGAGTAATATTCTGTTATATAATGTGGCACAGTTTATTTATCCATTCATCTACTGAAGGATATCTCGGTTGCTTCCAGTTTTTGGCAATTGCAAGTTTTTGTGTGGACATAAGTTTTCAACTCATTTGTGTGACTACCTAGGAGTGTGATTATGGTCTCATATGGTAAACCTGTGTTTAGTTTTGTAAGAAACTCCCATACCATCTTCCCAAGCGACTGGACCATTTTGCCTCCTCACCAGCAGTGAATGAGAGTTCCTGTGGCTCCACATCCTTGCCAGCATTTGGTGCTGTCAGCATTTTGTATACCAGCCATTCCAATAGATTTTTAGCAATATCTCATTTCAATTTCCAATTCCCTAATGACATATGATATTGAGAATCTTTTTATATGCTTATTTGCTATCCGTAAATCTTCTCTGATGAGGTGTCTGTTCAAATCTTTGCCCAGTTTTTAATTGGGTTGTTTCTTATTGCTCCTATCATATATTATATATATTTAACATTGATTATGTATAACAATGATAATATATGTTATGTAATATATAATGGTATCACGTTTTATATGTTACTGTAATGTATTATTACTATTATTGCTATTTCATATTATTAAGTTTTAAGAATTCTTTGCATGGTTTGTTTTTCCAATTAAAATCATTGGCATCCCTCTAGCATGGAGCTCACCTGGACCACTCACTGGCCCTGACTCCACTCAGAGACACTTGCTTTGGGCTCAGAACCCTGCCACCTGGCAAGCCTGCCTCCAGAACCACCTGTCAGAATCCCACCCAGGTGCAATGCCATCTCCTCCAAGAGCCTTCCCTAACTCTCTCAAAGTTCCAGCTCTCTCTCCTGTCTGGGATCTCTAGGATTCATTTTGGATTATTCATATGCTTTTTTTCACCCTGCCTTGTCTGTAGGTAAATGAGTAGCAATTTGACCTCTCTTGTACGGTCCTTAGGAACAGGGTTGACCTAAGAGTCATTATATTCCTTGACTCACTTATCACAGTATCTTAAATACAGTTGTTACACAGAATATCTCTTGAATCATACAGGGAAATGGAGACTACAGGGAAGGCAAGAAGTTGGAGAGAGAGGCAGGTCAGAGTGTTGTTGGAGCGTCTTGCAGATGTCTCAGACCTTAAAGGAGGTTTTGTGTTCTCAGTAACTGTCCCACCTCATCCCTGTCTTTTAGATGAATGGTAATATTTTTAGTTTAGTTGGCAAGTTTCTGCATGTTACCTAATCTATATAGGCATAAAAGTCAAGTGCAGATTTCTACTTATGCGTGAGGTCACCCTTCAGATTGTTGCATCTCCCAAGAAAGGGGTGTCTGCAGAGGTCATTAGTATCGATCAATTAAATTATGAATTTTGGTTGATGTGACTTTTTCCAAAATTTCTAAAATAAAAATGATACACGCATATGTTTTTAAAGAACTCAAATAGCTTAGAAGGCTCTGTTCTATTCCTCTTCGTGCCCATTGGCTCTGGGAAGGAAACATCTTTGCCCCCTTGGATTTTGTTCTCCTGGTAGTTATAATTTATCTCTAAATAACTTGCATAGGCATTTGTTTCTTGAATTTTTTCAACCTTAAAAATTGTCTACTAGTTTCCCGCTATAATATCTACATTTATAAAGAATAACTATCAAGTCTTATTTGGGAGGAAAATTTACTTTCTATATTTCTAGGCAGTCCCACAACCCTCTCTGGCCTCTGTTTTATTTAAATGAAGGTAACAAGAGGACGGAAGGAGGCAAAAATTATTTTAAACCTTATTCCTGCAAGAAAACTTCATAATTTAAGGGTATAGTTCTATTGTTGTAGACAAACTCTAATCCACTTTGAGAAAAACCTTTTTTAGATCTTTTTTGATATGTTTTACTTGTCTAGCTACATTTTTCCGGAAATGCACTAAGAAGCTTTTGAAAATGGTGAAGTATCTGGTTTTCTTAAAGTAGTCATTGTAACATAGTTTAAAAGTTCAGTGTACGGGCACCCAGGTGGCTCAGCCAGTTAGGCATCCAGCTCTTGGTTTTGGCTCTGGTCATGATCTCATGGTGAGATCGAGCCCCACGTCAGGCTCCCCACTCAGTGTGGAGTCCGCTTCCCCTCTCCCTCTGCCCCTCCTCCCACTTGCACACACACTCTCTCTCTCTCAAATAAATAAATCTTTTTTTATAAAAAAAAAGTTCAGTGTAACAATGAACTTACAATGTTCTTACAACATTCTATCCCAGAGACAGCAATGAAAGAAATACGATGATTGTAAAATACTCATTTTCCTGGGAAAGGAAAAATACCAAAGAAATATACTAATCTCGTTGATTAAAAGTGTACCCCAAAGAATCTCAGGTCTGTCAGTGCTCTGACCTCTCTCTTTGTTCTGTACAGAATGGATGACGTATTGATTGGGGCACCTCTCTTTATGGAACGTGAATTTGAGAGCAGCCCTAGAGAAGTAGGGCAAGTTTACCTGTATTTGCAAGTGAGCGCACTTGTCTTCAGGGACCCGCAGATCCTTGCAGGCACTGAGGTTTTCGGGAGATTCGGTAGTGCTGTGGCACACTTAGGAGACCTGAACCAAGACGGATACAATGGTAATTGACACCAATACATGGAAATTGTTTTTTTGTCATAATTCATGTTACCGGTACACAAAGGAAACAATGACAAAGTGGTGTGTGTGTTATGGTTACTATTATTGGTTTTTAATAAAGTATCAAAAACCTCAAGGCAGTTTAAAGTTTATATATGCAGCTCTTAATAAAGGCAGCAATTATTTTTTAAAGTGATATTTGGATTTAATGACTCAAAGAAAACTAGAGAACCTTCTGTTATGTACAGAGTCAAGACAAATAAATACATGTCGATATATGGACAAGTATATTGCCTTGTGATTAACCCACATGGACTATGTATAGGTTATGCTGAATTTTAATTGGTCTGTAAACTTTAGCTTGAGGGCAATTTCAATGTTTGCAGTAAAGTGGTGTTAAATTCTTAGTTTAGGATTATGATTCTTTAAGCTAAGAATTTGTGAATGCCTTGCAAGTACCTTCTCAGAAAAACATGCAAGCTCACACAAAGTTTTGCTTACGTGTTCAGGACCTTTAAATCAAGAAGCAAGGTATAGTGGGTTTCTTAAAGTTCAAGGGAATAACAGGAATTTGCTCCAATAAAATAGCCATGGGAGTGTTTGCATCAGATCAGTATTCATTAGGGCCTTTGGCATTTTTATGTTATCTTTGAAAAAAAGACATCCCAGAAATGTATGGTTAGTAATTTTTAAAGTGCTGTAAAATATAAATGTATATTGAAAGTTCATGGTTCCAGGAAAATAATAAAAAAGAGACAAGTTCATCTTTAACTGATACGCTGCTTTCAGAAACTGCCCTATCGCTGAGCACCAAGCGAAATAAATAATGCTAAATTATCTATCAAGCCATCTTTTCCACCATGTTTTCCTCTATTTGTCTTTTTTCTCAAACCCTTCATGATATTTTTGAAAGCTAAGAGAAACATTTTTAATGACATTAAGGGGTTTCTGCCTCTCTGAGCCTCATTGTTTTTGAGTATAAAGTGGGCAAAATAATTGCAAACTGGGAGGAAACACGGGACAGATGCGGACTGACTTAGAGGAGGTGAAGGAAGGGCCCCTTTGCACCTGTCACATGATGATATCTTTAATTTCCACCATGATCTGAGATTTGGGATATCTATCGTTACCTGTTAAATGAAACTGGAATTATGATCCTCATTATGTAGTAAAATCAATTCATGATTTACTTAGTCTTATCAGACTTACTTAGGAGCAAAGAGAAATAAACGACAAAGTGAGGACACATAACCGTCATCCACTGGCGTGAGCTATTATGTTATTGTGTTCTTGGTGCTCTTTTTTATGTAAAATTCAGTCTTTTTGCGTATTGTTTAGAACAATCCTGAAGAACACAATGTGTGGAAGTTACTTTTCACTGAGTGCTCTATTTACCGTGGGAGTCAGGTGATAGTGTTCTTTCTAGGTTCCCCAATGTCCTCTACTGTAAAATGCATCCTGCCTCCCTCATGGGACAATGTAATCATTACATTATATAATCTTTGTACAAGAGATTGTTTATTTCTTTTGACAAGAAACTCATAAGTACCTTGCAAAGGTGCCTCCTGTTTTATCCAGCCTAGTGATGTGACCCAGCCCTCCCTGTTGCTCGCTAAATTCCCGTGTAGACCATGCTCTCCCTGCTCCTCCAATGGGCCCAGCTTTTTCAACCCCTTAGACCTTGGCACACCAGTTCTTTCTGCCTGGAGTGCTCTTCCCTCTGATTTCACACAGTGGGTTCCATTTTGTCCCCAGCTTTCACTTTCAGCACGAGCCTTAGCAACACCCTGTCCAATCACCGAATCTAGAAATAACCACCATTCTCCATTACATTAATATTTTTGATTCTTCTGCATAGAATGTGTCACTTTCCATCTTTTTTTATTTTATTCTGTTATGTTAATCACCATAATTACATCATTAATCTCATTGTTTGTGCACAACACCCAGCGCTCCATGCAGAACGTGCCCTCTTTAATACCCATCACCAGGCTAACCCATCCCCCCACCCCCTCCCCTCTAGAACCCTCAGTTTGTTTCTCAGAGTCCATAGTCTCTCGTGGTCTGTCTCCATCTTTTCTTGATTGTCTCTCTATTCAAATTGTCTACTACCTGCACTAGAACATAAACTTTCTAAAAGCAGCATCTGGTTTGCTGTCATACCCACTGCATCCAACACACAGTGGTCACTCGATAAATATTTGCTGGATGGATACAAGCCAACAAATAATTTATGGTTGCTGCAGTATTACAAAATTTTCCTGGAAAACTGAATGAGCCCTTTGGATTATAGTTTACTGCTCTTTGACTGCACTTAATTCTATCTCTAAAACCTTCTTCTTTCCTTAAAAAATATGTTCATGTGTCCCCATTTGCAGACATTGCCATCGGAGCACCCTTTGCAGGCAAGGATCAAAGAGGCAAAGTGCTCATTTACAACGGGAACAAGGATGGCTTAAACACCAAGCCTTCCCAAACTCTGCAGGGAGTGTGGGCCTCACAGACCATCCCTTCGGGCTTCGGCTTTACTCTCAGAGGAGACTCAGACATAGACAAGAATGATTACCCAGGTAAGGGTTTCTTTCCTCTCCCGCCAGAGAGCCCACTTCCTAGAAAGAAGCCCATTCTCAGGACGGTGCATCACATGTAAGCTTTTCCCTCATAAAGGCGAAGGCCCAGCTTAACTGTGGACGGCCCGGGGCTCTTTTGCATGATTCCTGAGTGACTTTCATGAGCATTTAAAGGCAGATAAAGGGATACCTGGGTGGCTCAGTCAGTTAAGCGTCTGCCTTCGGCTCAGGTCACGATCCCATGGTCCTGGGATCGAGCCCCACCTCGGGCTCCCCGCTTGGCGGGCAGCCTGCTTCTCCCTCTCCCTCTGCCCCTCACCTGCGTGTGCTCTCTGGCTCTATCTCTCTGTCAAATAAATAAATAAAATCTTTTAAAAAAATAAGGGCAGATAAAATAACCCTTCCCTTTCCTACCAGGAGACGATGTTAGAAAGGCAAGATGGCTTTTGAAAAGCCACATTGGACATATGACTTGTCGACTTTGCAACCAAAGTTATTTGAAACCCCTCAGTGAGTTGTTCTCCACTGATAAAGACAACTTGCCTCAGAGCGAGCTAGAACAATTTATTTTAACCCTGTCATTCTCTCTCGAGCTCATAGTTCCTGTAAGTTAACTCATGAACTTCAACATTTTAGTCCTAAAGCTCATGTTTTTTGGAGCATAAATATTTTCTTGCCACACTTTGGGGTTTTTTTCAAAATAGATTGAATATTTCAAAGTGAAACAAGAAGAACTGGTTCATACTAAAGACTGTAAACTCTTTTTGATTACTTAATTCATATTGAGGTCTCATGGAAATTAGACAATACAGTGAGATAATTCATGTTTTATGTGTGGTGTAGGAAAATACAGTTTGTCTTAAAGGATCGTTTCAGTAATCCCAGGGGTTTTAGCAGAGAGCAGACTTCTTGGTTTTATGGTTCAATTTTCACTTTTATGTTAGTTATTTTAAGATGGTTTCAATAAACACTTAGAAATCAGTACTAGTTAACTGACAGCTTTAAATATTTATTAAAACCTTGTCTCTTTCTACCACCCTTCCCTTAACTGGGTATTTTCCATATGAAGAGTTTTTTTCTGGTTTGGGGCAACATTCCAATAAACTGACGGCCTAAATATACATCACTAATTTCATCCTTCCACTCTCTCTTCCCCTCTGGGATTAGGCAAAAAGGATACTGCCACATATTCTCATAAATTTGCCAGAAGTCTTTTATGGCACTAACATAGATGTTGTAGTGGGCTCAAAGCAGATTTAGTATTATAATTATAGGCAAATACCTTCCACATTTTCAAGAACATCTAGTTAAGTTTATTTTCTTAGGTTACATTATACTAGTCCAATCAATGAGGTTAGTGGGGTTTTTTTGGGGGGGATCATTCATAATATATTCTATGTTAAATAATCCCCCCTATGCGATTCCTTTCCAAAATACATTAGGATGATTCATGAAATTTAATTCTTGGGTTGTAACTTTAGGCAAACAGTTATTTTGGAAAATTACTGCCAGTCATTAGGCTTGTCATATTCTCACCTTAGTACCAGGGAGCTTGACAGACAGGACAGCGGGACCTGCCCCCAGGTAAGGGAGATAAGGGATGTATCGATCACACAGGCAGTTCACCAACTTCTTTCGAAGTCTCCTAAATAAAAGCCAGGAAGGAGAGAAACGTGAAACAACTTTTCTCTCAAGGAATATTCCTTCTGGGGCTGGATGGAGGGTTGAGGAAGGGAGCCAGAGTAGGACAGGGAAGAGAAAAGCTAAAGTAGGTAAAGGTTGGTCATTAGTCGCCTCTTACTTATGTCTTCTTTTATCCCTTCTTAACAATCAGTAAAAAGTCATTGGAGGCCATTCGTTAACTTTATCTACTGAGGCTGATGCAGTTTATACTAACCTAACCAATGAAGTTCATGCAGTCTATCCGTCTGTCTGCAAAGTGAATGATCTTTACTAAGGCAGGACCAATAATGCCACTGACTGAATTCTTATTCCTCAAGGTTGTCTTGAGGCGTTCGGTGTTCGTCTGGACATCTTAGTAAACTTGGGTTCTGGTTCCGGTTCTGCCTCTCAAATGGAAATAGAGATGTCTGGTGATTCATGATCCTATAACATTTTCCTTGATCCTCGTCTTCTTGCAAAAGAATGCCACTCAAAGAAGCCTCTTTATAGTGACACCAAGTCCCCAGGGACCTATGCAGAGGCAAACCACCTGACGGACGGGTAACTACATTCCATTCACTAGAACCGTGGATTTGAAGTTCACAGGCATAATTCAGGAACTAGACATGTAACTTTCCTCATTATTCTATTAAAAAATCCCACTTGGCTTGTCTCAAGCCTCCATTTCCATGAAGAGGAAAACCTTAATGTCATAGTCACTTCCAGATTCAGACTTAATCTCAGTTGAGTAAATGTGCATTTAGATTCAGGACTCTCCTTCCTCCCCCTTTCAAGGAATGAGTAGCATAGGGCATGCCTGTTGTCCTGGGATTGACAGAGGGGCATGCAGCCCAATGTGTCATCTGTTTTTATTAGTTTCTGCCTGGAGGATAACCCAGTCTCTCCTGGTCTTCGATGTGTTGCTCGAGCTTCTGTGGTTAATCCAATGGCCTGTGTAGTGGCCACTGGCAAAAGTTCCATGTGTCCTGGATCCTCATGCTATTTTGGCCTCTTCCGGTCCCCTCTCAGCATGTGCTTCTATGCCACGGTTAGGAGTTAGACACTTGCAGGTTGGGTTCTCAGGTCTCTGAAATGGTTTTTATCCCCCTAGATTATTCCTTGAGCCATTGCTGATTTTCCACCGGGACATTTTATTACTCCAGCCCTAAGAAAACATTCTTGGGTTTTGCCTGGGCGACAGCAGTCTTCCCCCGCCGCCCCGCAAAGGTTATTGGGTGGCCTGCTTTCCAAACTCTATAATTCATTTTATAAACTCTATGTCCTAGTCCCCCATGGTCTGTCTTGTGATTTTTCCAAACCAATTCTTCCTGGAACTTAAAAAGAATTAGTTTTCTTTCTCTCTGGGGTCCTGCTCTTCCAAATCAAAATTGCTTTCAGATCATTGTGCCTCCTAGGAGGTTCAGAATCCATTTAACAAGTTGGCTTTCTTCTAGGGTATATCTAGTCATCCTCAGTAAGCAGAGCTTCTCAATCTCGGCTGCACATCAGAATCACCTGGGGAACTTTAAATAATGCACCTGCTCGGGTCACACTCCAAACTCAGAATCAGACTCTCTAAAGTCAGAATCTCTGGGCGGTAGAACCCAGACCAGAGTATCATAGTTAAGTAACCTGGATGATTCCAGTGCACAACCCAGCTGAGAACAAATGATCTAGAACATGTTCCCCCTTTAATGGACATAGAATTGACTGGGCATCTCATTCGAGCACATATCCTAATTCAGTAGGTCAAGGGAGTGGGAAAGATTCCCCTTTCCAATCAGTTCCCAAGTTTTTTCCCTGCTGCTGGGCTCCACATTACACCCTGAGTGGTAAGCTCTGAAGCACTGTGTGTACCGGTCACCCATTGAGCCTGTTATCACAGGCTGAATGCATGGCACCCCTTCAGATAGTTTGACTTATGGAAACTGAGATGGGCTGCAAGGATTTATGTTCTTACCCAAAACCCTATTTTGAGAAACACGGCTCTAGAATCTTTGTGCTCAGTTCCCATGCCTACGGTAGCCGGATGTGCGGTGTGCTCTTTTGGCAAGCACCTGTTAGCTAAGCTCTGGCATTCCATTTATTATTTAGAAGGCTGTCAAACTAGCCCGAGGGGCTTCTCTCCAGGTTGCCTCTGTGTGGTTACTGCCATTGGGATGCTTGGGTACAATACGTGCTCTGGCCCCATCTGGAAAAATTAAGGAAGGCCCATTTAAAATATTTAATTTTTCATGCACTGCTCTACATTTCCTGGAAGTTATCTGTGCATTTAAAATGATGCCTCACTGACTTTCATTTAAAATATATTATCGCATTTGTTAGGAATTAACCTACCTTAACCTGGCTTAAGCCATAAAGGGAGAGATTTATATTAAAGCTCTAGGAATATCTCAAGGGAACCTAATGACAGGAATTCTGCCAGGCCTCTGGAAGGGACTAACTGGGATCCAAGATTGTCAGGGTAGGGCTTCTTTTCTGTCTCTCTCTTACTCCAATCTCTGCTTTTCTTTGCACGTCACCTCTCTCTCCCTTTCTCTCTCTATTTCTCTCTCTCTCTCTGCCACCCTCCCTCTCTTGCCCATATTTCTTTGAGTACATAGTAGTGTTTCAACTCCAGAGTTTGCATATTGCAGTTTTACTCACTCAAAGAGACTATCTACAATTTATCTCAGTCCCAAATCCTAAGGAAAGGAATCTTTTAGGCTCTGAGGTAAAGGGTGACATTCTCCAAAGAAAGTAGGAGGTGATTTGTGGACTGTGCAAGGATCCCAATAAATATCCACTATGGTGCCCTGGCAAAACAAAACAAAACAAAATGGCCCTACGAAATAAGAATAGTAGTAAGAAGTGAAGAAAATAGTTGAGAAGAAAAATATTTTGTTTTAAAAATTAAAATATTAAAAATGATGTGATTGTTCACCGATATTTTTATGTTTATTCCTTTTGCCTCAAAGTCCAAAAGAAAAATAAGCAAGAAATTCCTTCATTCAGTCAAAAAATATGTATTAGTATTTACTACATATTAGACATTGTGCTGGGGGGACAGTGGCAAGACGTACCCAATCACTACCTTCCCAGAGCGGACATTCTAACTGAGAAAGACAGACAGTTAAATAGTTACAACAGAGTGTGAGCATTTTAATACTGAAGTCTTTAAAAGCAAAACTTTTTCTGGAGTATCATAACACCTGAAAAAATTCAAGCATGGTTGCTGAACATTATGCTTATGATTTTTAAAAGTATGTCGTGAGAAAAATATTGTTGGCCTCTGGAAATTTTCTAATTATTTGGTCTTCTAATTATTTGGTCTTCATTAAATCAGCTGAGGAAAATATATAAGCTCTGTAGCTCCTTACACAGACACCTCCATGAGCCCTGACAAACTTCCAGAAGCCAAGCTAATATTATGATCAGGGTGACAAATTATGTACAGGTTGTGCCCGGCCAAGGGGCAAGTGAGGGCAGATTCATATGCCAAAGAGTTCCCTCCATACAGGGCCGCCTTTTTAAATTCAGACACAGGCATTTGTGGGCTCTCAGTGGCCCTGTTCCAGGTCCTCCGTTCTAAATAGACCAGAAACAAAATCCCCAAACTCTTCGCTTTAACTACGTGGTCACCTGCAAAATTCATGTAAAGACAAATGTACAAGTGAACAGTAGTTTGAAATTCTGCACTAAAATCAGTTAAACCCCTTGGAGCTGCTATTAAATGGAACACACTTGAAGAACTGGGAGGACCCAAGTGATGGCTTCTGAGGGGGTTATTTTTCCCATTCCTAAGGTGAACACTTTTACCTCATTTGAGGTGTACCCAAGTGCTTAGCAGCTGTGTCTGCAAGCAGAGCTGGGTTGGCTTCCCCTGGTCTTCACCGCTTGCCACCTACCCACTTCTGGGCACACTGCTATGAAACCTACGTATGTTAATGGCGGGGTGCATATGTTGCCCCATTGGTTAGGTAGCAGCAAGTATTCTTTACATGTTTTTGATACAAGTCAGCGGCCTTTTGCAGGAAGAAAGAAAAAGATTGTGGTGTTTGATGTATATTTATCGTGAATTACAGCTGTTTCATCTGCCAGACTGACTAGAAATCAGGTCACCTAGTACCTGAAATAACCAAAAGCACAGACATGTAAAAGGTGGTTTGATTTACATTTACTCTTTGTCGCATGATCTCTTCTGCAAGTTACAGATGTTCTGTATTTGAGCAGGACCAGACACTTAGTTTCCTTGTCTTAGGGAAAAAGAATTCTACCAAAAAGCAGGCATGGGAGCAATTATATTGCTAACATTATTGCAATTATAGCAATTATTACTACTATGCCATCTACTGCATAGAAGATAGACACAGGGCGCCTGGGTGGCTCAGTTGGTTAAGCGACTGCCTGCGGCTCAGGTCACGATCCTGGAGTCCCGGGATCGAGTCCCGCATCGGGCTCCCTGCTCAGCAGGGAGTCTGCTTCTCCCTCTGACCCTCTTGGATCTCGTGCTCTCTCTCTCTCTCTCTCTCTCTCTATCTCATTCTCTCTCTCAAATAAATAAAATCTTTAAAAAAAAAAGAAGATAGATACAGTTCATACCCACTAGAATATTATTTTTTAATATTTCTCATGCACACATACATACACTCACACTTACATGTACATACATGTGTCTGTATGCATGTGTATTTTTTGTGTATGTGTGTGTGCCCCAAGAGAGTTTATAGGGTAAGGTTAGATGACACTCCACCTCCTTCTTTTTGGGAAATATCAAACAAGTGTAAAAATAACCTATTAAAGTTAGCAGTGTGGCTGGGAACAGACTGCCCAGGTTAAGATTCCCATCCATCACCGATGGGCTGTGTGGCAATGGACAAATTACTTGATTTCTCTGAGCTTCCATGTCCTTACCTGATATTATGGAGCTAACAATACTTCCCTCACTGCGTTATGTGTGTTTGCACTTTCTAAGTTGGGAAAAGATTTTTTACAAAATGTTGTGAAATGGCTTAGAACCAAAAAGGAAATCCACTTGATTGACATGAACAGACTCAAAGCTACTTTACTTCACAGACATATTGGGCCACATAAAGTGTTGAAAAGCTGCATTCTTGGATTCTGGAGATGGACAAAATGGGTTTCAAAATGGACTCCACAGTTTCCTAGCTGTATAAGCATAAGACAATTTCCTAATCTCTCTTCAATCTCCTTATCTGTGAAATTAGGTATAGTAAGTTGGTATAAAGACAAAATGGCATTGTTGCTCTAATATGAAATAAGATGATGTGTTTAAGTTAAAATGGGATTATATAGAACATAGTTTAAAGAATGCCAGCCCTCCAATCAAGTTTTAAAACAAGACCGTATTTTGGAGGTATCCTTTTCTTACGCACACTAATTGACATTATTTTCTTTTGCTTTCCATGGCCCCCATTCTTAATTTACAACACCATATTTGCTTCTCCCACCCCAGATGAACACTGATATTGAGACTCTGTTGGGTTGGGACGCACTCATAAAATTCCTGTTGCTGGACCCTCCCTAGAGGCTTCTGATATCAGGGGGTTATTGCCCTGCTATGATGTAGTTCCACCACTCACCCCATCCAACCTCCCAGCCCTGCCGGGATGGAGGGTAGAGGAGGTGGGGTAAGGAAGAGGTGCTAAGGACGACTCTGGAATTTTGATCCAGAGTACGTGAGAAAAGTATGGTAGAATGGAGAGACATGGGGGGATTTTGTTATAGAAATGTAGAGATTCTATTATAGAAATAATATTTGGAATAATTTTCCTAAATCTAGTTTAAACACTCAGTATTTGTTTCAATTTTTTTACCGTGCATATTGTCATTGGTACCCATACAAAAATAGGAGTCATTAGTATTTTCATTTCTGGCACCAAAATTCTTTTCCTATTTAAAATATGGATGTATTCAGGTCTCTGTGTTGGTGCTGATTGGAAAATGAGGGTTGGCCAGAGGAGTATCTTGTATACATTAATTGAGTGAAAGCATTTCAGAGAAGAAACAGCTGTGATAGTCAGAAATCCCTACAATTCAATGTTCTAGCCTAATCCTGTTAAACATGATTGTATAACAAGACCATCTGCTAAATGCATAGCCCAGATATTGGAGGGTGGAGGAGGCAAAGTGCAGGTTTTGTTGAGGCACAGAAATCTTGCAGGCAATAAAAACTGGGGGAATACATGGGCTGAAGGCCAAGATTATCATTGTCTTCTTTAGGCCCGTAATGTCTGATGATTATACCATGAAGTCACCTCAGACAATTATACCAAATGAAAAATAAATGACTCATTATCTGTTTTAATGAGTGCTGTGTGTGTGTGTGTGTGTGTGTGTCTGTGTGTGTGTGTGTGTAAGCAAACAACTGAGCAAGAAAGAACCTACACATAAGAAGAAATAAAAGGGCGGCTTTAACCAAGGGAACAATGCATAATCAAACATTGAGCTCCTTGAAATTGATTTAAAGTTTAGATGAACTAAATTCAAATCTCATAGTCAAAGTTTATTTCTACTTCTCAAACTGATACTCAAGTTCTCCTGAAAAGTAAAACATGATCCTTACTGAGCAAGATTTTCATAATTTCATTATAAACACATTAGAAATTAGTATATAACCTTTCTTATAAAATATCTTATGAATTAGATTAAATGGAATTAATTAAGTCAACTGACAGAGGTCCTGGACTTGAATCCAGGTCATAAAGTGGAAGTAAAAGTGAATGGAGAGATAAAACCCATGAGTTCTAGAACCATCTCTCCCAAGATAATGTTCCTTTTGTAACTCAGCTTCTCTGGGCCTGACATTATTCCCCTGAATGTGACATGATGCATGGAAAGCTTCTCCAAGGGTCTTTTTGAACTCCATACTCCTCTGATCCTAAAATCCAAAATCTAGACTTACTGCTTTCCAGATAAAGATACTATCAAAAAGAAGAGAACCGTAAACCAATATCTCTGAAAAAGATAGATGCAAAAATTCGCCCAAAAATATTAGCAAACTGAATCCGATAATACATTAAAAAAATCATTCACCATGATCAAGTGGGATTTATTTATGCAAGGGTGGTTTAATATTCCTAAGTCAAAATGATATATCAATAAGAGAAAGGATAAAAACCATCTGATCATTCCAATAAATGCAGAAAGAGCATTTGACAAAGCACAACATCCATTCATGATGAAAACCCTAAACCAAGTAGTTTTAGAGAGATCATACCTCAACATAATAAAGGCCATACATGAAAAACCTACAGCTCACATTATACTCATGGTGAAAAACAGAGCCTTTCCCCTAAGCTCAGGAACAAGACAAGGATGTCCATTCTCCCAACTTTTATTCAAGACAGGACTGGAAGTCCTAACCACAGCAATCAGAAAACAAAAAGAAATAAAAGGCATCCAAATTGGTAAGAAATAAGTAACACTGTCACTATTTACAGATGACGTGGTATTATATACAGAAAACTCTAAAGACTCCACCAAAACACTACTAGAACTGACAAATGAATTCAGTAAGATTTCAGGATACAAAATCAATGTGCAGAAATCTGTTGCATTTCTATACACTAATAATGAGCAGCAGAAAGAGAAATTCAGGAAACAATCCTTTTTACAGTTGCCTCAAAAATAGTAAAATACCTAGGAATGAACTTAACCAAGAAGGTGAAAAGCCTGTACTCTGAAACCCATAAAAGATTGATGAAAGAAATTGAAGATGACACAAAGAATTGGGAAGACATTCCATGCTCATGGATTGGAAGAACAAATATTGTTAAAATGTTCCTACTACCCCCAGCAATCTACAGATTTAATGCAATCTCTTTCAAAATACCAACAGCATTTTTCACAGAACTAGAACAAATAACCTTAAAATTTTGTGATTCCATACAAATAATCTTAAAATTTGTATGGAACCACGAGAGACCCCCAAATAACCAAAACAATTTTGAAAAAGAAGAATAAGACTGGAAGTATCACAATCCCAGATATCAAGTTATATTACAAAGCTATAGAAATCTAAACAGTATTGGTACTGGGACAAAAATAGACATATAGGCCAATAGAACAGAATAGAGAGACCAGAAATAAACCCGCAATTATATGGTCAATTAATCTTCAACAAAGGAGTCAAGAATATCCAATGGGAAAAAGACAGTCTCTTCAACAAACGGTGTTGAGAAAACTGAACACTTACATGCAAAAGAATGAAACTGGAGCACTTTTTTTTTAAAGATATTTATTTATTTGTTTGTTTATTTATTTATTTATTTGAGAGAGAGAGAGAGAGAACAAGCAGGGAAGAGGGGCAGAGGGAGAGGGAGAAGTGGACTCCCCACTGAGCAGGGAGCCCGACGTGGGACTCAGTCCCACAACCCTGGGATCATGACCTGAGCCAAAGGCAGATGCTTAACTGACTGAGCCCAACTGGAGCACTTTCCTACACCACACACAAAAACAAACTCAAAATGGCTCAAGAATCTAAATGTGAGACCTGAAACCATAAAAATTCTAGAAGAGAGCACAGGCAGTCATTTCTCTAACATCAGCCATAGCAACATTTTTCTAGATATGTCTCCTGAGGCAAGGAAAACAAAAGCAAAAATAAATTATTGATATTGCATCAAAATAAAAGTCTTCTGCACAGCAAAGGAAACCATCAACAAAACTGAAAGACAATATACTGAATGGGAGAAGATATTTGCAAATTATATATCTGATACAGGGTTAATATCCAAAATATATAAAGAACTTCTATAACTCGACACCAAAAAACAAATAATCCAATTAAAAATGGTCAGAAGACATGAACAGAGATTTCTCCAAAGAGACCATACATATGGCCAACAGACACATGAAAAGCTGCTCAGCATCACTCATCATCAGGGAAATGCAAATCAAAACCATGAGGAGGTATCACCTCACACCTATCAGAATGTCTAAAATCAAAACCCAAGAAACAACAAGTGTTGGTGAGAATGTAGACAAAGAGGAACCCTCATGCATTGTTGGTGGGAATGCAAACTGGTACAGCCACTGGGGAAGCTTCCTATAAAAATTAAAATTAGAATTACCATATGATCCCATCATTTCACTACTGGATATTTACCCAAAGAATATAAAAACACTAATTCAAAAAGATATATGCACCCTTATGTTTACTGCAGCATTATTTCAATAGCCAAATTATAGAAGCAGCCCAGTGCCCATCAATAGATGAATGGATAAATAAGAAGTGGTATGTATATACAATAGATTATTACTCCCCCATAAAAAGGAATGAAATCTTGTCATTTGCAAATACATGGATGGATCTAGAGAGTACAATGCTAAGTGAAATAAGTCAGTCAGAGAAAGACAAATACCATATGATTTCACTCACATGTGGAATTTAAGAAACAAAACAAATGAGCAATGAGAAAAAGAAACAAAACAAACAGACTCTTAGCTATAAAGAACAAACTAATGGTTACCAGGAGGGAGTTGGATGGGGGTATGGGTGAAATAGGTGAAGGAGATTAAGAGTACTCTTATCATGCTGAGCACTGAGTAATGAATAGAATTGTTGAATCACTATATTGTACACCTGGAACTAATATAACACTGTATATTAAATATACTGGAATTAAAATAAAAAATTAAAAAATTAAAGAAAAAGGATGTTTTTACTACCCAGTCATTTATTCAATTTTTTATATGTGTATGAACTCATGGATATTTATTTTATTTTAAGGGCTATAATCCATTATAATATTTGTTTATATTTGTTGCCTAATGTGTTCTATATCTGCCATTGGGAACCCTTTCCAGTTCATTCCTATGTTCTCTTAATACTTCCCATCCTTTTATGAGCATTTCCTTGCTTTATAACATCACAATATGCTCTTAGCTCATTTTGTATTTTCCGTGCTCCAGCCTGAAATCAACCATTCTTTAAAGACCTACAGTTTCTTTATTGAATAACAGTATTTAGAAATCAAGATCTAGACACTAGGCTTTATCATGGCAGCTATGACATCAAGACTTGTAACGACTTGTTGCCATATATTATAGCTACGTTGCAAACCATCAACATTACTTGAAGTCAACAAATTACATTTTCAGTGTTCAGCCTATATTTTTTAAGTCAACATTTTTCATTTTGGTTGTCAACAACAGGTATTTGGGTAACGTTAAGGTAGATAATATATATAAGCAGTTAACATTCTGAAAAACATGTAGGAGGAATTATTAACTATTAGTTATAAATGACTACATTGATACTATTTTGACATCATCCATGCCTTTAAGAAACAACGCAATCATGAAGATAATAAGGCATCCAACAATTAACTGTAGTACAAGACAGCATATGAGAAGAATTTTAAGAGGTAAAAAAGAATAATAATGAATGAATTAAAAAGAGAAGTTTCTGCTAGCTGAGGTGTTCAAAGGAAGCTTCGCAGGGGGAAATAATGGCTAAGCAAGGTCTTAAGATACGGGTATGATTTTAAGTGGTGATAAGGAGACAGCATTCCAGAAAGGAACACAGCACAACAAAGAAAGACACAGCACAAGAAAAGGCAGTTTTGGAAGTGATTTGGTTCAAACTGAGGAGAGCATAAATGGAGAGATTCAATGAAAGGTAGATTTGGGGCAGGTAAGGAAGGACCTTGAATAACATGTCAAATAATTGGTACTTTATTAGGAAAATAGTGGAAAAAGAGATTTTGTTTAATAATTCAAAATGACACTTTTGCTTCAGTCATTAGCAATGAGCAGAATGAGCTGTCATGAAAAAGGAACTGGAGGGCAAAAGCCATTAAAGCATCCCAGGTGAAAGCAGGGCACTGAACCAGGTGAGTACACTGGTAATATCAGAGCAGCCTGGAGGTGTGTGAGGATAAAACAGGCTCAGCCACCTTCACCCCTTTGGCGTTCCCACAAGCAGGGAATGAAAGCTCCTAGAGTTTCACAATCTCACCAGCATTTGATGTTATCAGTGATCTGGATTTGGGTCTTCCTAATAGGTGTGTAATGATATCTTGCTGTTTTAATTTGCATTTCCCTGATGAGCATCTTTACATATGCTCATTTGCCATCTGTATGTCTTCTTGGGTGAGGTGTCTGTTAAGATCTTTGGTTCATTTTTTTAATGGGGTTGTTTTCTTATTATTAAGTTTTAAGGGTTCTTTGTATATTTTGCATAACATCCTTTATCAGATGTATCTTTTGCAAATATTTTTTCCAGTTTGTGGCTTATCTCCTTATTCTCTTGACATTGTTTTTCACGGAGCAGAAGTTTTTAATTTTAATATAGCCTAGCTTATCAATTCTTCCTTTCATGGACCGTGCCTTTCATGCTGTATCTAAAAAGTCATCACTGTACCCCAGGTCATCTATAGGCTTTCTTCTATGTTGTCTTACAGAAGTTCTATAGTTTTGGGTTTTACGTGTAAGTCTGTGATCTGAGTTAATTTTTTGTGACGTGTGTAAGGTCCGTATCTAGGTTTTTGGTGGGTTTTTGTTTGTTTGTTTTTTGCATGTGGATGTTTAGTTTTTCCAGCATCATCTGTTGAAGAGACTATCTTTGCTCCATTGTATTACCTTTGCACCTATGTCAAAGATCAGTTGATCATATTTATGTGGGTGTATTTCTGGGTTCTCAATTTGATTTATTTGTTTATTCTTTCACCAACACCATACTGTCTTGATTATAGTAGATTTATAGTAAGTCTTCAAGTAGGGTAGTATCAGTTCTCCAACTTTGTTCTTCTTCAATATTGTATTGGCTATTTTGCATCTTTGGCCTCTCAATATACACTTTGGATCAGTTTGCTGATAGCCACAAAATAACTTGCTAAGATCTGGACTGGGATTACACTGAATCTATAGAGCAATGACATCTTAACAGTATTGAGCTTTCCTATCCATGAACATGGAACATTGCTCCACTTACTGAGTTCATTGATTTCATCAGAGCTTTTTAAATTTTCCTCATATAGACTTGTATGTATTTTGCTAGATTTATTCCTAAGTATTTCATTTTGGAGGGTGGATGGTGATGTAAATGGTATTGTGTTTTTAATTTCAAATTCTACTTATTCATTGCTGGTATGAGACAATGATTGACTTTTGTATATTGGCCTTGTGTCCTGCAACCTTGCCATAATCACTTATTAGTTTCAGGAGCTCATATGCTGAATCTTTTGTATTTTATACTTAGATGATCATGCCATCTGTGAACAGAGATGGTTTAATTCTTCTCTTCCCAATCTATATACCTTTTATTTCCTTACCTTGTCTTATTGCATTAGCTAGGACTTCTGTTAACGATTTTTAAAAGCAGTGGTAAAAAAATAAATAAATAAAAGCAGTGGTAAGAGGGGACAATCATTGTCTTGTTCCTAATCTTAATGGGAAAGCTTCAAATTTCTTACCATTAAGTATAATGTTAGCTGTAGGTTTTTTTGTAGATATTCTTTATAAAGTTGAAGAAGTTCTCTATTCCCAGTTTACTGAGAGTTTTTGTCATGTATAAGTGAGGATATTGTTGAATTCTTTTTCTGCATCTACTGGTATGATCATGTGATTTTTTTCTTCTGTATTTTTTCGATGTAATGGATTACATTAATTGATTTTCAGTTACTGAATTAGCCTTGCATACCTAAATTACATTTGGTTGTGGTATACAATTCTTTTTATACATTGTTGGATTCGATTTGCAAATATTTTGGAGATTTTTGCATCTATGCTCATGAGAGGTATTGACTCATAGGACTTTTTTTCTTTGTATTTTCTTTGTCTCATTTTGATAGTAGAGTAATACTGGCATCATAAAATGAATTAGGGCATATTCCCTCTGCTTGCATCTTCTAGAGGAGAATGTAGATAATTTATATAATTTATTTTTTAAATCTTTGGTAGAATTCACAGGTGAACTCATCGGGGCCTTGTGCTTTCTGTTTTGGAAGATTATTAATTGTCATTTCAATTTATTTAATAGATGTGGGCCTATTCCACTTACCTCTTTATTCTTGTGTCAGTTTTGGCAGATTGTGTCTTTCAAGAAATTGGTCCATTTCACCTACATTTGGATTTCCCTGATGCCGAGTAATGTTGACTTTTTCATGTGTCTGTTGGCCATTTGGATGTCTTCTTTGCAGAGGACATAATGATCCTTGACATGTATGTGCCTAACAACAAATTGTGGGCATAGAGTTTTCCTTTATTATCTCTTTAATGTCTATGGGATCTGTCATAACATCCCTTCATTCGTTTATATTATTAGTAATTTGTGTCCTATTTTCATCTTATTTAGCCTGGCTAGAGGCTCAATTATATTGATCTTTTCAAAGAATTAGCTCATGGCTTTGTTGATTTTCTCTATTGATTTTCTATTTTCAATTATATTGATTTCTGATTTAATTATTATTTCTTCTGCTTACTTTGGATTTAATTTGCTCCTCTTTTTCTACTTTCCTAAGGTGAAGGCTTAGTTTATTTTATATCTTTCTTCCTTTCTAATTTATATATTTGGTGGTATAAATTTCCCTCTAGGCACTGCTTTCACTACATCCCACAAATTTTGGTAAGTTGTGTTTTCCTTTTCATTTAATTTAAAATATTGTTTAATTTGTCTTGGGTTTTCTTCTTTGAGCCATGTGTTGTTTAGAAGTATGTCATTTAATCTAATGCTTTGGGATTTTCCAGCTATCTCTCTGTTATTGATACCTACTGTCATTCCATTGTAGTATGAGAACAAACATTGTATGACTTCTAGTCTTTTAAATTTGTTAGAGTGTGTTTCGTGGCCCAGATTATGGCATATCTTGGTCAATATTCCCTATGAGCGAGAAGAATGTGCATTCTGCTATTCTTAGACGAAGCAGTCTAGGGATGTCAGTTATATCCAACTGATTGATGATGTTAAGTTCAATTATGTCCTCATTGATTTTCTGCCTGCTGGATCTGTTCATTTCTGATAGAGAGGTGTTGAAATCTCCAACTATAATAGCGGATTAATCTATTTCTCCTTGCATTTCTTTTAGCTTTTGCTTCATATATCTTGACAATTTGTTGTTAGGCACATACATGTTAAGGATCATTATGTCCTCTCTGCAAAGAAGACATCCAAATGGCCAACAGACACATGAAAAAGTCCTCAACATCACTCGACATCAGGGAAATCCAAATCAAAACTTCAATGAGATACCACCTCACACCAGTCAGAATGGCTAAAATTAACAAGTCAGGAAACGACAGATGTTGGCGGGGATGCGGAGAAAGGGGAAGCCTCCTACACTGTTGGTGGGAATGCAAGCTGGTGCAACCACTCTGGAAAACAGTCTGGAGGTTCCTCAAAAAGTTGAAAATAGAGCTACCATACGACCCAGCAATTACACTACTGGGTATTTACCACAAAGATACAAATGTAGTGATCCGAAGGGGCACGTGCACCCCAATGTTTATAGCAGCAATGTCCACAATAGCCAAACTATGGAAAGAGCCTAGATGTCCATCAACAGATGAATGGATAAAGAAGATGTGGTACACACACACACACACACACACACACACACACACAAAATGGAATATCATGCAGCCATCAAAAAACCAAAATCTTGCCATTTGCAACGACGTGGATGGAACTAGAAGGTATTATGCTAAGCGAAATAAGTTAATCAGAGAAAAACAATTATCATATGATCTCACTGATATGAGGAATTTGAGAAACAAGACAGAGGATCATAGGGGAAGGGAGGGAAGAATGAAAGAAGACAAAACCAGAAAGGGAGACAAACCATAAGAGACTCTTAATCTGAGGAAATAATCTGAGGGTTGCTGGAGTGGTGGGGGGTGGGAGGGATGGGGGGGCTGGGTGACAGACATTGGGGAGGGTGTGTGCTATGGTGAGTGCTGTGAATTGTGCAAGACTGATGAATCACAGACCTGTACCCCTGAAACAAATAATACATTATATGTTAATAAAAAAAAAGGATCATTATGTCTTCTTGGAGAATTGGCTCCCTTATTATTATGTAATGCCCCTCTTTATTTCTAATAACTTTGCTTAGTTTGAAGTCTACTATGTCTGAAATTAATATGGCTACTCCTGCTTCCTTTTGATTACTGTTACCATGGTATCTTTCTCCATCCACTTACTTTTATTCTACATGCATCTTTATATTTAAAGTGTGTGTCTTATAAACCACATATAGTTAGGTCTTGTTTTTTGATCTCCTCTGACAATATCTGTGTTTTAATTGGTGTATTTAGACCATTGAAATTCAAAGTCATTATTGATATAATTAGATTAAGTTATACTATATTTGTTAGTACTTTCCATTGTTGCCTTTGTTCTTTATTATTTTTGTCTTTCACTCTTTTTCTGCATTTTGTAGTTTTAATTGAGCATTTTATATGATTCCATTTTTTTCTCCTTACTTAGAATATACTTCTTTTCAACTTTTATTAAGTGGTTGCTCCAGGGTTTGCAAAATACTTTTATAACTAATCCAAGCCCACTGTCAAATAACACTGTAGCACTTCACATGTAGTGTGGGTACCTTATAAATAACAAAATAATCCTAATTCTTCCTTTCTATTCCTTCTGTCAATGCTGCCATATATTTATATGATACACACACACACAGACACACACTATGTGTAAATAAAATATACCTACATACTAAGTGTAAGTCATATATATACAAATACAGTGTTGCTATTATTTTGCTGATACATGTTAGATCAAGTTAGGATAAGAAAAGTAACATTTTTTATTTACTTTCACTTATTCCTTCTCCACCACTTCATTTCTTTATGTAGATCCAAGTTTCTGACTTACACCATTTCCTCCTCCCTAAAGAACTTCTTTTTAACATATTTTGAAGTAGGACTGTTGTCAGTAAATTCCCTCCATTTCTGTTTGCCTGAGAAGGCCTTTGTTTTTCCTTCAGTTTTGAAGGGTAATTTTGCAGGGTAAAAAATATCCGGGGTTTTTTTCTCTTAACATTTCAAATATTTTACCTCATTCTCTTCTTGTTTGCATGGTTTCTAGAGAAAAGTTGGATGTAATGTTATCTTTTCTCCTCCTTAAGTAAGGTGTTTTTCCCCTCTGGCTTCTTTCAGAATTTTTTTGTTTTCCTTCTATTTCTTTTGTTTTTTCTCTCTCTCTACCTTTTGTAGTTGTACCACAGTCCTTGGATATTTTGTTCTGTTTTTTCCAGTCTTCTTTCTCTTCGCTTTTCAGTTTGGGAGGTTTCTACCGATATACGCTCTAGCTCAGATATCTTTCCCCTGCTGTGTGCAGGTTACTAGTAAGTCCATCAGAGATACTCTTCATTTCTGTTACAGTGTTTCTGATCTCTGTCATTTCTTTTTGGTTCTTAGAATTTCCTTCTTTCTGCTTACCTTGAGCATCTGTCCTCGTATGCTATCTATTTTATCCATTAGAGCCCTTAGCATATTAATCATAGCTGTTTTAAATTCCAAGTCTGGTAATTCCAACATCCCTGCCATGTCTGAGTCTGGTCCTAATGCTTGCTCTCTCTCTTCCCACTATATATTTTTGGCCTTTTAGTTACACCCTGTAACATTATGATAACTGGGCATGATCTACTGAATAAAAGGAACTGCTATAAATAGCCCTTAGCAATGTGGTGGTAGGTGTTGGGGGAGGGGAAGTGTTTTGTAATCTTATGAGTAGGTCTCAGTCTTTTAGTGAGCCTATGCCTCTGGACCATGAACTTTATACATGCTTCTTAGTCCCCCTCTTTATGTTGGACTGGATGTCAAAGAGTGGGCTGGAGTCAGTATTTCTCTTCCCCCAGGTCAGTTAGAACCTGGTAGACACCCCGGGAGGTAAAACTCACAAAAGCGTGCCTTCCCCCAATCCCTCCCCACCACCCCCCACCCCCGCCCCTGTGACTGGATCCCCGTGGAGTTTTTAATCCCCAGAGTCGTCCACACTGAGCCTCCAGCAATTCGCCAACTACTGTTCAGGTTTCTGCATCCCAGAACTGGCTCCCATGGAGGTTGCTGCCCCAGTAAAGTGGCTCACTGTATTTGCCTGTCAGTTCCTCCAATTTGGAGCCACAGTTTTGCCCTGTGACCTCACTTCTCTTAGGGATCTAAGAAGGGCTGTTGGTTTTTTCAGTTTGTTCAGCTTTTTACTTGTTGTTAAGTTGGAGGGGTGACTTCCAGGCTTCTGCACTGGACCAGAAGCGGAAGTCTGTCAGTTTAACTTTGAACTAACTCCCTTTTAAACACTCAATCATAGAACCTTGCTTCTTTATGAAACCCCAGGCAACAATAAATATGACAGGATATCATTTATACTTGATATTACTTATAAAGATATAGTTAATAAAAACTTGATGCCTTGCCATGGTCCCTTTTATGGGTGGAGGGAGTGGGAGGGCGTTCTCCTGGACTTAGAACCTCTTGCATTATTTCTGACCTCCTACTGCATGCGCTTTCTAGAAGTCATTTTTAATGCATTAATATGTGATTTAAAAGCCATATTTTAGAGCAGTTCACTTGAAGCATCCCTTCTGTCTTCGTACACCCTGGACATTTGCCCGGGAGTTCACTTCCCACTTATGAACTCGGTTCAAATGTCGCTTCCTCAGGAAGTCTTCCCTGACTCTTGTCCTTTCTCTAAAAACACTTATCTGAGATTGAAATTACACATTAGTGTGATTATTTGATAAATATCTATTTCACCCCACTCGGCTGGACACTGTATTAGGTGAAGGCAAGCACTGAATTTGGTTTTGCTCACTATGGAATCGCTTGTGCCCAAAGCAGTGGGTGGGACTGAAGGCACCTAGTAAATATGAATAAATCAATGTCAATGAATGAATGAGTGAATGAATGAACAAACTAATTTCCTCACAGCCACCCACCTGGCAGGTACATTGTTGTTCTCCTCTCTTTTCACCTGGCCACTCTCTTCCAGCTCTACTTAAATCCAGTAAACTGTTTTACTCCTGTGCAGAATGAGAATGGAAATGTAAGCAGAGATGATGATGCCCTTTAAAAAGAAACTGGTATCTTCTCCTGGGATCATGGGAAGCTCGATTCAACTGGTGCACTCATTCTTGACAAGCAGAACCCTTGGCCCTAGCTCTGTATTCCCTGGACGTTTAGATGTCAATTGCTGTTCACACTGCTCAACCAGGAGAACCAGTAGCCAGTGTGATAGGAACATCACCAACCTGGAGTCAGGGGACCCATATTCTCACTTTTTCACCCATTATTATCACCTCTGTAACCTTGGACATACCACTTACTTCTCCTAACCTCAGCTTCTCTACGCTTCAAGACTGTTGTGAAGGCGGTTTGCACACTAAGGAATTCTACATAGTCAACTGTTGTTACTTCTTAACACAGCCCACCAAATGGAGGTGGGAGGGTTTGGAATCCCGCTCTAAGGCAGAGATCCAGGCCCTTTGAGCCAGACCTGTGCTTTAAGGTGATGATTCGGGTAACTTATGCCTAAAGCCTTCCTACAAGAGAAAGGAGGAGACATTTTCAAAATAGCTAACGTGAACGAAATCCTTCTCAGTACTTCGTCCGTGCAAACGTTGCTCATGTGATGCTCTTCTTTATTTATGGTCATGATTTTATATTTTCTGGCTGACATTTTCCTGTGGTGACATTATTAATAGCCGGTTTCCTAAGAACTACCAACCCTAACGGAAATTCACGAGAGCATGAATGTGCAACAGAAAAGCTCAGGGTCTGGCCAGCCCTCGGGCTAAACTGTGAAGTAGGTGAAGCTCGTTGGGGGAATGGTCAGCTCTTCTTGTCCCCAGCTTCCTTTTCTTTCTGTCCCTGATGACTCCTCTATGCCACCTGCAGAAACAGACACTCTTCCCTTTTCTCGAATGTGCGGTGGGGAAAGATCTAATATCCTTATTCCTATCAGGACATTAGTGACCTGAGGAAGTAGGTCGAACCCAGAAACTCTGATTTGGGGGGTACCGGCCTACATTTTTAACAAGCCCCTTGGAGAGATGGCTGATAGACTGTGAATGCCTCAAGGGCAAGGGGTGCATCTGCTCACCCTCTGCTGAATCTGTGGCACCTGGGGCAGGACTTGGCTCGTGGTGGGTGTTCAGTAAGGAGTCTGAATGAGGGAACCACTGCATAAATGTTCTTCTCTTCCTCTCCTGCTTCCCTTGCAACTCTATAAATGTGTATTTTAGTGTATCAGTCTGCTATGGCTGCCATTGCAAAGCACCACACACTGGGTGGCTCAAACAATAGAAATCTATCTCCTCATGGTTCTGGAGGCTACAAGTCCAAGATCAAGATGTGGTTAGGGTTCCTTTCTTCTGAGGCCTCTCTCCTTGGCTTCTAGATGGCTGTTTTCTCTTTGTGTCCTCACATAGCCTTCCCTTTCAGTGGGCCTGTGCGGGCCTCTTAGATTAGGGCCCCCCTCGTGTCCTCATTTTAACTTAATTTCTTTTTTTTCTCCAAATACAGTCACATTCTGAGGTACCAGCGGTTAGGACCTCAACATATAAACTCTGGGAGAGGGGACACAATTCAGTCTCTTAACACTTAACAGACTTAGAAAGTCCCACAATGTTTTAATCCTGGGCTTTTATCTATCAGGCTGGAGGTGGGGCAAAGGTCTCATGAGATAACAAGCCCTTCTACAGCCCGAAATCCTTCCCAATAGGCAGCCACTTCTAAATGGGACTGTTCCTAAACAAACATACTTTTCTCCAAGACTTTGAGCAACTGACTAGACAGCACACTTATTGGAAGTGTGGCCACGCCAAGGATGAAGTGAAATGCCTTTAATTCGGTGACACAGAATGCAACGAGTAAAGCATCAAGCAATAGCCGAGGGAAAAAGCTGCTTCTTGCAGCCGCAGGACGCCGATAACGTTTGGAAAACTGTTTTACTAAGGTGGCAGACTCATCATTTGATATGTCAGTCTTATTTTATGTGGGATTTTTTTTAAAAGGAAAATAAACTCTCAGTAAATTAGAATGTTGCAACCTAATACTGCATTCCAACTCATAAATGTTTTTCTTCAGAGTTCATTTGGAAGCATTTCAGACAGATTGTTAGGATTATTACTTTCTGGGATAAAACCATGCATTTTTTTTTTTCCAAGCACTTCTTCCTCAACTCATAACCTTCCTCTCAGGAATATTTTGCATGTTGCAATAAAAAAGCAAGGAAGAAAGGCGGCCTCTATTTTTAGATTAACGCATTTGCCAAACTCAAGGAGACTTATCTAAATGCCTGCTTCCCACAGACATGAGCTGTTTCTCCAGTGCCAAACACTTAAGCCAATTTCATAACCTTCTTACAAGTCAACATTGCCATATTTACTCACCACCTTTAACCCCATCATTTTATACATCATCTTTAATCCCACCGTTTCTCTGAAGAGCATCCCTGTAGGAAAATGAGCAGAGCCCGGGTGGGTCCAGGTGAACAATTCTGCTGGATGACCACCATTTGTCTTGAAAACACTTGTGCGCCGTGGGGAGGGCTGAGCAGAGATGGTGCCTGGACAGTGAGGAGAAGGGCCTGGAGGGGATTCTGTGAACTGTGAACAGGAGTAACGTTAGGACAGGACCCAGAAGTCTTTCGATCATGAACTCAGGGAGCTGAGTCATGGGGGTAAGCAGGCCTGAGGCCCTAGTCTGGGTAAGCCAGGGAGAAAGCCAGAAACTGGCCGTCCCATCATGGGGACAGGAGGAGAGGCAAACTCTGCAGGAGCAAGGCTGACCAACAGGCACAGAGGAGTGCGGGGCCGGAACAGGGCAGACAAGGCACAGTTGTGCAGCCCCAACCAGTCCTGCCGAGCTCGTGGCTTTCTTGAACGATGAGAACCTTGAAGATTTCACCAGACATTTGGCAGAGAATAGCGACTTGCCCCGAGTCATTAGGAAACCAGCGGCAAAGTGAACTGGAATTTAGAATTCCCGATTTTTTACCCTCCGTTCTGTAATTTTCCACTTGAAATCAAACACTGCTTTAAAAGAGGGCTTCAAAGATGTTAGAGAGATTCAACAAGAGAATTTACAAATCAAACTCAGCCTGTAGATACACAAAATAACTGTGCATGCGTGGTTCTAGTGACTTTCCCCAAACCGGACACAACTCAAGTGACCACTAGCCAGGGATGGACAGACTGTGGGCCATCCACACAGTGGAACCCTGCTCAGCAAGAAAAGGGAGTGAACTCATGACATACCCAACGTGGTGGATGACTCTCAGATGCGCTGAGCTGATTGTGAAGGAAGCCAGACCCAAAAGGCTACCTACCGTGCGCTTCCATTTCTCTGCCATTCTGGAAAACACATTCGTGGATGCCAGGGCTGCGGGTGGGGCAGGTTCAATGACAGGCAGCATAGATGACATTTTAGGATGATGGAACTGTTCTTGATCGTGGTGGTGGTTATATGACTGGATGCATTGATCAAAGCTCTTAGAACAGGACACTAGAAAGGATGCAATTTACTGTATGTATAATATACTTAATTTTAAAAATTTTTAAAGAGAGAAAAAATGGCCTGGAGATGGGCTTTTGGGAAGCAGCATGGTAAAATAGGAAAGCATGTTGGCTCTGCAGCCAGACTGCCTGGGCTTAAACTTGGCCTTGTCCCCTTCTCTAGTTCGCTTCTCTGTATCTCATTTTCCTCATTTTCAAATGGGAATAATTAAAGTATGCACCTCCTGGGATTATTATAACTAAAGAATTCATATACTCAAAGTGCTTAGAAAGCTAGCTTTTGGCTGACGCATGTCTACACAATTATCCAACAGAGCCTCAGGACAAATTCCTAGAAGTGCAAATGCCAGGGCAAAAAGTTTGCCTTGTCAGACCAATTGGCAAACTTCCTTCCAAGAAAATTGTGCCCATTTACCTCCCCTCTCACAGACAGCCTGAGTTCTCAGTCCTCGCCCAACGCTGCCTGCCACAAATCCTTCATCTCTTCTGATGGAAAGGTCAAAAATGGTATCTCATTGTTCCTTTCATTTGGATTTCTTTGCTGACTAATGAGGCTGATCATCTTTTTATATATTTATTGGTCATGGCTATTTATTTTTATGTGAATTGCCTCTTTACAACCTTTTTATTAGACTGTTTATAGTTTTATTATTAATTTGTGTGGGCTCAGTATGAATTAGGGTTAATAATAATTAATATTTATTTATTTTACTATGTGCCAGACATTCTTGTAAGCATTGAAAAATACTCACATCTGATCAGGCATATACATTATAAACATCTTCCCCCATTCCTTTCATTTCTCTTTGGACCCTGCTTTGACTTTTTGCAAAAGAGTTTACACTTTAAAATTCCTTTGTGATTTCCACATTGTTTTGGTCACGTTTAAGGAGGCCTTCTGTCTGGGGTCATTGTAATCTTTTTATACAACTATTAGCTGTACGTTACCATATTTCTCAATTGTTTGGAAGTTCCTTATGGCAATTCTCATTGTCTAGGATTATTCTAAAATAGTAAATGTTTCTTAATTCCAAAATATAAAAGGAGGGCTCTGACGGCATCTTTAGCCACAGACATAAGCATTAGTACATTTCTCAACGAGACCAGAGAGTAAGAAGGAAAAGTAAGAAGGCTCACATCTTGTGAAATGTAGACGCTTGGATGGCCAAAGGGACTTTCCACTAAAGGATTCTGAGTGATCCTGTAACGCATTACTGTAGCTGCTCTTCCTGCTGTCTCCCCTCCCATTGGCCCCTGTCCCCTCACCCCTAGAAAGTTTCCACTCCCTCCTGCCCACCTACACCCACACTCAAAACAAAGCTGTTTCACATAGAACTTCTTCCAACTCTAAAATTTCCTTCCTAGGTTAATCAAATCAGACTCTATAGTCCAAGTACCACTTTAAAAGCTTGGCTCTTTTCTTCTTCCTCGTTTAATAATAATAATTTTGGAGAAATAGAATACAGAACAGAGGTGTAATACATATCCTATGACCTCACATTTTTAGGGTTATTTTTTCTTGCCAACTGAGCCTGCATTCATGCTAATGTTCCCCTTTTTGAATCCTTAAAAGTACGCAGTTGTTTCATCAAAGGCCAAAAGGAAAATAAACCGTTTCCCAGGCAAAGTGAGGTGATAACAAAGGGCTCCAGCATTTTGGGAATAATTTTAGATTAAGGGGAAAGAACGGATCTTAGTCACCAGTTATTTCTTCAAGAAAAAAAAAATAGCTGTGTCTTATATAAAGGCAAAATTTTTTGTTTGTTTTCAGAATCTGCCCTTAAGAAGTTTCTAGAAGAAAGGAAAATAAACATTAGATAATGGTATAAGACCTGTTATCTCAAAGCAAGAAAGAAAGTTTGCAGAGTTACAAATCCCAAGTATCAGTACAAAAATTACTTTCTCTTCAGATTATCCTTTAAATTCCTAAGCATGACGGAATTATGTAAGATTAAAAAAGTAGTGTGTATGTGCATATATACATGAATATATGTACATGTCTATCTGTACAGACATGTATATGTGGATAGACATACATACATACACAAATATCAATATATATGTATGTATATAAGGATCATATAACTATGTGTGTGTATATATATATGTATATATGTATATGGAAACCACATAGTACTTATTAAAACAAATCACATATTTTGAAAGGGCAAATCAGTTAGGAACACAAATTGGCAGATCAATTCTCCCCCTTAGAGAGATCCCAGAAGTTTAAGGTCCTAAGCATAAATGTTTCTGGCCTTTTCCAGCAGGCACAATACCAAGGTGGTGTCTCCAAAGGCAAACATACTTTCCTGGTAGATAACTGTTTTCTTGGCCTCTGAATAACTGTGGCCGCATTCTCATGAAGAAAATTGTGGACTTTTTTGCCAGTTACTTTATTTTTCCAGAGAAGTAAAATTCCCACCCTGAGGCACAGGAATCAAAGTTTCTAAAGGAAAAGGCCTCTTGCTCATTACTCTCAGGGGGTGTCTCTCATCTTCTTGTCTAAAATGATGATCGAGTTGTGATGCAGCTTCTGTACTTTCTGGAATTTTCTAGCATCTGGAGCTTCTGTGTGTGTGTGTGTGTGTGTGTGCACGTGCATCCGTGCACACTCACATATGCAGAAACCCAGCAGAATTTAACTACGGTTTCCATGAGCCTGTCTTAACAACTGTCCCATTTTCTTCACCTTGCTCATCTTTAGTACATTATCTCATTATTGCTTATTCTCTTATTTCAAGTATTTATAAAGCCTCTGTTCCCAATCTGGCCCAGTGCCTGGTACTGTGGATGCAAAGATTCTTTCTTTCTTCCTTCATTTATTTCACCCTCTACCATTCCATGAGGTAGTTGTGATATGTGAGCCCAAAGAAAGATTTCTGCCCTGGAAGAGCTCACAGTCTTGTTTTCTTGGCCATTTCCAGAGGAGTCCATCATTAAAATTCATCTTTTATAAAGTATCTAATCTTGGTATATTAATATTTCACCATATTTGGAGCCCCCAAAAACAAAGCACATAATTCCTCTAGAATCAGTTTTCATAATGGAACTCTCTTGTCTGGTGTCAGGTCAATAGATAGGGATCAGGCTGAGGGCCACCGGTGTTCTGTGTAACTCCTGGAGAGCATGGTACACAGGGAGAACAGAGTTCACATTTCCTCAGATCAGTAGCTCTTCTTCCCCTGACATAGCAAAAATGCATGGATATGCTGGAAGAGAGGAATGTAACAGGAAAAAATAAATGTGAAAATATTTGAAAAAGTTCAAACTCTGATACAATTTTAAAAATTGGTAGACTCGGAAACTTTGGCTTCTGGCTTCAAAGACTTGAATCTTTGGAAAAGACTATTTCATGCCATCAGCCATAGCTGGTCACATTGTCTTTTTTCTTACTGTGTCTTTTAATCTCACTAATAAAGAATTCTTCGAAATGAACTGCATTTGACTTCTTTGAACATTCGCATACGCACATTTTTAGATACAGAGTTTGGGAGTCCAGTCTCGAACCCATGATCTGAATCTGGCTCTGTGTCTATAAAACACGAGACATCTCAACTGTGGTTTTAACCTGGAACATGTTGAAGTCCCTTTCTTTTGAAAAACAAACATTTTTAGTAAGAACTGTTGTTGTTTTAGGTTGGGTTCTTCCAGCACAGACATTAAGACAAGGATTTAGAAAACAAGTGGGTCATGTGAGAAATGGTCCGAAGAAACATTGCTAAGGGAGGAGGAAGAAGGCCACGGGAAGGAAGATGGATATGAAACAGGTTGACACAGTGGGTAGTGGGAGCTGGGGACATGTGGGAGACAGGGAAGAACGTGCTTCCAGAGTTATCCCACTGGAGGGGTAAGGAAGCAGCCGTTCCTGGTTATCGCCTGTTTCCATCCATCATTAGCTGAGGGCTCAGGCCAGGGTCACTTCCGGCCTCCAAGGGGAATCATGCTTGCAGTCCGATGCTGCTCCTACGTCCAGGAAAGGTGAGTGCCGAGGGAACGTGGCTACAAATCATTTTCCTGTGCAGACTCCATTAAACCAATTAATTCCTTGATTGGTTTTCCATATGGACTGGCCAGAGAAGTCCTCCTCTTTTTTTTTTTTTTTTTTCATTTTCATTTCTGCTCTCCTAGGATTAACCACTTATGGTCTCAACTGTGTAAGTTTTCTTCTGTGGCCCTTATTTCTACCGGGTCCAGTTTTCTCATATCAACACCTAAATTTTATTCTACAGGCTCAGCCATTGTCATTTGTATGTTGGTTTGGTTGCATCTACCAAGAGGAATCATTATACATTAGATTTAGGAAAACAGACTGCTTTACCTGTGTTTTAGCCAAGCACTGCAATCAGTGTGAGCAATACCCCTCAGACAGCCTAAGATTGTTCTGTTACCCAGAACCGCCGTAGACCAGCCCCACCTCTCGCCTAGTGTGGACTTCAGTGAATTTATAGGTTCGCCTTCTTAAGCCTCCATTTACCCACCTGCAAAACTGTGCAAATAGTAGAGACTTTAGAGACTTCCTAGCTTCTTATTAGGAATAATTAAGGTCAACCCTTCAAAAGAATTCCCGGCCTAGAGTAAGTGTTCAACATGTGCTATTTATTATTATTGTTGTTGTTGTTGTTGTTGTTGTTATTTAAGATCATTAAAATGACACATTAATTAGTTCATAAACTACCAATCCCTTTGCCAAGAGGGTACTCACCATCCACACTATTCATAAAGAGCAAATCGTTGTGTCAAAAGGATGGACAGTCGAAATGTCCCATTTTGTAATAAATAATAAGACCAGCTTCTTAGGGTCTTTGCTGGAGGGAAAGGGAAAACAAGATGTGTAACATGCCCAGTACATACAGGCACTAAAGCACATGGTTTTTCCCTTTCACTTTCCTTAAGATGTAGGCCTGCAGTCTGGAGGATAGGAGAAGTGGCGTTATGATGCATTTTTAAAGCATTGCTAGAAAGCTGGCTTTCATGAGTCCAGAAGGGATTGAGATCTACTGGTTTGTGTGTCCTACTGAGTTACAATGAAGTTCCAACATCCTTTCCAGAATGTCTTAAGGAAGGTGCAATTTACTGCTCTTACTGGATGAGCCTCACTCTACAATCAGCATTTCAGGATGCGCTGTATGCTATTTATGAATATGAGCTTAGATTGTTTCTATAAAATGTGTGCATGTGTTTTGAGTTTTTGTCTTTTTTTAGATTTAATTGTAGGTGCATTTGGAACAGGAAAAGTAGCTGTTTACAGGTACGTGGTTTGTGGTATGCAAATGTTCCTCTAATTGTTTCAAGTGCATTTCCTTTTTGCTGCTCATTTCCCCTTCAAGACTATATCCCGACTATTTATTTTGGAGAACATTTAGATGCTCTTTTTAAAGTTTGGAGGAAGTTTTGCTCTCAACTGTTCTTTCTTTCATCTCTCTGTCTTTTTAATCTCATACCTCATGACCAAACTTCCAGCCCCTACCAACATAATGTTAAATGAAGATATGAATCTTAGCAGAACTTATAAAATGATGCATTCTTTAGATGTTACTATGTCTGAATTCTTCTCTTTGCCTTGGAAATGCATTAACATGTGCTTATAGAGAAGGGGTACCAGTGGGAGGAGGTTTATATAAATCAGGTGTGGAGACTCAGTTAGGGAATGGAATGTACCAAAATAATACTCCAAAAACAAGTATTGAACAAAAGTTCAAATCTGACAGGCCTAGATTCAAAAGCCTAGCCATTCCACACACTCACTCGTGTGTAGTCTTGGGCAAGTTCCTGCAACTTTCTGAGACTCTGATTTTTCTGTCTGTTAAAGAGGAATAACAATAGTTGCTTTAGAAGTTTATTGTTGTGAAGAGGATTAAGTGGCAATCTGGAGGTAAAGTACACAGAATAGTAAGTTGCTGGTAGACAATGGGTGCTCAAAAATTTTAGATTCTTTTTTCTTTTTAAAAACAAAGTTTTATAGGAATTCAAGACATTAGATCAGGATATCAAAACAAAAGGCAGAGAGCAGCCCCACGTGTTCTGGGCACATAATACTAACCTAGCCCAAGCCCCAGTGCGATTCTAAAGTTAGGTCTCCTCGAGTAAGTGAGATTTTCTCCATCAGTTCCAAGACATACTCATAGACTGATGTATACCCACCACTCACCACTTTGGGTTATAGAGAATCAGATGATTGGAAAGCTCAGGTACCTAAAGGATGGGGCTGTGCGTCCGGGGGCCATGACGATGCCCCACTCAGGGCTGATGAACTCATGGGCTGGTTGCTAAGGTCTAAATCCACCACCCAGTCCTCATTCCTTCCCTCACTCCTTCACAGGGACCAGACCTCCATCGCAGTCTGACGGCTGGCTGCCAGCCCCCCCACTCCCGCCCTTTTTTTCCCTCATAGGTATTTGCCCCAGTGATTGTCTTGCACATCTAACCCGGTCTTACCATCTGCTTTTTCAAGGACTGAAGCTAACACAATATTAAAAACAAAATTATGCAACAAAGCACAGATAAATAGTGTAAAGGAGTTCAGGAAAATGCCCAGGGGGGCTGTTGTGGTAGTCATGAAACTGTTTAAAGTCGTGCCCTAAACACACACCGTCCCAAAGCACAGCCCTCCCTCCCCTCAGAGGAAAACTTACCCAACGCAATATCATTTCACATTGTCATCTGGAGACTTGGCTCTTAGCTCTCCTATCTTGGAACGGAGCTTTAAAAATTGCCCAGTCCCCTTCCCCCGTGAGTTACTTGCTTGCCTTATTATCCTCACCTTGGTGAAAATTGAGTTTGCTGTACATTTAGTCCCTCTCCTCACACCTGGCTGCACATTAGAACCACCTGGAGGGTTTGGTTAACATTCTGATGCCTGGCCCTGACCCCCTGAGGTTTTTTGACCTCTCTGGGAACTCCTTGAGTGCTTCCCTCATGCAGTCAGGATTGAGAACCACGGCTCTGGTGTGAAGCACAACAGTGATCTTGTCAGCCCACCCTTATGTGCTTAGCTCAATCTGCAAAGCTTGGATAGAAAATTATCCAACAAAATAAAAAACCATCAGCCCATCAGGAAAGGAAATTTGCAAAAGTCAAGGACTTACAGGCATGAGTGAGTATAGAATGACGTGTTTCCTCAGATACGAATATAGCAGATCACAGAGCGCACTTCACAGCAATATCTCCAAAATACCTGGAGCCCACTCTACACACAAAGCAGCTCCGTGAATGTGGTTTTGCTTGACGGACCCATAGCATCCTTTATTTGTATTCATGAGCTACCACATATGTTTTAAGGTAATGAGTCAAGTCTGGAGCCCACCTGCTCACACAGTGAGGCAAATTCTTGGCACAAAGGTTGGGAATGTTGGCAGTGGCCTCTGGAAGTGGGGTGTCGCTCATGTGGCTCATTATAACCCTGTGTCTTCTCCCTGCAGAGCAAGACCAGTTGTGACCGTGGATGCCCAGCTTTTGCTGCACCCAATGATTATCAATCTGGAAAATAAAACATGCCAGATTCCAGAGTCTCTGTCATCTGTGGCCTGGTGAGTTAGCCCAGTGCTTCTCCAACTCTGATGTGGATGCAGATCACCTGGGCCTCTTGTGGTAATGCGGCTTCCGGGGTGGGGCCTGAGACTTTGTAGCTCTGGAAAGCTCCAGTCGAATGTTATGCTCTGGGTCTGTGCACCCAATTTAAGTAACAAAGAGTTAGTTTTTCTGAATGGATAAGGAAAATGTGATATATATATATATATATATATATATATATATATGGAGAGAGATAATTACTACATATATAAAATACTACCATATATACAAATTACAATATATATAATATGTTGCGCTCTCTCTCCCTACACACACACACACACACACACACACACACACACATGAATTTTACGCAGCCATAAAAAAAAAGATGAGATCTTCCCATTTGAGACAGCATGAATGGACCTAGAGGGTATCACTTTAAGTGAAATAAATCAGATAGAGAAAGACCAATACCATATGATTCCACTCATAAATGGAATCTAAAAAACATGAATAAACAAACAAAAAGCAGAACAGAACTATACATATAGAGAACAAACTGATGGTTGCCAGAGGGGATGGGGGTGGGGGTTGGACAAAATGGGTAAAAGGGGGAGGGGGGTACAGGCTTCCAATTATGGAATGAGTAAGTAACAGGAATAAAAGCAGAGCATGAGGAATGTAAATGATATTATAATAGCAATGTAATGGGACAGATGGTAGCTGTACTTGGCGGTGACCATAGCATGATGTATAAACTTGTCAAATCACTGTTGTACACCTGAAGCTAATGTCACATTTTTTCAACTACGCTTAAAAAATTTTTTTAAGATAACAATACTCAGAGAGATTGAAGATATAAGCAAATATGATGAGGATAATGGCAGCAACATTTCTCAATGTCAGAGAAGAAAGTTACAAATAAAAAAGGAAGAAAGCTAGAATATTTCTTGTGGGGCTAATCTGGAATGGGAGGCATGAATGTACACTAGTGTTTTTCTATATAGAGAGATAGAAACAAATACAGATATAGAAAAAATAGAGTTAGTCTTTTGAAACAAAAAAAGAAGGATCTATCACATGATGCTGATCTTTTGTTGTTAACTTATTACTTGAAGGCTACTTCTCCAGTCTACAGGCTCCAAGTGAGAGGAGAAGCATAAAAACATTTGCAGAAATTCCTGCTCAAAAGAGAGCAGGATTCTTGGCATGCTAAAATAAATGTTAAACAAACTGAAAATAGAATAAAATACCTTGACTCTTACATTTGCATATGCTTATGGATACCCCTTTCCAGACTTTTTTTTTTTTTTTTAAATAGGTTTCGGTTAAATCGCTCAGTTTCCTGTGCTAAAAACACACGTCTGTTTTGTGATTTAGTGTGCACAATTAGACAAAAGGCAAACATTATAAAAATAGCAATTTTTGTACTCCCAACTCTATTGTTGTGGCCCTGATCTCATTATCACGAATATTAGTAGCATTGCGGTTCCTTTGGTAGGCCGTGGGAGAACGCGATTTCTATCCCTTTTGAAAGTGTTCCTTCTCAACCTTGCTGGTCATCTGAAGGAACTACAAATGGAATTCAGTTGTAACAGAGCTTGAGAATATGCCACTTTGTTTCTCAATACATGGGTCCTCAAGGGTCAGAAGTCTGTCATATTGGGTAATGCCAGCAGGGTATATCCTCTGAAAAATCAACAAATACTTGGAGTGTTTGAGATTTGCCCTCATTTTCCAGAAGGTGTGGTCTAACTCAGACAGGATGTTCAGTTCCTGAGAATGTCAGAATGCAGAAAAAAACAGTGTTGACCCAGAGGACTTATTTCCACCCAATCTCAGCGTGTTGTTGATGGCCTTTTGACAGGAGTTCGTAGCAGAGTCAAAGCCTTCATCGGTGGAGGTCGGGGGTGGGGGTGGGGGTGTGAGGAAGACCCTGAAGAAATCTTTGATAAAACGTCCTGGGCATTCCCCAATTCTGGGAGGCGTGTCCTCTCCTTTACCAGTTTTTGAAAGTAGCTTGGAAATGCCCTAAGCACATTTTTAAATGATTTAAAACCATAACGTATTATAATGAAAACCTGATCTGAGAAAATATGTGAAAGAGCCAGCGTCTGTCGTTACCCTGGCGTGATTCACTGAAATGGAGCTCCTTGGGCAAGAGTGCTAAGACTTCAGTATTTCCCCGAAGAGTCTGGTGTTCCCACGTTCACAACTGAATGGACCCTACACTGGATGCTTTCAAGTATCTGGGTGTGGCACGCTCTGATATAAAGTGCAATTTAAATTTTTTAAAGATTTTATTTATTTAGTTGACAGAGAGAGACACAGCGAGAGAGGGAACACAAGCAGGGGGAGTGGGAGAGGGAGAAGCAGGCTTCCCGCCGAGCAGGGAGCCTGATGAAGGACTCGATCCCAGGACCCTGAGATCATGACCTGAGCTGAAGGCAGCCGCTTAACCGACTGAGCCACCCAGGCGCCCCTAATGAAATTTAAGTATTTTTAACAGATACGGGGTCTGTTTGGTTTTAAGGAAAGAGTATTACTTTGTTACAAGAAAATGTTTCTTTTCATGAGCTGTTTTCCTTATTGCATTTAAACTATATTATTAAGGTAAGATGAAATTTGTTATGTGGGCAAATGAATAAATATATGTCTTTATAATTACTTATTTCATTCTATCACATGTATTCTCTGAAAAACATTTCGTCTTCACATGCAAAACTTTGGAATTAATGGTGGCTCAGGGTACTTGAAGATGAAAGTTAACAGCTGGTTCAGTTTACAATGTGTTTCTTCGATAGTTATTTTTTAAAGATTTTTATTTATTTATTTGAGAGAGCGAGAATGAGAGAGAGAGAGAGAGTACATGAGAGGGGGGAGGGTTGGAGGGAGAAGCAGACTCCCCGCTGAGCGGGGAGCCCGATGCGGCACTCGATCCTGGGACTCCAGGATCATGACCCGAGCCGAAGGCAGTCGCTTAACCGACTGAGCCACCCAGGCGCCCTCTTCGATAGTTTTTAAATTTATTTTAGGAATTTAGGTCAGTATTTCCAAAATGATTGACAGGCATTTGTCAATTTGCTTTCCTAGAGTTTTTGTCTCTATTTGATATAACCTTGTATTCTATATTTGAAAACCATTTAAGTGAAGCTTAACTGGGAAATAGTTCTTCGCGTCCATCAGTGTAAATTTCTGCATCTTTCAAACGGTTGTGTAGCTTTATAAAGT
This sequence comes from Callorhinus ursinus, assembly GCF_003265705.2. Taxonomy (NCBI): domain Eukaryota; kingdom Metazoa; phylum Chordata; class Mammalia; order Carnivora; family Otariidae; genus Callorhinus; species Callorhinus ursinus. The sequence continues at coordinate 1,943,937 of NW_027397098.1, forward strand.
ATCGGCTACTGGCATTGCCAAATTAGAAAAATAAAAATAAAACCGGCACAATAAATATTAATATTGTTATTAATCAATTTAAAAAAGTAGTAAAACATTTCTTTTGACAAATGTGAAAGACCATCACTATCAACTTTTCAAATGTAAGAAAACCTTTTCCAATATGCCTAATTTTATGCAAAATATTTGCTGTCACTGAAATCGAATTAAAGTGCTTAGACTGAAAAATGAGGGTTGCCTGGCTGGCTCAGTCAGAGGAGCATGTGACTCTTGATCTTGGGGTCGTGAGTTCGAGCCCCACATTGGATGTAGAGATTACTTAAAGTAAATAAATAAACAAAAAAGAAAGAAAAGTGAATTGCTTTGTAGTTTTACATCCTGTTTGGTATCCACCTCATTCTTTTTCCTTCATGCATGGCTATATGCACACCGTTAAATCACAGTATCATTACTCTAACTGTGCATTGAGTCAGGGCTGGTGTCTGAGGATTTGTCATGTATCGTCCTGACTTCTGATGTATTTCCAATCAGACCTATTCAGACTAATGTACCATATTGAATGTGATCATAAATTCAAGTTTGTAATTTTAACACTAATTAATTTTAAATCACAGCTTTTCCTGACAACTCCAGGGTACTTCACAATTAGGTATAGACCTGTGAGTGGACCCAATTCTCTGGTATATGAAACACATAGTGAATATATGTGTAGGTTTATGTACAATGTATGTTTTGCTAAATTCAGAATGAATATCTCAACAAAAACACTAAAATTCGAAAAGATATACTCACCCCTATGTTTATTGCAGCATTATTTACAATAGCCAAGATATGGAAGCAGCCCAAGTATCCATCCATAGATGAATGGATAAGGAAAATGTGGTGTATATATTTATAGTGGAAGAATACTCAGCCGTAAAAAAAAAAAAAATGAGATTTTGCCATTTGCAACAACATGGATGGACCTAGAGGATATTATGCTAAGTTATTATAAGTCAGACAGAGAAAACAAGTATCATGATTTCACTTATATGTGGAGTCTAAAAAACAAAACAAAACAAAAAAACAGACTCATACAGAGAACAAACAGGTAGCTGGCAGAGATGGGGGGTAAGAGAGATAGGCAAAATAGATGAAGGAGATTAAGAGGTACAGACTTCCAGTTAGAAAATAAATAAAATAAATAAATAAATAAAAGTGATGAAAAGGACAGTATAGGAAATAGAGTCAATAAATTTGTTTTAAATTTATATGGTGATAGATGGTAGCTACACTTACCATGGTGAGCACTGAGTAAGATACTCAGTTGTCGAATCATTGTGTTATTTGCCTGAAACAAATATAACATTATATATCAACTATATTTCAATAATAAAAATCTTATTAATACTGTTTTATTTATCATAACTTCATAACATTTTTTGATATCTGATAGGACTATGTCTTTTTTTTTTTAAGTAGGCTCCCCACCCAACATGGGGCTTGAACTCAGGACCCTGAGATCAAGAGTCATATGCTCTACGGATTGAGCCAGCCAGGCTCCCCAATAATAAAACTTTTCTTGAAAAGAATGAATATTTTGTGTCAGTACTATGAGATTTTGAGGTTTTCCTTTTAGATCAGAACAAGGTGCTTGGAATGTTTTGACTCGGTGACTCTTTTCTATGAAAAGAGTCTTTCATAGAAAAGACAGAAAAGATGTCTTTTCTATGAAAGACATCTAGAAACTGGCAGGTTTCGGCTGAGGTGCTGTTATCAACAATTCAGTAAGTTGTAGCAGTTATTTTAAAGTTGTATGAAAAAAGTCACAGTCATCCGGCTAATGACAGGGAGGTAACAGAGAGGGAGAACTAAGAAATATAGAACAACACAGACGTGTAATTGGTATCGTTCATAAATCAGCTGCTAACCCCGTTTGTCCATCAAACACCTTCTCACAAAGAAAAAATAAGGTTCGCCTCCAGAGCTTTATTTCTCTTCCAAAAACTTCATTGCTACTGAATTGTTCATGTTCAACAAAATACCGTGTATAAAATTATTTTAATTTGCATAGGCTGATGATTTCATTACAAATAGGAATTTCTCTTGTAAAAGTTAATGAACTTTGTCTCTGATTTTGACATGCAACCAGGTACTCCCAAAAAAAAAAAGAGGGACACAGAAAAAAATTCGATTTTGAAAGCCAGATAAGCTGCAGAATCGAAAGATAGGGTTAACTATTCCATCTTTCTTAAATAATTCTAATTGAAATAGAAGTGGGCTGGAATTTGTGATTTCTCAGGGAAAGTGGTACAAGCAGTTGTAATAGCAGAAACATCTCAGGAAACTATTGGCTTAATGGCATGTGGCAAATTATTTACCCTGAGGGGAGACACTGACTGAGGTCACGGCAGATAGATGAGTCCCAGATGTGACACATTTTCATTATATTCCATGCAGGAAGCTGACACATAATTAAAGTATGATTAGGAATTATTTACAGCTTTGGGATGCTGTCGAAATATTCCAATCCTACTGTAGTATTTTATTAGTAAAACCATTAAGACTGTCTTTAAATCATATTTAAGTATTTTCTTATATTTTCACTTTCTTGGAAATGTGAAAAAGCCCCCTCTCAAATGCTAGCTTTTTAGGGCTTGACATGTTTCAGGAGGGACGTGAGCACATGCTGCAAAGTCAGGCAGAGACAACTGGTCATTTCTCATTTCCTCTGTGGCCACAGAACAGGTCCCAAGGCAGGTCATCCTACAAGCCATGGCGGATGTCTCTCTGGATTGAGTTTAGATCATGCTCTAGGCAAAACTATAATGTGTCTCTTGTGCACGTCTGCCCCCTTTTTATTGTGTCTACACACCACACCGTTGTGCCTACCTAGCTTGAGACAGCCACGCTCAGCTCCTCACGTTCTTTCTCTACGCCCCCGCCACTGCCCTCCTGTGGGATCTCTGCCTCAAATTGTACCCACACCTAGCAAGTTACCACCAGGTTCCCTCCTCCTCCTAAGCCGAGTGGGGATGAGGGTTAATCGTCCCATGGTTCTCCGTGCCTCTTAGGATGAAGTCCAAACTCTTTAACATAACTTTCAAAGCCCTGTTCCCTGCAGACCAACCCAACCAGCCTGGCCTCCTCGAGCTTCCCCGCCTTGCTCCAACGCTCCAACCAAACTGAATTTCTGTGGGTTCCTCAAATGGACTCATGTTCTGGCTCATCCCCAGGCCCTACCACTAGCTGTTCTCCTATATGCCTAATTCTTCCCTCCCTAACACAGGGCAATGTTCTTACGTATTTATGGAATAAAAGTAGCAAGTAATTGATTACTTAATCCATTGATTAAATCAGTTACCTTCTAGTAATACTTTAAAGTATTACCTTCCGATGTATTAATGTTACCCATCTTGATTGTATTAGTGTTGTGGTCAACAGATAGATAGATAATAGATGATAGATAGATTTTACATGTATATGTATCTTTAGTTAGTTGTGCGTGTGTATAATGAGAAGTACAGAGGAAAAATGATGTATTCATTTTATCTTGGGTGAGATAAAGTAAGATTTCTACTTCAGTTTCAAAACTTTACTAACCAATGCATTATTGACTCTTATTTTCCTTAGCTTCTCTTTAAGAGTATGTGCATCTGTAACAGGCCAGAGCATTTCAAATCCAATAGGTGAGCATGTTTTCATTTTTACGCTCCTGTACTATACCAAGAAAAGTTAACAATAAGCATTTCTCGGCACAGACCACAGAAAACTTTGAAAGAGCCCTTTCTTAATATTAAGATTTCTATTGTTCTATTATATTTCTATATATGGAAACTTCTACAAAACTACTACTTGAATGATTGGCGTTAATGTTGTCTGGAAAAACAAATCGGAGGGGGAGATGAACTTTTTCAGAGTGATGATGGACTCTGAGAAACAAACTGAGGGTTCTAGAGGGGAGGGGGTGGGGGGATGGGTTAGCCTGGTGATGGGTATTAAAGAGGGCACGTTCTGCGTGGAACACTGGGTGTTATATGCAAACAATGAATCATGGAACACTACATCAAAAACTAAGGATGTACTGTATGGTGATTCACATAACATAATAATAAAAAAATATATAAAAATGGGGGAATGACTATGTAAAACCATTACAAAACAAGGTTCTCGGTTTGGAGAGTATTTTCTAAAACTTTTTTTCATCTCGTGTATTGTTTTTGATCCAACTATGAAAACAATGTTTTCTGAGTAAGCAAGTTGAAATAGAAATTCATTCAAGCACTGCATTCACTGAATACATTTCCTTTCCTGATTATATTTGCTTTATTTCGGTCCCTAGGCTTGACTGCCGAGGTGCACGTAGACTCCCTAAAACAAAAAGGAGCCATTAAGCGCACGCTCTTCCTTGACAACCATCAGTCCCATCGCATCTTCCCCCTTCGCATAAAGCGGCAGAAATCCCTCCACTGCCAGGATTTTGTCGTTTACCTCCGAGTAAGTGTTCCAGAATCACCTTTCTGGCCTCTAACGTTCAGATTCAAATTCCAACCATTTTTCTCTATTGAATCATCGTACTTGTCCACAGAGATCCACATCTATTTTCCTTTTATAGGAGCAAACTTTATTACAAGGCCCCTTGCTCCATTCTTGAGCTCCGAGGCAGCTGACCTGATGGTGTGTGGCTGTTCGTCCCCAAGGCTTCTTTCTGTCTTGCACACTATCCTGATACTGGTACTAACTCGGGTGGTTTTCATTTCTCACTGCCTCCCTCCCAAAAAAACCATAAACGTGAAACGTAATTTATTTGAATTTTTCTCCTACGTGAGTTATGTTTGGCCAGATGTTATCAATGCCCATTTCAGAGCCAACTCGGGAAAACGTTTAGGCAATTCAACACTTTTACTGAAAGTAACTGATAATTATATTTTTAAAGAAATGTGTGTTTACACATAACTCCAAAAGCCTACCGTGAAATAGAAGAGCCAAAATATTTATAACACTATTATTCCAGCTTCTTAGCAGTTGTGGGGTTTATCACTCTCCCTCGTTTTGTCTCCTCCCTTAACGGGACTTAGTGAGTGAGTGAGAGAACGCAGTGAGAGCAAAGTTCACAAACGCACTCTAGAATGCTCTAGAATGAAAAGCTGCGTGCATGACCCTTGAGTCTCATTACGACCGTGACTGGCACACATCTGAAGGTGGCATTTCCTCTGCGTGGTCTGAGGTGTTCCTGTGTGCTCAGGACCTCTGTTCCTGTTACCCCCTCCACTCTGAAGGGGGTTCTGTTTCGTTTTCTGAGGGAGCTTCAGGGGCGCTGAAGGTGTTTTGAAGTTCATGCAAGCTTAAAGAGATGACAAGAGAGGAGGAGAATCAAGATGTTTTCTCCCCCCGAGCCCAAGAGGACTCGTAAATGCTGCCAACCTCATGAAAACAAAAATCCCAATTCACAAAACTTTCCATGACACCTATTACGTATATAAGTAGGGTTTTTTTTCCTTTGCAATTTGACCCATCTGGGTGGGAACCTGAAGACTGCCTCCCGAAGCATATATTTCAATGAAGCACCAGCCCTAAATGATTTCATCCCTGAACGTGTATTAATTAAGCTGCCTACTACATCCCACATGAACCTAAGCCTGCTGCCGTGATAATCACCTGACCATTCACTTCCACTGGCTGAAGTCAAACGTCGCCTGCCTCTCAGGGGCTAACATCTTGTAGCTATTTCCTGGAGCCTTCTTTGAGTGTGTGATTATTTTCCCTAGGATGAAACTGAATTCCGAGATAAATTATCTCCAATCAACATTAGCTTGAATTACAGTTTGGATGAGTCCACCTTTAAAGAAGGCCCAGAAGTGCAACCGATATTGAATTACTACATGGAAAACACCGTGACCCAACAGGTAGGTCCCTGACAATCTGGGATGGCTGATTCCCAGTCAGGGCCCTGGGCATCGCTCCTGTGACCTTAACACCAAACCCAGCCTCTTGCGTTTGCATTCCTGCACACCAGCTCGTCCCACTGGGGAGATTTTCCTAACGTGTTTCCTGAAACACTGCATTGTCCTGTTTTCAGAAGTCCTTCCCCTTGAGCAACCGAGATTTAATTTGTTCAAACTGTGGCTCCTAAGGGAGGAAATACAGCTTGTGATCCTCAAAACACCGCCAGAGTGGGCCTTCTTTAGGGACACGGCAGAAGGAAGGGGAATTGGGCTATGATGTCAACGAAGCTGTGTTGGGGGATCACTGCCTTGCCTAGGGTGTCTAGCGGGGCCGAATCAGGCCGCCGAGTGGAATGAAGGCTTTACTTTAATTTGTGGAACCGTTCATACTTTTCAAGAAAAAGGGTGTGATTGAGGTTTTCCCAGATTAATCCTGATGCCCGTTTGCACAACACAGGCTCACATCCTGGTGGATTGTGGCAAAGACAACGTGTGCATTCCTGACTTGAAGCTGTCAGCTAGACCGTAAGTTTAAATAAATAAACGTGTACACTTTATCTAATGGAATACAGGTGTTTATTTAAAGCTTCTCTGGAGAAAGTATACACTTCCAACTACTACTACCAAAAAAAAAAAAAAAAATACTCTGCATGAAATTCTTGAGCTTGGCTACACTTTGAGTTAGCCTGTGTTTTGGGTCAGTTCTTTGTCACTGGTATCAAGTGACATACCCTAAGATTTTGCCTGGGCTGTTTCATCTTTCAGCAAAAGTGGGGGAAAAGTGCTTGTTCAAAGTGAACCCCTCTGGGCAGGGGTTGGGGGGTGATTCAGGTTGTATGTACTTACCTCAGTCCTGGGAGCGGAGACCCAGGCTGGTTGTATCTACACCTTACCCAAACTAGCTTTTGCAGCACCTCATGACTCAAAAGCATCCTTAAAATTGTCAAAATGAAATCAATTTTTTAATTTTCTGAAAAAAGAAAAATTAATGGCACTCTGTGGAGTAAAGCAGAAGGTGTCCCAAAATCAAATTAAGAATCAGAGTGCTTCGGGACCCCTGGGTGATTCAGTGGGTTAAGCGTCTGCCTTCGGCTCAGGTCATGATCCCAGTGTCCTGGGATGGAGCCCCGTGTCAGGTTCCCTGCTCAGTGGGGCTCCCTCTGCCCCTCCTCCCTGCTCACGCTCTCTCTCTGTCTCTCCCCCTCTCTGAATAAATAAAGTCTTTAAAAAAAAAAAAAAAAGTAAAGAATCAAACGGCCTCCCAGTTGCCTGTAACGGAGAGTCACCAATCCAGCACTGGTAACTGCACTACATTTTGTTATGGAAAGAAATGAGACCAAGATAAAACATCCTCTGCTGGAAAAAGCAGACTCATGCTCCTCACACCCCAACACACACACACACCCAAGGCCCATCCCACCACCAGTGTTTGGAATCTGCTTGGCAACCTTTCAGGGGATTTTTTTCCCAAACGTCCCAGTTTAGCCAGGATCCAAAGCAATGGCTTTGATTAAGGGTCAAAAGTCATAAGGGTCAAATGCCTTGGCAAAAGGCATTTCCAAATATCGGCTCAGTTCGAGGTTTGGAGAGAATTAAATTTCCTCAAAATCCTCAGTCAGCTATTTGAGATCTTATTTTACCTGCCTCTTTCTTCCTCGTACGGTTCACTTGGCATTCACAGCCCCCTCCCTTATTCATTTCTAAACCGTCTCTCCCTTTTCTCCCACTGCCCATCTTCTGTTGGGCATGTTCAGTGTTGTGCGTGTTCAGTGATGTGCCAGAGCGGCCTCATCCTGGCTTGTGAGCAAACTGTCAAGTTTCCTGGAATTTTTGCTGGCAGATTAAGTAGGTCCGTAGCCTGAAATTGACCACAATGGGAGGATTTACATCCCTGGAATCAGCAAATGAAAATTTCAAAAACTGAAATCAGCTACAAATTGGTATTCCCCTGTTTTTTCTTTTCTTTTCTTTTCTTTTCTTTCTTTCTTTTTTTTGAGAACTTGTTAAACATTACCAGGATATTTTCCTGCCCTGCCCATACAGATGTGGTTCTCTCAGTTCTTCTCACAGACCCTCATGATGAACCATCTTCTTGTCCAAGTCTTATATTCTCACATCTTTCTTCTTTTCTTCCAAGTCCTTAAATAAGGTATCTATGAATCCAGAGAAGTATGATACCTAATATTCCTTTTAAACTGCGTTTTTAGAGATAAGCATCAGGTCATCATTGGAGATGAAAATCATCTTACGCTCATAATCAACGCAAGAAATGAAGGAGAAGGTGCCTACGAAGCTGAACTCTTCGTGATAATACCAGAAGAGGCAGATTATGTTGGGATTGAACGCAGCAACAAGGTAATGCCTTGCACATTATTCGAAGTAGGAAAAGAGCTCGTTATATATTGGAAGTCAAATCGATGTTAAGTAGAGCCATCTCAAGCTGAGACTTTCTTCCCAAATAAAGGAGGACAAAAAGGCACTTTACTTTGGTCATCATAATAACAATGAGCCAGGAAGGGGGGGTGGTCTTAAGCAGTATTCATATCTTTCTTGGCCATAGTGCAGAGATAAATTGGCCAAAGATCCAGAGCTGAAGCAAGGAAGAGAATACAACTGGCTGAAAGGAGAAGCTCCCTAATGTGATCTATCAGCTTGATTCCCCTGCTCACTCCCACCCTCGCTGGCTGTTTTCAGACCTTTGTTTTTAGTTCCTTTACATTTCAAGCAGGGTCCCGGGAGGTCTGGTTTTCATTACTGCTTACGGAGGAAGGTCCGACCAGTCCCAGCTGAGCACTGATAACAGCCGAGACAGGCACTGGAAAGGAAACACGTGCATTTTTCTTCCTTCGTGGCCCACCTTTTTGGGACCGGGACCAAGAAAAGCCAGGTCTTCGTCATTTGTGGGTCCGGCAGTGCCACCATTTATTAAACTGACAACAATGTTTTTTATAATCTTTCCTTATCAGACCACGAATCTTCTCGCTCAGGGCATCCTCAGGTCCTGCTGTGTTTTTAACCACTTGGTCTAAAAAAAACCATTATAAATACAGTGCAGGATAACGGAGAGAGTCCTTCGTCTTCAGAAATGTACAGAAATGTACAACCAAGGGTAGAGACCCAGCCTAACACTCTTTCACGGGAACCAGGCACAACGGGAGCTCCTTCAGGACATGCTGATGGGTTTACTCCTTTAACTACGATTTGTTAACTGTCTGCCGGTTTCCAAATACCACGGACTCCGAGGAGTTTGAGCATTCTAATGACTACATACTTCAATGAAGAATAATTCCTCTAAAGAGATGTTAGCAAGTTGTTGTGGTGTTGATACTTGATAGGCATTTAAAAACGTAAGGAATGGAAAATCCTCTACTCAAAATCCTCTACGCACACCTCTAGTCTTGTGGTTTATGTGTTGGTTAAATTACCTTCTTAGTAAAAAAAATAAACCCAGGTGAGTAATAATCGTGTATCTTTGGCAGTCATAAAATCATCACGAGTTTCTGTTGCAAGAATTTGTAGGAAAAGATCACCTACACACACTCACACACAAAAACTGTATAAACAAACAAAAAAGTTCAAGTATGTTATTTTTAAAAATATTCCAGGGCTCTGCTCCTATTTTCATTTGATTCCTTCATATCCCTCCACCCCTGACTTTATTAAACAAAGCATCTATTCTAAAATGTTCTTTTAGCAAAACATCCAGTTTACCGTTCACTTTGTCGCGTGGAAAATACGGGAGAACATTTATCGCCTCTATCTTTGGCTGTAAACATTACAACAGACATTATCCATAATCTCAAAGAAGTCCTTAACTATTTTTCTTCCATCGGTTTCCCTTGGGCAGAGATTTAGCTCAGTCTTTGAATTTCACATGACTAAGCCACGTTCTAATTTATTCTTTGTTTTTAAGCAGTTTGAGGTTTGTGTACCTTTTTATTTAAACTCAGTTCAAGTTTTGTTTTTTTTTTTAGACATTTTTCTCCAGGGGGAAACATATTAGGATTATCTGATCGTAAGTTTTTTATTCTTTTGTTAAAAACGTTCATCTTTTTGAAAATGTAGATGTTGACCATCTCTTTCTCTGGAAACCTTCACTGAGCCAGACTTCATACTTCTCTTTGGTGACTTTTTCTAATAAGGGCCTATGCGCTTTATATTATGATTCTTATTGATACTAGTATTGTTGTAAAATAGATATAAAATTTACCATTTTAGCCACTTTTTAAATGTGCAGTTCGCTGGCATTAAGTACCTCCTTGTGCCTTCTTGTGCAACACCCAGCACAGAACGTTTTCATCTTCCCAGATGGAGACCCTGGGCTCACCCAACACTAAGTCCCTCTTCCCCCAACCCCTGGTGAGCCCCGTTCGACTTTCTGTCTGTGAATTTGGCTAATTGGGGGACCTCCCATGCTGCCTTCCTCGGCCTCACACTCACCTCACGTTCAGTGTGTCCAGAACTAGGTTTGTCATCTTCCCAAACTCACACTTCTCCCCCACTCCCGTTTCTTGTCTCAGAGAATGGTACTGGTAACCACCTCGTTTCTACAGCCCACTCAGCCCCGGGGCTCTCCAGTTCGTCTCTTCCCTCCACCCAACTGCCACTGTCACCGCCTTCATCTGGGCTGGCGTGATCTTTTACTGAGATGACCACAGTCTTCTAACTCATCTCCCTGCCTGCCTGCCTCCACACGGGGTACTCCTCTCCCTACCATGTAAATCTGACCCTACTGCTTCTTGCTGAAGACCCTCACTAGGTCGCCATCCCTTTTAGGATAAAATCCAAATCCCTCCAATAACTAACAAGGCCCTTAATTCTATTGTCCCTGTTTACCCCTTTAGCCTCATGACAGGGCTTTGATTCTTTTCTTTACCCCACACCCTAAATTCCAGCAGGACTGATTTTGTCTCCAGTTCCTGTAATACCCGTGCGCTCTCCTGCCACAGAAATTGCGGCTCCTGTTCCTTCTCTCGGACGCACCAACTGCTCTCCCTCATCCCCCGTATCCAGCTTACTTCTTTCTGTTCATCCTTCAGGCTTCAGCTCGGTCAGGATTGAGGCTGCAAACATTTATTGAGCAATTGAGATGGGCTGGGCACTGCTCTGAGATCTTATATGGATTTAATTTACTTAATCCCCATAACAGCCTTATAGAGAAACAGCAAGTCTGTCCTTGTGCCCCACTTGATAGACGAGGAGAAATTCAGTGATATGCCCAAAGTTACACAGCTACTATAGAGCAGAACCGAGACTCACACCTCCACTGTTAGGTCTGATCCTGGGCTCTGAGCCACTGATCTGCACTGTCCCCCAGCAGCTTTGATGTCACTTCTTTGGGGGGTGGGGCGCTGCTCTGGTCCTTAAATCTAGGTGCATAACCTCCCCTATCACTACGACTCTCTCCTATCCTAAAACTCCAACTGCACTGATTATGTTTCCGTTGCTTGTTACAATTGCTTGTGATTACTTATTACAATTGTTAGGATCATTGGAAATTCGGTGAGGACAAGGGGTCTTTTTTATCAATGCCTGGTAAACAGCAGGTACACAGTAAATATTTTTAGTGAATGAATAATATCTTAAGAGCTATAAATGGATTAGAGCAGGCGTGTCCCTGGAACAGCTAAGGAAAAGAATCTAGAAATATGTAGAAAAACAATCATTGTTTCACTCAGAGAAAGGAAATAAAGGTTAAAAAAAGAAAAAGAGTGGGAGGGTCTGGGGTAAGAAAAGATCTTTGATTGATGTGAAAAAAAGCTATTTCCATAAAACTGGAAAAAATGTACATATAACTTTTAACCTTTAGATAAGATAAAATATTTACTATAGAAACTAAGTCCTTAAATTATATTCAAAGGACTCATGGAAATTTTGAAAAGCTTTTGCTGGGTTCTTTTTTTTCTGTTTTCAGGACTGAGTTAATAATTCGAACACAAAAGATCTCTCTGTACAATTAGGGTTAGATATGGATCCTTAAGAATTTAAATACATGCTAATTCTCCCTTTCAGAGGAGAGAATGTTACCAGCTTTTTGAAACTGTGTTTCTTAGCTGCTTAGAATACTAACATGTCATTCAGATTATTTGGAGAGAGCATGTATTAAATTACCTCCAGATATCAGTCATTCACTCCTTTCTCATGAGTCTAAACAGACTTTTCAGTGGTCGTGCCTCCCTGGTTGATACAGGAGGGAGGATTTTATAGTTACTTGGGTTTCTGTCTATCTCATTTCAGACTCCTCTTAGGAAGTAGTGTGAGCTACTTCGGCTCTGCATTTCCCGTTTACTACTTCGTGCCCAACACTGTTCTAGGCACTGGGAATAGAACAGATACAAAACCCCCTGCTTCCCTGCAGTTAATTTTCTCAAAGCATATGATTTGCTTACAAAATTCTTTACCTGGATGTGTTTGTGTAGCACTTCTTTGTTTTGGTGTTGGATCTTGGTCTTTCTGAGTTAAGTGGGAAGAACAGAATGGAGGACGGTTTCTGAAACTTTTACATGAAAAGTCACATTACTTCCTTTGATGAAATTTCAGTAGAGCTGACAGATGGACCAATGGTCCTCATATTCAGAACCCTCTTCCTTGGACCTCTCCAGGGACAGAAATTCCCAAAAGTTTGCTCCTTTGTGAAAGTCTTCCTATTGCAAGCTTATCTCTGGGAATGAGGGTGACAGGGCATATATTAGTGGCACTTAGTAAATTAGAGGGAAATAATGCCTCTTCAAACTTGAGTTTTTATACTTTCTAACAAGAACAGGATATAGGGGGAGGAAGGGAGCAGGAAGCACTAGGTAAGCAGAAAAGTATTCTCTTCCCATCTTAAGTATTTAGAGGATGGAACTAAGATTGATTGTATAATCTCAAACTAGGACCGTGGTGTGTAGGAGTTTGTGTTCAGAGCAAATCTCTGGCAAATGCTCCTTGAGTCATATAATATCCTCTACTAATACCTGTCATTTCATTTTTTGCAAGAATAAATTTGTTCAGTGATGTTTACTTATCTGTGATTTTCATGGCCCGAATTTAACATTAGCAATAGTGAAAATAATTTCTAAAATGTTGTTTTATGTAGTAAGCATTTTCCTCCTCAGGGAAACACACTAGTATGTTTACCAATCCAACTTCTTCCTATAATTAAACTTTGATTTTTTTTTTTTCTCTCAAGTTTCTCTTCTGAGTTAATGGTCACACATGAATTCTTGGGCACAGTTGCCCACACAGGTGTTTGAAATCAAGAGAAGCTTCCCGGCCCATCGAGTTGCCTTTGGGACAGGATGTAACTTATTTGCCCCCTGAGCTCCAATGGTGGTGTTCTTTCCCATTGCAGGACCTGCGACCACTGAGCTGTGAGTACAAGATGGAAAATATAACCAGGATGGTGGTATGTGACCTTGGGAACCCTATGGTGGCTGGAACAAATGTAAGAGAAAACCAGAAGCCCTTACTAAGTTCTAATTGAATTTTAAAGAGAGCTAGTACAAAGCTCCCCAATTAGCACTCAGCAGGTTAGCACCTGGCAACTAAAACAAACTAGGCAGGAAATTAACAGGGTGGTGGCTTGAGCATTCTATCCTATACAGGGTAGGGAATCTGAGGTTAAACACACAAAAAGATGAATACTTCTATATGCTTTCTCTTTTGACTTTACTCTTACATGTCTTTTAGATGCTTTATGAAGATGTTTTTGCTGAAGATTTTCTCTTGGGATATGTTTTCTTTGACTGTAACTGCAATTTTTTCTTTGTATTCAGTAAATGACTTAAGAAATAACATAATTAAAGATTTTAGCAAGGAAGATTAAGCTTTTATTTTTGACATACCTCCCATATAATATCACTCGCAGTATTTTTATATTAAAATGTTACCATAACCCAGCTTTTGAGTTAGCTTTACCAGGTCTATGTTTTCCATACATTTTAATTGAAGAATAATACAGAAAATTGTAGCAAGAAAAACAAAAGAGTTAATAATGATCTGTAATGTGCTTTTGAAAGAATAAGGAGATGTTTGTCTTCTTCTTCTTTTTCTTTGTTTCCAGGTTTAGGAACTTTTCATTCAGGATTACTTGTGGACAATAAGTTTATTTTTTTCAATAGCCATTTAAGTACACATAGTAACTTCTTGTAATAAATATCTCAGTGGCAATACTTAAGTCATAAATCGGAAAAAATTCTGAAGCCTGCAAATACTGCATAATTAAATGTTGTATAAACTGAACATACATATTCCTGTTTTAAATTAGATATTTATGATTATCAATAAAGTGGCCTATTTGAAAAAAATTTCCCCTAAAAACTTATAATTGCATAGGTTTGTATTAGAATAGCTTCCCAAAATACATTCCAAAGAGTACTGATCCCTTGAGATAAGGCTTTAAAGGGGAGTTCTGTGGTTAATGCTGAGTATCATATCCTCCCCTGGGGCATTCACATGCACGTTTGCATTTTAAAGGTGCTGAGAAGTCCTGCAGTAAATAAACTTTTTAGCCCAGGATCTCTCACGTGTATTTGAGCATTTGAAACTATCAAGAAATACCTATTCCCAATTTATACTTTAGGGTATTGTGCTAGAATAATATTTTTGCTTTTCTACACCCTAATAAACTCTATTCAATTGATCCCAGGTATTTATAAAGTGTGCCAAGCTATAGTCTAGTAAACTCACCTGTTGGGTCAAAAAAAGTAAATATTTAAATAAAAGATAAAATTTTATAACAGATTTTTATTAGCTAACATGTACTGATTGCCCGCTGTGTTATAAGCCCATCACTGGGTGCTCTGTCTTTTATGTTATCTCATTAAATTTTCAAAACCAACAATCCCATGAATTGAGTATTTCTCCTAGGTTATAGGTGAAGAAACTGAGAAATGTTAAATAAATTTCCCAAAGTCACACAGGTATTGAATGACAAAACCAAGGTTTAAATGAGGACTGAACACAAAGTCCGTGTTCTATCTGGTTGTCAAAATTGTGAAAAGTACTTGGATAAAAACTAATGAATAACAGATGAGATGAGATTTTTAAACGAAGCCATGAAAGATAGAATGGGATTTCTAAGCTGAGATGTTAGCACATTTTTCATTAGAATCCTTTTATCTAGAAACTAATAAGTCCTTTTGCTAGTTTTCAAGAAAAACCCAACCACCTAGTTTGGTGTAGAGAAGAGGTCTACCCAAGGCCAAAGAGGAAGAAATTGACATGGTAGCGGCAGGGTTTGTGTCTAGAGGTGACCAGGCGCTCATTCCTTTGTCAGTATTAAAAGTGTTAAATCTAAACCAGAGATCATCTAAGATCATTAATAACTAAGAATAATCTTGGAACAAAAATTGGCCACTGGGGACATTCCAAGTGGAGGGTAAAAATGGCAGTGTGGTCTTAACCACATATGTGTTTATGTGACAGGATGTCAATCCATTTTACCAGCAAATAATTTTTGGAAGTCAAGGAAGTAAATTGTTTGTATTCATTTATCTGTGAGGTCTGTAGTGGAAGAAACCTAATAGCTTTCTTATCTCGCCCTTTAATGCCCTTAAATACATCAAATTTTATTGCATTCTGTTTTGTTATAAAACATTTTGATTTATTTACTTCTTCATTTTGTACTTAAAAAAAATAGTCTCAGTGGATTGTAGTAAGATTCCAAATGTAAAAGCAGTCCTAAATATTAAAAAGCCTCATAAATCACCAGGACCATTTATTTTAGTCCCAATATTTAAAAAAAAAAAAAACAGTTTTCAAGAGACTTTTTATTTTAATTTAACAAAACATTCAAGTTAATATTCAGAAGTATTACTTCTGATTTATAAGTAGTAATGTCATTTTCATATATTATCTATATGTACCAAAAAGGATTCATAAAAACTTGCAAAATCTCGCAATTAGGAAAACAAAAAAGTAGTGGTCCCACAGAGGTTCTTTAGAATCAATGCCCAGAAATCTGGTGTTCAATTCTAGCTGAAAACACACGGGCCTCCTACCGATACAAAATTGTCATATCACTGTTGTATCTTTGTCCCGGGATGAATTGTTCTATAATGAAGACCAACATTAGCCAGGCTTCATCCCAATACAGTAAGATCCCCGTCACTGGAACTGTGCAAACAACAGCACACCTTTTCACATCATTCTTTCAACCATTTTTATTGTACCCCTTCTATATGCCTGATACTAAGCTCTTCTCACAACATCAAGATGAAAATATACAATCCCCATTCAATAAGAAACTCGAAATTAGCAATATCAGAGGTTGAGTGATAGGAGAGTAGCAAAGAAGGAGATAGGGAATAAAGAGAAAATTTCTGCCTGACCTGACCTGGGGGACCAGACAGTATATTGCAGGAGGATCTTTTGTCCTGAGCTTTGAAGCATGAGTAGAACCTCTTCAAGTAGAAAAAGCAGGAAAAGTTTTAAGAGGTTTCCAAAGAAGAGAAGAGTTTATGTGCAAAGTCCCAGAGGTCTGACCGAAAATTGCACATTTGTTATAAAGGAAATCATTGTGGCTGCAGCGTTAGGATTCAAAGCCTTAATAATTAGACACACCTGGGTTTGAATCCCAGCTTTGCCATTTATCAGTTGTGATACCTCGGACGAGTCACACTGAAAGGCGAGAAGCCACATGTTTAGGAATATTTGGAGCAGTGCAATTATATAATGTATATAAAGCCACTAGGGCAGTTCCTGGCTGGTAGCACAATCAGTAAGGGCTAGTTAAATAATGATGATGATTTATGATAAAAATAAAGATTTACTAGTTCATGTTATTACTGGTTCATATTAACACGAGTTTTTAATCACTGATTGGATTCTCATAGCTTAAAAGCCAAGAAGAGTACAGGTGCTGGAGTCAGTTTGCAGGAATTTCAATTCCAGCTCTACAATTCACTTGCTGTGCACCTGGAGGAAGGAACTTCATCTCCCTAACCCTCAGATTACTGCTCGATTGTAAAATGTCAGCAATCACAGTACCTACCTGTGGGGTGGTTGTCACGATTATGTGAGACAAGGCATGTAGGGTTTACCACAATACATGGGAGAGTAAGTCATACAATTGCTTAGCTCTTATTTTCAGTTCCTTATTTATATTGTCATTGGATTTATTTTCCCCAACATTTTAAAAATCTGTCCTCCAATTAAAAAAATAATAAGAACGGCTTTAAAACTTGAGAAAATAAAGAAAGGTGGAAAAAACAATCCGTACACTCATAACCTTAATATAACCATAGCGTGTTATTCTGGTATATTTTCTTACCATACACCCTCACTCCTGTACAGTAATTTTTCCATCAATAAACTTTTAAAACAATAGGTGAAACACGTTGCACATACAACTGTGTAACCTGTTTCTTTATGGGTCATCATTACATTAGAAGCATTTTCCTCATCTGCATAGACTTCACAGCCATAATTTCAATGACTACCTAAATGTGCATCAAACACAAGCATTACTGTTATCCAAATCATCTCTCGTATATTCAGGTTGCTTTTAATTTAGCACATAGGAAGGTGGCCAGAGAAGAGTTTGTACGGGGCTAAATGAAGGGAAGGAACCACAATGTATGGGGACTTGAATTGTCTGGGCTCTGCCATCCTAGTTACATGACTTCCTCTCAGCAACCCAGGGTGGAAGCAAAGAAAGGGACAGCAATCTAGGGTGGGGATTTGCAGAGATGACTTAAAAAAGATTTTTACGCTGTGTAGAAAGTCCCTCCCTGTCATAAACTTAGTGTCTTGTGATTTTTTTTCTTCTAGTATTCTCTGGGCCTCCGATTTGCAGTTCCACGTCTTGAGAAAACAAACATGAGCATTAACTTCGATCTCCAAATCAGAAGGTTAGATTTTTAAGTGCCTAAAATTATGGTCAGCATTCAATATAGAGAGTGAAATGAATGGCCACTCTTCAAGCTCCTTAACCTTAAAAGTTCTCCTAAAATTAGAACCCAGACTTACACAGATCATTTTGCTTTGTTTCTGTTATTTCAGTTTTGTAATTTTTAAATTAATTATTATTATTATTATTATTTTAGAAAAGAGACCTATTCTATAGGCCAAGTTATTTTACTAAAAATTGTGTCCTGGGTACCCTCCCACTCCCATTTACCTCCATTTTTCCTCATTCTGATTCACTTCCCTTCTCCCACCCTCACCAACACCCCTACTACATACCCACCATGCTCTCAGCTGGGGGTCGGCTAATCCCTGAGAATAAAATTTTTGCAAAAAAGCATAGATTATGCATTTGCAATCTTGAAATCTGATTCTTCAAGAATCAATGATTCTTTGATAGTTTCATTGTGAGCACCATGGCAGGAAGCAGGTGTGATCATATATTCATTCAGAGCCTTCATTCAGGGCCTTTTCTGGTAACTACAAGCCAAAGCAGGTAAGTAGCTGCCCTTTTTCCTAAGACTGACCCTTTACAGATGTTCAAGTGTAACTACTTTTTCACTGTCTATTCTGTTTGCTCCTTCATGGCTGAAAATAATATATAATGAGTGGGAAGACTTGTAGGGAGCCATGTGCAGGAAAGCCCAACTGTGGATTTCAACCCGTTAGACAGTAATGGGATCAATTTAATGGCCCCAGGCCAGTATTAAAAGAAAAGGAGATTGAATAGAATGTAATATACCAGAGTCCTGTTCATGAAACAATCCAATTAGATAAATATAAATGTGTATAGTAAGATACCCTGTGAAATGTATCTATTTCTTTTGTGGTCTGCAATTTTAAATGTCTGAACAACATTGATATAAACAGCATGTGTTCAGTGTGGTGGACCCTTGTTCTAACTATAACACAACTCTGAAGTCCGTCTTTACAGTTTGGTTCTCAAATACTAGTGTGCAGTGTGACTCAATCTCTAAACTTACCTTCTGTCCTGTAAGAAGTGATTGGAGAGTGTTGACTTTGTGCAATGGATTACTTTTTGATAGCTACTTTGATTAAAGGTTTAGAGTTTTTTAAAAGTATATAAGCTCTATAAGAATATAGCAGATTTTTAAAATCTACAATCTAGGGGAACCTGGATTGTCAGGTTCAGGCAACTGACTCTTGGTTTTGGCTCAGGTCATGATTTCAGGGTCCTGAGATCAAGCCCCACATTGGGCTCCACGCTTAGCATGGAGTCTGCTTGGGATTCTCTCCCTCTCCGTCAGCCCCTCCCATTCATGCTCTCTCTCTCTCTCTCTCTCTCTCTCAAAGAAATAAATCTTTTTAAAATTTTTTGAAAAATCTACAACCAATATCACAAACCACATCCCCTAAATTTTATGATAGATTTCTAAGAAGGAAGGTCTTCTCACTTACCTTAGGTCCTTTTCTGACCTTAACTAGGTCTTTTTTAAAATTTAACTTACTATTTTCTGCTAGAGATTTTTAAAAATTTTACCCATCTTAGTGATGAGAGGCAGGCAGAATGAATTCTGTAATATCATTTTACCAAAAGCTTATTAAATCACTTCTTTGTATCAATATAAATGTGTATCTTCCAAAAATTTCAGGTAGTCCTAAATATTTTCATTTGGGAAATATCTGTAAGTTTTCAGAAAAAAAGAAAAAAAGTAAAGGCACTCCATAGTGAGGACCACCATCATTCCAGATGGTAGCCTGAAGTTTCTTTTTCTCACCATTACTGTCTGTGACATTGGTCCTGCAATGGCATGAAGATACATCTCTCATGAAATATAAACCCTTTATTTAAAAGAAAATCTGGTACAAAAATGTAAAGCAAGTTCCTTGACGCATCCTTCTTACTTTTGATTACAGTTACAGGTAATAGAATGAATGCAACTAATAATTCACTCAAGGAGCAAAGGACACCAAATGATGTTCTAAATGCCTTTCCCAAATCCATCCTGGAGATCATCATTCAAATAGTGAATTCAGCAATGAAGTGCTAAATTTGATGGAAAATAGAAATGGCCATATTTTAACATCCCCCTTCATCTAAAAGAATGGACAGTGATCATATTCTATCCTTACATGCTATAGAAACTCATGACTATTTTAACATTATCCTGAAAAATATATATAAAAATGCAGACATGAAGAACCAGAAGGGCTACAGGGACATACATAAACCATCAAATTCCCAAAACAGACATTTCAGAGATGAAAATGCTTGAGAATACTTAACACTGAGGTGAGCATTTATCTACATGCTTTGCTGGCAGACTCCAAGGACATAAATAAGTATTTAATGGACAGTTAGCTTTCAATTTAAATGTGTTAAAACCAAAAATAAATTAAACCAAATGCTCTGAAGTCTAAATTCTTAAGCTTTTGACCACATGGACCACTGTTACCCACATTTAATGTCCTTTTCCACAAACAGAACCCAAAAGAGAAATAGGGCTTTATTTATTAATAAACTTAAAATAGTTCATGTTACCAGATATTTGCATTAAACGGTCTCTTCACACCGTGGCTCTGTGTGACATGTAAACGTTCTCCTCCCTGACTACAGTGGATCTCAGATCTCGATTCCCACACACAAATAGGTCTTCGTGATGTCATTGACATTGCTTCCTCGGCCGTGGTGAAATGAACATTGTATTGTATTTGCTGACGTTCCAAAGACCACAGAAAGCGCAGAGGGAATGTTAGAAAACAGAAAATAGGAAACAGTAAGGAAAAAGAAAATAGCATCGGAGCAATAAGTAAAAAACATATTTATCCTTGGTGCATGACATAGGGTGTAGTCATGGAGAGGAAATCCATCATTCCTGCATAGAACTAGCAGCAACAGTATAAATAGCTCAGCGTCCAGGGCGGTGGGTGATGGATTGCTTGTTTGAACGTAGCAGTGGTATTAGCAAGGGAGGTTTCCTTCCAGGAAAGAGGTCAAGGAAAAGCATCTAAGTTATATATCAAGCCCAGTGCCTTTCTTACCAGGACATATTGTTGATACCACTGGTTGATTACAGCACCAAGTGTCATGACAAGGCTGTGTGACAGAGGACAATTTTGAGTAGCCAGCCAGATCTAGTCTCCACATCTGCCATTGCTCTCATTACTTGGCAAAATAGCCTCTGTCAGCTTCAGATGAGACTTCTGTCCGAAGGCGATTTCAGTGCCTGACACCTATTTACATTTTCAGGGTGTTGTGAGTAAAGACAATTGTGTCATTTCAACCACGTGGAAACAAAATGCAATGACATTATGGGACAGCTCAAATGAAACATCTTTTTCTTAATTTGTATATCCACTGCTGCAAAGCAGTGAGAACTAGAAAATTGAACCAAGTCTGGGTAATGTGTGGAACAATGAGACTTAAATTTCTAAACTAAAGAGTTTCCCGTCATGCATTTGGAACTACACAATGTGCGACAAGTAGAATTACTTAATGACTTCTTGCTGGTTAGCAATTCAGTAATTAAAATACAAAACCAAACAAAACAAAACAAAAAACTCTTCAGTTGACTGATTTTCCCCAGATGGGATAATAATAAAGTGGCCTGGAAACTGGGGTTCAAACTTTGATGAACAAGTCCCCCTAGACTCATCACAAGGTTAGCTGTGATGCCCCATGACAGGAAATGAGCCTGACATTGGCCTGTTTATATCTTTTATGTGTGTTTGTGGTTGAAGTGGCCTTATCAGTATATACAATCAGACAAGGCTTTTCAAAAAGCATTGTGGGAACGATTCTGTCTCCTCCTCCCTTGAAAGCCGGCTCTTATCATCTCTCCAGCTCCCACATTTGGAAAGCTTCAAAAGCCAGTCAGAACATACCCCATTACCACCACTGCAGTGTGAAAGCTTATCGTTGAATCTGCATGAAAGTCGATGATGAAAAGAGGGGGCTTTCTCTTCTTAATGAGACCTGGATATAAACATGAACCTGTCCGTGGTGGTGTGGCCACATCTGTTTGCTGAAAGCTGCATTATCTTTGGGATATGAGGGTGACTCTAGGGAAAGCACAACGGGGTTATAAAAGCAAATGGCGTCTGCATTCAAAGCTCAGCTACTGGTCCGGCCTCTTGTGAGAACATGTTTCATTTTCCTGACAGGACTGGATGCTTAACATGCATTTTTTAAAAATTAAATTTCATATGTAGGCACACCTGGGTGGCACATTCAGTTAAGTGTCCGACTCTTGGTTTCGGCTCAGGTTCGTGAGATCAAGCCCCACCTCGGGCTCTGCGCTCAGCATGGAATCTGCTTTGAGTTTCTCTCTCCCTCTCCCTCTGCTCCTCAATCCCCCCACGCTCTCTCTCTCTAAAATAAATAAATAAATCTTTTTTTAAAAAATTAAGTTTCATAGTAATTGTATTTGCTTGAGAGGAAAAAAAAACAGCAGACTCAAAAATAATTTTGCCGCTGTTCAAAGAAACATTATTAAACACGTACTTTCTATCCTGAGATTCTTGATGCACTTGACAACATCTATGTCATCTCCTAGTTGCCTTGGCATGAGCTGCCCAAATTCCTAGGGTCTTGCTTCTTCCCGCCATTGGCTAAGCTTTCAATTCACTCTCGCCCCCACCCTAGTCAGCCAGTGAGCGTGCAGTGAATGTACATTTATTTTAATATTACTGCAGAAATAAACCGTAAGGAAGATAAATTTGCTGCCAAAACAATGTATGGTGTGATGCATTCCAGAGCCAAACACAAACGCTTTTTCCATTATGTGCTGCTCTTGGATTATCCATGCTAGTTCTCTTTATTAGCATGGAGAATCAGGAGTTGAGGGTGCCTTCCTTTCCCATTTAATGGGCAATGAACTTGATGCACAGAGAAGTAAGGAATGTGTCCAAGGGAGAAGCTGGAAAATGAACTCAGCTCGCTGCCTTCTTGGTTTAGCCATTGAAACAAAAAAGCGTTAGCTTTTCTAGATGGCTGTTATGTTTTCAGATAAGATGTCTTTCACGGAAAGTTATTACGTTCCTTTTACTCATAAAGAATCTTAGCATTTCCACTTTCAAATGGTTATGATTTTGTAGAATGGATATACCATTGTTTTCTGAATGATTGTGTTAGTAATGTTTGTTGTTCTTTCGATCTACAGAATGTTTTTTATGATCGTATATTGTAACATGTCTGAAAAAATATATTTAAATCATATTGTCCTTGTGTTTTAGTTCCAACAGGGACAACCCAGACAGCAATTTTGTGAGCCTGCAAATCAACATCACTGCTGTAGCTCAAGTAGAAATAAGAGGGTAAGTAATAATCAAGGCATTGTAGTAGTTATACTGTAATCATAGCTTTAATTATGACAAAACACTAGTAAAAATTATACGGAATTTTCCTAATGCATTAGCAATCACAATTCATTTTGGTTATAAATTTTCATTCTTTTCGACCCATCATTCGACTTCCATTGAAAACTGGAGTAAACCCTATATGGTAATTAACTCAAAGGATGTCAAAACAAGAGATCACTTTATTCCCCAAACTGACAGGTCAGTAATGAGACTATAAAAACTAGTGATAAGAAGTCAGGTCAAATCGACGAACCTGGGATTGCCCGAAACTCTCACTTCTCTAGTAATTATTTCAGCATAATGAAAACTCAGCCTCATCATACTACATCTTGAGTTGAACAAATGGCTAACTCTTAGATGTGAGGGTTTCTGGGATTTACATTTTATGTCTTTTTCCTTCTGTCCTTTTCTTCGAAGAAGGTACCAATATGCAATCAGCTGAGAGACAGGAGGACAGTGGTCAAGGAAAAAGGCGTAGAATGACTACCGTCTTGGGAAATCCATGCCTGGCGGGAAGAGAATAAATTAGGAATGTACTGTCTGCAGTTCTCTTATGCAAGTGTGGACTCCAGTGATTTTATTGTAATTCTTACTTCTTCAGGACAATCAAAGACTTGGCTAAAAACGTCAACTGGTATTCTGGGCTGAATTGTCATTGGGCTCCAGCAACCCCAGTTCCCTTTCCTTTTCCACAGTTCTGAGTGGTTCCCACTCCTCCATGATGGCAACTGTAGCCCCTGCAGTCAGAGCCATGGTCTTCCATGCATCCTCCCACTGCTGCCCCCTGCTGCTCTCAATGGCAGGAGCCCTGCCTGCCCTCCTGGGACCAGTGAGGCTCTGCCTAGTAGATTAGAGAAGAATAATAATACCTAGTGCCGTTTTGATCCTTCCATGTGCTACCCCAGCCCATTAGCACATCTTAACATGTACCAGTATCCTCGCTGCACGGGTGAGGAAATTTTGGCACAAGGGGCTGAAGGCTACACAGCTAGGGTATGGGGAGCTAGAATGCAAGTCCAGGCAGCCTGTCTCCAGGTCCTTTGTTATAAATGATCATGCTATGTAGCCTATGAGAGAGTCCTTTGAACCTTAGCTACACAAAATCTTGTTTTGTTTATGTTTCTGCGATATTTTTCAGTCAAATGAATGTTTTTGACATTCACCCACTTTAGGGCATGTGCCTATAGTTCATTCATTTTAGTTGCAGAAGAGTTTAATATTGTAAAGCTACACCACACTTACTTACGCATTCTACTCCTGATGAACACGTGGGGGTTTTCTTTTTCCTTTTTTACAAACTTCCTTGTACCTATCCTCTGGCACACATGTGGAAGAATGTCAGAAGGGTACCTGCTTAGAGGTAGAATTTCAGGATCAGACAGTGTATGCTATTTAACTTTATTTAATAGTACCCAACTGTTTTTCAAAATAATTATACCTACCTATTGTTCCACAAGACACGGAGGAAAGTCTTCACTGTTACACGTTATTAACTAACTCATAAAATGGTCGCAATTTTCATTTTGAGCCAATCTGATGGATGAGAAATACCATCTAACTCAAGGTCCAATTTGCTGTTCCCTGATTCCTAAATGAGACTGAGTAGCTTTTTCATGTGTTTGTTGTCTCCATTCTTCCCAAATTGGGTAATTTCTGCTCATTTTTTAGGACATTTCTACGAAGAGACTGAATTGTTTTATATTAATTCATAGGAAGGAACTCTTTCCTATTCTAGAGTTGAGACACTAATCCTTTATCAGCTACACATGTTGCAAGTACCTTTTCACAGTCTCTGGGGTTTGATGTGTGTGCGTGTGTTTTTTTTAAGTCAGGTTTATTGAAGTATAAATTAATAAAGTAAAACTTACCCTTTCTTTAGATGTTCAGTTTGAAGCATTAAGATACCACAAGGATGTTCAATGTAAAACAGGTCTGTCACCCCACATAGCTTCTCATGCACCTTTGTCGTTAACCCAGCCCCCACCCCCAGGCTCTGTCAACCTTGATCTATCTTCTGTCACTATATTCCCAGAAAAATCATGTAATTACACTCATACAGAATGTAGCCTTTTGAGTCTGGCTTCTTTCACTTAGCATAATGCATTTGAAAAAACACCCATGTTCTTACATGTATCAGTGGTCTGTTTCTTTTTATTGTTGAGAAGTATTCCACTGTACGGAAGTCCCACAGATCGTTCGTCCATTCACAGGTTGGTGAACCCTTGTGTTGTTTCCAGTTTGGGGCTCTTAATAATAAGCCTGCTATTGGCTTTCACATACAGGTCTTTGTTGGGATATTTGTTTTCACAAATGGAGTTGAGCTGTATGGCAAGGGTATGTTTAACTTTATAAGAAATCGCCAAGCTGTGTTTCAAACTGGCTGTACCATTTCCAATTCTCATTCCCACTAGCAGAGTGTGAGTTCAGTTGTGCTGCACGCTTGCAGGCATGGGCTTGAGGTTTGTTTTTGTTTGTTCGTTTTTAGCCATTTTAGTAAGTGTGTGAAAGTATCTCTTTGCGTTTGAATTAGCATTTTCTTTTTTTTTTTAGATTTATTTATTTGTCTGTTTGAGAGAGCGAGAGCTCAAGTGAGCACACAGAGGGAGAGGGAGAAGCAGACTCCCCGCTCAGCAGGGGGCCTACCGACGAGGCTCGATCCCAGGACCCTGAGATCAGGGCCTGAGCCGAAGGCAGACACTTAACCGACTGAGTCACCCAGGCGCCCCTAATTAGCATTTTCTAATGACTAGTGATATTGAGCATCTTTTCACTACTTATTTGCCCTTAGTAGGCTTTTTTGAAGTGTCTTTTAAAATTTTGCCCATTTATATTGAGTTGTCTTTCTTATTATCAAGTTGTAAAAGTTCCCTACATACTCTGGCTACAAAATTATTTATCAGATATATGTCCTGCAAACATTTTTCTCTCAGTTTATGATTTGGCTTATTATTTTCTTAACAGTGATGTTCCAAAAGCAAAAGTTTTTAATTTGTATGAAATCCAACTTTTAAATATTTCATAGTTTGCCCTCTCTCTTCCTAAAATAAATAAATCCTTAAAAATAAATAAGTACATAAATACATAAATAAATAAATATTTTATAGTTTGTGCTCTTTTTCTCCCTTGTAGAAAAATTCTTCACTTTGCCCAGAGTCACAAGACTTTTTTCCTATGTTTTCTCCTGCAAGTTTTACAGTTTTACATTTGGTCTGTGATACCACGTTTGTATCTGGTGTGCGGTAAGGTCCAAGATTCACTGTTGCCTAAGAATATCCAGTTGCTGCTATGCTGTTGGCTGGAAGACCATCTTCCCCCCATTGGATTCCTTGACACCTCTATCCATCTGTGAGGCTCCTTCCATTCCGTTCCACTGATCTACATAATAAGTCTTGAAATGCAAGCAGTATCCTGAGATCTTGATAAACTTGCTTACAAATTCTAGTAGCTTTATTATTTGTTGATTTCCTAAAATTTTCTATAGCATTGTCATTTCATCTGTGAATACAAAGTTTGATTTTTTTCCTGACTAATCTAATCTGTATGTGCGAGGGTTTAGCCAACTACGGAGTTAGAGGGAATAGAACCCACCAGAGATTACCCTTACTTCTGATACAAATTGCAGAGTTGTGTGCTTCCCAAAACCACCCAGGGTTGATAAATCACTTAGAAGGACTCACAGAACTCCCTGAAAGCTATTATACCCATCAGTACAATTCATTACAGGGAAAAGATAAAAATTAAAATTAACCAAGGGAAGAAGTGTGTAAGTCAGAGCCTGGGGCAATACCAAACACAAGGCGTCTGTTCTTATCTGCCATGGAGCCAGGACATATTATTTTCCTTGTATGGATATATAGCAGTATGCATGGAGTATCCTCAGGTGAGGAAACTCCCCAAGTCCCAGTGTTCACAGTTTTTATTGGGGATCCACTACGTAGGCATGAACAATTGATTGACTGACCACTTAATTGATCGCAGTCTCCCTGTTGCCTGATATGATGCGATCAAGCTCCCACCCTGACTCACACTGTTGGTCTTTCTGATGTGGGCAACCCCCATCCTAACTCATATTGTTAGAATATCCAGTGTGACCCAAAACCCCCAGAAAAACAAAGATACTTCTTTCAGGCATAAAATTTCTAGAGCTTAGACTACCTCCCAGAAGCTGAGGGCAAAGGCCACACCACTTTGGGGAAAAAGTTGTTTACTACATAGTTATGCCTTTTATTTCTTTTATTTCTTTTTTCTGTATTTCTTTTTCTTCTCTTACTGCACAGACTGGGAGTGTCGGGGCAAGATTGAGTATAGCCTTGGTGCAAGAAGACATCTTTGCCTTATTTTTAGACCCTACCTTGGTCTTAAGGGGGAAACATTCAATTTGTCTTTCAAGGAATTTGTCTGTTTCATCTAAAGTGTTACATGTATGGCATTAAGTTGCTCATGATAGTCTCTCATTTTCTTTTTTTTAAATTTTTTATTGTTATGTTAATCACCATACATTAAATCATGAGTTTTTGATGGAGTGTTCCATGATTTATTGTTTGTGCATAACACCCAGTGCTCCACGCAGAACGTGCCCTCTTCAATACCCATCACCAGGCTAACCCATCCCCCCACCCCGCTCCCCTCTAGAACCCTCAGTTTGTTTTTCAGAGTCCATCATCTCTCATGGTTCGTCTCCCCCTCCGACTTACTCCTCTTCATTCTTCCCCTCCTGCTATCTTCTTCTTTTTTTTCTTAACATATGTTGCGTTATTTGTTTCAGAAGTACAGATCTGTGATTCAACAGTCTTGCACAATTCACAGCGCTCACCATAGCACATACCCTCCCCAATGTCTATCACCCAGCCACCCCATCCCTCACACCCCCCACCACTCCAGCAACCCTCAGTTTGTTTCCTGAGATTAAGAAATCCTCATATCAGTGAGGTCATATGATACATGTCTTTCTCTGATTGACTTATTTCACTCAGCATAACACCCTCCAGTTCCATCCACGTCGTTGCAAATGGCAAGATCTCATTCCTTTTGATGGCTGCATAATATTCCATTGTGTATATATACCACTCCTTCTTTATTCATTCATCTGTCGATGGACATCTTGGCTCTTTCCACAGTTTGGCTATTGTGGACATTGCTGCTATAAACATTGGGGTGCACGTGCCCCTTCGGATCCCTACATTTGTATCTTTGGGGTAAATACCCAGTAGTGCAATTGCTGGATCGTATGGGAGCTCTATTTTCAACTGTTTGAGGAACCTCCAGACTGTTTTCCAGAGTGGTTGCACCAGCTTGCATTCCCACCAACAGTGTAGGAGGCTTCCCCTTTCTCCGCATCCCCGCCAACATCTGTCGTTTCCTGACTTGTTAATTTTAGCCATTCTGACGGGTGTGAGGTGGTATCTCATTGAGGTTTTGCTTTGGATTTCCCTGATGCCGAGCGATGTTGAGCACTTTTTCATGTGTCTGTTGGCCATTTGGATGTCTTCTTTGGAAAAATGTGTGTTCATGTCTTCTGCCCATTTGTGGATTGGATCATTTGTTCTTTGGGTGTTGAGTTTGATAAGTTCTTTATAGATTTTGGATACTAGCCCTTTATCTGATATGTCATTTGCAAATATTTTCTCCCATTCTGTCGGTTGTCTTTTGGTTTTGTGGACTGTTTCTTTTGCTGTGCAAAAGCTTTTTATCTTGATGAAATCCCAATAGTTCATTTTTGCCCTTGCTTCCCTTGCCTTTGGCGATGTTTCTAGGAAGAAGTTGCTGCGGCTGAGGTCGAAGACGTTGCTACCTGTGTTCTCCTTTAGGATTTTGATGGACTCCTGTCTCACATTTAGGTCTTTCCACCAATTGGAGTCTGTTTTTGTGTGTGGTGTAAGGAAATGGTCCAGTTTCATTCTTCTGCATGTGGCTGTCCAATTTTCCCAACACCATTTGTTGAAGAGACTGTCTTTTTTCCACTGGACATTCTTTCCTGCTTTGTTGAAGATGAGTTGACCATAGAGTTGAGGGTCCATTTCTGGGCTCTCGATTCTGTTCCATTGATCTATGTGTCTGTTTTTGTGCCAGTACCATACTGTCTTGATGATGACAGCTTTGTAATACAGCTGGAAGTCCGGAATTGTGATGCTGCCAGCTTTGCTTTTCTTTTTCAATATTCCTCTGGCTATTCGGGGTCTCTTCTGGTTCCATAAAAATTTTAGGATTATTTGTTCCATTTCTTTGAAAAAAAGTGGATGGTATTTTGATGGGGATTGCATTGAATGTGTAGCTTGCTCTAGGAAGCATTGACATCTTCACAGTGTTTGTTCTTCCAAACCATGAGCATGGAACATTTTTCCTTTTCTTTGTGTCTTCTTCAATTTCTTTCATGAGTACTTTAGAGTTTTCTGAGTACAGATCCTTTGCGTCTTTGGTTAAATTTATTCCTAGGTATCTTATGGTTTTGGGTGCCATTGTAAATGGGATCGACTCCTTGATTTGTCTCTCTTCTGTCTTGTTGTTGGTGTATAGGAATGCCACTGATTTCTGTGCATTGATTTTATAGCCTGCTACTTGACTGAATTCCTGTATGAGTTCTAGCAGTTTTGGGGTGGGGTCTTTTGGGTTTTCCACATACAGTATCATATCATCTGCAAAGAGGGAGAGTTTGACTTCCTCTTTGCCGATTTGGATGCCTTTGATTTCTTTTTGTTGTCTGATTGCTGTGGCTAGGACTTCTAATACTATGTTGAGTAGCAGTGGTGAGAGTGGACATCCCTGCCGCGTTCCTGACCTTAGGGGAAAAGCTCTCAGCTTTTCCCCATTGAGAATGATATTCACTGTAGATTTTTCATACATGGCTTTTATGATGTTGAGGTATGTACCCTCTATCCCTATACTCTGAAGAGTTTTGATCCAGAAAGGATGCTGTACTTTGTCAAATGCTTTTTCTGCATCTGTTGAGAGGATCATATGATTCTTCTTCTTTCTTTTGTTAATGTATTGTATCACGTTGATTGATTTGCAGATGTTGAACCAGCCTTGCAGCCCAGGGATAAATCCCACTTGGTCCTGGTGAATAATCCTTTTAATGTACTGTTGGATCCTATTGGCTAGTATTTTGGTGAGAATTTTTGCATCCATGTTCATCAAGGATATTGGTCTCTAATTCTCCTTTTTGATGGGGTCTTTGTCTGGTTTTGGGATCAAGGTAAGGGTGGCCTCATAAAATGAGTTTGGAAGTTTTCCTTCCATTTCTATTTTTTGGAACAGTTTCAGGAGAATAGGTATTAATTCTTCTTTAAATGTCTGATAGAATTCCCCTGGGAAGCCATCTGGCCCTGGGCTTTTGTTTCTTGGGAGATTTTTGATGACTGCTTCAATTTCCTTAGTGGTTATAGTCTGTTCAGGTTTTCTATTTCTTCCTGGTTCAATTTTGGTAGTTGATACATCTCTAGGAATGCACCCATTTCTTCCAGGTTATCTAATTTGCTGGCATAGAGTTGCTCATAATATGTTCTTATAATTGTTTGTATTTCTTTGGTGTTCGTTGTGATCTCTCCTCTTTCATTCGTGATTTTGTTGATTTGGGTCCTTTCTCTTTTCTTTTTGATAAGTCTGGCCAGGGGTTTATCAATCTTGTTAATTCTTTCAAAGAACCAGCTCCTAGTTTCGTTGATCTGTTCTACTGTTCTTTTGGTTTCTAGTTCATTGATTTCTGCTCTGATCTTTATGATTTCTCTTCTCCTGCTGGGTTTAGGCTTTATTTGCTGTCTTTCTCCAGCTCCTTTAGGTGTAGGGTTAGGTTGTGTATTTGAGACCTTTCTTGTTTCTTGAGAAAAGCTTGTATTGCTATATACTTTCCTCTCAGGACTGCCTTTGCTCTATCCCAAAGATTTTGAACAGTTGTGTTTTCATTTTCATTGGTTTCCATGAATTTTTTTAATTCTTCTTTAATTTCCTGGTTGACCCATTCGTTCTTTAGTAGGATGCTCTTTAGCCTCCATGTATTTGAGTTCTTTCTGACTTTCCTCTTGTGATCAAGTTCTAGTTTCAAAGCATTGTGGTCTGAAAATATGCAGGGAATGATCCCAATCTTTTGGTACCGGTTGAGACCTGATTTGTGACCTAAGATGTGATCAATTCTGGAGAATGTTCCATGGGCACTAGAGAAGAATGTGTATTGCGTTGCTTTGGGATGGAATGTTCTCAATATGTCTGTGAAGTCCATTTGGTCCAGTGTGTCATTTAAAGTCTTTATTTCCTTGCTGATCTTTTGCTTAGATGATCTGTCCATTTCAGTCAGGGGGGTGTTAAAGTCCCCCACTATTATTGTATTGTTGTCAATGTGTTTCTTCGCTTTTGTTATTAATTGCCTTATATAATTGGCTGCTCCTATGTTAGGGGCATAGATATTTACAATTGTTAGATCTTCTTGTTGGATAGACCCTTTAAGTAGGCTATAGTGTCCTTCCTCATCTCTTATTACAGTCTTTGTTTTAAAATGTAATTTGTCTGATATAAGGATTGCCACCCCAGCTTTCTTTTGGTGTCCATTAGCATGGTAAATGGTCTTCCACCCCCTCACTTTCAATCTGGGGGTGTCTTTGGGTCTAAAATGAGTCTCTTGCAGACAGCATATTGATAGGTCTTGTTTTTTAATCCAATCTGATAGCCTTTGTCTTTTGATTGGGGCATATAGCCCATTTACATTCAGGGTAACTATTGAAAGGTATGAATTTAGTGCCATTGTATTGCCTGTAAGGTGACTGTTACTGTATATTGTCTGTGTTCCTTTCTGGTCTATGCTGCTTTTAGGCTCTCTCTTTGCTTAGAGGACCCCTTTCAATATTTCTTGTAGGACTGGTTTCGTGTTTGCAAATTCCTTTAGTTTTTGTTTGTCCTGGAAGCTTTTGATCGCTCCTTCAATTTTCAATGAGAGCCTCGCTGGATATAGTATTCTTGGCTGCATATTTTTCTCGTTTAGTGCTCTGAAGATATCATGCCAGTCCTTTCTGGCCTGCCAGGTCTCTGTGGATAGGTCTGTTGCCAATCTAATATTTCTACCATTGTAGGTTACATATCTCTTCTCTCGAGCTGCTTTCAGGATTTTCTCTTTGTCTCTGAGACTCGTAAGTTTTACTATTAGATGTCGGGGTGTTGACCTATTATTGATTTTGAGAGGGGTTCTCTGTGCCTCCTGGATTTTGATGCCTGTTTCCTTCCTCACATTAGGGAAGTTCTCTGCTATTATTTGCTCCAATATACCTTCTGCCCCTCTCTGTCTTTCTTCTTCTTCTGGGATCCCAATTATTCTAATGTTGTTTTGTCTTATCGTATCGCTTATCTCTCGAATTCTGCCCTCATGATCCTGTAGTTGTTTCTCTCTCTTTTTCTCAGCTTTTTATTTTCCATCATTTGGTCTTCTATGTCGCTGATTCTCTCTTCTGCCTCATTTATCCTAGCAGTTAGTGCCCCCATTTTTGAGTGCACCTCATCAATAGCCTTTTTGATTTCGACTTGGTTAGATTTTAGTTCTTTTATTTCTCCAGAAAGGGTTTCTCTAATAACTTCCACGCTTTTTTCAAGCCCAGCTAGTATCTTTAAAGTCATGATTCTGAACTCTAGGTCTGACATCGTACTAATGTCCATATTGAGTAGGTCCCTGGGTAACGGTACTACCTCTTGTTCTTTTTGGTGAGGTGATTTTTTTCGTCTTGTCATTTTGTCCAGAGGAGAATAGATGAATGAGAGAACAAAATGCTAACAGGTTAACAACGTCCCCAGCAAATATACTGTATACAAATCAGAAAAGACCTAATACCAGGGGAAAAGAAAGGGAAAGAAAGAAAAAAGAAAGAGAAAAGAAAGAAAGAAAAAAAACATAAACAAAAAGATAAAAACAAAAATAACAATAAAAAAAACGAATATGATCAAATATGATCAGGCTGGTGCATAGATCAGTGCCACACACTAGAGTTTGGGTGTATTTTGGTCTGTTAGATAAAAGTGCCTCCTAAAATTTTAATGGAAGAAAGACTTATATATGTACAAAATAAGGGTTGATACAATGAAGGGATGGAAGATGACTATAAAGATGAAAATTATAAAAGATGGAACTGATACGATAAAAAATTGAAAAAAGAAAGAAGATTTAAAAAAAAAAAGCGAGAATGTGATCAGGCAGGGGACTAGAACAAAGCCATACACTAGTGATTTAGGGTATATTTTGATCTGTTAGAAGAAACTGTATCTCAAAATTTTAAAGAGAGAACAACTTATATATATATATGCCAAAAATAAGGGTAACTACTATGAAGGGATAAAATATGACTAAAAATGAAAAATAAAAAATGTTTTTTTTAAAAGGCATTGATAAGATGTTGGTTGAAAAAGGGAAAAAGAAAAATTAAAAGAAAAACAGTTAAAAAATTAACTTTGAAAAACTCATGAAGCATGGTAAAAAAAAAAAGCCATGAATTCTATGTGCTGTATTCCCCTAGCGCTGGAGTTCTCCCGTTCTCCTTGATCGGTAAACTTGGTCTTGGCTTGCTGGCTGTTCGTGCTGATCTTCTGGGGGAGGGGCCTGTTGCCGTGGTTCCCAAATGTCTTTGCCGGAGGCGGAATTGCCCCGCCCTTGTCGGTCCGGGCTAAGCAAGCTGCTCGGGTTTGCTCTCAGGAGCTTTTGTTTTCTGCAAGCTCTCGGTACAGCTTTGGAGGACCAGGGCGAAAATGGTGGCCTCCCAATCTCCACTCGGAGGAGCCGAGAACTCGGGGCCCCGCTCCTCAGTGTGCCCCCAGAAAAAAGCAGTCCCTCCTGTCTCCCCGGTCTCCGGCCGCACTCCGTGCTCACCCGGCCTGTGACCAAGCATTTCTATCTCTGGCACCCGACCCCATGTGGAGTCTCCAAACCCAGCAGATCCCTGCGGTGCGCTCCTGTGCTGCTTTTCCTTGGGGAGGAAGGGGAGTCTCCCCGTATCTGACACTTGTTGGGTCCCTGCTGGAGGAGCAGTGGCCCGACTGGGCCGCGGATCACAGTTTATGGCAACCCCGAGCTGAGAGCCCGCGCCTCGGCTCCGTCTCTGCAGCCGGCTTCCCCGCTCCGATACCTGGGAGCTCTGGCGCACTCAGGCACCCCCGGTCTTTCTGGGACCCTGAGGGTCCTGAGACCACACTGTCCCGTGAGGGTTCCACCCCCGCTTATTCACTGGAGCGACGTCTCTCAGCGGAGCCGGCTTCTAAAAGGTCCGATTTTGTGCTCCGCGGCTCTAGCACTTGCCAGAAGCGGCCGACGGAGACCCCCTCCCCTGCCGTCTATCCTCCCGAATATCGCCTCGGATTCACTTCTCCGCACGTCCTACCTTCCAGTAAGTGGTAGCTTTTCTGTTCAGAGAGTTGTTGCTCTTCTTCTCTTCGAGCTCCTGTTGAGTTCGTAGGTGATCAGAATGGTTTGATCCCTATCCAGCTGAATTCCTGAGACCAGACGAAACCCAGGTCTCCTACTCCTCCGCCATCTTGCTCCCTCCCTCTCTCTCTCATTTTCTTTTTAATGTCTGTAGGATCTCATCATTCCCTATACTGGCGATTTGTATCTTTTACTCCCCTCAATTTTTTTCCCTGATCACTCTGGCTAGTTTAGTGAACTTTTCAAGGAACCAGTTTTTTTATTTCATTGACTTGTCTCTCCCTCTCTCTCTCTCTAAGATTTATTTATTTGGAAAGAGAGAAAGAGAGCGCAGAGTGGATGGAGGGGCAGAGGGGGAGATGGAATTTCGAGCAGATTCCTGGCCGAGTGGGGTGCCCATCCTGAGGCTTGATCTCATGACCTGAGTCGAAATTAAGAGTCAGACACTCAACTGACTGAGCCGCTCAGGCACCCCTTTTTTCTCTCTTTATTTGTTTGTTTTGCTTTCTATTGCATTAGCTCCTGCTTCTGTTATTATTACTTCCTTCCTTCTGTTCACTTTGGGTTGGATTTTCCCTTTTTCTCATTCCTCTAGGTAGAAATTAGATCATTGGCTGGAGACCTCTCTTCTTTTCTTACACAAGCATTTAGTGCTGTAAATTTCCTTCTAATTACTTGAGCACATACCAAAATGTTGATATGTTGGGTTTCACTCACAGTGTTTTCTAATTTCCTTTGTGATTTCTTCTTTAACTCATGAGTTGACTCATGAGAAGTGACCTGTTTGATTGGTAGATAGTTGGAGCTAATCAAAATGTTTCATTTGTGGGCATTTCTTATTTAATATGCCCATCTTTCTCATTGAGAAAAACACTAAAAAAAAAATTAGAGAAGAAATAAGCATTTCTTTATTATCTTATCTTATATCTTTTAACATTTACAACTAGTGTATATGAAGTTTTGTCTCTTTCATTAACCTTAGTTTATCTTTGTTTTGCCAAAAATAAATTGAATCTGTTTTTTAATCCCAAAGCAAATTTTAAATTGGGAACTGTTTTTATTCCATAAGACATAACTCAGTCCAAGGTAGCAGAGGGTGCAATGTAGCTGTATTTATTCTTATATATCTATTTTATAAGATAAATATTTATAAATATATTTCTGCCATCAGTTATAACACCAATATTTCTCAGTTAAAAAAGAAGGAAATTTTCTATTCATGTTACCAATAATCAAAACAGGTAATTAAAACTGGGTTTCTCATATGGGTGCAATTTTTTAATTGCTAGATTAATGTCCAACAATTGGCCACAGTTTATTCTCTAACACGGGGTTAGAGTTCTTGTTAGCCATTTTGCAAAGTAAAACTCTTTACTCCAGATACTCAACAAAAATATTGTTTTCAATGTTTAATTCTTCAAGGAACAAACAGCTACTGTGTTGAAAATCTTCCATGCTCAGTCTTCAGAAAAATCTCTTTTTATTTGCCAGTTGGTTTATTCCAATGTATTTTATCACGCACGGTCTCTAGTAGTTCTTACTCAGTTTAATGTTGTTTTTATCATTTTAAAAATAAACTCAAATGGATTTATTCCTTCGATGGGAAAAAAAATACTGAGAATTATTCTACTTATTTCAAAGCCAGATGGTGTCAACACTGTCTTTCAGCAGACTCCCATGTCATTTGTTGGTACAGAGGATTAATTTAGCATTAAGTCTGTAGGAAGTAAATTTGGCCACAAGAGACAGCACCACATGCATCGAGCTCATGAAGAGTAATAAACTTGTGTCCTCTTTCATATAATCAGGATTGAGTGGGTTTGATCACAGGACACTGCAATCATAAACAACCATGGTCTGTATAGACGCTGGCTATGGTGGGTAGAACTAACATTGTTCCAGACAATAAATAGTAGTCTGCTATTTGGGGCTTATAGTGTTTGAAAAAGGGATTATGAAAATAGGGTTCATACTGTACTACCACAGCATTGGATTTGTACTTCTGATAGCATATAGATTTTAACTTATCAAAAACCTCATTCCTTACTTCCCTAATCCTTTCCTAATGTCTCGTGTTATCACTGATACCCCAATCATCTTATCCCTGGGGGGGGGGGGCCTCCCTGGAATAATGTTCTATCCTCCATCTTAGAATGTGAGCACTATTCAGTAAGAGCTGTTAGGGCTGTTTATCCTTGGCTAATAGTTGATTATATTCTTCCTTCCTTCTAAAAAAAATGATAATTTTGAAAACAGTGAACAATGTTTCACTTATTCATTTGGTATCTTCAGAGAGCCATTTTTTTCTCATGGTTTCCCCAGATTGGAAAAAGTCTTAGACAGTAGATAACTGAATTTTGTGAGCCGTAGCTTTTGAATGATTTTGCCATGATTTTGCCATGACCTATAATAGATTATCTTTTCCCTTACAGATTTCTATTTGATTTTGTTAAAGAAATGGAGCAGGAAGTTTCTTTAAGTTGTCTTTACTAAAATCACTGCTGCTTAGTGGCCCCTGTGGTGCATTATACAGTCGACTTTTGAACAATGCAGGTATCGGGGCACCAACCCCCTGTGCGTGTAACTTTGACTCCCCCACACTTAACTACCAGTAGCCTGCTGTTGACAGTAAGCCTTCCCGATAACATAAGCAGTTCATTAACACATCTTTTGTATATGTGTTATACACTGTATTCTTACAACAAAGTAAACTAGAGAAAAGAAAATGTTATTAAGAAAATCATAGGAAGAGAAAAAAACATTTACAGTACTGTATCTTAGATGAAAAATCATATATAAATGAAAAAATCTGCATATAAATGAACCTGCACAGTCCAAACCTGTGTTTTTCAAGAGTCAACCATATATTGGAAATAGAACAGGCCTGAGTAAACCTGAGCTGAAGTCTTCACCTGCAACTAAACCCTACTTTTCTGAACATCAATTTTCCTTTCATGTATTAAATGAGGGCTTTTGAACACACTGTCTCCATAGGACCTGTAAAGTTCTAACTATTTATGATTCTGTGGTACTGGGGCATATAAATGCCCCAGTTCTCCAGGATTGATGACCATAAGAACAAAACTCTTCAGAGAAAATATGCTCAGCTTCTGCTCTGTATTTGTTCTCTATGCAAATAAATAAATAAACAAACAAACAAACAAATAAATAAATAAATGGTCTCCCTAGAACCTCACATTGGGTGTGGAGCATGGAGTCAACTCTCTGTTGCCAAGCCAAGAGCAAAGTAAAGCTTTGGGTGCTTAGGTCGTGAAGACCCCACGGGGACAGAAGTCCAAACTCTCTGGGTTTCACTCGAATAAAAGTAACCTTCTGTGTTCTGTACTCTTCTCCTCACCAAGTCCCCAGTGTTTGACCTGAACATGATTTAATCAAATCAAGTCGGAAAAGGGAGCGTGACATAACAACAAGCCAATATAAGGGTCGGGGATGTTGAGGTATCGGCCCAGCAAGGCTGTGTTCTGCACTTGTAATTTAATAGTTGCCCATTAAGGATGAAAGCAAAGGGTTTCATAATTTAGTAGCATTTCTGTGTGTTGTCAGTTTAAAATATGTACTTCTTCCACACACCCCTAGAAGACAATGCAGCCAAAGTGACTTTGACCAAGAGCATTTGAGATGTTTTCCAATCATTTGTGGTATACAACCCAAAGAGTTTATCATAATTTTCCAGATGAGGAAATAGGGACACACAGAAATTAAATTACTTGCCCTTGGGTCAGTATTTAGCCCAATAAATTTTGCTTTCTGCTTTAGAAAGAGATTACTCAGAGGGGAAAATAAAAATAGCATTTGAAGTTGCTAGAGGCTGCGTTAATTACTGATGCCCTTAAAAGGGCATTTAAGACTTCTGATTGCCAAAAGAGGGATTTTCTGTTGACATTACTTTCAGCTGGAGGTCTAGGAATTCTTTTAAAGATACCGTCACCTAAAAATTGCTAGAAAAGCATTGTTCTTTTGAGAAGTATCCTTTTTAAGATTATATGAGAATAACAATTTGGTTTGGAACCAGCTTTTAATGTAGAATAATGCCATGTACTGCATTGCATTCAGCCAGTGCTCACTTTCTAGGTGTAAATTGTAGGCAAAAAATATGTTTGTGTCATGTTAATATCCTACTTACATGATTGCATCATTTAACTGTCTCTCTGTCTCTCACCCTTGAGTTGTCTAGAGGACAACTCTAGAACTCGATCAGGCTTTATTTTGGCTCTGGGCCTGGCCTTGGGGGAGGTATGGCTGCATTAATGGTAAGCAAAAGAAATCTAAGAAGTAGGAATATACAAGTGGCCACCTTTCTACTCTGAAGTATTTAATTCAAAACTACATTTCTTCACAACTCAACAGAATTCTAGATTTTTATCCACAAAAAAGTCCCATTTCTTGATATGGCTTGAAGCACCGATTATATATCCTGTGTACACACACACCCACACCCCCCCCACACACACACTCTTACACTTACACGGGACCTACAGATAGATGTATACATTTATATGTCTATATGTTAAATTATCTCAACTCAGGGATGCTCTCTGCTCTGCCCCCTAGTGTCCAAGAGAGGAGATACTATAAAACAGTCAATCTCTGAGCTAGAAACCAGAACTTAAAAGCCTCGGGGTAGATGTTTCAGATCCCTTACTATTCCTTGAGTTATTTTGCTGAACATCACTTTCAATACCTTTTTCCCTATAGACGATATCTGTTCAAGTAAATTGCGGGCCCCCTTTTCCCATTGCTGTTAGCGAACCCTACGCTAGTGAAGCATTCTTCACCTGTGTCATCACCAGCAATTAACAAAACATTCTGCGTTTCAGAGTATCCCACCCTCCACAGATTGTTCTGCCCATTCATAACTGGGAACCGGAAGAGGAGCCCCGCAAAGAGGAAGGAGTTGGGCCATTGGTGGAACATATTTATGAGGTAGCTTTTATCTATCTTAAAGTTGTGTTAGGGGTTTATTCTTACGCTCTTTACCAATAAACTCTTCATAGCATTTTAAAAGACACCGATCCAAGATCTGAGCTTTATATACTGCTTGGATTTGTGCTGTTATGCTATCATATTGCAGTGGGGGGGAGGGGGTAGAGTATGAGTCGCTTGCTTTTTAGTGGTGGGAGCCATTATGTAGTGAGAATATTTTATCTTGTTACTGTTCTCTTTTAAATGTTCCTTACATCTCTTTTTTTTAATGTTTGGACAGCCTAACCATAAAAAGGACTAACTCCCTGGACTTTATTTTGCCTCTTCCTACATTTTCAAATATCCTTAAAATCTACCCACCTCTTAAACTGAAAGTCACCAGCCAGAAGGTACCAGACAGAGAAAATTTTATGGATTATT
This sequence comes from Callorhinus ursinus, assembly GCF_003265705.2. Taxonomy (NCBI): domain Eukaryota; kingdom Metazoa; phylum Chordata; class Mammalia; order Carnivora; family Otariidae; genus Callorhinus; species Callorhinus ursinus. The sequence goes on from NW_027397098.1 coordinate 1,983,822, forward strand.
CGCTATGTACAAAAAAAAAACCCACACATATAACACACACACACACACATGAATAACTTATTCTGAGATTTGAAATAGTCCGTTGATTAATAAAATATTTTCCAGAAACAAACCAGAAGCTCATGAAAAAGCCATCTTCTGTTTGAGGTCCCTTCCTATTTACTGCTCTGTATCCCTTTCCTGTGTAACTCATTCCACTGACCTAGGAATCCTGACTGTGACTTTCATCTTAAGCTACAAGGGACATGAATAGCATTCTCTAAGGTTAACAATGAAGTCATTTCAAAACTGATGAGCTGTGTACATATGTGGGAAAGAAGTGTCAACTCCTGCATAGCATCAACATGAAAACCTCTGTCATCTGCCCAACCTGTGGTTCAGAATCAGAAGCCCCATCCGCAGCTGGATCAAAGCTTTGCCCTAAGCTCTCTTGATAGCAAAAGGATAACATAGTCCCCAAGGCCACTTGGATTAAGAACCTTGCTAGAAAAAAATGCTGTCAAATAATTTATTAAACCTTGTGTGCACCGGTTTCTGTTTAAGAATGGTGAAACTTTAAAGTTTGCAAACATATGCAAACTCAATCATTCTCAGGGCAGCCCTGCTTCTAATCTTAGCATAAACAGATCATAAAATTTTAGGGTAATAATCAGTGGTGACAAAAGCAATCATCACGTGTTTCCTACATGCTATTCTCATGTCTCAAAATATCCTGTTATCAGTGGATGCCATGTTGTTTTGATAATGTGAATTAAATGAGCCACCTAATAAGCAAAACCAAATTATAAATTGTTTTGTTGATCATTATAATTATCAGAACTGTGAAAAAAAAGACAAAAGTTCCCTGCTAACTTTGAAGTGAATTTCCAAAACCACAATAAATTTAAATACATTTCATGATTTTCCCAAGCTGTTTTTGTGTCCTGTGAGTACAGGATTCATGTGTTTAAAATGCTCATCTCTTTAGGAGATGTGGCCTCTCTTTCTTTGATATTCACTGATTAAAATAGAAGGAGCTCAGCTTTGAAATGCGCACTTGAAGTGAACTGTGGTGAGCCTGGACTATCTTTGGCATTTGATGGATAACCATTTTTCCAGAGGGTGAAAGAGAGTGCGTCGCATATGGTTGCAACTGGCAAGTCAGTAGTCTGGGAAAAGGCAGATTTCAATGTAAAGAACGAATAACTAGGTTTTGAAAGCGTATCATTAAAATTGCATTTCTAGCCCTGCGATTAAATGAATATAAATTTTAGGTAAACATCGCAATGATCAGACATGGTTAATGTGTTCTTTGCTAAGGAGATCTGCCCTCAGAGATTCACAGAAGCAAGAATCCTCTCTGAGCAAAAGCGCCTCTTGTTTTCGGAGCTCCTCTTGCTTATATAGATTGTATTTTCCTATAGCCACCATCATAGCCCGGATGCGTTAAAACCCAAAATATGTGCTTTTTAGAATGGGTAGGAAGTACATGGAGCTTTATTTCATCTTCCTGCCTTGTCCTGCACCATTACTTGTTCCTTTCTTGTAGCTGCACAATATTGGACCGAGTACCATCAGCAACACTCTTCTGGAGGTGGGCTGGCCATTCTCTGCCCGGGACGAATTTCTCCTCTACATTTTTCATATCCAAACTCTGGGACCTCTGCAGTGTCAAACAAATCCTAATATCAACCCACAGGATATAAAGGTAGGAGCCTGGTCTAACTAGCTGTTTTGCCTGTTTTTTATAGCAAGGAAAAAAAATTAAAACTGTGGTTTATGTTTTTTAAAGCAAAGTAATTAAGAATAAGTTATTTCGGTGATAATCTATACAGCCTTTTCTTTTAGTTTTATGGTTAAAATGCCAGGTCTTGGGGCACATGGGTGGCTCAGTCGGTGAAGCATCTGCCTTTGGCTCAGGTTGTGATCCCAGGGTCCTGGGATGGAGCCCTGTTGCTGGGCTCCCTGCTCAGCGGGGAGTCTGCTTCTCCCTCTGCCCCTCCCCCTGCTCGTGCTCACTCGATCTCTCAAATAAATAAATAAAATCTTTTTCTAAAAAAATGCCAGACCTAACTTAAAATGTCACTCGTAGAAAACTTAAATTTCTCTTGGTTTTATTGTTCATGGTAACCTGTCATTTATCTAGCCTATTTTAATAGATACTTTTGCATATGGTTTGACTAGCAGCACAATAAAACCAAAATCATAAATAGACATGTCATGTTTTGGAGAATTTGTGCAAAATTCTATTTTTAGAGTCCTTTTGGTGCATTGCCAAAAGATATAAGGATTTCTGCCAAGTGGGCTTTTCCAGATGTTGCCAATAGCAAGTGGTGAAATGCGATAATTTTCCAAAGGCCATCTCTGTGCCCCAAGAACCCCCAGACTGAAAATTTCTGGACCCCGTGCTTTAGCGCAGCTTATAGAGAAGCCGAGAGCTTTTCAGATTCTCAAGCTTATCCAATCACCTGGGGGTCTCGTAAGAGGCAGGGTCTGGGGGCCCTAAAACTCTGCTGCTCTACCATCCCCACCTGACATCCACACTGCTTTGCTGGTCACGGACTAGCCAGGAGCTCAAGTGTCCAAGGAGCTGATCTCATTCAGATTAAGATCCAAATCTGGCTTTAAGTTTTTTCTGGGAAGAAAAGAACATAATTAGCATAAACCCTTGAAAATGTCACATTTGAATGGGAAAAAAAAAAAAAAACTTTTTTACCGGATGTTATCCTCAAAAGAGAACTTTATTTAAGAATCAACATTGTCTAGTAGCTCAGGGAGACAGTGTCTCTATTCGAGATGGAGCAAAGAGCAGGCTTCATGAAATACTAACTCAACCATTTGGAACGCAGGTCTGCCTCTACTCTAACTGCGGGCACAGGGACATTGCCGGTTATGAAAGGCTTTCTTCTTCAACCCAACATGGCTTCTAGTCCAAGGGAGGAAGGCTGAAAGGGGTTCAGTATGAAAGGATTTATAGGACAAGTCTCCTTCTTTATGGAGAAATAATAAATAAGGTCACAAAATTACTTAAAATACTTCCTCCCTGGAAATTTTTTTCCATTTCCTCTCTCTTGGCTCTTCATTGAGACGATTTTAATATCTTCAAGGACAGTAGCTTATTATAAAATAATAAATAGCTTATTATAAAATAAATTTTTATTTAATCAGGGGGCATCTGGGTTGCTCAGGCGGGTAAGCATCTGACTTTGGCTCAGGTGCCCCTAAGGCTAGTAATTTTAAAAAGTGCCACTTAAGGGCGCCTGGGTGGCTCAGTTGGTTAAGTGACTGCCTTCGGCTCGGGTCATGATCCTGGAGGCCCCGGGATCGAGTCCCACATCGGGCTCCCTGCTCAGCGGGGAGTCTGCTTCTCCCTCCGACCCTCCCCCCTCTCGTGCTCTCGCTCTCTCTCATTCTCTCTCTCTCAAATAAATAAATAAAATCTTTAAAAAAAATGCAACTTAATTATGCTCCTTTTATAAAACTCTCAATTTGTGGAAATTGAATATAACAAGATTTGATTACAGTATGAAGGAATAGCTCCCCAAAATGACAAATGGTAACAGTTCATGAATTCTTGAAATTCAGAATGATGAAACGTTTTTACTTTCAGGTCCTCTGAGTACTTTTACTTATATTTAGTATGTATAACCCAGAGAGTCTAAAAGAGCTTTTTATCAGTAAATATATTTTTAAAATTAATTATCAGTATATTTTACATAAGCAGCTACCAACAAATTGAGAATACTTGAAAATTATTTTCTTCTTAAGATAATAATTTATTGGTGAAGTCTCCATAAATTCACTTGGCAATTTATTTCTTCCTAGATAATACAAAGCTAAATAATCAATTCTCTGTCTTAAATATGAGTTGGAAATTAGTGAAGAATAAATTATTTATTGTATCTAGTTATCTTCAATGGAATAAGTCTGGGAAATTTTTTAACTTAGGTATCAATTTCAGATTCTTGCATCAAATCTGATTACTGTTTTTTATATAGATATTTAAAGATAAATATAGTTTTTTTAAATATAGATATTTAAAGATAAATATCTGTAGTTTTTTTTAACTTAGTTCTTTAAGAAGTAGAGAAAGGGTAGGTTTAATAAAAGGAACAAGGAGGCAAAATACATTCATATGGGCAAAAAGTAAATCCTAGTAGGACGAGTGGGTGGCTCAGTTGTTAAGCGTCTGCCTTTGGCTCAGGTCATGATCCCAGGGTCCTGAGATCGAGTCCCGAATGGGGCTGCCTGATCAGCAGGGAGTCTGCTTCTCCCTCTCCCTCTGCCCCTCCCCCCTGCTTGTTTCTCTCTCTCTCTCTCTCTCTTTCTAATAAATAAATAAAATCTTAAAAAAAAAAAGTAAATCCTAGCATTCGATCTTACCCACTAAGATAAAATTTCTTACGATTTGGTTCTACAATTTCTTTATAAGCAGAGCAGTGATTAGTGAGTGCCTCTTGAAACATCTGCGTCTGTGAGCAGGTCTACAGGTCTTTTCTGAGGATGCTCTAGGGCCCACTGGATGAGCCACTGACATATCCCAGACCAGCTGCGTGCCTGTCAGAGGGAAAGCTCCCACCTCAGCTTTCCCGAGGATCCTCTGGAGGATTTTCAAGTTCTCCACCGTGTTTGCCTCCCCAGCCATTCAGCTGATTTCCCCTCAGCAAAATGCTTTCTCTTCAGGTCACATATACCTTTTTGTCCACCCCCCCTCCCGTATATATTTTCATTCCCCCCCCCCACTTAACCACTGAAAATAGCTCCCTCCTTCACTGCTTCCTTGCAGCTCCCACCAATGTCTAAGGAAATGTGCTGATGAAAAAGCAACTGTCCAGAGTTCCTTAGAAGCATTTTCTAGGCCACCTGCTCCAAGGAACCAATGCTACCAACTCTAAAACCTTTAAAATTCCCTGGATCCCTTCTGCAGAATCTCCACATCTCAAAATAATTCCTCACATCTGCCTAATTAAACCTATCAGCATTTAATAGAATTAATGTATTTAACACAATGTGGGAGGGGTTCATAATTTTTAAAAAAAATTACTCAGAGAGCAACCTCTTGGCTTTGCGTTTTATTACAAATACATAGTTTTATTCATCAAAGCCATATTGTAGATAAAGTAGGGTTTTTTTGTGGGCTGATCTGAAAACTGAGCCACCATTTAAAAGATTGTCTCTAAAGAGAAATGCATTCTGAGTGCCAAACATCTAGCCTCAAACCTTCTGAAATATGACCCATCTGTATATTGAACAGGCATTCCAAATGTGACGCTCCTCACATAAGTCTCCAAGTCTGATTAAGGCCGGAACGGGATTCACTTTTCACAACACTGACTGGTACAGCTGAGTTATCCCACCAAGTGACCCTAATGTCCCCAGGATCTGAATAGCAGACTACTTTTGAAAGCCACCACCGTGAACATAGGAAACAATGGGCCAAAGTTCTCACCCACACGTACCTCACTTGCTGCCCAAATACAGAGCATCAGTGACTAAACTGGGGACACACTCAGATGCCACTAGAAGTTTGTGAGTTTTTTTATAAGGATTTTAAATTAGTTTTCTTCTATTGTCACTTACCATAAAATGGATACAAATAGATTAATCTGCCAATGGAAAACTGATAAATAGCTACAATTTTTCCCCTGTGACTTTATCCCACTGAAATACAGGTCACCTGCCTTGAAATAAGGCAAGAGTTTAAAGAAATGAGGACTTAAGTACTCATGACGTTTAAAAATATGATCTGGGAAACGGTGTCATCGAGATTGAGAAATAAGCATGTCTGTCCATGGCCTACCCATGCTGCTGTATGTTATGTACTATAATCGTTTGTTCTCAGCCTCGTATCAGGCTTTGTGGGGATTCATTTAGCCTGCTCTGTTGCCACTGTTCAAACACCCCAGTGAAGGTAAATAGGAGCACGCGTGGGTGATGGGGTTCGGGAAAGGTGGGTGAGCCGCCCGGCCCCTGGTGGTGCCCGGCGCAGGCAAGCCGGAGGGTGGGACACTGCCTTGGGGACATTCCCTTCCGCTTTCCTTTTTGCCTCCCCGTGAAATGACTGCTGTCTTTGCTTTTCTGTTCCTCCCATGATGGTTTCATGTCATCAGGTTCACTTCTCTGCCTTCTATGAACACAGGGGCATGAGCAGATGGCCATGAAGGTTCTGCCTCCGGGCTTCAGAGATAGAGGATTTTAATGTGGCAATTTCGGCACATTCTGCCATCCAAAACATTGTGAAACAGTCAACTATCTGCAGCATTCTGGCCAATCCATTAAATCTAATTCATTCCAGATCCTTCTTGAAATAAAATTTTAGAGTCGAATAAAGTATTTCTCAACCATTCGAAAGGCAATAAAATAATGATTTCCAACTACCCATTATCTTATTTGGGTGGACTTTATCCTGGGATTTGGAGAGTCTTCCAGACAGGCTGTGATCTCTAGATAAGATGTAGTTGAAAAAGCCAACGCTATTAAGGAACCAAAGCTGCATAAAGAGTAAAGGACTTTTTTTTAAGTTGGCAAGGTTTCATCACGAACAGCCAAGTGGGAGAAGTGGGAGAAAGGGCTGTGGGATGTCACACTGTACCCAGGAGGGGAGGACAGGCGAGGTGTTGGCTTCAGCCTGTGCTAGGATCACAGGACCATGTTCTGGGCCCCCACACTCAAGAAAGGAGCCCGAGGTCCGCATGATGTGACAGAGGCTAGACTAGGGCGACCTTAACAAGAGAGAAAGCCAATGTTGCGTAAAGAACGGGCTTTGGAGCCATGGAAGGCAGGAGGTTCCAACTGTCTCGAATGAGACCATTCTCACAGGAATCCCAAATTACAACCAGATAGTACAAACATGGAAGCAGAAACACAGGTACCATCCACCAAGCCCTGCAATTAGTTTTTGGGGTTTTTTTGTTTTGTTTTTTTGTGTGTTTAATCGGTGAGCATGCAGACTGTGGCTTGACTTGGCAAATTTGCATCATTTTGTCTTACCCTTGAGAGAATTTTTTTCTTCATAACTGCCTCCATTTACTTATTGCTCCTTATTAATTCAGAATGCAGGGACTTGTTACAGTTCGAAACCCACTTGCGTTCTCTCTCTCTGTCTCTCTTTCATGCACCCCCGATAGAGGACTTTCATTCCCCTTTTATTTTTAACAGTGCCTATACGTCAATTTTTCAGCCATCAAAGGGAATACACTCTCCAGGGTCCATTTCTCTTTGCCTTATCTTCTCTTTAAAATGGTCTTCAGATTCTCCTGTAAATTTTATTTTTATTTTTTTTAAGATTTTATTTATTTATTTGACAGAGAGAGACAGTGAGAGAGGGAACACAGGCAGGGGGAGTGGGAGAGGGAGAAGCAGGCTTCCCGCTGAGCAGGGAGCCCGTTGCGGGGCTCGATCCCAGGACCCCGGGATCATGACCTGAGCTGAAGGCAGACGCTTAACGACTGAGCCACCCAGGTGCCCCTCTCGTGTAAATTTTAGTATATAAAAACACATGTCTAACAACTAAGAAAAGCTTCAAAATCCCCAATGGAGTGAATCTATCCTTAGCCCCTGGAAAGAAAACTCATCTTGGTTCAGGTCATTCCAGTGGTAGCTCGGATGATCTACGAGATGTTTTCTGGTGATTTTACGTGGTCCTTTGACAGTGGCAGTGTCCGCCTGCAGATCTCAACTCCAGGCATCAAAGATAACATCGCTGCTCAACTGAAGCAGCTGTACCGCATCCTCCAAACCCACGAAAGCTGGCAGCCCATGCAGTCTACCCCCAGCATGCAGCTACCCCCGCCTGCCAGCCCAGTAATCGTGAATGCCATCTTTTTTTTACAATATTGTACATATCGGTATTTTTTATTACTCAGATTTAACCAGCTTTTAAACCTCTTCTTTCTAACAATGTTAGTGGCCTCTAATTCTCCACATATGCCTGGCTTTTAAAGTTGATTTAATTTATGGAAAAATCACCCTTCATGTTCCCCCTTTCTTTCTTAAACCTCCCAATGTTAGTATAATGTAGGAGAGGGAGATTTGGCCTGGGGACTTTGGACACCAACGTTCTAGCTGCAGTTCTGCTTCAGTGGTATGATCTTGAACCACCAAGTCATTTCACCTCTAGGCTTCAGATTCATTACTGTAAAATGAAGGGGTTGGAACAATGCCTGAAATAACGCCAGTTAAAACTCTGACCTGATGACTTTATTCTACTTGTATAAGGCAAAACTGCCTGGAACAGAACCCTTCTGCATTGTTCTTGCACCACATTTTTTTCTTGCTTTCATTAAAGTTCCCTCAAGTGAAAAAAAAAAAAAAAAAACGTGGTTTTTTTTTTTTTTTCTCTCCAAATTCTTAACATTTATGTCTTAAAGAAAATTACATGGTAGACTGACCTCCTGGGTTTGTCTCTACTTCGATTTAATTATAGACAAAGAATTACATGAGGGAAAGCCCACCATCTTTTGTGTATTAGCAATACCTGAAAGCCAAAGACAAATCACAAACCAGAAGAGCATAGTATGTGTTGTGTTTGTTCAGGTTCAAAGAGCCCTTAATCTTATTGCACCCAACTATTTTCTTCAAAAGTTTTATTTCCAACAGTATTGCACATTCCAGCCAGGCAGTATTCCTTTAGCTCATAAATTTAAACCTATCCCAGAGTGAAGAGTTTGGTGAAGAGTCATGCAAATAGAAAACTCCTGTTGGAGTCCAAAATCTGAGTAGCAGCTGGGGAAATAACCGTATTTACTAACAATTGTTTCCTTATTGCAGAAAAAGAGCAATTTTCGTATTTGTTCTGAAGAAGATACTTGAGTGTTCACCACCAGCTCCTCAGAGCACTTAGCAAATTGTTTTCTGAACTGAATGCCTGCCTAACATGGGTGCTAAGAGGCCCTCACCTCTAAGGGTTTCAGCTTAAGGAAAAACATGACCTGCAGGTTCATGATCAATTGTGAAACAGGCTCTGAGAGTTCATCTAGAAAACAGGCTGCAACTGTTGTTTACATTTCTTGGATAACTTCTTCCTTGTTTTTTGTTTTTTGTTCATTTTGCTTTTTGGGTTTTGTTTTGTTTTGTTTTGTTTTATATTTTGAAATAATTTCTGGAATGCCACTTCCGAAAACTGGTTAGTAAGCCTTTCGAAGACTTTCTCAATGTGGCGTTTGGGAGGGACAGTCCTCTATCTGCAAAACAATATTACTAAAAGAAAGAAGCATGTTTTCTCAACCCCTGCTGTGTAATACGTTCATTCTCTGGCTCAGAGTAAGTCCTGTGTGTTACTGAGAGACTGCTCATAAGTATTTGTAAATGATGATGTACCAGGGGCCCCCACAAACGTGGTCTTCATCCGTACGCAAGCTGCATCTGACACCACCACACAGGAGGCTGAAGAGCTGTCTTCTCTTTGGGCTATTATTTTACTATTACTGCTACAACTACAGGAATAAAGGAACATCCCATAGGTCCATCCAGCACCTTTTCCCTGTAGTTTGGTTATGTGCAGAGTTGATTCTGTAACATATCTCCCAGTGAACTATAAAAAAAAAAAAAAAAGAAACTACACATGAAAATGTCAAAGCAAAAACCACACACACACACGCACGCACACACACACACACACACACGAGTATGTGATAGAAAATATATAAGGGAATCTTAGAGATGTTCACAATTTTCTATCTAAACTCAAATTGCAATCTTAAGCTATAAGGGCATTTCTATCAGATTCTCCACCATTGAGGATCCTTGAACAACTCTTTGGCTGGCACTCCTTCCTGACCATGGTCCTGGACTATTCCAGCATCCTTGGGGCTGGCCCGCACCTCAGTGTCTGCGTACTTCATCAGCCCAGTGCTGTGAACATCACTCCTAATTACCCCATCCCTGAAATATTTAAGTGCACATCCAAGCCTCCAATTCAATCTCCTGTTTTTATAACTTTCTCACTTCCTCTGTTCACGAGACCTTCTCTTCCTTGATAGAAAACTTTCTCCGAGTCAGTTAACCACCCGATTCTCAAGACTGCCAAGCCGGGAATCCATGATGAGTTGGCTGAAACATTCTTTTATAGGTTCCCTTATGTAACCCTCCCTTCTCCCATGTCCTTCCAAGTCCCTGCCCTGAAAATCTCCATCAGGCACACTCCCATAATTTGGCTTCTCTACCCCTTCGCCTGAGGGCACCAGGACACACTGATGGTGGGAAGTGCTCACTAGACAGCCAGTGGAGTGTGGAGAAGCCCCCTCTGCCATTTTGATTCGTCTCTTCATTTGTTTCTCCAAACCTTCACTACTGTTCTCGGACTTCCCATCCAGCCTCCCTAGCATCACTGTTAGTAGGTGACCTCACAGCAAGAGAATCTTCAAAGGATCCTTTTCACCATTCCAAATCCCAACTCCCACCACACACGCACACACACACACGCACGCACGCGCGCGCGCACACACACACACACACACACACACACACACACACACCCCTCTAATTGTCTCTTTCTCATCCCTAAGTCCTGTCCAACACCTTCCAGAGGAAGGAGAGCTCTTCCTCCGGTTCCAAATTTAACTTGCTACATCAAGTATGCCCTGTTTCCTATATTTTCAACCTCTTCTCCTCTACTGGTTCCTTCCTTGGATCCCAAAAACTTACTTAAATTTCCTCCATCTTCAAAACAAAGAATAAGCAAATAACTTATTATAATTATTAATTTTTTATTTTCATATTAAAGAGTATTAAATGCCCATCAAAAGAATATATCAGGCAATATATAAAAACAGAAGAAAAATTTTAATTTCTAATAATGTCTCCACCCATTTACTGTTATATTTCCTATTTATTTGTGCATGAATTTTTTTCCACTTCACTGTATATTGCCGGTAATTAAGGATCTCTTTGAGAATCCATAATACCGTTATCATACTTGAAAAGAGGTTAGCAAAAATTCTACCACTAGTAATATTTACATGACTGTTCTCCCAGATTTTGTTTCTATTGCTATATGTGCAAGGTAAATATACGTCCATTTTTTTTTTATTTTTTAAAAAATGCAATCTTATTATATATATGCTATTTTATAACCGGCCTGTACCTCTCACTAAGATCTCGTATTTTTCTAAATTACTATGTAGCTTTACATCATTTTTAAAAAGTGTCCAGTAGTCTTTTGCATAAATGTCATAATTTATTTAACAAATTATGAATGCCTACAAAGTTTTATGTTACTATCCCGTTTCCATTATAAATAGCAACTAAGAACATCCATGTTTTATTTTGTTTTCTTTTGGTGCTCTCTTATTTGGAGGACATGGCTGCATCTCATCTCTGAGCCATGGGGAATTGCTTCAATATGAGAATAAGATAAAGATTTAATTTTATACTTTTTCAAATAATTATCCAATTGTCTGAATGCATTTACCCTTTGGCTTCTGCAGATCAATTTCCACCCATACCCATCCCCCGCTCAGCAAAAGGCATCTACAAATTCTTTTTTCTTTTTTTTACATTGAGGTATAATCGACATACCACGTATTAGTTTCAGGTATAAAACATGTTTTGGTATTTGTATACATTGTGAAATGATCACCATAGTAAGTCTAGTTCACATCCATCACCACACAGAGTTACCAATTTTTTCCCTTGTGATGAGAACTTTTAAGATCTACTGTCTTAGCAACTTCTAAATATACAATACAGTATTATTAATTAGAGTCACTATGCTATACTTTACATCCCTAGGACTTATTTATTTTATAATGGGAAGTTTATACTTTTTGACCACTTTCACCCATTTCAGCCACTCCCCAGGACCCCCCCTCCCCCAAACTGTGGCAATCACCAATCTGTTCTCTATGAGTTAAGGCTTTGGTTTGGGCTTGGGTTTCTGGTGGTCTTTTTTTCTTAGATTCCACATGGAATTTGTCTTTCTCTGTCTTAGTTCATTTAACATAACGCCTACAAGGTCATCCATCCAGGAAATCCCATCCAGGATTTCCTTCTTTTTTTTTTTATTTTTTTATTGTTATGTTAATCACCATACATTACATCATTAGTTTGTGATGTAGTGTTCCATGATTCATTGTTTGTGCATAACACCCAGTGCTCCACGCAGAACGTGCCCTCTTTAATACCCATCACCAGGCTAACCTGTCCCCCCACTCTCCTCCCCTCTGATTTCCTTCTTTTTTATGTTTGAATAAATTTGGGGGTGTGTGCATGTGCGCACGTGTGTGTGTTCACCACATCTGTTCACGATCAGTGGACACTTAGGCTGCTTCCATATCTTGGCTACTGTAAATAAAGCTGCCGTGAACATGGAGATGCATATATCTTTTCAAGCTAGTGTTTTTGTTTTCTTCCGATGAATACCCAGAGCGGAACTGCTGGATCATATGTCCATAATTCCTTACATGACAAATTCAGTGACTGCTTTTAGTCGTAATTCTTTACTCCTCTACAGGATTTGACATTCTTAGTCACTCCTTTATTTCTGCAACTTTCTTTCCCTTAGGCTTCCCTAGATTCCCACTTTCCTGCTTTCCTGGATTGTCTCTTACATCCAATTTCTCCTATCTCACGTCTCCTCACTGGATCTTCTTCCTCTCCCTGTTTCCCGAGATTGCCTTGGATGTTATATATGACTCTATGCTTATCATTTTACATGTTCTCACTGGGCAACTCAGGCTGTTCAGCAGGCATTTACAGCACAGCTTGGTGGGTGCTGATGGGGGAATAGAGCTACCACTCGGAAGGTCACACAGGGGCTCAGGAATCATCCTGCTGCACGTCAGGAGTGGACAGCAGTTCTGCACGTTGCCGAGCAGGGTGTGGGGGGCTCCTGGCAAGAAATGAGGCTGGAGCAAGTAGGCTGAGGCCAGTACACAGGGGCTGTGCACAGATATTGAGGAATCTGGACTCTACCTTTCTGTTTATCCAGTAGATTTTTCTAGGGTCTTAGGACATGCTGGGCATGATCATTCCATTTTCTGTGGTGCATCCTACATCTACAAATATAGGAATACCTTTCTTCACCCCACAGAAATGGGCATACTATCACTGCCCCTGTGACTACAAAGAGAACATGTGTGGGGGCGCCTGGGAGGCTCAGTCAGTTAAGCGTCTGCCTTCGGCTCAGGTCATGATCCCAGGGTTCTGGGATCAAGCCCCATGTTGGGCTCTCTGCTCAGTGAGAGCCTGCTTCTCCCTCTCCCTCTACTGTTCCCCCTGCTTGTGCTTGCTCTCTCTGTGTCAAATAAATAAATAAAATCTTAAAAAAAAAAAAAACTTTTAAAAAAATTTAAAAAATAAAAGAACATGTTTGGGGGACTTGGGGTAGGGGCAGAAAATTAAGGTTCTATATTCAGTCAGTCTAAAATGAAAAATTCTAATGGGGTATTATGTGTGATTTATGGGCATTTCAAAATATTTATTCAGCTATCAGATGTACCCAGCATGGAGCCTCAGATAAAATCGTAAGTTCTAGAACGCTCGCAAAACAAACTGAGGGCTGAAAACAAGCTCCCTTACAGCACAATGTTCATGTGGCATGCTTTGGAAAAGTCATTTTTATTAGAACACGATTCACTCTTGAGGGACCATTTCTTACAACTTCAGGAGCGTGGGGCTCAGGCATGCTGATGTCAGGTCCTCGACTACATCTGTTTCCCCAGCACCTCACTTTCCTGCCTCCTGAGGATCCGTCCCACCACACAGAATATTCCTGAGCTTCACCAGCACCAATGTGTGAAGAGAGAAAAGTAACAGGAAAATAATGACTCATGCTTGAAAAGTCACTTCCTTCTGGGGAAATCACTTCTGCTTAAAATCTGACCCTCGGGCGCCTGGGTGGCTCAGTTGGTTAAGCGACTGCCTTCGGCTCAAGTTATGATCCTGGAGTCCCGGGATCGAGTCCCACATCGGGCTCCCTGCTCGGCGGGGAGTCTGTTTCTCCCTCTGACCCTCTTCCCTCTCGTGCTCTCTATCTCTCATTCTCTCTCTCAAATAAATAAATAAAATCTTTTAAAAAAATAAAAAAAAATGAAATCTGACCCTTACAAGATAAACTTTCCAGGAAGGCATTCCCCATCCTTCAGGAGCTCCTATGGTTGGAGAACGGGAAGCCTTATCCCTTGTCCATGCATTTCATTGTGTGATTGAACACACTGCTGGCAAAGCAGGAGGGGTCTGACTTCTCTTGTGACTCCTAGCCAGCTGAGGGGGAAAATGCCTGGCGTTCAAGGCTAATGAAAAGGTAACGAGCATTTATGAGACTGACGTGCTATCTCTTGCTTTCTCTTTGCAGCCCGCCACCCCCCCAGAGGACACCCCCGAGCTGAGCGCCTTTTTGCGAAACTCGACCATCCCTCATCTTGTCAGGAAGAGAGACGTGCGGATGCCGGAGCCCCACAGACAGAGCCCCGCAAAAATCTTGGTGAGTTATCCCATTGTGCGTACGTCCGAGAGGAAAGACCGGATTGGACCGAACCCCCCAAACACAGAAGGTTTGAACTTCGGCTGTTTCTCCGACCCATTCAATGCTCAGATATGCCTGCCATGTTTTGCCAGTATGCCTTGTGAGCCACCAAAGCGACTCTTCCCTGCATTCAAAGCCATATTTGCATTATAGTGTTTTCACTCTTCTAAACGTGCCATGCAGGCCACATTAGAAAAATAATGATAAAAACCTAAAACACGCATGCAATGCATTTGCAGAACACAAAGCTCCTGCTGTGAGCCCATTCCTAGACGCTGAGCTCTGGCCAGGTGGGGGGGTGGGGGGGGTCACAAGTGTCCCTGCATCTCAGACTCCTCTGCTGGTCCAGAAAGGACGAGAATGGGGTTTTCTGATTTCCTGGGCCCAAATCCTGCAGAGTCTTAGCACGGGGAGCTCTGGTAGATCTATCCTGAGCTTAGTCAACCCTTTGCAAAACTGTGGAGAGCACTCAAGAGTCCATATTTTCAGTTCAATTCAATTCTCTTCCCTCGTTCCAAGGTGAATGTTAATACCACCAAACTCTACAATTAAGAGACTAAAATTTAAAAAAAAAAGAGGCTAAAATGTTTTGTTTTAATGTGCCTTGAATATGTTCTAACATTCATAAAATGTTTCAAACACGGAAATGGACAGAAACATACATCGAGCAAGTCTAACTTATTCAGTTAAACTTAAATCAATAGAGCAATGTTTATTATAATAGAAGTACCTAAAGTTACCTGGCAAAAAGCTATGGCAGGGGACAGATTTTGGTTCAAGTCCCTGTAAATTTTTATGGCATGGTAATGTTTTTCAAAACCTAAGAGTAGGAAACTGTTACGCTGTTCAGTTTAGGATAAATTAATAAAATCCCACATATTATTGTTTAAAGAAAGCTTCCCAGAGGAACAGTAGAACGGAAAACAATGATTTAAGTCCTGGGGATGTGGCATACAGAATGGTACTGCACTTAATAATCCTGTATTGCATATTTGATAGGTGTTAAGAGAGCAGATCTTAAAAGCTCTCCAAGATCATAAAAAAACTGTAACTGTGTGGTAATGGATAGTAACTAGACTTATTGTGGCGATCATTTCACAAAATATACAAATCATGAATCATTATGTCACACAACCAAAACCGATATAATCTTCTGTGTTAATTATAGCTCAGTAAAAAATTTAATAATTTTTAAAAAGAAAACAATGATTGGCATCTATAGAATTCTAATATGCAATACCAGTGTGAAAGCCCTCTGGAGAACCAGTGTCCAAACCTACGGGAACCAACAATTTAGAAAATCAGTGTTCACTTTTATTTTTCAATTTCCAATTATTTTACATCTCATGAGGACACTGAGGCAGGAGAGATCAATAACTAAAATTCTTTCGAAAATTATATGCACTTCTGTTCTAGGGTCAGGATTTTCCCCTCCCGTTCTTTCTCATTAAATATTTTTAATGCAAGATGATTTCTAACTCCTGAATATCATAGAAACTTACTACTTACAGATGAGAGCGAGGCAATTCTTGATTTCCGTTTCTGACTTCGTTAACTCATGCTTTATTCTCTTTGTCTCTTATTGGTTCGAAAATTGCAAATCATACGCCTCCCCACGTCCTCAAGTCAAAACAGTTCTGAATAGAAAGTGATTATACAAAGTTTATTCTAAAATCAAAAGTTCAATAAGACCTCCTACGGTTTTTGTTTAGTTAAAAACAACTTACTGAATCCCATTTCTGATTAGGAATTTGAAAGTGCAAAATGCCAACATCCTGTGTTGGGATCATAATTTCCAATTTGCATAGGAAAAATTTGTTATCTGTCACACTGAAATATACTTCTCCTCTGCCCAAGAACGTCCTTGCCTCTCTTATCTCGGACCCCTGCTGCTCTTACAATGACCATACCATCTCCTCCTCGCCAGGCTTTCTTCTTGTCCCTTTCCCTCCTCAGCTTACAGAAACCTTATCTTTCAAACCTTCTTCAGCCTATGATACTATTAACTGCTTCCTGAAACTGTATGTCCCTTGGCCTCCCGCAAAATACTCTCTCCTGGCTCTCTTCCGGGCTGTTGGCCTGAGCCTTCTTAGAATTGTTCGTGGGCTTCTCCTCTGCCCATGTACCTCAGGTCTGCATCCGCAGGTCCCTTCCTTCTCCCACCAACTTCGCTCCTGCAGGGAAATGTTCTGCACGATCGTGAACTCCAGCCATGCCCACTGCCATCTTAGCGGTCCCTACTACACTCTAGACTCGAGGGGCTCAGGGTATACATTCCTCTGGATGCCTGATAACCACTCCAGCCCCAACACATCCAGAGTTCTGTCTCCATGCCCCCCAGAATGTGCTTCTCCTCTAGAATTCCCAATCTCAGGCACGCCAGTGCCCATCCGCTCGGTTCCCCAAGCCAGAAGGGCTCCTGACAGTCCTCCCTACAGTCCTCCCTCTCCTTCATTGCAACTTCCAATTTGTCACCAACGTCCCATTCTTCTTCGTGAACCTCCTTAAACTCCGTTTTCCTCTCTCCATCCCCGTACCTCAGTTCAGGGCCTCCCTCCCCCCCTCCCTTGGACTCTTGCAACAGCCATTGTCACCCTCCTCGCTTCCCACTCTCCTCCCCCCACCAGGCTTGCCTTCCGTACCACCTGCCCCTAAAACCCAAAGCCCATCATAGCCCTGGCTCAAACGGGACCTTCTGAAGAGGACGTGAACTCCTCAGCTCCAACAGGGACGTGCTTTACCACCTAGACTTCCTCTCCTTCCTCTCGCACTTGCATCCGTCCACCCGCCCCCGAATACCCTTTTCTCCTCTCTTCTGAACATGCACTGGCCTTGTCCCTGTCCGCCTAGACAGCTAGGTCACTCCTTCTCACCCTTCAAGACTCATTCTGAGCCCAGTCTTTTTCCGGAATCCTCCAGCACAGCTAGCTCACCAGGACCAACAGCTCCAGGGAGCGTATAAGCATCACCCTCTTCTCACTCGCCGCCCTTGCCTCCAGACGGTGGGATTGGAGATACACAGCGTGTCAGTAATGAGGTGGGGGTAGACACGAGGGTCCTCACAGGGGACACAAACTGCGCACTTCCAGAATTCCTGCTCCTGCTGCAGGCACAAAACCCCAAACACCTCAGCGCCCAGCCCTAGTAGAACAAGAACAGCCCCGCCACCTGACCCTGGAAACAGCAGTTCGAAATCTGACCTCCCTGGAATTTATCAGATGCCCCTTATTGATTGCTTTGTTTTTAGAGAATTCAGAGGTTCTCAAAAAAGATTTTCATGGCAATATGTCCCTCAAGTTACTCTGTGGTTTAGCAATTGCATTAAAATGAAGTGCCTCAGTTAAATCCTGCTCATACTAGTCAGTAAACTAGTGCTTAGTGAGCATCAGTAGTCCAGAGCCAGCGCTTGAGACATGGGAAATAAGTAAAGCATAACCCACACAATAAGTTCAAATCAGTGAGGGAGTACAATTCAAGAAGTATCATCCTGCACATGTGTACACAGAAAACGGATGTGAGCCATCTATTTATTTCCATACTGGACCCAATCACAAAATATGATTTGACAGGTAGAATGTCATCACAATGAATCCTTCCCTGGAACATGCATTTTATATAGTAAAAGTTACCTGTTGCAAGTTGGCAAAATTAGGAACTAGCTTAAAAACAGCCTAATGGATGGAACTCGAAGGTTCTGCTTTATAACCAAGAAGTAATTTAGAAGGAAGAATGTTTTGGAAAAAATGGGTTGATAACACTGGGTCTTTGAGACAATATAGATAACAGGGAGCTTCCTCCGAAGCCGTTTCTGGGCTCCTCTAGTCCAGGGTCACGTGTTGTCAGGGTCTATAAGAAATATCTTCCCACCTTCGGAGAAAGGAAATCAACAAAGAACAATCCAACCACTGCTGCGGAGAATTGTTTTAAGTCCTTAGGAAAAAAACAAAGCTTAAATCTTATGTTGTATTTTACATTCCATTATCTCTACACTACCAGTAAAATTGGTGCATCATTACTACCAAATTGTGTTTTCTCTTGGTTGTTTCAATGTAATTGTTTGTTATTTAAATGAATAATTTATGAATTAGGTGGTGACTTCTGAGAAAATACAGTGCAGATAAGCTGACTTCAATGTTGATTTTCCACCACAATTTAAAAACACCAATTGGCCACCACTGCTGTTGAGGTTTTTGTTTTTTGTTTTGTTTTGTTTTGTTTTGCAGAATTGTACAAATATCGAGTGCTTACAAATCTCCTGTGCAGTGGGGCAGCTAGAAGGAGGAGAAAGTGCCGTCCTAAAAGTCAGGTCACGGTTATGGGCCAAGACCTTCCTCCAGGTAACGACACTGACGCTCATGCACCCGCTTGTAGGGAAACGCTCCTCAAAAGCTCAGCTGGAAGTTTTCCTAAAAAGGATTTTGAAATGTTTTAATTTTTAAATTTAGAAAAATTTGATTTTTTTCATTTAAAAAAATTTAGATTTAATTTTCATTTTAATTTAACATCTTTTATTAATTTTTTAAATTTTTTAATTTTTAAAATCGTTTAAAAGAGGCGTCTGTGGAGACGTTGAGCCAAGATCAGCTGGTCATCTTTCCCATCAGGTGAAGACCTTTTTTTTTTTCCCAGCTTTTTTGAGATGTTGCTGACCTATATGGAAGTTTAAGGCATACAGCATGATGATTGGAGACCTGTATGTTTTCGAATGGTTACTACTCTGAAGTTCATTCATACCTCCATCCCCTCATGTAAATACCTTCGTGTGTGTGTGTGGAGGGCAGGTGATAACTTTTAAGACCTACTCTTTTAACAGCTCTAAGAATCCAATACAGTATTGTTAATTATACATTAGATACTCAGAACTGATTCATCTTATAGCAAGAAGTTTGTACCCTTTGACCATCATCGCCCCAATCCCCCCTCCCCGAGGCCCTGGCAACCACCAACCTGATCTACTGTATTTCTGAGTTCTGCTTCTTTAGATTCTACATGTAAGTGATGTCCATACAGTATTTGTCTTTCTCTGACTCCTTTCACATAGCATAATGTCCTCCTTATCCATCTTTGTTGTCACAAAAGGCAGGATTTCCTTCTTTTTTATGGCTGAGTAATATTCCTTCATCTTTTAGGTGAAGACAATGAAAATATTCTGAGTCCGTAAGACCTTTAGACAGTAACTTAGCTTCAAATAAATCTATTTAGCTCACCACTTTCTACCCAGTGGCCAGCACATCGTAGTTCTTCAGTAAATATTGGTCAGCGGAATGATGGTGCGTATAAGAACACAGTGTAAGCCATATGCCCCAAAGGGTCAAAATAGAAATCAATGAAGAAGGGAAAAGGGATATTCCACAGCCTGGGCTCCAGCCAGGACGCATCTCAGTGACGTTCCACATATGTGTGATTAATAGATTCTTGGCTGCTTCAGTGTATCTATACTGTGGCATCCCACCCTACCACAGATAATTCCGTGGATTGTGTGCATTTTAAAGTTTTAAGATCTCTTTTATACTGTACAAATTCATTTTTTCCATTTGGAAAGAGCTGTTTATTCAAATGATACTACTATGCTGTGACCTTGTGGTTTAGAAAGGATTTACAGAGGGGGAAAATAAGATAAATTAAAAACCCTACCAAATCTATGCATTCTTGCTCATATTTTAACTATTAAAAAATTCATCTGGCTCATTGCACCATAGAAAATCAAATGGTAAAGTCCTTTTGAGTCTAACTAATAAATACAAAATTTCAGAGCTCTGGATTTTCTGTTTTCCGGGATTCAAAATACTTCTGTAGTCTCACAAATCTTATTTAATTTTGTTTCTAAAATAAATAGAAGGAAAGTTAAAGGTATTTATGAAATAGTGGTGAAACTTTTTTATTTTTTAACTAAGGCAGGGTTTCTTAATCTCAGCATACTATTTCAGATCAGATCATTATTTGTTGTGGGGAACAATCATTATAGGATTATAGAATGCTTTATAGGAAGTGCATTATAGGTTGCTTAACAGCATCCCTGCCCCCCCCCCCGCCCACTAGATGCAACCCATTCCCCAGTTGTGACCATCAAAACTGTCTCTAGACATTGCCAATGTCCCCTGGGGGCAAAATCACCCCCAGTTTTGAATGCCTGAACCAGGGAGAAGTGCAGTACACAATTTATTTGATTTTTAAAATTTTTTTTTTTAGTTAAACCATTATTTATTCATTCACTAAACAAATACCCATGGAGTGCCAGCTATGCCCCAGGCTCCTCTTCAGGTATCGCTTCCTTTCCATCGATTTGTTCATGGTCACTCTGTTTTGGGGTTGTTACTGCTTGTCTCAGAGTTGAGGAGTTGAGGAGAGGAGTCTCACTGAATTCCCAAGCCTCTACAGTCTTCAGTGATAACCATACATTCCTTCTATTACTTTGGGTATCACATCCTACTGAAATAAGGGAGAATAACTTTTTGGTGAAACAGGACTAAAATCATTACAACACCACAGTCAAGGGAAACAGGATTATTTAATTTTTTTAAAGATTGTCAACTTATTAACTTGTTAATTTTAGAGAGAGAGAGAGAGAGAGCAGGGAGAGGGGCAGAGGGAGAGAGAGACTCTCGAGCAGACTCCCCGCTGAACACAGAGCCCGATGTGGGGCTCGATGATCCCAGGACCCTGAGATCATGACCTGAGCCAAAACCAAGACCAGAGAGAGTGGCTCAAGTCACCAGCATTTACCCACAGCCATAGCCCACATTTCCGCACACCCAGTTTCTGCGTATTCCCTGTCTTGTAATCTGAGGGCCGAAGAGGAGTGCCTTCCTTATTGCAGTCTCTCTCCCTTGCTCCCTCCCTGCCTCTCCCACTCTCTCTAAGAATATACTACATACTGGAGGTCTTTAACGGTTTTGTCATGCAATCCAGAAGGAGGTAAACATTTTCTGCCTTCCTAATCTAAACTAGAAAGTTTACAATTCTTGCCTGACATGATTTGCTGCATTATGTTTGTTTCTGTCCACTTGGTGAACATGCAAACCGGTCAGAAAAAGATTTTATTTAGAATAGTCCTAAATGATACCCTGTCCTGTGATTGTTGCTTGAAACAATCCTTCCCAGGTAAGATTTTACCAGTAATTGCTTAGGTTTTGTCAGCTCACAAGGCTTTGTGTCTGGCAATGTTGAGTACTTAAACATGGGCGATGTGGTCAAAAAGAATTCTTGAGAAGGAAGTGAGCCGTGGGAAGGTAGGAGTGGAAGGGCTCATGATGTTACCAGCCACACCATGTATTTAACCAATTCAAAAGCCTCACTCTCCATTTGTTACCGACTAGAGGACTTGTATTAGTACCAAGACCATAAGCAAATCATTGTGCAAAAGTGCATGACAGCTAGTGAGCTGCAAACCACGGTTGAAATGATGCAGCAATGATAGAGGAACAGGGAATTTTCTGAGGATTAATAGCTAGCTGGGGCAGGTTGAAGGTCCCAGATATCGTCAAGGGATATTAACTCCAGCTGCTTTTTCAATCTTAAATTGCCTGCAATATAGCAATGGTCGCTATTAGATGAGTATATTGCTATATGGAAGAGGAGATTTCTTTTAAACCAAAGAATAATGTAGTTGTTATGTGAAGACCACGGCTGAAAGCATTCAACTTTGAACGTAGAATCAATAATATGACTCCGCTCATAATTGTTGTTCATGAATTAAATACTTGTGCCATGCTTTTGACCTGCAGTCATGAGACTAGCACATCTCTGGTGCCACCCCAGCTGATCATAGTCTAATTGCTTACATATCCCCCATTCCCTGGAGCTCCAGAGCATCTTAGAAAAATGAAAAGACAAATGTATTTTCCTACTGAAGAGGATGGAAGAATCTTGGTTTTGGAGAATAATTTAAAATAAGGAGTAGATCTGTCTATGAGTTGTATTGTTTGCAGGCTATTTGCCTACCACCTTAATTTGTTCAGGCCCCAGACTGTGTCAGTTTATGTCACTGAATCAAGTAGTGGAGGGACAGGTCAACAGCCCGTTTTCCTGAACCACAGCCCCCATTTTATGTCACTACCTTTCTTACAACTTCTTGAACTTTCTAATCTAGTTGAAAGTGGACGGGGTCCAATTCAACCATTGAAAGAACTAAACCTTCTATAAGGTGCTATAAAATGGGTGTTATGTGAGGTGGGAGGGTTCATTCACTGTCCATTTACGTGGTCAGTCAGCCAGGGTTGAAGCTGTTGGAGGTGCTATGGAAGATATAAACATTATATCCCATGGTTTACACCTTCCATTTCTATACAATCTTGTTGAGGAGAAAAGTAATCGAGACAAATAATAAGTTAAACAACAATGTCAACATTGCAAACAGTGTAGGACAAATATAGTTTCATCCTCATCTTTCTGAATCAGAATCCCTGAGCCTGATCCCAGCTGTTTCTGAAGCTCTGCAAAGCCCACGGGGCTGTGAACCCCTGGAAAGGACACTGAGGACTGGGCATAAAGTAAAACATGAGGAAAAATCAAACTGTGGCCAAGAGCAGAGGGGGTAAAGGAAGGAGGTGAATGGAAATCCCCTCAGAGAAACATGTTTCTCCCTGTTCTACATTCTAGAGTTCAAATCCCACCTTTTATTCATTAAGAAACTTCCATATTCATACATGCAGAATCAGGCAGGACAAAACTTCCCATCTAGAGCTGAGACAGAGATGGAGGTCTCTATTGATTTGTTCCTCAAAGATACGACTTCGAGAACAAGAGAATTATTTTCTATCCGTTTTTTTAATTGGACTTGGAGACTAGAGAAAACTTGTTCTTTGGCGTTTGGGGAGCATGGACACACATGTGAGTATGTAATTGTGATTCTTATGCAGAATCTCATGGCCAGAATTTGGTCATGTTCCTTCTGTGCCTACCAGCCAGGGTGGTAAAGAAAGTAGATTTAAATCACCAAGTACATGCCAGAATTTATGAGCAAAGTCCTTCCACATTTTAAAAAACACTTCTCATACAAACAAACAAACAAATCCAACTTTCAGTTAAAATGGAAAAGCCAGGAGACAAAAGAACATCAGAAGAATAACAACCAAAAACTAATTTTTCCAAATGAATGAAGTTACTTATCCTGGAATGTTGGAGTAGAAAGAAAGAGTCAAAGATATAGTGACTTTAAGTATTTAAAAATGTTGCATACTCTTGCCTGTCCTTATCGTCTAGAGGAAATGGGATTTATTGAAAAGAGGAAAACATTCAGTCACAGGAAAAAAAAAAGAAGAACTTTGTAAAAAAATGTAAACAAAATTATTACAGTCCAACTTGATGGATTGGCTTCAAGAAACCCAGCATTCAATTATAAATGGTGAAGTGCTGGTGAATGTTTAATAAACTGCTCCGTGGGAGTAGGGGGGAAAGCTCCGATGTGCAGCATTTGCTGATTTCCATGGTGTAAATATTCCCACCATGGCTGATTTCAAGCTGCCAGCATGACGTCACCAAATCTGGAATTGGGAAGAGAGGTTCTAACACACCATCGTATCGTATTTCCCCTTCCAGATACAACAGACTTCGATAATATCCAGAGCATAGATACTAGCAAAATACAATAAAATAGTTAATAAATACTGAGTTTGGAGTGTGTATGACCTTTTAAAAAACATAATTTTCTGAAAGTCACATATATAGAAGTTTTAATAATGGCTCTGTTTAACAACTGATACTCAAAATTCCTGAAATTTTAACAGTCTGCTCTCAAGAGCCATTATGAACCAGCTCCAGCCTAAGACTGGATAGCTCTAATCACTGTCTCAAGTTAAAGGGTGGGGAACCACAGAAATTTACGTTCTCAAAATTTACGTTCCTTGACTTAGTTTAAATATTTTCCTTTGGCTTTAATCAACAGTTAATATGGGAACCAATTAAACAAAAAAATTTTTTTTTTTGCTGAAAAGTTTTATCAAAAATTCTATGGCTTTAAGTCAGTGGTTCTTTTTTTTTTTTAAGATTTTATTTGTTTATTTGACAGAGAGAGATTGAGATCACAAGTAGGCAGACAGGCAGGCAGAGAGAGAGGGAGAAGCAGGCTCCGCACCGAGCAGGGAGACCGATGCAGGGCCCGATCCCAGGATGCTAGGATCATGACCTGAGACAAAGGCAGACGCCCAACCGACTGAGCCACCCAGGCGCCCCTAAGTCAGTGGTTCTTAACCAAGGGGATTTTGCTCCTCGGGGGACATTGACAATAATTAAAGACATTTTTTTTAAAGATTTTATTTATTTATTTGAGAGAGAGAGAGAGAATGAGAGATAGAGACCGCGAGAGGGAAGAGGGTCAGAGGGAGAAGCAGACTCCCTGCTGAGCAGGGAGCCCGATGCGGGACTCGATCCCAGGACTCCAGGATCATGACCTGAGTCGAAGGCAGTCGCTTAACCAACTGAGCCACCCAGGCGCCCTTAAAGGCATTTTTGGTTGTCACAACTGGGATAGAGGTGTTACTGGCCTGGCATCTAGTGGGTAGAGGTCAGAGATAACTACATATCCTACAATGCTCAGGACAGTACCCCATCCAACCCCAAAATCCTAACAGTGCTGAGACTGAGAGAGCCTATTCTGAGTCTTCTGTATCAGATGAAATGTGATAAATTTCTTTATAACTTAGTATCAGCCTCTCTCCTAAAATATTTCCCTCTATCAGATAATAAGAATTTTATAACCCACTATATCTCCCCTTTGTTCTTCACTAGCAGCAACTATATTAATCCTTGTGCTTGATTCTTTTTAGGACTCTGATTTTCTGTTTTTATTCTAACATCGTTGTACCAAGTCTTTTGTTAATACAACAAATTCTTTTTAGAACTAAGAAAAGGATGAATGACTGGATGGGCAGTTGGATGGAGAGTGGAATGGATGTCTCAAAGGATGGAAGCATGATGGATGATTAGACGGGGAAAAATTTTTTCAAGAGAAAAACAAAAAAAAGGAAAAATGAAATTTTGCTTTGGAAATGAAAACCACTGAAAACAATTGGCTGGCTGCCTGTATAACTTTTTAAATATTTGCATGAAATATATTTAAATAAATATTTTTAATTTCAGAGAAAAAATGATCCCTATTCTCTTGCATCCCTGGTGTCCTTCAAAGTTAAGAAGATGCCTTATAAAGATCAGCCAGCAAAACTCCCAGAAGGAAGCATAGCAGTGAGTATCTGAAAAATATAGAGCCACAATAATTTTGTTGAAATAATTATTTTTTAAATCACTGTTCAGCTTGTGCTACATTTAAGTGCTTATTACATTAACTTGAGGAAAGTTTCTTCTCTGGATCACTATTTTCTTATCTCAGTCTGGAAATTTCTTAGTGCTGCTTGATCAAAGTTTTAAACTTTCAGTGTCAATTTCTACTCAAAAGAAAAATCGCAGTGCAGGACTAATACCACTTTTTCATCAAGCCATTTTGTTTGGAAGAAGTCCAGATAGCAATGATCATTATAATGCAATCCTCCTGATTGTTTAATTTTAAAGACAGCATGGTAAGTGAGGTAGGGATGTTGGGGGGAAACTCTTCCTTAGGGACAGCTGGATGACCTTAGTCATATCCTTTCTATGCAAAGAACTGTAATTTTCACCCGGAAAAAAAGCACACTATGATCTTCATTTGAATGAAATGTTATTTTAAAACTGAGTATACTAAACATTAGTGACGGGGGTCTATCAGTCACAACACAACTGCTGCCATCCTCCGCAGCTTGGCAAGGCCATGGAGAGCGGACCAGGACAGGGGGTTTACCTGAGTTTACCATGAAGGTGATCACAGCCAGAGCTCTGGGAAAAAATATTAAGATTTAAATCTTTGTCTCTGGGTCATTCCATAGATACAACCCCCACTTGAAACCTGGTCCCCAGGTCTTTGTTACTCGTCGTGCAGCTTGCAGACAGCACCATCTGCATCACCTAGGAAATCCGTCAGAAATTCAGAAACAAGCCTCACTCCAGACCTGCTGAGTCAGGATCTGCGTTTTATCACAATCACCAGGGCATCGTGTACACAGTACAACTTGAGAGGCACTGCTTTGGATGGTATATAAGTTGATACTGTCATGATGTCTTATTGGTGTAGGTCTTAAAATGTAATTATAAAATTTAATCTTTCTAGCCTGATCTACTTTTAGTAATTTAAATTGGATGAATCCATCGATTCGTGATTCTCAACCCTGAGTATGCAAAGCATCATCACTCGTGTGACTTTAAAGATATATACATGCTAAGACCTCACCCCAAATATCAGGATTGAGGAGGACTGGGGTGGGGCCCTGGCACTGTGCTTTAAGAGCACTGAGAGGGGCGCCTGGGTGGCTCAGTTGGTTAAGCATCGGGCGCTTCATCTCAGTTCAGGTCTTAATCTCAGGGTTGTGAGTTTAGCCCAACAAGGTTGTGAGTTCAGCACAGTGTTGGTGCGGAACATACTTAAAAAAATAAAAGCACTAGGAATCTCCAGCACGGGGTGAGGCAACACAGAGCAAGACCCACATTTCAAACGTGTTTCAGAAACAAACTGAGGGTTGCTGGAGGGGAAGGGGGTGGGGGACGGGGTAACTGGGGGATGGCCATGAAGGAGAGCACGTGATGAAATGAGCACTGGGTGTTAGATGCAACTGACGAATCACTAAGCTCTACCTCTGAAACTAATAATACACTATATGGGTTAATTAATTAAAATTGTTAAAAATTAAATTTAAAAAATAAAAAAATGGGATTATATTATTGAACAGACACACACACACACCTTCTCCTGCGCCTCACCCTGGCTCCACCCACTGGAATTAGGAAACATTCGCGAAATCACTGTACCTCCCTGAGGCTGTTATATTCACCTGAAAGCATTGTTGAGAAGGTTAATAAAGTCCTGCATTACACCTGGAACAAGGTACGCTTCAAGCCTCAGTCATAGTAACCCTCCCAAAATGTCTCACCCTCCCTGGCTAAGTCAAGGAAGCCCAACTTGGAAATGTCAAAATATTTTTGTAAGCTTTGGTGGCATTTTAAAGTAAGGACGGCCACATCTTATTTCATTTAGCTCGCCTTTCTTTCCCTTACAAGATGTCTGCTGTAGTTGGATTTACGTTCAACCTAGAAGACGGAGGCTTTGGGTTTTAATACAGAATGTTCATCCAAAGAGGTTCAAAGGCTTGTCTCTCTAAGGGAGATAAATCTGGGTCCCTTTGTTTTCTCTGAGCATGTGTTCCATACCAGAAACATATGTTACAGTCAATCCTGTCAACAGCGTTGGGTCTTTCCGTACTGGCCCCAGGTGATAGCCTGCTGTTCTCAACTCATCTCGATAGACCCACAAAATTATCTGTTACATGTGCTTCCCCATCCCCACCACCCTTGTCACTGCATTTTTTAAAAGCCTTATTATCTGAGGTGGATGATTTACCACATCGTTTATGGAAAGATTATTGGAAAAACATTTAGGAATGAAGGTGCTCTTAGGTCTCCCAATACCTGACCGAGTGGAGATCCGGTTGGTAGAAAGTTTGCCCTGCGCTACAGGGAAACGATTTTCCTGTGGCTTGATTTGAGAGGACTGTGCTTTGAGCTAGCTGATGTTTTTTTTGTTTGTTTGTTTTGTTTTTTGTTTTTTTATAGTGAGTTCTTCTCAAAGGTCATTCTTATCTGGAAAAGAATGCAGCAGAAGGGAATTGCTTTAAGGTGATGAGTTGGAATAGGTTGAGAATCGTAAGAACTCCAATCCATACTCTGCCAACGGGGAAACCCTCTCAGATACTTCTTTTGTAATGAGACTTGTTGTCCTAGGCCCTTGTGTGGGATGATTAGTGAGTTTGTATTCCCTTGTCAACGTGGTCATGATTTCAACCATTTCTAGAACCCCATGTGAGCTTCACACACTGAAGAAAAGAGTGCCTCCTATCTGCTACCTGTAGCATGTCTGTGTTTGTAACAAATGAACTCATGAAACATGACCCTTGCCGTGTTCCGAGGTGAGGAAAAGGTGACCTGGGATGCAAAGGGCTATGATTGAAGGTTCAATCATTACGGTGCAGCAGAAAAAACAGGATTCAGTTACTTGACCATTTTCTTTGCCTAGCAAGAAACGTTGGTATTTGTATGTCATGCCACTAAAGCTGAATTCCATAACTGACACCTAGGAGGGAATATTATTGTCTAGTGTAACTCCAACAGTAGTTATTATACAAGAGTTCATGAGAATCCTTATTGAAACCTCCATACAAAAACTGTTGAATCCATTTCATTTGTTAGCACAACTTCAAAACCTTAAAATGGAATTATTATATCAAACAATTGTTTGGAGTTCAAACTGCTTATCTCATAGGGGTTATTTAAATGTTGTTAAAATGTGTGTCCAGCTGGTCCACTTTATGATATCATTTTGTTCTAAATGGCACTGTAGGTAAGGTATCTTGGTACATTCATTTAAAACATTCCTGTGACCCCTATGAAGTATGTTTACACAAGATTTTGTGATACCTAAATACAGATGTCAACATAAATTACAGTTGCAAATACAAGGGAGCTTTTTCCTTCTACCTTGGTATTTTGTCAAAATATACAAAAACATATCATAAATGTCAATGATAAAATATGGGCATATTAAAAATTTATTTATGATCTTTCAATCATAATAAAGAACAAGATTTATGACTGGATGAAGGTAAGATTAAATGTTCCCTACTTAGCATCACTTTAAGAAAGTCTAAACCACTTGTAATTTATGGATCTCACGTCCTAAAATTGCAGATAATTATAATAAGGGGATTGTTAAAATGTTATGTAGTTCTTTAAATAGCTGTAGGTTCTTGATACATGAAGACAAACTGAAACGGTTTGTTGATTAGTTGGCACACACCTGAGTTTTTCTCCCTAAATTTTCAGTACTTACTTCAGTTAGTCACCATTACCCTTCTTTCTTAAAGCAGTTGAAATTTGTAATCGCTTGTCCGTATTCTTAAAGGAAACTTTTAGTTCTCAATATACCCCATCTTCTGCCTTGGGACCACCTTGTTGATGAATGAATCTTATAAGGAGGGACTTAAGTAAATGGGTAAATCACACCATTGTGTGAGATCATACAAAATGTTCTAGAGCTGTGCAGTCCAGTATGGTGGCCATCAGCCACAAGTGGATAGTGAGTACCTGAGCGGTGGCCACTGTGACAATGAACTAGTAGTTTTACTTTAACTCATTTAAAGGTAAACCTAAAAACTTGCTGTGTAAGGTGTTTGTCCATTAAATGAACCTGTGTTTTTTCTCTGAGACTGCATTTCACTTTAACCTTTGAAAATCTAGTTTGTTGTCATGTGCTGCAAATATAAAATACACACTGAATTTTGGAGACTTCTTTTTAAAAAAAGAGTTTAAAATGTCATATGTCTATTTTTATATCAACTGCATGTTGAAATGATAATAGTTTTGATACTTAGGCTTAAATAAATTATTAAAATTAATCTCATCTTTTTCCTCTCTTTTTAATGTGGATACTGAAAAGTCTTTAATTACACATGTGGCTTACATTTTATTTCTATTGGACACCACAGATCTAGAGCAGGGTTACAGAATGTTCCAGTTTGGAGCTGATGATAATACCTGCAGAGCTTCAGAGAACATGGGGTATTTAGTAAATCTTATTTGAAATGAATGAAAAATTACTACAATAAATAGTACTTAGTCATGAGAAACTAAAAATTAAGACCTATTTTTCTTACTACTAGTTATCCAAAGGATAACTAAGTTTCTTGTGGGCTTATCAAAATGAGCTGCAAGACAAACATAAATGCTAACAAAGTTTTAGTATTTTCCAACATTTTATTTCTTGGCAAGTTTTCCCAAAACCATTCTGTAATTTCCACAGCACTAATACAAATTTAAATAAGCTTTGGTCTTATAAAAGTGATCAATTTAGTCTTTCCCTAGCAAGCTTGTCTCTGTAGTTCAAGTTTCTAATTTACACAGATCATTGACTTTTAGGAAAAGCTGGGCTTTACCTGTTTTCACCCATGAATGAAATGCCCCATTGCCATTTATACACATGAATATGTCACATGACTCCCTGATCAGTGTGTCCTCAGAAAGACCTCCCTTTCCAAGACACGTACAATTCTTCCAATGATGTGTCACCCTTGACTCTTCATCCACCTCTTTCCAGCAACAATCAATTAGCTCCCCCGCCCTGGCAATCTGGAGAAATGCTCCGGGGCACTGTTGTTGATTTTCTGTATTTCCAACTGTCATCTGTGTAGTGACTTCTTGATTATGCGGTGCAAAGCCTAGGTAAGTTTAGGAAAACACCAGGGGCCAAAGAAGGTCTTTGCAACTGCTCACATTTTAGATTGAGAAGATTGGGCAGCCTCAGTGCCACATGGATGTCCTAAAGGCAACAGACAAGAAAAGCAGAATAGAGGTGCAGGGGGAAAGTTTTCCAGTTTGCTTTCTTTTAAAATTCTTTGTTCTTTCCTCCTGGTTAATTACATATGATGACTTACAGGAAATGTACAAGACATGTATAATCTTAACTTTTGTAAAATACTCAGAGAAAGGGAATAGCGTGGTATTTTTTAAGTGAGCATAATGTTACTGGGAGCTGACTGATGACCATTTGCGTGATGAGAATTTCAGAATTTTGGAACTGAAAAGGACAGTGGGGATCATCTACTCTCAGACGTTTTTAAGACACTGCTGTCAAGATCTTTGGAAGTGATTGCAAATGAAAAGCCAACAGATTTTGTAATTATATCTAGAAAGCTGTTTTCTGCTTCAGGAGACCCTAATAAGCATATCCTGTTCAATTTAATATTTTATTCATATTTTCCATCATTCCTGCAAAAAAAAAGGCCTTCACATATCATTATTAACTCTTTGTAAGTGACCTCCCCTACCTGTTTCTACAGAATGACCAGTTTTTTAGATAATAACATCAAAATCTATAGTAGCCAAGAGGCAAAGGAACCCAGCAAAGTCACTGGTAGCTTTTCTCCCATCCCATTGCTTTTTACTAACCTAACAATTTGAACAGGCCCTTCTTTCAACTCCTTTAGCTAAATTGGGAGGCAATTTAAGATATTAATTAGGTAAATCAAGACAGGGAAGATGAAGAAGCATGGTTGCTTGTGTTACTGTAAATTACCTATTAGTAAATTTTGGTGATCTCTAACACATGAACTAAATATAGCCTGAAACTATGTTGTTTCCTCAGTGTACTTAGAGCTCAGGGGGAGGAAACAGTTATCAGAAACCTCAGAATTGGGGCACCTGGGCGGCTCAGTCGGGCAAGCATCTGCCTTTGGCTCAGGTCATGGTCCCAGGGTCCTCAGCAGGGTGTTGGCTTCTCCCTCTGCCTGCCGCTCCCCCTGCTTGTGCACGTGTTCTCTCTCTCTCTGTCAAATAAATAAATAAAATCTTAAAAAAAAAAAAAAAGAAAGAGAGGAAAGAAACCTCAGAATTTTCCATGGCTCCAGATTATCTCTCTCCTGGGTCATTGTAACTGGCTAGTGAGTACATGATCACTACTATCCCTTGTGGTTCCAAAATTCTGAAATTCTCATTATCGAAACTGTAGGCGTCTGCTTCCAGTAATATTAGGATCATTTTGCAAGACGACTTCATGTCCTCTCTCGGAGCACCTTACGATAAGGATTGAGCACTGACTTCGTAGGTGTTACTAGATGTAATTCACCAAGGGAAAGGTATATAAAGAGAGGTGATTCAGAAGTCATCAGTCCCTACCTTGCTCACGCAGCCATATACATGCAGAGGATCAGTGCAGAATAAGCGATGCAGGCTGCAGAATCCAGTGGCATCGTGACTGCTTTGAGTCCTTGCGGTGTATTGCTTCATGCGCCACGTGTCCTGTCCTTAGACGGCAGCAAGCAGGGTGAGGCTAATCCCAGCATGGTCATGGAATGCTGCACTTCCTGCTGATGTGTTGGATGAAATAGGGACTGCTCGGCAACGGGAGTTAGCAGGCTAAGGAGGAAGGTATAATGATGAGCAGGTGAAGGCCAGCCTCTTTCTCACTGAGAGCAGGAATCAAGTCACTACTGGTGATGCCTTTGTTTAGTCTGGATGTAAATGATATCTGGGGCTGGAGAATTGAGTGAATTAAGCCATCAGGATGTCTGCCAAATAGGGGAAATGGACCAAAATGAAGGAGCAGTGAAAAGCCAGACAGGCTGAGAAGCTCAGAGGCAGGATGCTCCAATGTAGTTAAGAAGGCAGAGGAAAGAGCTGAGCAGGGTCAGGGTCCCACACTTGGGTGCAGGCCACGAAAACACCTATATGTATCCAGTCCGGAAACATTCCAGGGCCACCAACCTTCGCCAGAGTTAGACTTTCTTAGCTGAGACCTGGGATCTTCTTTCCAGTATGCTTGGAGTGAAAAATCTTTTTATGAAGCCTTCTTTTTCTTGTGTAATTAGTCAAGATCTCAAGATTTTTACTGACATGATCCTATCAGCAATCCTCTGAGATGTTTCGTTACAAGCACTACACAGGTGCAAATAATATAGGTGATTAGGTGATTTTCTAATCTTTTGCACATCCAACAGTCTGATGGATCCAGTTCAACTCACCTCTCAATGAGGTTAGTTCAGGTCTGTGGAGAAATGTGTGTGGACAGACTTGGCCTTCCAGATGGTCTACTTTTAGTCATTACTGCCATAAAAGGTCCAGTCCGATTTAAGGTCACTCCTTTCCACCTTGTTGGTTCTCAGTCTTGGTCCACCTCAATTCCATGCCAGGGTTTCTGGGCTGTTCTAAGCCAAACACACACCAGGTGTATGTAATTAGATCTTCCATCCAACCTGGGGGACCTAAAAATGTGCTGGTTTTTAAGATTTGTTGTCTGAGTGCTGTAGACATTCAAATCTCCCCTGGGATGATTTCAACTCTTGTATGGATCTTTTCAGAACTAACCCCCACCCCCCCATGTTGTATTGGTAATTACTGCTTTATTTCACCCAATAGTTTTCAGATTTGAGCTCATTTGCTTTATTTTCCATTTCAGATTAAGACATCAGTTATTTGGACAACCCCAAATGTTTCCTTCTCAATCCCATTATGGGTAATAATACTAGCAATCCTTCTTGGATTATTGGTTCTGGCCATCTTAACGTTAGCTTTATGGAAGGTAAGTTTATTTCTTTTATTTTTCTTGTTGAGTAGAGAGGCCACTGAGGGGATTTACAAGGATACACCTAGAGGGGCACCTGGGTGGCTCAGTTGTTAAGCGTCTGCCTTCAGCTCAGGTCATGATCCCAGAGTCCTGGGATCGAGCCCCGCAATGGGCTCCCTGCTCAGCAGAAGCCTGCTTCTCCCTCCCCCATTCCCCCTGCTTGTGTTCCCTCTCTTGCTGTGTCTCTGTCAAATAAATAAAATCTTAAAAAAAAAAAGAAACAAGGATACACCTAGAGATTTAAAAAAGACAATGCCAGAGGCATGATTTGGGGATTTTTAACAGTCCAAAAAGCATAACGGGAAAATTGTATCATGTTTGTTTTGGCAACCGTACTACACCTATACAGCTGACAATTTAAGAAGACCAAGAGTGTTTAATGCTGCTTTTATCTTGAGATTTCTTATAAATAAATACAGAGAGAGTTAGGCTTTCTTAGCTGAGACCTGTGATCTTCTTTCCAATATGCTTGGAGTGAAAAATCTTTTTATGAAGACTTCTTTTTCTTGTGTAATTAGTCAAGATCTCAAGCTTTTTGCTGACATGATCCTATCAGCAATCCTCTGAGATGTTTCGTTACAAGCACTACGCAGTTGCAATTAATATAGTAATTAACTGATACTTGGACTATCAGGCTAAATAGATCGTGCATGTTATATTCTTGAACTTGTTTTTTTTTTAATCTTGCCAATTAGTCCATCTCCATTAGGAAGATTTAATGTGTTTTACTGAAGTTTATTGTAAAAATCTACAATAGGCATTAATTTCTAGCCCCAAAACCAACACGACTGCCAAGTTTCACAGAGCTTTCCACTCCAAAATAGGAACAGTGTCACAATTACATGACTATAAGAGTAATCAATCCAGTCACATCTTAGTCAACCACTATTGTTGTGGTTCCCCAAAATCATAGTGTATTTTTATTTTAAAACAATATGTGGCTTGCTTAACAAACTGAGAAAACCTTGCCATGTGAATTAAATATGTCTTTCCTGATCATTATCATAAGCTGTTTTGTGCCTTCCTGAGTCTACAGAGGCTACTGCATAGTTTACCTTTAGAAATAGACTTTTATATTATTCTGTTATTTATAGTATCTTTGTTTCCATAAATGATACAATGACATATGGCAATTGACAGAATATGATACTAGTCCTGGAAAAAAAAAAAAGAGAGAGACAACTCAATAGTTATAACGAAACCCAGTGAATTTGGCTTCCAGTGTAAGAAACAATCAATAGGAATTAAGGTTCCAGTTTTCCAGACCAAATACTAATGGAAATTCAGGAGGATGAAGATTCTAGAATCACTTCTTCCTCAAGTTGCTGGCTGGTCTTTGGAAAGTCACTAAAATGTCCTGGGATTGAAAGAAATGACCAATCTACTTTTCCTCTATATGCTATGTGCTCCACAAGTACAGAGCGATATGCAAGCATCTCCTCTCTTTTTCCTAAATTCCATCGCAAGGTAGCCTACAGTACGCTTCAGCAGTTGGTACTTCTGCTGGCTCCAGAAAGCATGCAGAAAAGCAGAGAGGAAGACTGGGCCTTGTGGCTATAACCTCAGGGGAAAAAAATGCCAGGTCCATAAGTGGATTATACAAAACAGGGACATTCCCCCACTACCACGACATGGCAGGAGGAAGGACCCAAACCCTCTGCTCTATGCAACGAATTCCTCTCTGAAGGTAAAGACGACTCCGCTTTCCCCTCCTAATTTGGAGAATCCAACAGATAATATCCACAGAGCTCCGATTTCCTTAGAAAACAGAGAAAGTGAAAATCCTTATAATGAGGAGTTTCACCCAGTTCCCAGAACAACTTGATATTATAGCCCTCTTTTCTCTTGTTCATAGTGTGGATTCTTTGACAGAGCGAGACCCCCCCAAGATGATATGAACGACAGGGAGCAATTGACAGCTGAGAAAGCCGCGGAGGCATGAGAAGTAAAACCCAAGCTCAAAACACACAAACACTGGTCCTGTTCAAGGAAAAGAAGGAACACAAAGGTTCAGTAAATGTTTCCCTGTACTTGCCAGTGACCTAGGAAATGGAAGGCCCCCAGAAATATCACTTCATCTATGCTGCACTTTGGAGAAGCTGCCACAGAGCCCAGAGACCCTTCTGGGTGATGTAACGTCCATCCTCAACACTGTGGAAACCATTAGCAATCATGGAAGACGTCTTTTGCTTTAGTTGTTCTGTCTTTGACAGACGCTCTGAGATGGGCATGGGAACTCAAGTTGCTTTCCAGGTAAATCCAACTCAAGTTGCAGAGATGAACTGTCTGAATCACAGTCGACTTCGGAAGGTGAACTAGGACCGAACCTTCCAACACTACTGCATCCAACGGAATATTCGACACCTCCCATGGAAAAGAAACATTTCTAATGAAGTTCTGGCTCAGGGAGACAAGCATTATGTTGTTGGTACTGTGAAAGTACTTTTGAAACAACAAAGATGATCTTGTAACTGAGGATAACAATTTATTTATTTATTCTCCATGTCTCTAGGCAGATGTTCTGGTCATCTAGAATATTTGGACATTACAATTTGGTTAGCTGGTTTTTTAAATCACTCACTAAATTTCCTTCTAAGATAACCATTTTGTGCAGATAAATTAACAGAGCTTCAGGATTTAGACAGTGTTAAGGAAAAGCAGACAGTTTCACTTAATACCACGCCACCTGCAACCTGAAATCACTTTTATTCACATTTTCCAGGGACTCACGTCTGCTTAATTTAGCTTTGCAAAAAGATGTATTTATACTTCCTTTTAGAGAAACAAAAATCTTCCCATTGACTTAATTAGCAATACAGAAATTTCAAGGTACTCCGGAACCTGTCTGGTGGTTAAAAGTAATGGTAAAATTTCTAGAGTCCATTAACAAAAAAGCAATTTTACAATATGGGCAAGCATTATTTTTAATTATAAGAAGCAATGCCAATATTCAGCTTGGGATTAAATACCTATTTTCTCTACTGTACCTCAAATTTATATACACAGGAAGACGTGTTAAGCATACATGGGAAAGAAATATAAAGTTATGCAGATGTGAGATGAACCCAGAAAGGGGATTCCTAAGAATTTTATCTACCATTGTCTATTCTAACTTTACTACTCATTTTTACTGCTAATCTTTATAGTACATACCTTTGGAAAATAATCTTTATTTAAGCTATTCTCCTGTCATCTAAAATTTAACCATCACAAAAAGTTGATGTTTAGGACTCTTGTAAATAATCCATAACCGTGTGTAATGTCATCATTTTTGAAGTAAACTTGACCAGCCAAATTCATATAATCTGCACAATTTTGTATCCTTTTTATGAAAATGAAAAATTACTATGAAGAAATCCTGAACAAATTTTATATTTATGTGCAATATTTTATAGACCTATGTATCTAAAGCATGTTTACACTGGCATTAGTTATGTTTTTAATTAATATGCTGAATATTACATATAATAGAGCAAGCGGACCAAAATCCTTCAGTTTACAAAGCAGTTGGAAAATTTGTATTCCCGATGTCAACAATCACACTTTATTTGAAAGATGAGCCAAACTCACAGACACTAAATTTTCTGTCATGCCTTAACCTGGAGGCAAGCCATTTGGCTACAGCTGCAGAGCTTCATTGGAAACCAAATGCAAGGCACATGGAAGAATACTCTGATGCAGTTCATATTTTTCCCACTTGTGAATTAAATCCTGTCATGGTAGCAGTTTCAAGTGTGTAAGGACTGAAGTCTGGCTCTCATTGTGTACGGCTGACTGTGGGTGAGAACTGCAGGTGCCTCAGAGAGTTTGAGGGTCCCACAGCAGCCTCTGGGGGTCTTCCATGTTAGTCGTCTAGGTAGAATTGGTTTTACAGGGAGGTGGCTGTCTGTATATGATTGGAAGAGTGCCTGACAGGTTTCTCTGCCCCCAAGTAATGCCCTAACTCTTGTCATCGTGCCTGACTTTGGGCCAGTAGGGATTAGCTCCTCAGGATTTGGGGTCATAAAAGGTCTCTGAGAAAACATACCCACTGCCTTTTAAGCTGCCATTTGTGAAGAAACTCAGAACTCGTAGGGCTACATAAATGTAGAACCCCATGAACCGGGTCACACAGACAGCTGGAGGAAAGTCGTGATGACAGGAACAAGACTGGGACCCAGAAGGATCAAGGTCTGGGGGCTTCCTCACAGTCGCAGCCAAGAGTGGTCCTCTCTAGAGGGATGGGCACTGCTACCTACAGGCACTTGACAGGGGATCATCATGCACACTGTGGCCCCTCTGCCACCTCAGATGTGGAAGCAAATGGAGGAAGGGGGACACCTGAGGTCAGGTGAACCCACCAGTCATCAGTTCCTGAGCATCCCTTCTACTTGAGGAACACTCTCTGTCAATGCACTGGGAGGATCTGCTTCCCATATAGCATCGCCAATTGCTTTCATAATTCATGTTGTACCATGCCTCTGTTAAAGTCTATGTATATTTTAGATATCCCTGTTAAAATTCTTGCAGCTGGTTTTGAAGATGTGGGAAAAATGGACAAATCAAATGGGCAAATCATACACTTGGAGATTTTAATTCAGTAAACAAACAACATGGACTAGCCGCCACTGAAACCCCACGCTTTCAACTCAACTCCTTTCTTTTTCTTTTATTTAAATACATGTGTAGATATCTGTGAAGATTGTCACATACCTATTTACCTTGTCACTAATAAAATGAAAAAATAAAGACAAGATGAGGTACTTGTGGTTTGTTTTGCACGCAACATAAAGCTTTCCCACAATGGCAGAGATCAAAAGTTTCTGTCTTTATGCTTAGATTTTTCTATTATTATAAAAACATTTAATGTTGGAAGAAATTTGAAAGAGTGCAAATACATTTCTTTGGGATGAGGAGAATGTTCTAAACTTAGATTGTGGTGATGTTTGCAGAACTCCATGAACACACCAAGAAAATATTGAATTGTACACTTTAAATGGGTGAGTTTCATAGTATGTGGATTAGATCTCAATAAAGATACTTTTTAAAAATTTTAAGTTACTTCCAATACCTCCACCCTTATACAACTGATTATTTGTCTCTACATTGCATTTCAAATTTTGTCCATATAAAAATCTTAGCTCCTTTATGAAGCTTTTCCCTGTGCCTTCAGCCAACTTGAAGGCTCCTCCTGCACTCCAATGGCATTTTGTGAATAACTACACTTTTCCATTTGTTTGCATGACTGTCTCTCAGCTGGACTGACCCTTAATGAAAGCAGGAAACACACATTTTCACCTTGTGTCTCCAGCACCTAGCACCAATATCTGCTATATAATCAGTAGACATTTCTAGAACATTTCTAGAATAAATGAATAAATATATCTATGTGCATAGTAATCACAGGGAACATGTACTTTTGTAATCTGCTTTCATTACAAAGTCCCAGGGTCACACACTTTTACACCCTCCTATTGCTAGTGTCCATACAATGTTGTTATAATAGTTACCCAAAGTTCTATTCAATTAGCGGACCATCTTTTGTTTAACCATCCCTCCTCCCATCAGGAATAGTTGTTCACAGACTCCTATATTAACAATAACATTAAATTGAACACTTTCATACACGAGGCTTCTTTTGGTTACTTCAATGAATGAAATTCACATGTCTTTGCTTGGTCAAAGCAAAGATTGAAGATTTTTGTACTTAAAAACATATTGCTTCTTATGAGCACTAGTTCAATTTGCATTAACCTAAATATACTATTTCCTTCCTAATTCTGTTGGTATTTTAAAATATTTTGGTAATTTCTTTCAAGCAATACTTTAATTCCTATTTCACTAGAATTCAGTTATTTGTTGTACACATTTTGAGTTCTAATATTTATCATTCAATATAGAGCAATTTACTGGTCATACCCTATAAGGTATTTAAATACCTGTCACTTCTGGGGCACCTGGGTGGCTCAGTCCGTGAAGCATCAGCCTTCAGCTCAGGTCATGATCTTGGGGTCCTGGGATCGAGCCCCTCATTGGGTTCCCTGCTCAGCAGGGAGACTTCCTTTCTCCCCACCCAACCCCACCCCCGATTTGTGTTCACGCACACTCGGACTCTCTCTCTCAAATAAGTAAATAAAATCTTTTAAATGAACAAATGAAAATAAATAAATACCTACCACTTCTCTAGCCAGTAATCATGAATCCCAATGAGAAGAACCCCAAATTTCCAAGCTTTCTTTATAGCCTAAAGCAAGCATTAGGATGAATCCTTCACTTCATGTTGTATGTCACTCACACTTCAAAGCCTAAATATATCTAAAGGCTTATGATGGTTCAAAGGTGCCTGTGTATCCCAGATGAAAAAATGGAAAACCCAATCTGAGATTCGGTCATATCGGAGCTGACCATCAAAGCACCATCCCAGGACAAACTCGTCTGAGTGGGGCAAGACCACCAAAGCACACACAGAAGGATCTGTTCCAGGCCAGTCCCACTGGAAAAGCCTGCACATGTTCACAGTAAGGGAAAAAACATCTTACCATGCCTTTTATAGTAGTAAAAGGCTTTGTAGTTGTGTGTAGTTGTGTGCAATCTCCCCAACAAATTCCGTTGATATCTTTGTCACTCCCAGCCATATTATATGTAGACAGTCAATTGCATCAATACTTTCTCTTTTTTTATTAACATATAATGTATTACTTGTTTCAGGGGTACAGGTCTGTGATTCGTCAGTCTTACACAATTCACAGCGCTCACCATAGCACATACCCTCCCCAATGTCCATCACCCAGCCCCCCCATCCCTCCCACCCCAGCCCCACTCCAGCAACCCTCAGTTTGTTTCCTGAGATGAAGAGTCTCTTATGGTTTGTCTCCCTCTCTGGTTTCGTCTTGTTTCATTTTTCCCTCCCTTCCCCTATGATCCTCTGTCTTGTTTCTCAAATTCCTCACATCAGTGAAATCATATGATACTTGTCTTTCTCTGATTGACTTACTTCGCTTAGCGTAATACCCTCTAGTTCCATCCACGTTGTTGCAAATGGCAAGATTTCATTTTTTTTGATGGCTGCATAATATTCCATTGTGTACCACATCTTCTTTATCCATTCATCTGTTGATGGACATCTAGGCTCTTTCCATAGTTTGGCTATTGTGGACACTGCTGCTATAAACATTGGGGTACACGTGCCCCTTCAGATCACTACATTTGTATCTTTGGGGTAAATACCCAGTAGTGCAATTGCTGGGTCATAGGATAGCTGTTATTTTCAACTTTTTGAGGAACCTCCATACTGTTTTCCAGAGTGGCTGCACCAGCTTGCATTCCCACCAACAGTGTAGGAGGGTTCCCCTTTCTCCGCATCCTCGCCAATATCTGTCGTTTCCTGACTTGTTAATATTAGCCTTTCTGACTGGTGTGAGGTGGTATCTCATTGAGGTTTTGATTTGGATTTCCCTGATGCCGAGCGATGTTGAGCACTTTTTCATGTGTCTGTCGGCCATTTGGATGTCTTCTTTCCAGAAATGTCTGTTCATGTCTTCTGCCCATTTCTTGATCAGATCGCATAAATCTTTATAGATTTTGGATACTAGCCCTTTATCTGATATGTCATTCGCAAATATCTTCTCCCATTCTGTCGGTTGTCTTTTGGTTTTGTTGACTGTACCTTTGCTGAGCAAAAGCTTTTTATCTTGATGAAGTCCCAATAGTTCATTTTTGCCCTTGCTTCCCTTGCCTTTGGCGATGTTTCTAGGAAGAAGTTGCTGTGGCTAAGGTCGAAGAGGTTGCTGCCTGTGCTCTCCTCAAGGATTTTGATGGATTCCTGTCTGACATTGAGGTCTTTCAGCCATTTTGAGTCTATTTTTGTGTGTGGTGTAAGGAAATGGTCCAGTTTCATTCTTCTGCATGTGGCTGTCCAATTGTCCCAACACCATTTGTTGAGGAGACTGTCATTTTTCCATTGGACATTCTTCTCTGCTTTGTCAAAGATGAGTTGACCATAGAGTTGAGGGTCCATTTCTGGGCTCTCGATTCTGTTCCATTGATCTATGTGTCTGTTTTTGTGCCAGTACCATACTGTCTTGATGATGACAGCTTTGTAATAGGGCTTGAAGTCCGGAATTGTGATGCCGCCAGCTTTGCTTTTCTTTTTCAACATTCCTCTGGCTATTTAGGGTCTTTTCTACTTCCATACAAGTTTTAGGATTATTTGTTCCATTTCTTTGAAAAAAGTTGATGGTATTTTGATAGGGATTGCATTAAGTGTGTAGATTGCTCTAGGTAGCATAGATATTTTCACAATATTTGTTCTTCCAATACATGAGCATGGAACATTTTTCCATTTCTTTGTATCTTCCTCAGTTTCTTTCATGAGTATTCTATAGTTTTCTGAGTACAGATTCTTTGCCTCTTTGGTTAGATTTATTCCTAGGTATCTTATGGTTTGGGGTGCAATTGTAAATGGGATCAATTCTTTAATTTATCTTTCTCTGTGTTGTTGGTGTATAGAAATGCCACTGATTTCTATGCACTGATTTGATATCTTGCCATTTTACTGAATTCCTGTATGAGTTCTAGCAGTTTTGGGGTGGAGTCTTTTGGGTTTTCCACATAAAGTATCATATCATCTGCAGAAAGTGAGAGTTTCATTTCTTTGCTGATTCGGATGCCTTTATTTATTTTTGTTGTCTGATTGTTGAGGCTAGGCCTCCCAATCTCTGCCCTGGAGGAGCCGAGAACTCAGGGCCCCGCTCCTCAGTGCACCCCCAGAGAAAAGCAGTCAGTCACTCCTGTCTCCCTGGTCTCCAGCCGCACTCCGTGCTCACCCGGCCGAGTGTTTCTATCTCTGGCACCCGACCCCGTGTGGAGTCTCCAAACCCAGCAGATCTCTGCGGTGCGCTCCCGCGCCGCTCCTCCCCGGGGGAGGAAGGGGAGTCTCCCCGGCTCTGCCGCTTGTTGGGTCCCTGCTGGAGGAGCAGTGGCCCGACTGGGCCGCGGATCGCAGTTTATGGC
Organism: Callorhinus ursinus; assembly: GCF_003265705.2. Taxonomy (NCBI): domain Eukaryota; kingdom Metazoa; phylum Chordata; class Mammalia; order Carnivora; family Otariidae; genus Callorhinus; species Callorhinus ursinus. The sequence continues at coordinate 2,026,445 of NW_027397098.1, forward strand.
CACCCCGAGCTGAGAGCCCGCGCCTCGGCTCCGTCTCTGCAGCCGGCTTCCCTGCTCCGATCCCTGGGAGCTCTGCCGCACTCAGGCACCCCCGGTCTTTCTGTGACCCCGAGGGTCCTGAGACCACACTGTCCCGCGAGGGTTCCACCCCCCGCTTAGCCACTGGAGCGACGTCCCTCCGCGGAGCCGGCTTCTAAAAGGTCCGATTTTGGGGCGCCTGGGTGGCTCAGTCGGTTAAGCGACTGCCTTCGGCTCGGGTCATGATCCTGGGGTCCCTGGATCATGTGCTCGCTCTCTCTCTCTCAAATAAATAAATAAAATCTTTAAAAAAAATAAATAAATAAAAGGTCCGATGTTGTGCTCCGCGGCTCTAGCACTTGCCAGAAGCGGCCCACGGAGGCCCCTCCCCCGCCGTCTATCCTCCCAAATATCGCCTCGGATTCACTTCTCCGCACGTCCTACCTTCCAGTAAGTGGGCGCTTCTCTGTTCAGAGAGTTGTTGCTACTCTCCTCTTCCATCTCCTGTTGAGTTCGTAGGTGTTCAGAATGGTTTGATCCCTATCCAGCTGAATTCCTGAGACCAGACGAAATCCAGGTCTCCTGCTCCTCCGCCATCTTGCTCCGCCCTCATCAATACTTTTCTAAACTCAGTGCAGAATTCTGTGACAAGGCGGAATTCCCTTAGGAGTTGCACACCTACTCCGTGAAGTTTGTACCATACTCGCAGGGTCCCCCTAGAGGACACAGCACCCTGGCACCCTCTGGGAGAGCTACAACATGAAAACCTTGGCCTGGTATCTGTGAGGTCTGATGTTCTTTGCCCCAAATATAGCAGATTTTCTCCTTCAGAACTCTAATGACATGAAAAGGTTGATTTCTTTAGCATGAGAACTTTAAAGCATTGCAACTTTAGACTCCGTTGGGAGCTGAGGAAAACTATAACCCCCCAGGGGTGCTGAAGTCAATGGCAAGTTCAGAACGGCCAGCGTGTGTAAAGCACAATTCTGCTTTGCCATGTTAAACTCTCCCCAACCCCACTCCCAAAATACCATCTGCCTGACACACTGCCTTTTGGAATTGTTTATGAGCAAGTTTTCTGTTATTTATGATTGTTGGCCAAAGTCTACATGGAAATGTAGCTGGATACCGGTGCCTCTTGACAATAAAAAGTCTTGAATTTAGCTTCTATCGGCACCATGATATGACACAGTATGAATGTTCTTAATATCTCTGTGCTGTTGCTTATTTTGATTGTGCACTGGGTTGTAGAAACAACCAAGTTATCAGCAAATTGCTATGCTATCCAGCCTGTAGATGGGAATTTTTTTAAGCAGTAACAGTGGACCTCCCTGGTTTTAAAATTTTTTATTTAACTTTTATTAACTTAATTCATTGTAGGATCAGAGCATATTTAATAATTTTAAATTCTATAACGATTTTTAAGTATTAAAAACTCCATGTTTCTTTTCTATATTAGCTTCCTAGGGTTACCATAACAAAGTACCACAAACTGGATAGCTTAAAACAGCAGAAATTTACTGTCATGTATTTCTTTAGGCCAGAAGTCTTTAGGGTCCATCCCAATGACCTCATTTTAAAGCCCCTATCTCCTAATCCAGGCACATCTCAGATAAGGGGAGGTTAGGACTCCAACAGAGCTTTTTGGGAAGACACAATTCAAATCATAATATCCTCTCTCAAAAATATCTATCATGTAGGACAGTTTGACAAGGTGACAAAGCACATATGAATTAAAGATAGGCTGAAGAGTTTAAAGAGGGTGTCTTTGTATCAGTCTTTTGATTCCTACCCACACAGGTAATATACTAGTGTTGCCAAGTACTGAATAAATGCATACATATTTATGTTTCTCCCCACTGACTGCCTTCATGCACTATTAGAAATTAAAACAGTTGCACTTGTCATATAATTTACTCATCGGCTCTGCTTTGCAATTTTCTCCCACCACCACCAACACCCACATCCTCATCCGCCACTTTCCTCCTCTCTTGAAATAATCATCTTTGTCTCAGGATTAAGTGGATAGCTGTGAGCTTTATGATATGAGGGACTAGGTTCCCTGCTGTTTAGAAACAAAGAGTCCTGCTACTGAGTTAGGGAAGCTTCTATTGGGGGATGTAGGGCTTGATCCCTAGCCGCCCCAGTCAACACGGTTCTTAAATCTGCAATGACCCAGAGTTGAGAAAAACAGCTACCATCCTGGACAACAGAACCAAGAAAATAAAGCAAAGATAACCAGCATTCACTGGACACGTGTTGCATGTGTCACTGAGCCACACACTTGGTGGTAGGAGGGAGTTTACCCCCCACCCGGAAAAAAGAGAAGAAAGAAAGAAGGTGGGTCCCTCAGTGCCTGACAATGGACATAAGTCTGGTCTCACAGTTTGGCCAATAGGTCCGCTGAGTGGACTGTCTCTTGCTTCTGCTCCACCTATCTGCTCTTCCCACCATCTTCCTTCCCAGTCTTTATCAGGGACTCTCCATCAGCATACATGTGGGGTACTGGATATTTTCCTTTGGCCACTGACCTCTCACCTCACACTCAGCTTCGGGAGTTTGTCCAAGCTGCCAAGCTCCAGGCATCAGCTGCACTGGTGGGATTTCATCGCTGAGAAAAGCTGCAAGGACAAGCCTCAAGCATGCAACGTGAAGAGGATGGCTAATCTGGAGAAAAGAACATCTGGGGGACATCATCTGACTGGAAGTCCCCGAAGGACTATTATGAGGAGGAGGAAGTAGAAGTAGGAAGGAGTTGGGATGGAATAGTAAAGGTAGTAACATTGGAGGGGTGCCTGGGTGGCTCAGTCGGTCAAGCATCTGCCTTTGGCTCGGGTCATGATCTCGGGGTCCTGGGATCGAGCCCCACTTCTGGCTCCCTGCTCAGCGGGGAATCTGCTTCTCCCTCCCCTTCCTCTTCTGCTTCTCCCCCTGCTTGTGGTCTCTCTGCCTCTCTCTCAAATAGATAAATAAAATCTTGGGGGAAAAAGGTAATAACAGTGGAAATGCATTAAGCTTGCACTCTGTGTCAAGCCCTCTGCTAACTGCCTTCCACGCATTTTTCATTCAATTCTCACAACCACCATATGAGGCAGATACTAGGATTATCCCTGTTTTCTGGATGAATTTGAGATCTAGAAGCAGTAAGTAGCTTAATCTACACCATAGTTGGTGGCAGAACTGAGATTCAAACCCAGGTCAGCCTAACTCCAGAAACCAAGACCAAATTAAGAGCACCTACTATATTTCATGTGGAGAGCAGAGAAGGAACTATTTAAGTAACAGAGTTAAATGGTTTTTTGTGACCTCAATGATCCCTTTTAAATTCTCCCAGAACGGGGCGCCCAAGTGGCTCAGTTGGGTGAACATCTGACTTTGGATCGGGTCATGATTTCAGGGTCCTGGGGTGAAGCCCTGCAATGGGCTCCCTGCTCAGCGGGGGAGGGGGGATCTGCTTGTCTCTCTTCTTCTGCCCCTCCCTCCGCTACTCATGCTCTCTCTCTCTCAAATAAATAATCTTTAAAAAAATAAAACAAAAAAAGAATAAATTCTCCCAGAACTTATTTTAAATTCTAAATTTTAATTTTAAATTCTCCCAGAATTTCTTATTATTAAAAATAATAAGGACTTCTGGGTATGAAAGTGCAGAGCTGAGTCCTCCATCTAGTTATGGAGTCCAGATGAGAACCACAGAGCTCCTGTTCTCTTCTACTTTCCAAACTCCCTTTGGGTTCATGCACATGCGGAGACATCCTCAACATCTTCAACACCTACAAAGTTAGGTGGAAGTTATTTTATTTGCAGAATATATGGATAGAGAAACTCATTCTTTAGGTCATTCGTGAAGATTGAAGCTGACTCCCAAAGCCACAGGGATTTCAGAGTCTGAGAACAGTGTGCTTTCAATAGTTTTCCTCACACTAAAAAGCTACTGGTTAGAAGCCTACATAGTGGAATAAACTTAGTTTATCAGATCAAAATACTAGACTTTTCCAGTTTCATTTTAGGAAACTGCGATCTCATATAATGTCCTGCCAAGGCCACAAACAATCGCTGTCTAGTGATCTCGCTGCTTAGAAGACTAATCTGATGTTTTGTTTCCATCTTTTGGAAACCAGAGGTAATGAAGGATTAACCCCTGGCAAATAGAACTCCAGTTTAATCCTCAACCTAGGAGGTCTGCTAACTGCATCAGCATCAATGTCTGTTCCTATGTAATTCAGGTTCTGTAATGTTGAAATGTTATACTTTATTTTTAAATCAAGAGGCTATGTGTACACTTGGAAGGACAAATCTCTCGTAACTCACTCCCCTGTTGGACAGACAGCGAGGAAGACCAGGGTCCTTTTGACTTGAACCATAGGAGAAAGAAAGGTAATGATGTGGCTTTGTCCCATGCTGTGATGTGTAGCCATCACGGGGCCGGCGGGCAGCATTTCATCTGGGCTGGGTAGAAGACAGGGCAATACAGAAGACGTTGTACTTTCTCTTTAAGTGTTTGGATCACACTATGTTCAAGAATTAGTTTTTATCCATAGGTGTTGGAAGGGATGTATGTGAGGTGTGGTGTGTGTGTGTACAAGAGAGAGAAAATGTGTGCATAAAGAGGAGAATCTGCAACACATGCTGGTGGGAAATCCTCTAAGGGAGCTGCACTGGGAGAGCAGAATGTGCTGTAAAGCCTCCTAAGGAACATTCTGCGAGCCTGCATGCTCAGACATGCAGACATGTCATGCTGTGGACAGGGATGGGCACCATGCAGAGCTCTGGTGAGTGAGAAGTGGCGTTTCCTTCAACACAGACTGAGATCGGCAGCATGAGGATTACAAAAGGGAAGCTTTGTAGAGTGATCGAACTGAGGACGGGAGCAAGGAAAGAAACAGGAATCCTCTATAAGGAATGTCACTTCCTGGGTGCTCTGCCCAAGGACAATAGGAAAGTAAAGTTTAGCGTGACGTTTATAACTTCTTTCCCTCCTACGTTGCAGTGCCTTTTGTGGACCCCATTTCAGTGGAATTCGACCCGCCCTTCAATAGCAGACTGCATAAATGGCTCTAATTCTTCACTCTTCCCCACATCTATCTATGCCCTTTGCCATGTTGGCTTTGCTGTCCCTGCCATCAACAATTATTTTTATTTTTATTTTTTTAAAGATTTTTATTTATTTATTCAGAGAGACAGAGAGAGAGAGAGAGAGAGAGAGAGAGAGAGAGGCAGAGGGAGAAGCAGGCTCCCAAGGAGCAGGGAGCCCGATGCGGGACTCGATCCCAGGACCCTGGGATCATGACCTGAGCCGAAGGCAGATGCTTAACCATCGGAGCCACCCAGGCGCCCTGCTCTCCCTCCCATCAAAAGGCCACCTATCCTTCTCTACCATGATTCTGAGTTCGGCCACATGACATGCTTTGGCCAGGGGGATGTTAGCAGATGGGAAGCTCACAGGGGTGTGAAAAGATGCCGGGCATAATAAAGCTTGCTGTCCGGTAGCTACCCCGTCACCGGGAGAGGGACATACCGGGGTTAACCTCCTTGTCCCAGGAGGAGGATGACAGACACCTGGAGCAGAACCACCCTCGCCCAAGCCCAGTATAGATTACCCGTCCCCTGCCAACCTGTAGACTCGAGAGAGATAATATATATAATAATATAAGTAGCTTGTCTGAGAGAAAGACAAGCTTGCAGGGGCCCGAAACCAGAGCCCACTCTTAAGCACTATGCGATGCAGGTCCCGTGGAGGATAAAGGTGCAAGGCAAATAAAAGGAAATGTGACACGCCCTGACATCTTACTTCCACTACAGCTTGTATGCAGGGAGTAACATCTGCTGAGGGGGCCGTCTCCAGGAGTTCCCAGTAGAAAGCGGGGCCCATGGTGGCCTCAGAGCAGGGAAGATCTTCCTCCTTAACCATCTGCTCCGCCACCCTATCCCCTGGCCAGTCACACGCCAGGTCTTAAGATAACGATAGGATAATGCTCCCTCACATACACCAGAGGAGGGAAAAATACCCCTTGGGCTACAGGTCATGATTTAAGTATAATGAAGTATTATATATGTGATCATATATACATAGTATATGTAAGTATATACATATTATATGTGCACTGAGCGTTTTAAAAATGTGTACGGGCAAGTGTCATAGGTGTATATGGATGGGACTGTAACAAGCTAACTAGGACGTTAGCAACCCTGCGATTCTTTGAAGTGTTGTCATCTGCAGACTTCATATATATATATATGCTTTTATAATGACACTGTTAATATAAAGCTGAAATTGTCCATGAATTGTTAAAAATTCCCACTTTGAACTTCAGACCCTCTTCTAATCAAGTAAACATATATACTTATAAATACCACAAACAGACACATGACATTTTGCATTTTGTTTTTACCTCTACAAGCTAAGAACATGTCGATTAATTAAAATAGTGTTCTCTTGATCACACACCGATATGCTCTTGGACTCCTCACCCTAGGCTTAGACTATGGGCATCCAGCTTTTTGGATTGTGCCCACAAATATAGCTTTCCATATAAAAATCGCGCCCATTTTGTGCTTGGTAATTTGTAAGTCCTAAGTTTTTGGGGGGGAGGGAGCTGTTGGGGTTTTTTTTTTCAAAGATTTTATTTATTTATTTGAGAGGGATGTTTCTTGAAGTCATCCTGTTATAACCACCTGCAAAGTCAGGGAAGATGGCAGAGTAGAAGGATCCTGAGCTCACCTTGTCCCACAGACACACCAAGATAACAGCTGTATTTATTCAACTAACTCTGAAGACAATGTGAAGACTATTAACACCTCCGGAATAAGCCACTACGTAGAGTACTGCCGAGCTGCCTAACCAGGCGCGCGCTCTCTCGCTCGCTCTCTCTCTCTCTCTCTCTCTCTCCCTCTCCCTCTCTCCCCCCCCTCCCCCCTCCCCCCTCTCCCCCCCTCTCCCCCCCTCTCTTTCTCACTCACACACACACCTCTTCATCCTTAATACTATTGTCTGTGAAAGAGTCATTACTGATAAATTGTCCTTTTTAGTTTAGAACCAAGATTTTCCCTTGATACACATTACTATATATATATATATTTTTTAAATCTAGTCCTTTTCACCCCATTCTAAGTATCCTTTGTAACTCATAATACCATCACCCTTATATCTATATCCAAGGGGCAGGAGAAAAACCATACTCTACCAAGGATTTATCACTGAAGCTGCAATTTCTTGTCTCCTGCTTTTGAGTTCACATGAGGAAAAAAAAAAATCTCACTTAGTTGTGTTTTACTCAAGACAAAAATTATGAGGAGGGAGGAGTGAAGGGTTACATCTGGAGAGAGTTAAGTTCTGTGGTTTGCGAAGCAGCTGGGACGATGTAAGGTGGCCCCTCCCTCCCACAGCCGTTCTGCTTTAGCTGGAAAATGCGTGGGTTTTTAAATGGTGTGGGTTTTATTTGGATAGAAGGAATAGAGTGTTTTTTCAGAGAAGACATTTAACAGTTTATTCATGCTCTTAAACCACTTTTTGCCCTAAATTTATTGACCGGGATGATACTATTAACTAAAATTGGGAGGTCTTGAGGAAACTCTAAATCTTGCACAGCCGTTAATTCCTGGGCACTGTGAGAGCTTTTGACAAGATGTTGTGGAGTGCCTTTTTTAAATGGTTCAAAAGGTAAGGTCTTTTTTTTTTTTTTTTTTTTTTTTTTCTGTTCCTCTTTGATGCCCACGCTGCTCTCGCTTTACTTACTTCAGGACTAAGCAGCCTGATAATCCAAGCTGGTCGTCAAGGGATGGTGACCTATGGCCTTGAGTACCACCTGCAGTGGTGTTCCTCGAATATCTGCGCCTTTTTAAAAAAGATTTTATTTATTTATTTGAGAGAGAGAATGCGCACACGTGAGAGAGAGAGGGACAGAGGGAGGGAGAGAGAGAGCGCACGTGAGCATGAGCGGTGGGGGGGGCAGAGAGAGAAGCAGGCTCCCCACTGAGCAGGGAGCCCAGACATGGGGCTCAACCCCAGGACCCCAGGACCATGACCTGAGCCGAAGGCAGATGCTTAACCCAAGTGCCCCTCAAATATCTGTGCCTTTGTTGGAATCACCTGAGAAGCCATCGCCCCTTCTCTTCCTCTGTCCGTCCACCTGCACCGTTTGATTAATGATAAAGAATAATTCTGCCACATAAAATCATTTTGAAATGATTTCCCACCTGAGCATGAAACAGTGTTTTATCTACACTAAAACATGACCTACCTCACAAATTGCTGCCGCAAGTTGCTCAGAGGAAAAATAATTGCCAAAATATTTTAAACTTCTTCAGGTTTAAGAAGAGAGAAGTGCTTGGAAATGCTCTTTTATTTACAAATATGTTAGGTTTCAAGGGGTGGTTCACAAGGGGAATTGTTAATAAGTTCGAAGGTGGCAATTCCTGAGGCGTCACCTCAAAGCAGAGAGTGAACAGGCTCTAGGGGTCTTGAAAGCGGGGCCAGAACTTCTCCCACTTCCTGAGAAATTCCCTCTCACGGGGCGCCTGGGTGGCTCAGTCGTTAAGCGTCTGCCTTCGGCTCGGGTCATGGTCCCAGGGTCCTGGGATCGAGCCCCGCATCGGGCTCCCTGCTCAGCGGGAAGCCTGCTTCTCCCTCTCCCGCTCCCCCTGCTTGTGTTCCTGCTCTCGCTGTCTCTGTCTCTGTCAAATAAATAAAATCTTTAAAAAAAAAAAAAAAAGAAATTCCCTCTCAGGAAGCTTCTCTCATTCCACGACTTCCCTTCATGGCATGAGCTCCCACAGGACTTGCGCAGGGCTCACATCTCCACTTCCCTCGCTCCCCTGGGGTCGCCTGGTCCCCGGTGTTCTCCGTGAGGCCAAATCCAACGGCCGCCTCCTGCTCATCTCCAGTTCTCGGCCGTCTGTGCTCGGCTGACCACCCCCCCTTTTGGAAAGAGTCTCTTCTCCTGGCTTTTGAATCACCACACGGAGCTATCGTCCTTCCCACTGACCCCTCCTCCTTTGTCTTTTTTGAGCTCTCCTTCTTCCATTCATTGCTCAACTTCTAAATCTGGGAGCTTTGTAGTGCTCCATGCTGGGCTCCCAGTTTGATATATTTACACTCTCTCTGGATGACCTCTGCCAGTCCATGGATTTAGATGCTATCTGTATCTACGACAATGACTCTGATTCTTTACCTTCAGTTATGTCATGTAGGCTCACCCACCATCCAACTCCTATTCGACACCTCTGCTTGGACATCTAATGGGAATCTCAAATTTAGTATATTCCTTTCTTTTTTTTTTTTTTCAAGTAGGCTCCATACCCAGTGTGGAGGCCAACGTGGAGCTCAAACTCATGACCCCGTGCTCAAGATCTGAGCTGAGATTAAGAATCAGATGCTCAACCGATTGAGCCACCCCGGCGCCCCTCAAATTTAGTACAAAGTCTATGATGAAATTATCCTGTTTTATGTTTATTCCTTTATTGTCTGTCTCCTGCCGCCCACTTACATAGCAAGGACCAGGTCTGTTGTCGTCACTATCATATCCTCACACATAAATCAAAGTTTAGCACATGCAAGGGGTTCAACAAATATTTAACTAAATGACTAAATCTTTTTGTAAAAAAGAACACTTCAAAAGGACAAATACTGGGGTGCCTGGGTGGCTCAGTCGTTAAGCGTCTGCCTTCAGCTCAGGTCATGATCCCAGGATCCTGGGATCGAGCCCCGCATCGGGCTCCCTGCTCAGCGGGAAGTCTGCTTCTCCCTCTCCCACTCCCCCTGCTTGTGTTCCTGCTCTCACTGTGTCTCTCTCTGTCAAATAAATAAATAAAATCTTAAAAAAAAAAAAAAGGACAAATACTGTGTGATTCCACTTATATGAGGTACCAAGAACAGTCAAATTCATACAGACAGAAAGAAGAATGGTGGTGGCCAGGGGCTGTGGGAGGGGAACGGGGAGTTAGTGTTTAATGGGTGCAGAGTTTCCATTGGATATGATGAAAATTTTCTGGAGATGGATGGTAGTAATGGTCACACAACAATGTGAATGTACTGAACAGTACACTTAAAAATGGTTAAAGTGGTAAATTGTACATCACACGTATTTTATCACAATGGAAAAAAAAAAAAAGAATTGCTCCATCAATAATGAAAATCAGTTGAGGCAAATAAATCTCTCCACTGAGGACATCCACAAATGTCACAGCAGACTCCTTAAGGGCTACAACAGTCATACTTTTGCCACCTCCTTACCCAATCCATGGACATACCCACGGCTTGCCACAAAAGTATCTGTAGGACTTCCACCGTGTATAATCCTTAAGTTTAGCACATCGCTAGCCTTCTCCGAGAAAGCATTAGGTTAATAAGCATCTATTTTATTGTTGAGTCCTGCAACCAGCACTCACCATGCTTCCCATTTTGTCAGTCACCTCTCTTCTTGCTAGTTTTGAAGATCGCATGGGTATGGACTTTTCACGTGTCATAAGATTCTCTCGTTCTTTTTCAGAATCATGCCTACGCCCAAAGAGTTCATCCACTAGGTGTGTGTAACTTCTGTCCTTTTCTGACCATTTTCTCGCGTTGTGTTTTCTCTAATATTTCCCCTCATAACTGTGGGCTTCCCTCACTAGTGTTTTCAACGGTGTCACCGCTTTTGCATGTATTGGCCGTGTCGAGGTTAATAACGTCCCAAAACGTGTGACGATGAAGCACCAGCCTGGTGAACACAATTAGACTAATGATCAAAGTGAGGCCTATGCCATCTGTTGAAGCAGGGGATGAATCAGTGTATTCTAGAAGGACAAACAAAACGCAACCTGCGGACATGACTTTTATTGTTTGTTTGGATTTATTTGGCCCATAAAGTACTTTGTAAAAAAAAAAAAAAATTGTTTCCTATATGTAAAACTTTGGAACTGCACATAAATATCCAGATTTATAGCCGTGTTTGAAAAACTAGAAGATCAGCAACTGGGTCTCCATTCTGCAGCAGGAAGCAGCTAGCCCTGAGCAGCAGGGCCCCTTCCGACCAATGTGGGCTCTCTAGTTAACCACGGTCCCCACCCAGCCCTCCGCATCCGTGACCCACCTGGCCCCGACAAGCACTTGAATTGTCGAGTCCCCCCAAGTGAACGGAAGGCAGGCTCACATCCAAGATGAAGCCTCCTAAGAGGCATCCACACACAGAAAATTTTGCTCTTTGATGTGGAATAACCCAGTGACAAATAAGCCTCAACTAATAAAACTGCCAATGTGTATAAAGTCAAGTTGGTGAGTTTTTAAGATATAGATTAATTAAATATGGATAAGCCACAAGAAAACCAAACACATTTTTTTTTAGTGACGAGAAATCATTAAAAAAAAATTTATTGTGCTTTAAAAATGACCTCCTGGTAATATTTAGAACGCTTACTAGCTCATGTTTTCAAATGATGAAGAGAGGAATTTCATTAGGCTCAGCAATATTATAATGTGGAGCACACAAAGACAGAAGGGAGACTTGCTACAGCAAAATGCCATCATAGGGTACTGTCTTGCTGATATAATCTTGACACTAACGGTCAGATAGATTCAAACTGACCACATGTCTATACAGAGTTATCCCTGGTGGTGTTGGGAATGGGCCTGCTTTAACACAGATCTTTTCAAAGATGAAAAAGTATTAGGCATGCTGAATGCACACCCTATGATGAAAATATTTGCAAGGAGTATATTGGCTCATGTAGCAGAGAAATTCAACAGCACCTTGATCCCGGGATCCAATCTGCCTCTCTCTCTTGGCTCTTAGCTCCCCACATTGCCTTCAGCTTTTTGGCTCTCCATGGTGATGAGATGGCTCCCCACATCTGCAGCGTTCAAGCTTATAAGCCTCTTTTCCAAAGGTCCCAGAAAAAGTCTTTTACTCTTAATTGACTCACGTATGTCCACTTCTTAAGTAATAACTATGACCAGGCAAATGCAATGTTCCAGTTGGTCAGGTCTGAAATCATACACTCACCTCTGACAGGAAGGAGGAAGACTCCCATTTCTGCAGGTCAGAAGTCTGAAATGGGTCTCACTGGGCTAAAATCAGTGTTAGGAGGAGGATGTCTTCGTCTGGAAGGTCCCCAGGAGAACCCGTTACCTCGCTTTTTCCAGCTTCCAGAGGTTGTCCGCCGTCCTTGGTTTGTGGCCCCTTCTTTCATCTTCAAAGCCAGCAGCCCAGCATCTGCCAATCTCTCTCTGCTTCTGACCTCTCTTCCACTTCTTCTGTCACTTCAAAGGACCCTTGTGACTACACTGGGCCTGTCTGGATATTCCAGAATAATCTTACTTTAAGATAACCTGATTAGCATCCCTAGTTTCCTCTCCACATGTAACACAGCATATTCCTGTGTTCCGTGGATTCGAACATGGGCATGGGTGGGGTGGGGTGGGGTGGGGGCTATCACTTCTCTGCCACGAAGTCCAAACTGAATTACCTTCTGTAATCTCAAGGTGATTGAACTCTACACTGTCTGCTCAGGGTTTCTTCATTCTTCATGGCCCCTTCTGCTAAGTCCTTGCTTGTAAATTCACTCACTTACACATTTAATAGATAAGCATTAGTGGCTACTGTTAACTTAATTAAACAGGGAGGCCATTAGGCTAAGGTGGTTCTGATGCTGTGGTGGCCTATGTAAGCAGACCACAGAGTGAGTGTGTAAATGCTTCAAGCTCACAGGACTCAAATCTGAAGGGGCACCTGGGTGGCTCAGTCGGCTGAGCATCTGACTCTTGGTTTCAGCTCAGGTCATGATCTCAGGGTCATGAGCTCGTGCCCCACATCGGGCTCCCTGCTCAGAGGGGAGTCTGCTCGAGATTCTCTCTCGCCCTCCCCCTTCCCCCCGTGTGCTCTCTCTCTCTCTCTCTCAAAATAAATAAATAAATCTTTAAAAAAAAAAACCTCAAATCTGAGAACCAATCACAAACAGCCAATTAAGAATTAAGCTATAGCCTTTCCTTAGGCTGTAGACTAATTTCCTTTCCTTGTATATAAGTCTTTTTCCTAACTCCTGTCAGCTGAGTACACCTAAACACTTCCAGTTTATCACTACCCAATTAGAATCAATTTTTGCTCAAATTAACTCTTAGAATTTTTAATACACCTTCAGCGGTTTGTCTATAAACTATATAGACAAAGCACTGAATATACAATGGTAAGCAAAACGTTCCCCTCTCTCTTGGTGTTTATGGTCTCGTGGATGAACTGACCATAAATAACCTGATCGACAAGCGATTTTTAAATACTTAATTGTTAGCAACCTGTTTCAACAGAGGCTTTGTTTCCAAATTGGATTGCAAATAATGGCCATCTTCAAAATTCTCCTGCTCTCTGTTTTTATAACTGGACTCGGTCGGCACTCCCTCCAGGGGCCTTCAGGACACTGAAGAGAGGATATGGCCTGTTTGAGATGCAGTGGACAGGAAGTGGCCCTTCCTGCCAACAGTCGCAATCGAGACAGATGCCCATGGCGCGGAAACAGGGTGGCCGTGACTCTCTGTATAACATCTTTAAATGACGACACCTCCCCGACCCATGCTCCCCATACTTGCCAGAGCAGTGGTTGAAGGGTATTTACATTTTAACAACTTCACATCTGACATCATGTTGGTGATATTAAGTAGTAAATGCAAAGCTACTCAGGACAAACTGGGAGAAAAGCGACAGTTTCCATGGGTCCAATGAATGAGAGACAAGAAAAGAGATAATCACAGTTATGTAGGATGGCTTCCCACTCTTTAAATATTATCTGCTTACAATTATTATTATTCCGTCACGTAGGAGCTTTAAGTTTTTACTTCAGTCTTTCTGTTACCTCATCTTGGCCAAGTCTATGCTGTAGTGTTCTTATTTATAGGAAGTGGGTAAAAATGTGGCAATCCTTCACACAGCAGTAATGAGGTTATTTTTAAAGGAGTTTTAAGGCCCGGGGCAAGTCTTAGTACACAGGTCAAAGGGTTTTGTATACAATCACTAAAAATTCTTTCAATGCTTCTGTAGCTCAAGCCGCATTTTATCCTTGTTATCTCCCCAGAATCATAGGTTCCTTAAAAACATGACCTTGAAAAAATCCTTTTAATTATGTGTTGACAGCAGCACTGCCTACTCCCTCCTTTTCCCGTTCACTTTCCTCCCCCAACAGAAGTAACACAAATTCTCACCCCGGAAGATAGTTTTGTGCTACAACACATGACCACAAACTTTAAATCTCAACTGAGCACTGAGCCCCTCATACTGCGGGAACCAATTCGTTAGCTTGTGCCCCAAATGAGCAACATCATAAGAGTGCTCATCAGCTAGAGACTTTGTTCACTGTATTTCCTTAAAACCTGCAGATTTGGGGCCAGATTACTAAGAAGCTATCACATGCGTCCGCCTTGGCTGTCTTCCTCTAATCTACAACTTTGTCTTACAGTTTCATATTTGCATCCATTTCCTTTCCATGGCCATATTAATCAACATCCCAGCAGGACCCTTACTGAACATTCAAGGGATTAAACCAAAGAGTGTTAAAAGAATTATTTACAGAGGGCAAATCTCTAGCCAGACAGGGAAAGAATAAGAGGGATGAATTCTCTGACCTCTCCTTCATCCCCGGCCCATCTCCTACCAACACAGCCAGCCCCAGACAGACGCCAGAGGGCAGGCAACCCTGGACAATGCAGGCATCGGCTGTCTGCCTCCTGGGGCACAGAGTGTGTGTGACAGACTGGGGGCTGCAGTGTGGAGCCCATGCATGGGCCCTACGACACTGACTTTCCTTCCCCCAACCACAGCAGGGTGGCCAGACACTGCCATTCTATTGTGCCCTCATTCACTGAATCTTACCACGGTGTGAGGTAGGTACTATTATTACTCTTCCCATCTCTCAGACAAGGGAACTGAGATACAGAGAGGTTGAGTAACTTGGTCAAGGTCACACAGCTAGTCGGTGGCAGACTGAAGATCTGAATCCGGGCAGCCTGGCTTCAGGGACTGTGTTCTTTACCCATACCCTAGGTCGTCTCTCATTCTTTTTATTGCGACCCGAAGTAGACACTGGATTTCTGTCCAGAATATAAGAAGGGATCCCAAAACCAGTAAGAAAAAAATCAAGAACCCACTAGAAAAATGGGCCAAGGCTCTTGATAGGCAACTCACAGAAGAGAAATTAAAATGACCAATAAACATATAAATCGTCACTGGTAATAAAAGGAAATGCAATTTTTTAAAAATGAGATGTGAGTTTTCTTCACCCATTACATTAGCAGAAATGATCATTGCCATGTATTGGCAAGGAAACAGTTATTCTCATAAGCTGGGTCAGAATACAAATTCGTAGAGCTTCTGTGGCACTATGTAATAAAATGTTAAATACCCGTTAGCTGATGACTCAGCCATGTCCATCGCTTAACATCTATTGTAGAGAGAGACGTGCATTATGTGTACCATGATATCACTGTCATATTGGCAATAGTAAGATTTTGGGAAGTACCTAACCGTCGATCCACTTTGATAGTTTCAAAAAATGGCAGTAGGGTCTACGAATCACTGGCCAATAGTTCATAAGCAAGAGAGGCAGTTACAGCGTGGTGGGTGAAGCTTGCGGACCCGAGTTAGACCCACAGGTCTTCCCATCCAGTGGTACCACTGTGTGAACAGCAAGCTCTGATCCTCTCTGTACCCTGAGGGCTTCATCCAAAAGTGAGACTAACAACAGCACCCACTTTGGTGCGAGAAGTCAGGCAGGCAGGACCTGTAAAGATCTCAGAACGGCGTCTGACACCTGCCAAGTGCTCTGTAACTGTTAGCGGTTGTTACAAGTCACCTGGAAAGATCTCCTAGATACATGGTTTAAAAAAAAATGCAGACACATGCAGGCATGCACCACACAGAACGACTGCAATTATGTATATAAATATATGCATAAATAATATATGCATGTATATGGATGAACATAAGCAATCACTTAAAAGTGATTTGTATAATTGTCTCACTCTTTTTGGAAGGATAAATGCTATATCCTTTTAAAGAGACATTGTAAAAATTTATTTTTCAGGGCGCCTGGTTGGCTCTGTCAGTTGAGTGCCCAACTCTTGATTTCGGCTCAGGTCATGGTCCCCAGGGTCATGAGGGGCTCGCCCCGTGCTGGGCGGTGTGGAGCCTGCTTAGGATTTTCTCTCTCTCTCTAAAAACAAAAATTAATTATTTTCTCAAACTTCACATAGAAAAAAGAGCGGAAGAAAATATATCCGAATGTTCACAGTGATTGCTTTTGGATGTAGAAACGATGAATTCATTTTGCTTACTTTTTCTCTTCCAAATTTGCCTTTGGGCTTACATATTACCTTAAGTCCAACATTTAAACAACTATGGTTTTAGGGAAACACATTGCTAACTTATATTAATAGAAATGATGAAACTTGAGACGAAAGGCCCTTCCTCGGCACTGACGATTTTCGTGTAGTTCAGATGAACTTCAGAAGTTTCCTTCTCTACATTTTTTTTTTCTTTCAAAAAGGCAGGAGGGTCTGAAAAGGAGGAGCAGAAATGACTCCCAGCAAAGAGGTCATGTGCATAAAGATGAAAGGCTTTGGGACAGTTTGATTTGTAAGGAAGAAGTTCCCAAACTCACAGGCTCTCTTGTTGAGTGCAGCCTCCCGACGTGCATTGGTTAGACTAGGGTGGTTCACTCAGTTGTGATTCTGGAAGCCTTGACACGACACACATGCTCCATTTTCTCAGGATCCCATCATTTCTAATTGCCTTAAACCCTTCGGCAGCTTTTATTTATGATCCTTGCCTGGTCCCTAAAAGCATGTGAGCCTGTAATGCCCAAGGAAGCCCTCGGTTCAGAACCGAAAGGGAACTGAGAACACGTCAAGAGATTGTGATTAAACACGAAGAAATAGTATTCAGGTTTAAATCAAAGAGAGCTTGCACAGGCCCGTTCCTGACGAACTCCTATGGCAAGCTATTTAACTGTGTGTCTCAGATGATTTTGTATACACTTTCATGGAGATCAGGCATTAAAAATCCCACTGGGAGTCTTGTAAAGCAGCAGGTCTCTGACGGGCATGGGCGTCCACGTCACCTGCAGTGTCCAAAACACAGATTTCTGAAGCCATCCCACCCCCCACTTCACCACTGAGGTGCTGGCTCGGTAGGTGATACTAAATCAGGGAAGTTTTGACCTCATTTCAAGAAACTACATTGTGGTAGACACCTTGAGAGATACCCCTGAAGCCCACAACCCCCTTCTCCCCAGGATGCACCCACACAGCCCACAGCTAGTGGGTAGAGGCCCCCTGCTCTGGCCATAGCAGACTGCACAGGGAAGGACATCTGCTCCCTGGGCCTGTCGGACTCTCTACCCTGACCACTCGAACTTGGAATTCAGCGAAGCTAATAACCTCCACTCATTCTCCAACTGGAAGGAGGTGGGACATGCAAAGTTGGTGGGGCGGGGAGGAAAGCTATCTTCTGCCTCCTGGATATAGAAGCAAAGAAAGCTAATCTTTTAAGGAAATGAAGCAGCGGTGCAGAGAAACCTGAAAGATTATGCAGTCTCGTATGAAGGCACAGTAACTGCTATGACAAACAGCCCCAAATTCCAGTGACTTAACACAATAAAATTTTATTTCTTGCTCATGTAACTGTCTACTGTGGCATCTTTTGGTCAGTATTTCTATCTTGTGGCTCTGCCCTCCCTCAGGTCCCTGGAGGCTTGCGTTCAGCCAGTGGATAGGATCAGCATATAGGAAGTTTTTATGGGCTAGGCCTGGGAGCAGCACATAGACTCACCTGGCCAGAAGTCAGCTACATGGCCCTGCTTAAAGACAAGACATGCTTGGAAATGTGGTTTAGCCACGTACCCCAAAGAAAAAGGGAAACGGAGTTTGGAGAACACATAGCAGTCTCTGCTACAAGCTCCAAAGAGAGAAAAGTTAAAAGAACAGTTGCCAAACTATTATCAAAATGTAAACGAACAGAGTTACCTGGGGGGCTCAGTGGGTTAAGCGTCTGACTCTTGATTTCGGCTCAGGTCATGATCTCAGGCCCTTGAGATCAAGCCCCGTGTCAGGCTCCGTGCTGAGTGTGGAGTCTGCTGGAGATTCTCTCCCTCTGTCCCTCCCGCTCCTGCTCTCTCTCTCTCTCTCTCTCAAGTAAGTAAATTAAAAAATCTTTTAGAAAAAATGAACAAACAAAAAAACACAAAATAAGTAACTGTGAGGATGTGGAGAAACTGGAACCCTCATGCACTGTTGGTGGGAATGCAAACTGGTGTATCCGCTGTGGAAAACAGTATGGAGGTTCCTCAAAAAATTAAACATGGAACTCCCTAGGGTCTGGAATTCCAAGTACTCAGCGGAATTAAGAAAAGGAATCGAACAGGTACTTGCACACCCCTGTTCATAGCAGCGTTATTCACAAGAGTCAAAAGGTGGGAACAACCTGAATGTCATTAACAGATGAATGGATAAACAAAATGTGGTTTACTCATACAGTGGAATACTATTCAGCCTCAAAAAGGAAGGAAATTCAGGGGGCTCCCGGGGTGGTTTAGTGGGTTAAGCATCTGCCTTCGGCTCAGGCCCTGATCTCAGGGTCCTGGGATCGAGCCCCGCATTGGGCTCCTTGCTCAGCGAGGAGCCTGTTCCTCCCTTTCCCTCTGCCCTCACTTGGGCTCTCTCTCTCTCTCTGTCAAATAAATCAATAAAATCTTTTTTTTTATTTTTATTTATTTGACAGAAAGGGAGACAGTGAGAGCAGGAACACAAGCAGGGGGGAGTGGGAGAGGGAGAAGCAGGCTTCCCGCCGAGCGGGGAGCCCGATGCGGGGCTCGATCCCAGGACCCTGGGATCATGACCTGAGCCGAAGGCAGACGCTTAACGATTGAGCCACCCAGGCGCCCCTAAAATCTTTTTAATAAAGGAAGGAAATTCTAACATATACTATAACATCACAAAAGTACAAATATTGTATGATTCCACTCATACAAACTTTCTAGAGTAGTGACATTCATAGAGATAGAGAGTGGAGTAGTGGTTACCAGCGGCTGGAGGGAGGGAGGAATGTCTCTAGGCCAGGTTTATTCTGTAGCTACAGCCATGAATGTAAAAACAAACAATAATAATAATTATTTAAAAAAATAAATATTTATAATTATAATTATATAATTAAAAAATAAAATAATTATTAAAAAAAATAGAAAACATTATACTCAGGTTCCACACATCCTATCTCAACACATCATCACCCTCCGCTCTCTGGAATCCGTTCCTCTGCTCCTCCTTCTCCATTCTCTATTTCAGCCAATAGCTCTGCTTTCAGTTGCCCAAACATCCAAAGAATTATTCTCGATGCTCTCTCTCTCCAACCCCACCATCAAAACCATCTGTTCAGCCAGAAGCGTCTTTCCCATCCTGTGTGTCACTGCTCTAGCCCAGGCCTGCTTTAGTCTCCACATTCATCACTAACAACAACTTTCCGATTGCTTTCAATACCTTCAATTTCTTTTCATCCTTTACCCACGATTCCCCAAACAGATCATCGCAAAGTACGGGTCTGACTGTGTGTCGTCTGCCCTCCACCCGGACTCGTCTGCCCACTTCTCAGCCTCCATAAAATGGCACGTGAGACTCTTCATAGAACCAGAATTGCCCATTTCCTCCCGGACACACCCTCTCCCACAGCGCCCAGCTCACTCCCCACACAGGGCTACTTCTCAGGCTTCCATGAGGTCGCAGTGCTATGCCCCCCTGCCTGGAGTACCTCTCTCATCCCCTCCTTCACTTCTCTGTCAAGAGTCAGGTCAGACATCACCACTTCCTGAAAGTCTTTTGTGACTTCCCATCCCTAACCCTCATCTGGGTTAGTTGCCCCTCTGATATGTCCTCCCAACCTCACAGATGCTCCTTGTACATTCATTTCTCCATCCACCCGGCTGCCAGCGCTTAGGTCAGGGACTCTGCCTCAAGGCCACCAGAGCCCATCTCTGTGTCTGGCACGTGTAGACGCTCAACAGATGTCTGTGGTTCCCACTAAGGGGGATTCATTGTTCCCTGGGAAAAGTTATAAAGACACGGAAGAAAAATGGAAGAAAAAAAGAAGAACACCAGACATATATTGATGTGCTCATTACACATTCAATCAAATCTTGATTGGGGAAGACTGTTTTTTTTGGGCTACTGACCCTCACGCAAGGTATCGCCCTATGCTAGGGGAGCGAAACTGAAAGCAGCCCTTTTCCCATCCCTGAGTCCATCCCTGAACCGACTGTATTCAGGAATGCAGACACCAAAAACAATAAAATGCAACTGGAAGCTAATGAAATATTTGTACTTGTCCTGGCCATGCTTCTACGTGGGAGTAATTCCGTTTACATCTCTAGAAAGAAAATCTGGGTTTCATTCTGTAAACTCAGAGCAGACATAAGGTGCCCAAAGACATCTTGACACTCCAGCAGTATTGTAGAGAATTCCACATATAGCACTTTTTGCTGATGACACCACCACTCAGAAATGTGACATTTTCCTCTTACAAAGGAGAAACTATACTTTGCCCATAATCTGGCAAATCACTTCTGAAAGCTGAGTTTAGGACCGATTTGCTCCAAATTCCCAGAAGAACACATTCATGCAATTTCTATTTATAGGTTAAATCTAGTCACTACAAAAATGCACAATAACAAAAGATCGTTACACCCCTAGGGGATAACCTACTTAAAGGAAAACCACTGGTCTCTAGGAAAGCACAGACCACAGAAGGCTTAACCCCAGCCTTGCTCCAGTGGAATTTGACCTGTGTAACCATGTCCCTTCCTCACATAACGGTTCTCCAGCAGCGCTTCTCCGCGGGCTTAATCCAAACCTTGCTTGCTGCCCATCCCAATCCGTTTCTGGCACTTGGTATTTTGTGGGACTGGATTGAGTTAAGAGAGCTAGACAGTTTCAGTGGTGAGCAGCATGAATATATGAATGAAGGTGTGGCAAATTCAAGTGCTCTGACTTCAAGAAGGGATAGGCATGGGGCCCAGGTAAGATATGAATAAAAATCCGTCTCCCCTTGGCCTTAAAAATAATGAAAAGAATTTCATGGTATGCATCAACAACATCTCATTTCTTCTGTAGATGAGCATTTCACACGGTGTTCTAGTCCCCAACATTCATGCTTGTAATCCTTCTTTTCTCACATTCTTATTTTAAGAATAATAGACTGGCTTAGCTATTGGGATAGGAATGTGGAATCACATTCCTATTAGGAATATGGAAATCTTCCTCTTGCAGAGATCACTTTAGTACTAAGCATGAATGAGAATGACAACAGGGTTCAAAATCATGTCATTCTTTTTCTGGCCCTCGCTCACCATAATCTTTGCCCTCCAGTATCATCAGTCTCCAGAAGATACATACCTAATTTCTAGAATCCACTCCCACTGTTACAGAAACCGTCCACAGTGCACAGGCCCTGCTAGAGGTCTAAGCCAGCACAGAGACTCGGAGGCTCTGAAAGCACCCTCGAATCTGATACCATCCCCCACTCAGATCTGCTCGGGTCTCCAGCATGCCAAGCATCCTCCGGAACTACGGGTGGTTATGATTCCTTTCCTCCTTCCAGGGTCACAAGGTCAGGGCCAAGGGAAAATTACCGAAAACAAGACCACTGAGGGTTGACTTGCTAATATCAAAACATGCTATCATGACACATTAACTATAAATAGCACAGAACTCACACAGGAAAGACAGATCAGTGGAATGAAGCATCCAGAGACTAGATGTAAGCACGAACACACACACCCGCACATGCTCACAAATTTATTAATTACATGATACAAATATTTCAAATTGGTGATTCACAGAGAAAAGACTCTTAGCAAATACAGAAAATAAATGGCCTACCAGTTTGGGGGGAAAATGAAGATTGATCCTTATCTTCCATTCCATATCCAAATAAGTTCTGAATAGATTCAGATTCAAATGTTAAAAAAAAAAAAATCCTATAAAATAGCCAAGGAAAAGATGAAAAGGTTTAAACTTTTCTATGCTTAAAAAAAAAAACAGACATATGACATATGTTTTTAGGTAAATAAGTCACCTTTGCAATGCCTCTTTTTAAAGGTGAATATAGAAAGGCATCTTACAAATCAGCAAGGGAAAGAGGGATTCTCCACAAAAAAATGGGCACAAAACAAGGAGGCGATTCACAAAGGTAGAAATACAGATACTACAAAATGCTGGTAGAGATCAAAGCAAGTTGCGTTAAACAACAATGATCTATCATATTTCACCTATCAGATGGGCAAACACTGAAAAGAGTGATCCTACCCAGGGTTGACTAGGCAATAGCCAAGGGAAATAAGGCCCTGCTTGTGGGAGTGGAAATCGATACCCTTTCAAGAACACCGTCTGGCGCAGGCCACCTAACTTCAAAATACATGTGTCATTTGACCGGCAATCCCACTCTGGGAATCTATCCTGGAGAAACAGTCAGCCAGGTATGGGAAGAGGAAGGTGCACACGGTGAGGTCAGTATGGGGGGATGGGAACGCAGCAAAGGGATGGACAACAGGTCCCAGGGACTAGGGAGGACCGAGGGGAGGACACTGGGCAGACTTCCTAGAGGGGAGGGGGAGACAGGCAGAAGGAGGAACAGAAGGAACAGAACGACAGAGGTCAGGCACAGCGAGAGCACCGTGCACCTAGGAACATAAGCAGGGCCTTGGAGCTGCGGGCAGGGAGAAAGGAGGAAGGGGGTCCGTAACAAGAATACCAACGAGGGCTGCTCGTGATGTGCACTTTACGGACGACGAAACTGAGGTCTGATTACACAGTTCAGGTGGACAGAGCTGCTCACATTACTTGTAATGACAGAGCGGGAGTTTGAGCCAAGGTTCATCTGACTGTGGAGCCCAGGGCATGGAGGGGAATTTGGGCTTTCCCCGCTGGCCACAGGCCGCTGTGGAAGGCACATGGGAGGCACGTGGAAGGCACGTGGAGGGGGGGTGGATTCACCTTCCTCAAGTTTGTTCTGGCGGCAGTGTGGGGAGCAGATCGGAGGCCTCCCGGGAGGAAAGAGGACAACCAGGTAGGCGTTGGTTGCAAGACCGATGCGTGAGGACAGACCCAGGAGGCATGGAGCAGTGAGGGATTTGAGAGAGAAAACCCACAGGACTTGAGGACCTGTTGAGCGAGAGGGGTGAGAGGCGGAGGAGGAGTCCAGACTGACTCCTGCTGTCCCCCCGACATTTCACGATGAGCAAGTGTTAATATCCAAACAACTGCTCTTGCTTCTTGGACACACCTCTGTCCACATCTCTGCTCTCAGCCTTCCCTCCCATGAAACATCATCCCCAATTGCCTTCAAGGTGAAATGCCATCTTTCCAAAGGCTGTCTCCAATGCTACCTCCGGGAGTCACAAAAAACTCTTCCTCCACCCCACTTAGAGAGTGTCTTGGGGCATTTTGTGTTGGCCTTTATCTGCCTGACAGTTAATCAGTTGTGCAAATACCTTGTTTTCCTCTCTTGTCCACAGGGCCACATTGTGCCCCTTCCCACATGTTTTGCAGGACAAAGCAGAGGCTCTTGGGCATGGAAGACATTTAAATAGTTGAAATAAAGAAAAACAAATAGCTCTCCCCCTCTTTCCGCTCTTAGATTTTGCCTTCTCAGCTTTTAGCAAAGAGCTTGCTTAAATGTTTCTAGCTCCAGAAACCAAAAGAGTTGGAAGGAAGTTTTGGAATGCCTGCGGGAGATTTTCTTAATCCTTAACTGGCTGATAACACTGCAGGAAACTAGCTTAAGGAAAACAGTGATGAAACAGTAAGGTCCTATTACCCCTATCACTGCTTCCCTGCTATACTGAACAGGACATTTTGAGAGTAATTTCCAGTGGAATGTCTTCCAAATGTATATAAATAGTCATGGTCAGCCTGGTGAAAGTGTGTGTTTCCAAGATGAACTGATAAACTAAGCAAGATAAAAGAGGTCAAGTGGACAAGATGGATTGCATAGGACATTTATAGATGAAGTTGGCGCATTTTGCTGGGAAGCAAGTGCATACAAGCTCAGACACTCCATGGATCTGCCTCATTTTAGAAAGCATGGGGCAAAACTTTAATCTCAAAAACAAGGATAAATAAATAAGAGGAGACTGTTTACAGAACCAAAATAGTCCAAACTCCAGAGTAAGTCAGACACAAATAGATATTCATGCAAGAAACAGGGTGATCCTTGGTAAAAATGAGTCAACTCAAAACCCTCCACCATGTAATGCTTTGGCCATTGTAGTGATGGGGTCCCCCTAGAGTTGTCTTTCCTCTCAACCACTCCATACACCAAACCAGAATTTCCCAAGGTGTGTTGTCTGGAACACTGACCCCAGAAAATTTTCCATCAAGGGGGTTCCATGGTCAAAGACAGTTAGGAAATGTTTATTAATATCATAACATCTCTTGGAGACTCACCATGCATCTTGGCATCATGGAGGCTCTGAAAACTCTTCTATAAGTAAACTTTCACTCTTCTTAAGCATGTGTTTCCCAATTATTTGGTCATGGAACCTTCTAAGAGGAGCAAAAGTAAGACCATAGCACGAGGTTGATACAGTGTCCCCCCAAACGCAGTTGAGAACCTCAAGATCTTACCATCTCTGGTTTTCCTTCCTTCTTCTGAACCTCATCTCTTCACTTCAAAAGTCAATGGCCACATTGCTCTTTTCCTCAGAGCCCAGAGAGGTGACTAGAAAACATGGAGAGATCCTTTAATTCATTTATGGATAATGACTTTTTAATTACCTCTCCCTGGGAACATCTACATTTTTCCTGAGGCCTTGTGAAATATAATGGCTAAATTCAAAGGAAGAGTGCCAATGCCAAGACTCTCATGCCTCTGTGTCATATCAGAAAAGTCAGCTCTTCTTTCCAGGCATAGACTCCCACCAGGGAGACTGTAGGGAAGTTACACTCCCTCTCCTTGGCCTATCAAAGCAACCACCACCACAACAAAATACCATGTGTGCTAGCATTCACCCTCATCTTTACCTTGTCATGCTTTAGGGATCAAAATAAGTATTGCTTCCTTCTTCCTGACCCCTGGATAGAATAATAAATGGGGCTATCCACATTCATAAAACCCAGAACGTCCCCCTGCCCTGCCCCCATAGCATGTATCACTCTGTATGCCACAGTGGCTCACTTCTCTGTCTCTCTGTCTCCTCTTCTTCTGTGTGCCCAGAGCCTGATCCAGGACAGAGTACATCACAGGAAATCAATAACCTAATGAATGGAGAAGTGTGTTTGTTGGTTGGCTTTTAATCCCACGGGGGACTAACAATCCCATTTCCAAGAAGAAATCTAAAAGGAGAAGATGAATATATGAGTCTACAGCAGTGAGAGTCTAATGATCCCATTCATACTATTTGAGCATTGCCATATAAGGCATTATAGAAGAAACAACAGGAAAATAAAAGATTTGTAAGATCCAATTCCTGCCTTCAAGGAACTTAAAATGATGAAGGAACAATCATAACCCTTCTACGGGCCTGCAACATGGCTGATGCAGGAGAGCAATGCTGAGCACTAAGAGTGTCCTGAATACCCTCTCCATCTCCATATTAAGAACACAAACATTCATTAGATTGAAAGTTTCACCCTGGCCCCCAGTGCCAACAGCTTAAAATAGGGTAGCTTCCTGGGGCAAGGAGGCTTGCCCACAGGATACCTAACAGACTTAGTGCGTTTCTGCCACTCAATGCTGTGTAGGCACCAGCAGAGCAGACAAAAGATGCAAGGGACCAGGCTCACGGGGGGCTGAGGAAGCCGGGGTGGAGCTGTGCAGCTTTGCTGGTGTGTGTGATAGCAGCCGAATGGGGAACATCTGTGTCCTGTCAGAGTTTCCTAGAGGTCTTCTCTAACTGCAGTGTGAGCAAATTAAGATTGATAAATTGTAGGCCTCTTTCTGGCTTTAAAGATCCCAGATGCTCTGCGAAATTAATGAATGCTCTATCTCCACTCAATCTGACACCAAAACAGAACTTTGAAAACATACCAGACCCCTGCTCCCCCAACACCCAGGGCAGCGCTCCTTCTTTCAGCTCAGATTCCAGGGGCGCACACCCATATATTTAGTTGGTGACGGGGTGTGTGTGTGTGTGTGTGTGTGTGTGTGTGTGTGTGTACATATGCGCACACGTGCATTTTCAGACCAGAACTTATCTTCACTCTAGGGCATGTATACACAGTCTTGACCAACAAATGTACATCTGTTAACACAAACTCCCCAACTAAGTTCCTTAAACACCAAACTGTCCATTACAGAGTAATTCCAAGATGAGATCATTTGTGTCATTTGGAAACTATTGTTTTACTCAAACACAACACATTGCTAATAATAATATCTAAGATTGTTCTGTTCTAATTCTCCAGCACTGAGTTCACTAACCCAGTTCTCTACATGGCCAACGGCATGTTTTATTTCTATCAGTAGAAAATAATCACATGTACCTCGAGGAAAAGTGTTTGAGGCACTTAACTAAAGCGATTCTATTTCTGTGACATTCTGAAGATCAGATACAATTGGAGAACGGCCTTTTGGTGGCCACCCAAGTAAGCATGCAACTCCAAATGAAGTATCTCTAACAATGGTAGTTCCCTTAGAAAAGGAACTGACTAGAAGGCAATATCCCTAACAAAGGAAAAGCATCCTAGGAGGATACCAAAGCCAAACAAAGAAGAAATGCCCTACAAAATTCAGACCACTGGATCATTCTGATAAAGACCCCTGGATCATCTACTTCTGTGTTCTCTTTCCAATTAGGGCATTAAAGGGAATTAAATAGTTTATCCTCTATGACATCATCCTCAGAAGTTGAAAATGTTCCTCAACATCCCTAAATTCCCTATCAAGGTTGGTGAGAAGACTTAAAACAATGATTTGGGGTGTTGAAGCTTTTTTTTTTTTTTTAAGATTTTATTTATTTGTGAGAGAGAGAATGAGAGACAGAGAGGATGAGAGGGGGGAGGGTCAGAGGGAGAAGCAGACTCCCCGCTGAGCAGGGAGCCCGATGTGGGACTCGATCCCGGGACTCCAGGATCATGACCTGAGCCGAAGGCAGTCACTTAACCAACTGAGCCACCCAGGCGCCCTGGGGTGTTGAAGCTCTTTTAAGCAAAGCATGCCTGGACACGGGCCCCAAGTCAGCAGCCTCCAGCATGGGAATCACACTGGTTTCCTCTGCTGCTTGTTATCTGGTTTTCAAAGTTCTCCATTTCCAGAGCCCAGTGATCATACCAGCAAGCCAACTTCATTCACCCCCTCATTCATCCATTCAGCAAGTATTCATGGTGCATTTACGATTCCACCACCCGGGATACACTGGAGCATAATAAAACTGTGGTCGTCAAGATCTGGTGCGGGGACCAGGGGTATCAGCATCAGCTGGGAACTTATTAGAAGTACAAATTCTTAGGTTCCACCTCAGACCTACCACAAACTCGAGGGGGCTGGCTAGCAATCTGGTCTTTTAGCAAGCCCCCCAGGAGATTTGGAGGCACATTTAAGTGGGGAACACTCTCACGGAGCGCACCCTCTCGTGCAGGAGATGGGCAATAATTAATAAATAACAAATGTGTGATACAACGTGAGGCAACAATTTTTTTTTTTTTAAAGTAACTCAAGGAAACAGGAAGAGAGTAATGGAGTGCTATGTCAGATAGGAGAGTCGGGGAAGGAAAGCCTCCCTTCGGAGCGGAGCATGAAGCCAGGGAACAGGACACGCGCACAGCCAGCCCAGCATCATCGTGGCATCCCGTCTCCCTTCAGACCTTCCAATAAACATCAGACCACACTGGAGAGACGCTTGTCTTCCCAGCCATTCTAGAATGTCTATGGGAATTTGAATCTTGAGGAAAAGTAAAAAAAAATGTAGTACCTGCTCCAAACCTCCAAATAAGTTTTGAAATCAGAAGATTACAAAATAGCCAAAAGCCTCAATGATTTCACTTACCATTGCAATAGACGTAAGAGAGACCTTCTTGACAGGGAAGATTAGGAAAATATCGAATGGGCTGCCAAAGAAGACACAGGAATGCTCTCCTGAAGGAAAGATTATTCCCCAACACTCATAATTCATGTGAAATTCTGGTGGGATGCAAGCCTGAAACAGATGACCCTTTGGGGTCACATTTATGCCTGAGATCATAAACATCTGCTCTACCGTTTTTCCAATGCTTTTAATAAAAATCCTCAAATATATGGAAGAACAGAGTGAGGATCCCACATAGACGTGCCACCTAGAATCCAAAATGTTAACTTTTTTCCATATTTGTTTTACTTAGGTAGATAGGTAAATAGACAGATAGATAATAGATATTGCAAGTCATTGGAAAATAAATGATATCATGTCACTTTACCCTTAAATATACAATCATGCATCTCCTAAAAATCTATTTTTTCCGACAGAATCACAGGGTTATTATCACTCCTAAAAGAATTATTAACAATGATCTAATAATTTCTAATCCATATACAAGTTTCAAAGATTTCCCTTAATTACTTATTTAGGGGGTAACTGCAATATGCTCATCTTGGTTGGATAGAGATTTGAGTTTCATCTAGTTCTAAATATAGACAGATATAGACCTTGAAATTATACCAAAATTTAAGATGATGATCACTAACCCAATGGTTACAATAAACAATTTATGGAGAAATGTTAGAAAAGGAAGTAGGGATCCCAGAAAAAGAGACTGCTATCGATTAAATGTCTGTGTCCCCCCAAAATTCATATGTTGAAATCCTCCCCCTCCCCCCTCCCCCTGGACCCTGTGATGGCTTTAGGGAGTGAAGCCTTTGAGCGATAATTAGATCATGAAGGTGGAGCCCTCATGAAATGATTAGTACCTTTAAAGAATAGTGAGAGAGCTTGTTTCCTCTTCCTTTCCATCATGTGAGGGTAGAGCACAACAGCAGCAGACTCCAAGCCAGGAAATGAGCCCTCACCAGACACCAGATCTGCTAACACCTTCATCTTGGACCTCCAGCCTCCAGAACTGTGAGAAATAAAAGTTTGCTATTTAAGCCACCCAGTCTGTGATAATTTGTTATAGCAGCCTGAACTGACAAAGACAGAGCCTGAATACACTCATTCATTTATTCAGTAAATAGGCTGCTCGTCAGACCCACAGAGATGTACAAGACAGACAGTATCCCTGTATTCTGGGGTCAGTTCAGTCAGTAGAGGAGTAGTCAGAATCGAGGAGAAATGGCTGCTGTGTAATGGGAATCCCTTTGTGGGCTCAGGACCTACCTATCCCTACATCTTTCATCTTACTGCCAGTCTTGAAAAATTCTTTTTACTTATAAAATGGGATTTTTTTTAAAGATTTTACTTATTTATTTGACAGAGAGAGAGAGAGCACAAGAGAGCACAAGAGAGCACAAGCAGGGGAAGTGGCAGGTAGAGAGAGAGGGAGAAGCAGACTCCCCACTGAGCAGGGAGCCCGATGTGGGGCTCAATCCCACGACCCTGGAATCATGAGCTGAGCTGAAGGCAGACGCTTGACTTACTGAGCCAGCCACACGTCTTTAAAACGGGATTTTAAATCTGCAGTGGACTCACTCATGGTTTAGAGGGCCTTGTGTCTCAGGGAGGTAACCTACTCTTCTAGGATCAGAGTGCCAAGCAGATAGACACTGGATGACCAGTTAAGGTCATCTTGGATGGAGACATGAATAGAACAAGGGGAATGCCAGGTCAAGGAGCTTCGTCTGGCCACACTGAATGAATCCTCAGCTTCTTTAGCACTTGAATGGAGGAGGAAGGAGGGACATCTCTCCTGCATTCCTTTTCTACAGGTTTTGTCTAAAAACTGGCAAATACAAGACATAAAGCTTGACTCTCAGGGACAAAAGTAATCTGTAATACCATAATCTTTAAACAGAATGCTAGAAATTTAAGAGAGTGTGAGGTCTATTCATTGAAAAAACATTTATGGAACATCTCTTAGACAGAAGAATCAGACAATTTAGGAGACTCAGACAATCGGGAGTTAGTGCTGTTCTTCACGAGGTTACAGAGCTTTAGGAAGGAAAGTGCCAGTGACTTTCAGAGGACACATAGCTATTGTGGTGGCACAGTTATGTTTAAAGCATAGGTTTCTTTCTTTACCACCCGCGGCTGTCTCCAGCAGCCCATAATGGCCTTGATGAGATTTAATATTACATGAGTCCTTTGTTAGTTTTATTACATGTAAGTTTCAGGAGGGCAGATGCTTCAATTTGTTCCCGGGTGGCATTCCCGCCCCGCACAGTGCTGAACACATGTGCTATATCTGGCACATAATACGTGCACAATATATTTTTTAACTAAATGAACTACCTGAGGTCATGCAATATATTTCAACATCTCCTCCCATTGTGTACTAAACAATTTTAATTTGTGTGCAACTTGCTTTACCTCCCACACTTCACAAGGCCAAAGAAGTAACAAGGGCAATGATGATGATTTAAATAGGTCAGGATATTTTGTTTTCCTCAGATCTGATCGTACTTTTCAGAAGCGCTTTATTCTAATTATTGAATTATTCTAATTTATTCTAATTCAGAATTATTCTCATTCTTACATAATGAAACCACGCCAGCAGAAGCTATTTCATCCTACTCTTTGAGGGGGGAAAAAAAATCAACACTATTGCAACACTAATGCAAGTTATTGGTGTAACTTCGACACTAGTCCATTGATCCTCTTCCCGTTTTATGAAAGCAAGGAGAACTACATCATAGATTTTTCTATGACTTAACAAGAACCAATGCTCTATCTAGCTAACCTCAGTCCTTCATGTATCACTTGGACGGTAGCCTAATTGGCATTGAACCCAAAGCAATGTTCTCAATAGCAAATACATTTTAGAGAATACATTTTAGAGACAATTTCGGTGGCTCCTGAGACCCTTTGGCAACTTCTCTAACTGTTCCTCAAGAGAAAGTAGATTAATCTTTAACTCTGATTGAATTTCCCGGCACCAAATGGCTTCTCAGTCTTCTCTCAGTTAGCAATTTGCCAGTCATTTGGGATAAACAGTTAATAATTATCAAGACTTTGGAATTCTCCACACTCTGTGAGGTAATTTTTATAAGTTTAATAACCATGCAGACAGCTCCCATTAACATTCTCAGTGCTTCCCGGCAATTGGAGGCATCCTCCAAACCTCACCATTTACTTTCTTAATTCTATCTGCGATTATCTAAACACTCTATGAAGAGGTGATGGCATCTCTCTGTGGAGGTGGTATACCTACCAACAATGGCCCAATTCTTCCCACCTGGTGTTTCTCAGGCTCAGTTAGAAACTCCAGCTGAGATTCTGCTCCTGGCTAGGAAAAAGCAGAGCTGCATCCCATGGTGCCATTTTATTAACTCGCTCCAGGAAACAATGCGGTGAGAAGTGGACATTGTTCTTCGGTTGTCTGCTGATCAGCCTCAGTGGGAAGGAAATGATCCCTTGGACAGACCAGAAAGAATACAAAGAAGGTCTGGCAATGCATGGTCTTCCCTGACTTAGTTTTTCAGAGAACTAGGCAGTGGATAGAGTATCACTTCACCTCAGCTCATCGGAGTCACACTAAGTATGTACCAGGCTCGCTAAAAAAAAAAAATACAGAGATTAACATCGCCCTGTGCAAATTCCTGGAGCATACTTTTAAATGTGATGCTATGTGAATTTTACCCCAACAAACAAATATATAGACAAACAAATAAGTGCCTCCTAGACACTGGAAAATCAGCTAGGAGACATACATATTAAGTGGCCCTTCAGCTACATCTTAGGAAGCACCACCTGTCAAGTGGACAGTGAATGTAGCCAAGAGCAGTCTTCACTCTCGATAGCTACTGTTCTAGAATAGAAAACAAGGAAAAGAAAAAATCCCCCCAAGTCAGCAGGACAAGAGAAAGGGAATTGTTTTAGAAATGAAACCTCTCAGAAAATAATTTAATATGGTAAACAGAAGAAAATTCAAATAATTTCCCAGAATGCAGAGAAAAGTTGAAGAGAAGAGATGATAGAGAAGACAGTGTTTTAACCTACAAATTGTCATAGTTTCTGAAAAAGAAACCAGAATATTTGAGATAGAAGCAATGTCTTAAACAAATTTCCCTGAGTATGTAGATCAAAAGATCTCCAAACAAAATCAGTTAATATAAATCCATAATTAGATATCCTCTAAAAAAAAAAGTGGATTATAAGAATGCCTCAGTCAATGCGTTGACAGGAACAGGAACTTCTGCAAGTAGGTTAACTGTGCATTTGCAGGGAGGGTACAGGAGAATCTCACAGAGGTCCACTGATGGCAGTATGGGTGGACTCCTAGGAAAAAAATAACCATTATCAGGAGTTTTTCTCTCTACCCCCGCCTCCCCACCCCACAGTTCAACGTCACTCCATGACTGTTTCATCCAAGTTTCTCCATGATCTGACTTCCCTGCTTATTTGCTTACACATAGCTCAAAATGGCGGCTCCTCAATGAAACATCAGCACTTGAATCTGCTTTATCTTTGAGCTTAAATTCCTACAGCTAAAAAAACTCAGTCCCTGCTCTCCACTTACAAGTTTCTGGATAAGATTACTGATGGCCCAGCTTTGGATAGTTGTCCACCCATGGTCCAATTAGCTGTAGCCAAAAAGGCAGGGCCATACTGTGATCAGAGCTGCTCCATGTTCTCTAGGAAGGGGTTCTGGAATTGGAGGAAATTATTGAAACCTCCAGCCCAGTGAATTAAGAAAAACATTCTACAAGCACCCAGGCAGGAAAAATATTTACTGACTATGGAACAAAAACCAGTGTGGTCTTCAGTGACTCTGCAACATTAACTACCGGAAGACAAAGAATCACAGTCTACTCGGTTTTGAGTGGGGAAAGGTCATGAATTTTGTATTCAACCAATATAAACATATTCTTTGCAACTGAAAAAACTTCTCAGACCCGCATGAGATTTTTTTTAAAAACACCTTCCCCAAGACACTGTCCAGCTAACCAAATGGAGAGGCAGGTATGACCAACCTCATGCCACGTGGGAACCTTGAATGAAGCAACAGAAGAGCATAGCCAGGAAACTCTGCCCAGTTTGAATGGAAGTGCTTTTGGGGGGATCAGTCAGGGAGAACTGACACCCACCTCACCACAGCCTCACTCATAGCTACTCTGTTCCAGCTACAGGTGGCACAGGCAAGGGCAGCTTCCACCTGGCAGCCAAGCCCTCCTAACACCAAGGTGGGAATGGTTGGGGCACGACTGTTCACTCTATCACCAGAGTCCGCTGAACACATTGAATTCCTACTCATATGAAAAAAAGTGAATTAGGGTCCTGAACTGGGTGCACCTGGACTTTCTAGTACCTGTACTGGGAGCCTGGAATCCAACTCTGAGACTGAGGCATATTATTTTATACACAAAGCTATACCCAAGTGCTCCCTGGTTACAGAGGAGACTAATCACAATTAATAAATCTAAGTATTGATAAGTCATAGACTGAATACTCAGGGTTTCACTCTAAGATTTCTGTGTATTTATAGTAATAACCCATATCCAGTTGATGGATAATGAGCACATCAAGGGGACATATATGCTGGCAAATCTCCTTTGTCACTGTCATTGACAAGGAAAGGAAACATCTGGGTTTGCTACATGAACAAGATATGTCATTCTGGTTAAATCATCAACAGATTAAGAAATAAGTAATAAATAAAACATTAACAAAGGAAAGCCTGAAACAATAAAATGGTGATTTTACTTAGCACTCAACTTTGTACAAGATGAGTGTAAAGTACGTTCTTTGCATTACGTCCTTGTGATCTTTACATAAGCCAACTGAGATATATGTCACTATTCCCATTTCAGAGATCATTAAATTGCAGCTCACAGAGATTAAAGAACTTATCCACACTTGTGTGACCAGAACCAAGCTGAGAGCCACACTCAAATCTGTCTGATTCCAAAACTTGTGCTTTTAATCACTTCTCGGTTATCCTCTTCTTTTTCTTTCTCTTTAAATTTTTTTATTGTTATGTTAATCACCATGCATTACATCATTAGTTTTTGATGTAGTGTTCCATGATTCATTGTTTGTGTATAACACCCAGTGTTCCATGCAGAACGTGCCCTCCTTAATACCCAACACCAGGCTAACCCGTCCCCCCACCCCCCTCCCCTCTAGAACCCTCAGTTTGGATTTCAGAGTCCATCGTCTCTCATGGTTCGTCTCTCCCTCCAATTTCTCCCCTTCATTCTTCCCCTCCTGCTGTCTTCTTCTTCCTCTTCTTTTTTTTTTTAACATATAATGTATTATTTCCTGCAGAGCTACAGATCTGTGATTCAACAGTCTTGCACAATTCACAGCACTCACCATAGCACATACCCTCCCCAATGTCTATCATCCAGCCACCCCATCCCTCCCACACCACCCCCACTCAAGCAACCCTCAGTTTGTTCCTGAGATTAAGAGTTCCTCATATCAGTGAGGTCATATAATAAATGTCTTTCTCTGATTCACTTATTTCACTCAGCATAACACCCTCCAGTTCCATCCACATCGTTGCAAATGGCAAGATCTCATTCCTTTTGATGCCTGCATAATATTCCATTGTATATATATAGCACCTCTCCTTTATCCATTGATCTGTTGATGGACATCTTGGCTCTTTCCACAGTTTGGCTATTGTGGACATTGCTGCTATAAACATCGGGGTGCACGTACCCCTTCGGATCCCTACATTTGTATCTTTGGGGTAAATACCCAGTAGTGCAATTGCTGGATCGTGTGGGAGCTCTATTTTCAACTTTTTGAGGAACCTCCATACTGTTTTCCAGAGTGGCTGCACCAGCTTGCATTCCCATGAACAGTGTAGGAGGGTTGCCCTTTCTCAGCATCCCTGCCAGCATCTGTCGTTTCCTGACTTGTTAATTTTAGCCCTTCTGACTGGTGTGAGGTGGTAGCTCATTGAGGTTTTGATTTGGATTTCCCTGATGCCGAGCAATGTTGAACAATTTTTCATGTGTCTGTTGGCCATTTGGATGTCTTCTTTGGAAAAATGTCTGTTCATGTCTTCTGCCCATTTCTTGATTGGATTATTTATTCTTTGGGGGTTAGGTTTGATAAGTTCTTTATAGATTTTGGATACTAGCCCTTTATCTGATATGTCATTTGCAAATATCTTCTCCCATTCTGTCGGTTGTCTTTTGGTTTTGTGGACTGTTTCTTTTGCTGTGCAAAAGCATTTATCTGGATGAAATCCCAAATAGTTCATTTTTGCCCTTGTTTCCCTTGCCTTTGGCAATGTTTCTAGGAAGAAGTTGCTGCGGCTGAGGTCAAAGAGGTTGCTGCCTGTGTTCTCCTTTAGGATTTTGGTGGACTCCTGTCTCACATTTAGGTCTTTCAACCATTTTGAGTCTATTTTTGTGTGTGGTGTAAGAAATGGTCCAGTTTTCCCAACACCATTTGTTGAAGAGACTGTCTTTCTTCCATTGGACATTCTTTCCTGCTTTGTCGAAGATGAGTTGACCATAGAGTTGAGGGTCCATTTCTGGGCTCTCGATACTGTTCCATTGATCTATGTGTCTGTTTTTGTGCCAGTACCATACAGTCTTGATGATGACAGCTTTGTAATACAGCTGGAAGTCTGGAATTGTGATGCTGCCAGCTTTGCTTTTCTTTTTCAACATTCCTCTGGCTATTCAGGGTCTTTTCTGGTTCCATACAAATTTTAGGATTATTTGTTCCATTTCTTTGAAAAAAGTGGATGGTATTTTGATGGGGATTGCATTGAATGTGTAGCTTGCTCTAGGTAGCATTGACATCATCACAATATTTGTTCTTCCAATCCATGAGCATGGAACACTTTTCCATTTCTTTGTGTCTCCTCAATTCCTTTCATGAGTATTTTATAGTTTTCTGAGTACAGATCCTTTGCCTCTTTGGTTAGATTTATTCCTAGGTATCTTATGGTTTTGGGTGCAATTGTAAATGGGATCAACTCCTTAATTTCTCTCTCTTCTGTCTTGTTGTTGGTGTATACGAATTCCACTGATTTCTGTGCATTGATTTTATATCTTGCCATTTACTAAATTCCTGTATGATTTCTAGCAGTTTTGGGGTGGAGTCTTTTGGGTTTTACACATAAAGTATCATATCATCTGCAAATAGTGAGAGTTTGACTTCTTTGCTGATTTGGATGCCTTTGATTTCTTTTTGTTGTCTGATTGCTGTGGCTAGGACTTCTAATACTATGTTGAATAGCAGTGGTGAGAGTGGACATCCCTGCCGCGTTCCTGACCTTAGGGGGAAAGCGCTGTCTTTCCCCATTAAGAATGATATTCACTGTAGGTTTTTCATAGATGGCTTTTATGATATTGAGGCATGTACCCTCTATCCCTATTCTCTGAAGAGGTTTGATCAAGAAAGGATGCTGTACTTTGTCAAATGCTTTTTCTGCATCTATTGAGAGGATCATATGATTCTTGTTCTTTCTTTTGTTAATGTATTGTATGACGTTGATTGATTTGCAGATGTTGAGCCAACCTTGCAGCCCAGGGATAAATCCCACTTGGTCGTGATGAATAATCCTTTTAATGTACTGTTGGATCCTATTGGCTAGTATTTTGGTGAAAATTTTTGCATCCGTGTTCATCAAGGATATTGGTCTGTAATTCTCCTTTTTGATGGGGTCTTTGTCTGGTTTTGGGATCAAGGTGATTGTGGCCTCATAAAACAAGTTTGGAAGTTTTCCTTCCACTTCTATTTTTTGGAACAGTTTCAGGAGAATAGGTATTAATTCTTCTTTAAATGTTTGGTAGAATTCCCCTGGGAAGCCATCTGGCCCTGGGCCCTTGTTTGTTGGGAGATTTTTGATGACTGCTTCAATTTCCTTAGTGGTTATAGTCTGTTCAGGTTTTCTATTTCTTCCTGGTTCAGTTTTGGTAGTTGATACATCTCTAGGAATGCATCCATTTTTTCCAGGTTATCTAATTTGCCTGCATAGAGTTGATCATAAAATGTTCTTATAATTGTTTGTATTTCTTTAACGTTGGTTTGTGATCTCTCCTCTTTCATTCATGATTTTGTTGATTTGGGTCATTTCTCTTTTCTTTTTTGATAAGTCTGGCCAGGGGTTTATCTTTATTGAAAGAATTGTTAATTCTTTCAAAGAACCAACTCCTAGTTTCGTTGATCTGTTCTACTGTTCTTTTGGTTTCTAGTTCATTGATTTCTGCTCTGATCTTTATGATTTCTCTTCTCCTGCTGGGTTTAGGCTTTATTTGCTGTTTTTTCTCCAGCTCCTTTAGGTGTAGGGTTAGGTTGCGTATTTGAGACCTTTCTTGTATCTTAAGAAAGGCTTGTCTTGCTATATACTTTCCTCTCAGGACTGCCTTTGCTGCATCCCAAAGATTTTGAACAGTTGTGTTTTCATGTTCTTTTGTTTCCATGAATTTTTTTAATTCTTCTTTAATTTCCTGGTTGACCCATTCGTTCTTTAGTAGGATGCTCTTTAGCCTCTATGTATTTGAGTTCTTTCCGACTTTCCTCTTGTGATCGAGTTCTAGTTTCAAAGCATTGTGGTCTGAAAATATGCAGGGAATGATCCCAATCTTTTGGTACCGGTTGAGACCTGATTTGTGACCTAGGATGTGATCAATTCTGGAGAATGTTCCATGGGCACTAGAGAAGAATGTGTATTGCATTGCTTTGGGATGGAATGTTCTCAATATGTCTGTGAAGTCCATTTGGTCCAGTGTGTCATTTAAAGTCTTTATTTCCTTGTTGATCTTTTGCTTAGATGATCTGTCCATTTCAGTCAGGGGGGTGTTAAAGTCCCCCACTATTATTGTATTGTTGTCAATGTGTTTCTTTGCTTTTGTTATTAATTGCCTTATATAATTGGCTGCTCCCATGTTAGGGGCATAGATATTTACAATTGTTAAATCTTCTTGTTGGATAGACCCTTTAAGTAGGATATAGTGTCCTCCCTCATCTCTTATTACAGTCTTTGGTTTAAAATCTAATTTGTCTGATATAAGGATTGCCACCCCAGCTTTCTTTTGGTGTGTCCATTAGCATGGTAAATGGTCTTCCACCCCCTCACTTTCAATCTGGGGGTGACTTTGGGTCTAAAATGAGTCTCTTGCAGACAGCATAACGATGGGTCTTGTTTTTTAATCCAATCTGATAGCCTGTGTCTTTTGATTGGGGCATTTAGCCCATTTACATTCAGGGTAACTATTGAAAGATATGAATTTGGTGCCATTGTATTGCCTGTAAGGTGACTGTTACTGTATATTGTCTGTGTTCCTTTCCGGTCTATGCTGCTTTTAGGCTCTCTCTTTGCTTAGAGGACCCCTTTCAAGATTTCTTGGAGGGCTGGTTTTGTGTTTGCAAATTCCTTTAGTTTTTGTTTGTCCTGGAGGCTTTTTATCTCTCCTTCTATTTTTAATGACAGCCTAGCTGGATATAGTATTCTTGGCTGCATATTTTTCTCCTTTAGTTCTCTGAAGATATCATGCCAGTCCTTTCTGTCCTGCCAGGTCTCTGCGGATAGGTCTGTTGCCAATCTAATGTTTCTACGATTGTAGGTTACAGATCTCTTCTCCCGAGCTGCTTTCAGGATTTTCTCTTTGTTTCTGAGACTCGTAAGTTTTACTATTAGATGTCAGGGTGTTGACCTACTTTTGTTGATTTTGAGAGGGGTTCTCTGTGCCTCCTGGATTTTGATGCCTGTTTCCTTCCCCATATTAGGGAAGTTCTCTGCTATTATTTGCTCCAATATACCTTCTGCCCCTCTCTCTCTTTCTTCTTCTTCTGGGATCCCAATTATTCTAATGTTGTTTTGTCTTATGGTATCGCTTATCTCTTGAATTCTGCCCTCGTGATCTAGTAGTTATTTCTCTTTTTCTCAGCTTCTTTATTTTCCATCATTTGGTCTTCTATATCGTTGATTCTCTCTTCTGCCTCATTTATCCTAGCAGTTAGTGCCCTCATTTTTGATTGCACCTCATTAATAGCCTTTTTGATTTCGATTTGGTTAGATTTTAGTTCTTTTATTTCTCCAGAAGGGGTTTCTCTAATATCTTCCATGCTTTTTTCAAGCCCAGGTAGTATCTTTAGAATCATGATTCTGAACTCTAGGTCCAACATGGTACTAATGTCCGTATTGAGTAGGTCCCTGGCAGATGGTACTACCTCTTGTTCTTTTTGTTGAGGTGATTTTTTTCCCTCTTGTCATTTTGTCCAGAGGAGAATAGATGAATGAGAGAACAAAATGCTAACAGGTTAACAATATGCCCAGAAAATATACTCTAAACAAATCAGAAAAGACCTGAAACCAGGGGAAAAGGAAAGAAAGAAAAAAGAAAGAGAAAAAAAAAGAGAAAGAGAAAGATAAAAACAAACAAAAACAGAACAAAATAAAAAAAACAGAATATGATTAAATATGATCAGGCTGGTGCACAGATCAGTGCCACACATTAGATTTTGGGTGTATTTTGGTCTGTTAGAAGAAAGTGCCTCCCAAAATTTTAACGAAAGAAAGACTTATATATGTACAAAATAAGGGTTGATATGATGAAGGGATGGAATCTGAGTGTAAAGATGAAAATTATAAAAAATTTTATAGGGCGCCTGGGTGGCTCAGTTGGTTAAGTGACTGCCTTCAGCTCAGGTCATGATCATGGAGTCCCGGGATCGAGTCCTGCATCAGGCTCCCTGCTCAGCCGGGAGTCTGCTTCTCTCTCTGACCCTCCCCCCCCCATGATCTCTCTTTCTCTATCTCATTCTCTCTCTCAAATAAATAAATAAATAAATTTTTAAAAAAATTTTATAAAAGGAATTGATAAGTTTTTTGAAAAAAGAAAGAAGAGGATTAAAAAAGAACGAAAGAAAAAAAAAAAAGGGGGGGAGAGAATGTGATCAGGCAGTAGACTAGAACAAAGCCATACCCTAGAGATTTAGGGTATATTTTGATCTGTTAGAAGAAAATGTATCTCAAAATTTAAAAGACAGAATAACATATATATATATATATGCCAAAAATAAGGGTAACTACTATGCAGGGATAGGATATGACTCTAAAAATGAAAAATAAAAATTTTTTTAAAAAGGGGATTGATAAGATGTTGGTTGAAAAAGGGAAAAAGAAAAAATTTTAAAAAGTTTTAAAAAATTAACTTTGAAAAACTAATGAATCACAGTAAAAAAAGCCATGAATTCTATGTGCAGTATTCCCCTAGCGCTGGAGTTCTCCCGTTCTCACTGATCCGTAAACTTGGTCTTGGCTTGCTGGCTGTTTGTGCTGATCTTCTGCGGGAGGGGCCTGTTGCCGTGGTTCCCAAATGTCTTTGCCGGAGGCGGAATTGCCCCGCCCTTGTCGGTCTGGGCTCAGTAATCTGCTGGGTTTGCTCTCGGGAGCTTTTGTTCCCTGCAAGCTCTCGGTACAGCTTTGGAGGACCAGGGTGAAAATGGCGGCCTCCCAATCTCCACTTGGAGGAGCCGAGAACTCGGGGCCCCGCTCCTCAGTGCGCCCCCAGAGAAAAGCAGTCCCTCCCGTCTCCCCGGTCTCCGGCCGCACTCCGTGCTCACCTGGCCTGTGACCGAGCGTTTCTATCTCTGGCACCCGACCCCGTGTGGAGTCTCCAAACCCAGCAGATCCCTGCAGTGCGTTCCCGCGCCGCTCCTCCCGGGGGAGGAAGGGGAGTCTCCCGGGCTCTGCCGCTTGTTGGGTCCCTGCTGGAGGAGCAGTGGCCCGACTGGGCCGCGGATCACAGTTTATGGCCACCCCGAGCTGAGAGCCCGCGCCTCGGCTCCGTCTCTGCAGCCGGCTTCCCTGCTCCGATCCCTGGGAGCTCTGCTGCACTCAGGCACCCCCGGTCTCTCTGTGACCCCAAGGGTCCTGAGACCACACTGTCCCGCGAGGGTTCCACCCCCCGCTTAGCCACTGCAGCGACGTCCCTCCGCGGAGCCAACTTCTAAAAGGTCCGATTTTGTGCTCCGCGGCTCTAGCACTTGCCAGAAGCGGCCGACGGAGGCCCCCCTCCCCCGCCGTCTATCCTCCCGAATATCGCCTCGGATTCACTTCTCTGCACCTCCTACCTCCCAGTAAGTGGTCGCTTTTCTGTTCAGAGAGTTGTTACTCTTCTTCTCTTCGGTCTCCTGTTGAGTTCGTAGGTGTTCAGAATGGTTTGATCCCTATTCAGCTGAATTCCTGAGACCAGACGAAACCCAGGTCTCCTACTCCTCTGCCATCTTGCTCCGCCCCCTCCTAGTTTGTCCTCTTCTGAAAGTCAGTTACTAGGAAAGGCTGACTAGGAAGGATCTTCTTGTACCAGGTCGGTTAGTCTGAAAATCACAAACCATTTCCCAACTTCCAAAAAGCTAAACAAAATAAAATAAAAACTCCAAAACACGGATAGGCAGATACACAGAGCAGATATATTGAAATAGTAGAGAACAAATAAATGTCCTTCCTACCAAAAAGGAGTATTCTGAAGTTTAAACAGTCTGAAGGTTTTTTTTAAGCATCAGAGAAAGGCTATCCCAAAGAATGAACTAGAAGGATTGCTGCAAATTTTTCCCGTCTGATAAATATCCCATGTTGAAACAATAAGTTTCAGAATTTGCTTTGAAAGACTATGCTTAACATAAATGTTCTGAAATTTTCCTTTGTTTTCTCACAGTTTATGATAAGTGAATCAGAGATGACTGAGTTATATAGCCATTTAAATTAAGTTTATGAAATATCTATAGCATGGGAAATGCCAATATTTCACACGGTGCCATGTGAAAAAACCAGGATACAAATTTTATAGAGTATAAACTTCAGCATATAAAAAAATGCATAGAAAATCAACATTAAGGACATACACCAAAAGGCTGAGAATTTGGGGGTTTGGTTGGACCAGTGATGAGTAATACTATTCCTTCTTGGTTTTTTTCCAAATTTTTTAGAACATGTACAATTTTATCATCAAAAATATAAACTTTATTTTTTAAGAATTGTGACCTAGCCCACAACTTTGTTAGTGTCATTGGCTCAGTGGAAAGAGCACTAGATCCAGGAGACTGGAATGTTCTAAGGGGGAAATCTGCTCCATCAGCCCTGGTTGTCCAATAATGAAGTCACCAGCCCTACATGCCCAAGTCTCTTCATGTGCAAAATGAAAGGGTTGGAACAATGATCTCCAGGGTCCCTTCCAATTCCATGGAAGATTGTACTGCCATTATGCACACTCCATTGGGTAACTGGTGGCCATGAGAATTTGTCATGCAAACTTCCCACTAGAGGAAGTGTAATTGACCGAGAGGTCCAGCTGCATGCTCTGAAATCCATCATCACCTTTGCATCGGGGTCACATTTCCCACAGGCCGCTCCCAGCCCCTGGCTGAGCACAGCAGGGCATACCTGGGAGGCACAGGACCCCTCTCAGACACAGAACCCGGCTTTGGCTCAAGGATTCCCTAGCGGCCTTGCTGAACCTTCCTTGAACCGCACAGCAATCTTGGATGTTTCCACCCAACCCTCTTCCTTCTCTTCTTCACTCAGGGTCAGACTTGCATTGTGCTCTGATGGCTCTCCTTCCTTTCCTGGCTCACCCTGCATTTTTTCTCACACAGGCATGTCCCCTATAGAAACCTTTGTGTACTAATGTCATCTTGGCGTCTACTTCTCAGAAGACCCAGACTAACCCAGCCTACTGGTAGACCGACAAATTACACCTGTACTACAGTCCAAAAAGAGTCGTATTCTATTGCCTATGGACAAAAAACAAAAACTTTTTTTCAATAAGTCTTTCCTAGATTTATTTTAAATTTGCTCTTGTTTCTTTCTCCCTATCAGCCATATGTATCTCTTC
Source organism: Callorhinus ursinus (assembly GCF_003265705.2). Lineage (NCBI taxonomy): Eukaryota > Metazoa > Chordata > Mammalia > Carnivora > Otariidae > Callorhinus > Callorhinus ursinus. Next base: position 2,069,335 of record NW_027397098.1, read on the forward strand.
AGCAACTTCTGACGCCCCACTTCAGACCAGAAAATACAGTTCATTCTTCATTTCTGTCATCTGCAACATTAGAGGAATCTTCCTCTGAGATTTCAAGTATAATTAATCATTTTCATCCCAGTGTGACCCCCTCCGGATGACTAAGGGACCGTTTCTTGCTAAAGTCCTCTATTTTTAATAGAGTAGCTTCCACCTTTCATGGTTGGCTGTCAGTCTTCGCCCATCATGGTTGTCAGTCTTTGTCCACCTTAGAACTCCTTTGAAAATGTCAACAATTCACCATTCCCTGACTCTTCCGTCCACTTCTTCCATGTTGAGGATATTGAAATCCAAAGGTCTTCCTGCTGTGCTGTTTAGAATCTTGTTTGTAAGCTAAATGAGGCAGCCTCCCAGATTTAAACTCAGAATTCCACAACAACATTTCAGAAAAGACACCCTTATGCTTTGCTTTGGTAATTAGGAGGGAAAACAAGCAGCTCTCCAGGGAAGTAAAGTCCTTTCTTTGATGAGCTCTGAGTAATCTAGGGACTCCACGGGAGACATTTCCTCCTCTGGGTGAGGGGCAATGGGTCCTGGGGAGGGTCACCACCTAGGATGCAGCCAGTGCCCCCCTTCCATCCCCCAGCAATGGGTTCTGTGCCGTGGGCCTTGCACAGGGAGCGTTTAATCTTCTTGGTGATGTAAGATTTGGCCCAGATTCACGGATTCTTGTGGCGGATGTTGCGCCCGTGCCAAACCCTTACATAGTGATGCTCAAAGAGATCAGGGAGGAGAGAGCCCCCTGCCTGTGCACAGACAAGATCATGCGTTGTGATGAAAGGTGCTTGGATTATGACCCTTTCTCTCCCTCAGCCAAGACTCCAGAGCTGTCTCCAAACTCACTCGACACCAGAAATCCTCAGGTTGCAGCAGGTAAGATGGACTGGAGGCCTGGTCAAAGCAGAAGGGTACTGCCAAGTTCCTCAGAGAGAGACCTGGTCCAGCTTCAGAGGGGCGGGATGGGTCTCACGCTACCAGACAGAACCCTCTGACTCCAGGGTCCCAGGACACTGAATCAGCATCTCCACTTGCTCATTTGACCAAAATGACTAACTAGAAGGCTTTACTCAGCAAACAAATACCAAATTTTTTTCTACTTCTTATTCCTGTTTCTACTTCGTCCTCAGGGAATGTAGGAAAAGCAAATATTATCTATAGCGATTTCCTCTTCTCAGAGACCATATGCATGAGGCTTTATGTCCCCAAAGAATTTGTAAACTTTCTCTAGTATAACCTCTCTCTTAGGTTATTTATTGTGACATTTCCAAAACAAACAACTAGACAACTGAAACACAGTCTTGGACAAAGAGGCTTAGGGACACGTTATTAGTTTAGGGCAGCAGGAAGGACACCTGCCTGGGGAACAGAGGAGCCCATCCCTTCAGCCTGTTAAACTCTGTTGGGTTTCTCCAGTCAGCCACGAGTGCTTCAAGAATACATGCTACTCCCCCTTTCCTCCCTGCTAAGGGGAGGGCACTTTGCAACAGAGAAACTCCAATTTCTGAACATAAATCTCTTGCTAATACCCACATTCTTCACACACCGCCCAGACAAGATTTGGGATTTTCTTAGTGTACTTAGACTGAAACTTCAAGACTTGTTGTTAATCAAGTTTAATCCCAGGTTACAAATAGCCTCACTAAGAAGTAAAGAATTCTATCCCCATTAGTATGGGTGCAATTCCCTTCCTTCCAAAAGTATTCTTTCTAAATCTAAACGCTATTGCAAATCTCCTAAAATGGAAGAAATGAAGTGGTGGGTATCAGGGGGAGGGAACATCCTAGAGTCAGTAGCTAAAAGCATAATAAAATAGACCAAAGCTTTGGGGACTATGAAAATGTCATGAATTTAGCAAAAGAATGAGAAAGAAGACACTCCTAACCACGTTTGGGGATTTGGGGTACATTCTATATTATGGATGGTCCCTCCGAAAGAATTCTCTTTAAATACATTTACCTCGGGGCACCCGGGTGGCTCAGTCAGTTAAGCATCTGCCTTCGGCTCAGGTCCTGATCCCAGTGCCCTGGGATGGAGTTCCTCCTCGGGCTTCCCGCTCAGCAGGAAGTCTGCTTCTCCCTCTGCCCCTCCCCCCATTCATGCTATCTCTCTCTCTCCCCCCTTTCTCTCTTTCAAATAAATAAGTAAAATCTTCAAAATAAGTAAATAAATACCTCACTCTTGTACAATTCCAAAGAACATTTCAGAAATGATTTGATGGGGGCATCTGGGCGGCTCAGTCAGTTAAGCATCTGCCTTCGGCTCAGGTCATGATCCTGGGGTCCTGGGATCGAGCCCCATGTCAGGCTCCCTGCTCAGCGGGAAACCTGCTTCTCCCTCTCCTACTCCCCCTGCTTGTGTTCCCTCTCTCGCTGTGTGTCTCTCTCTGTGTCAAATAAATAAATAAAATCTTTAAAAAAAAATGATTTGATGCCGTCCAGGTGAACTAAAAGCCATACCCATCCCTGAGAAGCTAAATTCTTTAAGCAGGACAGTACAGTGAAACCGGATGGTCCAGTGGAATAAGTTAGTATGAAGCTATTGTGTCAATAGCTTGATTGCTTTCTTAAAATCTTAACTGAAGGTGATTGTAAAGTGAGTAAGAAAATACATCATGTGATTTTCTCAAGGAATTGGGTAGGTGATACATGAACAGTGAACTCATTTGAGGACAAGTGTTACAGCCGAGCAAGGGCATCTTTGTTAATGACTTCGAAGTTGACCAGTGGTTGTCTCAGTCAATAAACCATGCGACACTGGATCTCCAGGCCGTGAATTCGAGCCCCATGCTGGGCGTAGAGATCACTTAAAAAAAAAAAAAAAAAAAAAGAGGTGGAAAAAGTAAACAGAATTTGAAGGAAACCCAGAGAGAAGTAAAATGGAATTAGAGGTGTGAAGTCTTATCCCAGGAAAAATTCTACTTCCAACAGAAAATTACCCAAAATTCAGACTTGTAAAAGTATGGGTGTGCCTGGGACAGGTAAAGAAACTGAGGAGGGTGTGGGAAACAGGTACCTGAATTCATGCTGTGTAATAGAGAAACCAAAGACCAGCATTCTGTGCAGTTTAATAATGCTGCTATTCCTAAGGAAAGATGATTTTCCTACTCCCTACAAATTGCTTAATTTTCCTCTCCAATTCTGCAAAACAGAATAACTAAATTCCAATGACCTGAGGGAAACCGAAGTTTGGGCTGTATTTAGTACGATGCGAATTGGGACCAAGGTTCTCACTTGCTTTTGGAGTGGTAATCCCTATAACACCAGAAATACTGTAGTTGCATTTTTTGAGTTCATGATATTAGTACATCTACATGCTTACTTGAATCCGTGTATCATGACCATGACCTAAGGAAAATATTTAAAAACCACATGTGTGTGTTTCACCTGAAATGGCAGCGGGGAAGAATGGAGTGGGAGCAGCACCATAACTCAGGTGGAAATGCTCGCATATGAGAGAACACAGGAGTTTAGGTGAGGGGGACATGTCAGTGGCACTTAGAGGAAACAGAAGAACCCCGCTCCCAAGAGTATTAGGAGAAAAGATTCTGAGATGAATAGCTTAAGCCACTTTATCCTGCCCCTTCAATGCCAAAACAGACAGCCCCCTGAGGTTGTTAGGAATATCCTAGAGCAACTGTGAAGAGGGGACCAGAACTACATTCGTAGAACTGACTCCAGTCTTCTTCAGTGCTGGAAAATGCAGAATTAGGCAAGCTAGTTTATTGAGAATTGTTATGGACTGAGGACTGTTGGGGATACTTTAAACACACTAAAGAAGTGTGTAATAGAATCTTTTTTTGGAATTTGGAATCCCATGACTTGAAAACAATTGGTGGGTAATAGAAGTCAGTGCAAAACTATATTGAGTTCTTGGGTTTAGTCATGATGCCCAAGAGAATTTCACAGAAGAGTGAGAGCAAAAGCATCCATGGAGGCTTCCCAGAAAATGTGATTTTGAAGGCTAAGTCAGATGTGAATGGGCAGCAAAGAAGGAAAGGATATTCTATAAAATAAAATAAAACAATAAAATAAAATAAAATAAAATAAAATAAAATAAAATAAAATAAAATAAAATAAAATAAAATAAAATAAACAAAAGGAAAAGACAAGACCGCAAACAGGGCTTGAGGGGACAGCAGATGGCCCTAACGGGGCTGTGATGAGGAGCTCTGCATGATGCGTTCTCAGAGGGCGAGCGCGGGGTCAGCTGAGGAAGAACGGTGGAGCAAGGCAAGGATACGTGTACTCCGTAATAAGAAAATAAGGAGCCACTTAGTTTCTGAGCAGGGAGTCATGCCGACCAGCTAATAAGACTCGTGCCGAAATCCAAGCATGGGTAATGAGTGTAGAGTAAAAAGTGGTGGTTATAGCAACATAGACAGGGGAAGGGAAGAGAAACATTCCAAACAAAAGATGAGAGAGACATTTCAAAGGCACAGTCCTGAGGACTTGGTGGCTAACCTCCTGACCCGGATCTCCAGGGGACAGCCTCTGACTGCCCGCTACCAGGAGTCAGCTGCCATCATCTGAGCAGGACACCATGTGTAACTCATTCCCCCCAAGTACTCTTTGCTGGGGGTAGGTGGAGAGAAGAATCAGTACTCTGTTGACTCAAAGGCAATGTCTGAATACTGGGGATGAAGACCACAGTATATGTTTGAGAAGGAGATGGAATGTGGAGCAATGTAGTTGTTACAAGAGTCACAAGCCCCCAGAAGCCCACACTGAGGTCCCCCTGCCCACAACATCACTAGCGCCTAATGAGAAAGTGGTAAGATAAATGGCTGATCAAAAATACAAAAACACTAATTCAAAGGGATACATGCATTCCAATGTTTATAGCAGCATTATTTACAACAGCCAACATATGGAAACAGTCCAAGTTTCCATCGACTGATGAATGGATAAAGAAGATGTGGGGTGTGTGTGTGTGTGTGTGTGTGTGTGTGTGTGTGTGTAATGGAATATTACTCAGCCATAAAAAAGAATGGAATCTTGGGCGCCTGGGTGGCTCAGTTGGTTAAGCGACTGCCTTCGGCTCAGGTCATGATCCTGGAGTCCCAGGATCGAGGCCCGCATCGGGCTCCCTGCTCAGCAGGGTGTCTGCTTCTCCCTTGGACCCTCCCCCATCTCATGCTCTCTCTCTCTATCTCATTCTCTCTCTCAAATAAATAAATAAAATCTAAAAAAAAAAAAAAGAATGGAATCTTGCCATTTGCAATGATGTGGATGGAACTAGAGAGTATAATGCGAAGCAAAATAAGTCGGTCAGCAGAAGACATATACCTTATGATTTCACTCGTGGAATTTAAGAAACAAAACAAATAAGGAAAAAAAGAGAGAGAGACAAACCAAGAAAAAGACACATAACTATAGAGAAGGGATGGTTACCAAATGGGAGGTGGGAGGGGAATGGGTGAGGCAGGTGACGGGGTTTAATGAGTGCACGGGTCATGATGAGCACTGGGTGATGCAGGAGGTACACCTGAAACTACTATAACACCATATGTTAACTACACTGGAATTAAAATTAAAACTTAGTTTAGGAGCGCCTGGGTGGCTCAGTCAGTTAAGCGGCTGCCTTGGGTTCAGGTCATGATCCCAGGATTCTGGGATTGAGCCCCATATTGGGCTCCCTGCTCAGCGTGGAGTCTGCTTCTCCTTCTGTCTCTCTCCTTCTGCCCCTCCCCTCCACTCCTGTGCTTGCATGCGCATTCTCTCAAATAAATAAATAAATAAATAAAATCTTAGAAAAAGCACCTTAGTTTAAAAAAAAACTATTTGCCCTTACACTAAAAAAAAAAAAAAAAAAAAAGGGTGATAGTGTCCCTTCCTTAAGGAAAGGGAAGAAGGATGTCTCATACCATGCTATTCCTACCCCCATTCCAGCCCCAACACCCAAATCCATTGGCGTCTCAGGCTCTGGGATTTACAGTCTATCTAGCCCACTCCTGAGCCTTTCTACATGGGAGCCCCTTCAGGAGTTCTAACATTTTATCTCACGTTTCAGCCCCACTCATATATCTAGGGCATGGATGGGGCAGCTCAATATACTATATACTATATACTATATAGAATATAGTATATAGTATATATACTATAACCAATTACTGCAAGTCGAGGGGGAAGGCTTGCTAAGACACCTCACTGTTTTAAGATTTCCCATTGTCTCTGCTTCATGGCTTCCTGATTGTCTGTTCTAAAACATTAAGCAGAAAGTCATAAATGTTATTTTAACTGCAGTCAGATGACTAATAGAGACAGCAAAGAAACAATTACTGGAAGGCAAAGGCAATGCAGATTTCCCCCTAACCCTCAGTCCCTGCTCGAGGCCAGACCAGTTTGGCAACGACTCCGAGGTCTCCGGGAGTGTAACTCTTCATTGAATCAGCATTCACCAGACTGCTCCGAACACATTTCCCTACAGTCATTTTTATTACTTATTTTAAAAGTCAATTGTGTCAGTAAAATCTCATCTAAAATGAATAGACTAAACATATAGCGATTTGTTAGGACAAACCAAATGAAACAAAAGCAACATAAATGACATTCATGTAGGAAATTATAGAGAAATTGTCTCTGTAAATGTGTGCTTAATAGAGACTTGCAGTAAAATGTCAATGCAAGTATCATTCAGTTATCACTGTGAATTGTTGTTTTCAGGTAATTATCTGAGGACATTTTAACCTTAGGCTGGCTCACCTCACCATGTAGTCTGTCTGGGAGCCTCTTCCCCTCATGTTCAGTCACTATGCACTCACAGCTAACACAATTACCAGACTGAACTAAACAAACATAATTGTGAAGACCAATATTGAAAAGAAATTATATAGTGGATTGCTTGCTCCTTGCTGCTGCTCTGTTCCTTCTGCCTGGAACGTCCTTCCCCTTGCTCTCCACCAGGTGCAGCAAACCCCTGCTTATCTTCCAGAATCCACATCAGGCTTGGCTTCCTTGGAAATACCATTCTTGCTGCTAGCCCACTCCACTTCTAACAAGAACACATCAAGCCTCTCTCTTGTGATCCATCATAGAACTTTCCGTTCACTCCAATGATTGCACTTTTTCCTGGGTCTCCTGTTCTGCTCTTGCCTCCCTCATTCAGAAAGTGGATAAGGTCCTACTTTTTGCAAGGAATGTTGCATCTAAGTACCCTACCTCTTAACTGTGCCCTTTTACCTTCTCTTTTGTGTCCCTGATTGTTCTAATAATCATTCTATGAACGTCTTACATCATGTTATCTGTCTTTACAGCAAACCTCCACTACAACCTAGATGAGTGACATGTGGATTTGCTTATATGTCAGAGCTTGGGAGTGAAGGGCAAGGTGCGGTAGAAGGAAAGGACAGTCAGCTCAGAGGAACGGCGTTTCCCTATCATTTCAGCAACACATATTACACCTAAAAATGCTCAAATGGATTGGTGATCTCCTGCAGCATCTTTTCATCAATCATTAATGCAGTGTGAGTTCTCTGTCCCCAGGTGCGTCTGCCTTGCCTGATGCTTGAGAAAAAGTATCCCGTGATTTGTTAAGACATCTGTGATACCCCTGAAAGAGCTTGCACTTTAAGACCAGTAACTGGAAGCAAATTTTTTTTTTAAAGATTTTATTTATTTATTTGACAGAGACAGCGAGAGAGGGAACACAAGCAGGGGGAGTGGGAGAGGGAGAAGCGGGCCTCCCCCCAAGGAGGGAGCCCGATGTGGGGCTCGATCCCAGGATCCTGGGATCATGACCTGAGCCGAAGGCAGACGCTTAACGACTGAGCCACCCAGGCAACCGGAAGCAAATATTTTAGAAAATGAGTTTCAGGCATGCAGAGAGATAAGACACATATGTAGAAAACGGAGTTAAACTTCCTTGTCAACTCATCCATTCAACAAATGCTGGTTGAGATGATTCTATGTTGGTTTCTGAGTCTTCTCTTTTTTTCTTAGTTAGTGTAGTTAAAAGCATTGCCAATTTTGTTTTGTTTTGTTTTTTGGAAAAACTTGTCATTACTTTCAATGGTATGTTATGGTTTATTCTGGTCTCTATTTTATTTATTTCTGATTTTTCTTTGTTATTTCCTTCCTCTCCTAAATTTCGGCTAAGTTTCTTCTTCTAGTTCCTTGTGGCATATTGTTGTTTATTTAAACTTTTTTTCTTAATACAAGCATTTATAGCATAAATTTCACTCTAACACCAGCTTTTGCTGCATCCCATAGGTTTTCCTTTTCTTTTGTTCTGAGACATATTTTGATTTGCCATTTGATTTATTTTTTTTAATTTATTTTATTACATTATGTTAATCACCATACATTACATCATTAGTTTTTGATGTAGTGTTCCCTGATTCATTGTTTGCATATAACACCCAGTGCTCCATTCAATACGTGCCCTCTTTAATACCCATCACCAGGCTAATCCATCCCCCCACCCCCCTCCCCTCTAGAACCCTCAGTTTGTTTCTCAGAGTCCATCGTCTCTCATGGTTCGCCTTCCCCTCCAATTCCCCCCTTCATTTTTCCCTTCCTACTATCTTCTTTTTTTTTTAACATAGAATGTATTATTTGTTTCAGGGGTACAGGTCTGTGATTCAACAGTCTTGCACAATTCACAGCGCTCACCGTAGCACATACCCTCCCCAGTGTCTATCACCCAGCCCCCCCATCCCCCCACCCCCCACCACTCCAGCAACCCTCAGTTTGCCATTTGATTTCTTATTTGGCCCATTGCTTGTGCTGTAGTGTGTTGTTTAGTATTTACATATTAAATATTTAATATTTACATTGTAGATTTTTCAGCTTTTATTGTTGATCTTTAGTTTTGTACCATTGTGGTTGGAAAATATACTTGGTATGACTTCAGTCTTCTTAAATTTGTAATATTTGTTATGTCTCTTTTTATGTGATTTAACTGGGGGATTCTTCTGTGTGTACTTGAAGATAATGTGTATTCTATTTTTCTTGGATGGAATGTTATACACATATCTTTTAGAACCATGCATTCATTTTTTTTTGAAAGAGAGAGAGTGTGTGTGTGAACGTGTGAGTGGGGTGGGGGGGGGCAGGGAGACAGGGAGAGAGAGAAAGAATCTCCAGCAGACTGACTTCCCGCTGAGTGCAGAGTCCGACACACGTCTGGATCCCATGACCCTGAAATCATGACCTTAGCCAAAACCAATAGTCGGTAGCTTAACTGACTGAGCCACACAGGCACCCCTAGAACCACGCATTCTACAGTATGCTTCAAGTATAAAATGTTCCTGTTTAAAAAAAAAACAAAACACTCAGTTTAAAATAAAGCTTATCAGAGGGGAGGTGTGTGGGAGGATGAGTGAAACAGGTGGAGGGGATTAAGAGCACACTTATCACGATGAGCGCGGAGTGATGATGTATTGAAGTGTTGAATCATACTATATTGTACACCTGAAAGTAATACAATACTGTATGTTAACTTACTGGAACTAAAATAAAATTTTTTTAAAAATACTATAAATATATTGTTCCTCATTACATCTATTCACTTCTTTAAAAGGCATAAGATTCTATAAAGCAATAATTATGACATTTTGTTGTGTTTATTATAACAAATATAAATGTATACAGATGATCATAGTGGCACAAAAAAGGAAGGAATTAAGTTATATTGAAATAATGTTTCTAAATTTTACTGGAATTAAGTATTATTCTGAAATAAACTGTGATACTTCAGGTGCTTATTATAATCCCTGGGGTAACCGCTAAGAAAATAACTAAAAATTGTATGTTGAAAAAAAGCAACAAATGATTTGAAATAGTATGCTAAAGATACTTACACTAAAAAGACAATAAAGGAAGAAGTGGAACAAAAAGATATGAAACAAATAGAAAAAAAAAGTGGCACTCAGAAATCCACCCATATCAATAATTATATTAAATGTAAATGGGCAAGATGCTCCATTCAAAAAAGAGAGACTGAAAAATTGGGTGAAAGAGCAAGACTGAACTATGTGCTGACTGCAGGAGACACACTTATATTCACTGACATAAAGACATTCAAAATAAAAGGATAGAAAAAAAAAGATATACCATACAAAAAATGACCATAAGAGAATTAGATGGCTATATTAATAACAGACAAAATATTAACAGACAAAGAAGGAGTTCATGATGATAAAAGGGTCAATTCATCAGGAAGATATAATAATTATTGATGTGTATGTGCCTGACAATAGTGTACTCGTTTTCTTTTAGTTCAGATAAATGAACAGAAGACCAGAGGATAAAAAATACCCAGTTTTCCCATGTCTGCACACACACATATATAGTAAAAAAATTAAAAATCACATAGATGACTCCCAAAGAGAAGGCTTTAAGAATAAATGACTTATTCTGAATTTCCAGCTTCAGTGGTTTCTAAGTAATGAACTTAGAGTAAACAAGAAAACAATGATTTCTAATCATGTGGCAGCCAGAGTGGTATTCAAAATTTTATTTACATTTTAAGAGCATTTTTTTCCTCCACGCATCTTTTGCTTGTTTGTCCTAAAGAAATCATCATCATCAAAAATCTGGGGGTCTGTCTATAGTTAGTAGTTGCATGTTTGAATAATACATGCATGCCTGTTGGTTGTGTGGATGTATGTAACCATTGATGGAGTCCATAAAGCTGGGGAAACAGAACAGTGGTGGCTAATGACGGATGCCAACTTTATATTCCTGCGCCGACATTCAGGAAGTCTCGATATTTCTACGTGTATTTGAGCCTCCTGCTTGTTTTAATTACGTTCATCTAATTCTAAGTGATGCATGATATCAAGCATGACCAGGAATGGAAATATTTCTTTGTGGAATTTTTAAAATCTTGATTGCTGCAAGGAAAAGTCCTTTAAGAAAACACAGAATCTTTCCAAACACAGAAGAGATTCCTGTAACTAAGACCATTCCCAAAATGAAATAATATTACCACTGGCCTATTTTCCCCACTCCTATTAGTCATGACAATACACCCCCCCAAAAGGACAGAAATCAGAGAGAATGCAAGAAAAGGGTGCAGAAAACAGGACCTAGAAAGCAGAGAGCGGGACCACAGAAGTATTTTTCATGTCTTGGTCTGTGAGAGGAAAGAGCTGTTTATTCAAACCACTGCTTCAGGGGACAGGAAAACAGAAAGGAGAACACCGACCTAGTGACCTCCACAAATTATTGGCGGTAGCTCGGCCTCCCAGCCTCGCCTGCAGGAAGTCAGTCATCCAGACTCCGAACTTCCAGTCCTAATCAGAAGGGGTGATGGGGCAGGCCTCGAGTGAGAAAGTCATGAGAATGCTCTTGGCCACATTCAAAGTTCAGGGCCACTGTTTCCTCCTGGAGCATTCTGAGAGTAGCTGACAGAAGCTCTGAGGCCAAGGGGCCAAGGAAGCTGCTTCAAGGATGGGGGAGCGGAGAATGTTGCTTTTCTCCCAGGGGAGTTTGATGGCAGTGGGTGGTCAGCTTTGGCTCCAAGTCCTGGATTAACAGGAAATCCTTCCTTCTGGGTCACTGACTCACTGTGTCTTGGAATCACTAGCCAGACAGAAACCCTACAGTCTCTTCAGCCCTTAGGTAAGACCACCTCGTCCAGTCTATGATGTTAGCAGGACCTGGTAGCTTCCATGAGCTGTGCTGTATCACCCCCTGCTGACCAGCCTGGTGACACACCCGGGAAAATGGCCTTGACACCGATAAGCTGGATCATGACAGGTCAAGTCACTAGCAGTAGGACATATGTTTCATTAGACTTTGTCTGAGGCTGGTATTATTTTGCCTGGATCCATAGGCACTCTGTTTTAATACCCATGGTGACCTGCGCATGAGAACCTACCTGGATTGTATGGCACAGGCTATTTTTGGGAACTAAGGGCATATCCCATCCAACCGTTCCTTTAGCTACAGCAAGAATTACAGATGAAAGATTAACAAAATCTCAAAGGACACTGAATTCCAATGTGTATCCAGTACTCAAGTCCCCGTTACACCTTTCCTGGCAAGGGTCCATTCAACTTGCATTCAAATATCTTCAAGGTTACAGTCTTTCCTACTTCTGCCTGAAGTGTCTTGATGTTAAGCTGAAATCGATTTCCCTAAGACTTCCACTGGACAACTAAGTTCTATAGTGAAGAAACTGTTTCTGTCTTATAAGGGTTGTATTTCACCACATTCCTCCATTTTACCCATGGGAACATCATGAGCAATCTCATCAAATATTTTGTTAAAATCTAAAGCACTGTATCATTCCCTGAGCTAGAAGCCCACAAACCCCAGCCACTGAAAGAAGTTCGTCCAATGTCCTTTTTGGATTTCATAATACATGATCAACTTGTTCTTAGGGAACATCAGCAAGCACCGCTTCCTTCTTTGAGAGTGCACAAGTCATTTTTAAAATAATCCACTCTAAAATCTTACCCAGCGTTGACATAAAGCTCACTGGCAACAGTCTCAGGATTTCTAAGAATCATGAATTGTTCCTAACACATACTTCAACATCATCATTCTACTGAGGAGCCAAACATTTCTGCCATCAGAGTCATTTCGTAGGCATAATGTGGCGTAAATTATCTGGAAAGCAATCTGGAAATACATAGCCAAAGTCTGTTGCATACTATTCTTGTTCTCAGGTCAAGACACAAAGACATTCACTTGAGTCTACCTTTTCAGGGCCCCAAATTGTCCCAAGGGAGACTGACCTCTGAATAAAGGCCTGTGGGTATTGATAGTGATATTTATGACTGCATTCTTCATGAGAGGGAAAACTGGAAACGATCTAAATGCTCAACATTGAGTGTATGATTAAATAAGGAAATACTATCAATCACTAAAAAAGTGGTTTTGAAAATAATTTTTGACAGTATGATCCATAACAATATGGATAAATCTCAAATTGGATATGATCACAGATCTGTTCAAAAAGAAACAATGGGGCTCCTGGGTGGCTCAGAATCTGATTTTTTATTTCAGCTCAGGTTGTGATCTCTGGGGTTGTGAGATCGAGGCCAGAGTGGAGCTCCATGCTCAGCCCCTCTCCCTCCCCCTCTGCCCACAACCCCCCCCAACTTGCTCCCTCATGTGCTCTCTCTCTCTCCCCCACCTCTCTCTCTCAAATAAATAAATAAAATCTTTTTTAAAAAGAAAAAGGAACAATCACTATGCAAAAAAGTTATTGCTGATTAAGAGAATAACTGTTTCCACTTTTTTAGTATTTTTCAACTTTTCAGACCTTTAAAATATTTTTAATATCAGACTTTTTATCTTCTTAAGTCATTTCTTAAGGGTACAAGCACTTTAGGATTGCACACATATGGCTATATCAAAGGGGACTGGAGTCCAGCAGTAGCTCTTGTTAAAAAAACGTATGAAATTTGAAAGTATTTGCTTCTGTGGAGTTGTTTGGAGAGGAATAAAAATGGAGGTTGAGACATGGGACCACTGTATTGTTACAAGCCTTTTAACACTATTCTAGCTTTCAAACTGCATATACCACATCTACTAACAATAAACTAAATGTTGTTAAAATTATTTTTAAAAATAAAACAACATGTTTTGTGGAAATCATTTTTAAAAAGTCGTGAAAGAAAGTAAGAAAAGCCCTCCAAGGTTATTGGCATGTTCATAAAGTATCACAAGAGAAAGGGAGAATTGCATTTAAAGAATAGTTTTCTGTTAGGCATTCTACCAGACTCTTCCTAACATGGAAATAGAAGGTCCTGTTCATACCCTCAAAGACTTTACATGTAGGTCCTCTCAGAGGAAGGTGAAAATAAGTACATAAAATAAACAAAGTGCAAGTTAACATATAATAGTATCATAAATGACGTATTTTTAAACATCTTTTTTATTTAAATTCATTAACATATAATGTGTTATTAGTTTCAGATGTAGAGTTCAGTGATTTATCAGTCTTGTATAATACGCAGTGCTCATCATATCATGTGCCCTCCTTAATGCCCATCACCCAGTTACCCCATCTCCCTATCCCCCTCCCCTCCAGCAACCCTCAGTTTGTTTCCTAGGATTAAGAGTCTCTTAATGGTTTGCCTTCCTCTCTGATTTCATCTTGTTTTATTTTTCCCTCTCTTCCCCGGTGATCCTCTGTTCTGTTTCTTAAATTCCACATATGAGTGAGATCATATGATAACTGTCTTTCTCTGATTGACTTATTTCACTTAGCATAATACCCTCTAGCTTCATCCATGTCATTGCAAATGGCAAGCTTTCATTTTTGGTGGCTGAGTAATATTCCAAGGTGTGTGTGTGTGTGTGTGTGTGTGTGTGTGTGTGTGTGTGTATCACATCTTCTTTATCCATTCATCTGTTGATGGACATCTAGGTTCTTCCCATAGTTTGGCTATTGTGGATATTGCTGCTATAAATATTGGGGTGCATGCACCCCTTTGAATCCCTACATTTGTATCCTTTAGATAAATACCCAGTAGTGCAATTGCTGGGTCATAGGGTAGCTCTATTATCAACTTTTTGAGGAAACTTCATACTGTTTTCCAGAGTGGTTGCACCAGCTTGTGTTCCCACCAACAGTGTAAGAGGGTTCTCCTTTCATAAATGACATATTTTTAACAATATTGTATGGCTGAAAATAAAAGGAAAGAGTATGTTGGAAGGAGTCAGAAACTGCTTTGTGGGAATTGCATTGGAAGTTGAAAGATACCTGTGACTTTGGCAGGAAGAGAAGTGGGACAGAGGACCCCCAGTCTGAAGGCAGAGCTTGAGCAAGAATGAATGGAGCCCACATGGAATGACTTTGGCTGTTGGGGTGGGAGGGCTGGGATCCCAAAGAGTCACACTGACAAGGCGCCACCCATGTTGGGTCCATAAATCGGGGGGACAGTACATGTTTTTGAGCCAGAAAGCAATATAATCACACAGTTGTGCTTCAGAAAGATTAGTCTGGCAAACTCTACAGGGAAAATAAAGAGCAGACATCAGAGACCAAGCAAAAAGACGTACAAAAAGCCTGAACTGCAGAGAGGCAGTGTGTCGGGTCCTCACTGGCAGGAGCATTCAAGTACGTGCAAAGGTGTTTCAAAACCACCCCAATTTCTTTCCGTCTAGTTTCTCCTCCCTACGTCGTCTTCCTCTCTGATTCTCTGCTCGTTTCTCGTTTCCTCCTCTCTTCCCTTCCTGCAGGGCCAAGGATTCCCCTAACTTCCCTAAGGCCAAGGAGTCATTCAGTCATTCTGTGCACATTTCATTTGCTCCAATGCAAAGCCCAATAGGAGACATGGGCCGCCCCTCAAAGAGCAGAAATGAGTTCCTGGAATCTTTGTAGAGGTCTTCCCTCAACCTGGAGGCAGTTGGGATGGCAGCGTCTTGACCAGGCCATGTGTGCAAACTTCAGACATCAGTTCGTTATTTCATTGACCTTATTTTGTTTTCTGGTTTTTGATTTGTGAGAGAGAGCATGAGAGTGAGAACTCACACACAAGTGGAGGGGGCAGAGGAATAGGGAGATGGGGAGTAGACTCCCCGCTGAGAACGAAGCCCTATGCACCAGGGGCTCAATCCCATGACCCTGAGATCATGACCTGAGCCGAAACCAAGAGTTGTATGCTCAACCAACTGAGCCACCCAGGCGCCCCTCATAGACCTTATTTTGAATAATACATTTTTCAGAATTGAAACAATGGGTTCGTATAACTCCAGTGAGTGTCTCTTAAGAACTTCAAGTTTAAAGGTTATGTTAAGTGGCTTTTAGGGGAAAAAATAATAAAATCACAGGAAAGGAACTGGATCTCCATACAACTATTGTTTGATTAAGGAAATTACAGACAGGGAGGCTTCCTTCATAAAACACAGAATTATGAAAACTTCCTTAACTTTAACAAATATAAATTGAGTGGCCTCATAGACTCCAGACATAATCTATCATCTGATCTCCCATGGCTCAGTTGATGTTAGGATCCCTCACAAAATAAAGGAATGTTAAATGCTAACATAGAAAGTGACATAAAAAGATGCATGCCAAGAAATGATAAAGAAAATTCTTCTTAGCTAAATAAATACAGGGAAATGTTTTCCCTCATGAGGTCAGTCACAAATTTTACAATGCAATTTAGCAGAAGTGAAAAGTAGCTCAGGAAAGATTCACAGTTAGTCTCAAAATGTCCTTCTAACCCTAATAGTGGTTTTCCAGTAACTCAATGCTGAGCTTGGGATTATAACCCCAAAACACTACTTCAGTATGAAACACCAACTGAATCCCTGTTAAATGGAACCCTTCTCCATTCTACATGTTTCCATATGGAGGTACCTCCATCAGAGGAACACAGCTGGTCTCTTGCCTCATTCTTTTTCAGTCTTATTTGCAGTAAAAGCGTGCATAGTTATGTGTGACAGACATCAGTCCACATTTCCCAATTAAGGAGAGTTCATCTACTATAAGACTATAAGCACAGAGAAATCCATCTCTTTTTTTCCTCCCTCACTTCTTCCCTGGTTAATAAAGTACCAGGGTGAATTTTGGAAGAATGAACTAAGCATCCCACCTCATGACCTTCACTTCCTGTCTAGAGACTTGTGTTCTATTCTACTTTCTGGTAAAGGGAAATAATCTACCCTGTGTGAGAGGTCTCATTGTGGAGCTGTGCCAGAACTCTGCAAAAAGGTACACCTAATTTCAGGTGAAAGCTTAGCAATCCCATTTGACAACAGACCCAAGCCACTTTCTGCCAACTACTTCCCCCAACAACAAAAGGGTAAATATTTTATATATACCCACCTGACTACTGAGTCTATCTTCCAATCAGAGCAGAGAGCAGTAATAATTACTGACTCCCTAAAGTCTCAATGCACAGGTAGTAGAAACATTTTTTGTATCAACATTAATTGACAGGTGTAGAGAAGGAAAGCAGCTCTTCCAGAGATATGGTCCTAAAAGTCTTCATAGTAAAAGCTCACCAAGGATGTCTTTGTTTGTTGGTAATGTCAATTTAGATCAACAATTCATTGACTATTTACTGCAGGCAGCATCTTCAGTGCAAATAGGAGCTGTGTGCAGTGAAGAAGTGAACATTATACAGAGATAAGCAAGAAGTCTATAATCTACTGGGAGCACAGAGATACACACAAATAACTTGGATACAAAGCAAACCATGATAAGTGATACATAGATGTAATAACATTACAGACCAAACACTATGAGATTTTCAACAAATGGCGCTGGGACAGTTGAATATCCACATGCAAAAGAATGAATTTGGAAACAAACTGAGGGTTGCTGGAAGGGAAGGGGGTGGAGGGATGGAGTAACTGGGTGATGGACATGGGGGAGGGTATGTGTTGTAATGAGCACTAGGTATTATATAAGACTGATGAATCACAGACTTACATCCCTGAAACAAATAATACGGTATATGTTAATTAATTGAATTTAAATTAAAAAATTAAAAAAGAATGAAGTTGGACCCCTCTGTCACACCATACACAAAAATTAACTCAAAACGAATCAAAGATCTAAAAGTCTTAGAAGAAAACATAGATGTAAATCTTTTTGACCTTGGATAAGGCAATGGCTTCCTTCTTTATTGTGGTAAAATAGACACAACATAAGATTTATCACTTTACCTATTTTAAGGTAAGGGTACAATTCAGAGGCATTTAGTACATTCTTAATGTTATGCAACCATCACCACTATCTAGTTCTGGAACATTTGCATCAGGCAATGGCTTTTTAAATATAACACCAAACATGTAAGTGACCAAAGGAAATAAATAGATAAACTGGACTTCATCAAAATTTAAACCTTTTGTACATCAAAAGACACTATCAAAAGAGTGAAAAGACAGCCAGCTCAGAGAATGTGATAAAATAATTGTAAATCATGTGTCTGATAAGGATCTAGTATTCACGATATGTAAAGAACAATTAAAACTCAATAATAAAAAGTTAACACGAATTTTTCAATGAGCAAAGGACTTAGACATTCTTCCAAAGAATATATACAGATAGCCAAGGAGCACATGTAAAGATACTTAACACCCTCAAGGAAATGCAAATCAAAACCACAAGATACCACTTCACACCCATTGGCAGAGCTATACCTAAAAGAAAGACAATAAGAACTGTTGATAAGGATGTGGAGATACTGGAACCTTCCTGCATTGCTGCTGAGGGTAAAAAATGGTGCAGCCATAATGGAAACAGTTGGGCAGTTCCTCAAACAGTTAAACATAGTTACCATATGACCCAGTAATTCTACTCCTAAGTATATCCTAAGAGAACTAGAAACATACTTCTACACAAAAATTTATACATGAATGTTGGGTGCCTGGGTGGCTCAGTTGGTTAAGCAACTGCCTTCAGCTCAGGTCATGATCCTGGAGTCCCGGGATCGAGTCCCGCATTGGGCTCCCTGCTCAGCGGGGAGTCTGCTTCTCCCTCTGACCCTCCCCCCTCTCATGCTCTCTATCTATCTCATTCTCTCAAATAAATAAAATCTTTAAAAAAAATAAAAAATAAATTAAAAAAATTTATACATGAATGTTTACCCCAGCATTATTTATAGTAGCCAAAAAGTGGAAACAATCCAAATATCCATCAACTGATGAATGGATACACAAACTATAATACATCCATGTGATGGAATATTATTCAGCCATAAAAGAAATTAAGTACTGATTTTGGCTACGATATGGATTAATCTTGAAAAAACATTACGCTAAATGAAATAGGTCAGACACAAAACATCTCCTATTTTTTTATTTCATTTATATAAAGTATCCAGAATAGACAAATCACTAGAGACAGAAAGTAAAGTTGTGGTTGTAAGGGGATAGAGGAGGGTGGGGTGGGGCGTCACTGCTAATGGTAATGGGGTTTCCTTTGGGGGATGGTGAAAATGTTTTAAAGGCAGATAGTGATGATGAGTGCACAACTTTATGTCTATGCTAAAAATTGCTGAACTGTGCACTTTTCATTAATTTTTTTCTTAATGCCTTGTGGGAACAAAAGAAGGAAAGAAACAAAGTGGAGTAAAATGCAAACAATTTTCAATGCCTACAGGCCAGAAGCAAAAAAAGCATTAGTTAAAACCGAACACATTATAATGATTATACTGATTTTCATCACTAATAAACTCTCCAGTTTGGAACTTTATTCTAATATTAGCTGTTTTTCTTCTCAAAAGATCCTCTGCAAATGAGTGAGTCTTTCTACTCCCAAATATCAATATACTTGAATCTACTATATGACCAACTACCATTTAGGTAATTAAAAACGCATATACGGTCATAAACATAATTAAGAGAATATAAATTGTAAATTACACGGTAGAAGTCTAATTTGTTCATACATAGTATGTATGTTCTCGTGGCTGCATTAACCCTATCACACTTTAGATAGTAATTTATACCCCAGAACTGTATAGCTTTATGCTTTACAATGTGCCTTCACATACATCTTTTTGTTGAGTTCTCAGCCATGATTCTGTGAGATGGGCAAGGCTAGTCAATATTCCCATTTGACAGATGAGAAAAGTCAATCTCAGGAAAATTACAGTGTTTTGCCGAATGTCCCACAGCTCACTGGCAGAGTCATGACTATAAGTCAAGTCTTCTACCTCCTAGGCAGGTGCTTCTGGCAGAGGTCCCACCTCCAGCTAGATCACATTTCCTGGGATGAGCTATCTCCATAACCCATGTGGTTTGGCCATCCCCAGACTGGCTGGCCTCGACTGGACTCACACAGCACAAGCTGACCACACCACAGATGACAGAAATGCTGCTTCTGTCTGCCTGAGACCAAATTCCCTTACAACACCCCACACACAACCCAACCTGGAGTCCAAAGGCCTTGGTGGGGTCCAGCCAGAGGAAAAGAGCTCAGTAATGAGTGGAGAGTAGGAGCCGCTTTTGACACTGGGAAGTTGGGAAATGACACTCTGGGCATCCCTGTCGAGTAACCACAAAAATGCCACGACAACAAAATATCTTCAAAAAAAGATGCAAAAAAAGAAAAGAAAACAATTCTATTGACACAGTGACAATGTGTATTGAGAGAAAGAGTGAAAACTTCAATCACTTTTTTCCATGAAATTCTTCAAATGAATTCCACAAATATCTTGAAATTTCTGGAAAGCTACTTTTTAAATCTCCAAATCTGTGGGGTGCCCGGGTGGCTCAGTTGGTTAAGCATCGCCCTGGGCTTAGGTCATAATCCCAGGGTCCTGGGATCTAGTCCCGCGTTGGGCTCCCTGCTCAGCGGGGAGTCTGCTTCTGCCTCTACCCTTCCCCCCTGCTCATGACCAGTCTCTCTCTCTCTCTTTCAAATAAATAAACAAAATCTTTTAAAAATACTAATAAATCTCCAAATCTGTATAGTAGAATGAATTTTTATTTTTCTTTTAGATAGTTTAACTTCATGTAAAATAAAGTCAATATAAAAAGGCAATTTTTTCAAATAAATTCTATGAAATGTATATATAATGAAAAATGTTTACTGCATACAACAGCTTGGTCAAATGCTTTATTTTCTGCTGTCTTTTTTGAGGGAAAGAGACAAAGATGATTTTTGCCAGCTTGAGGACACTAGAGAGGTGACAGCTCCTATAACAGACACAGTTACCAAATAGTCTACTGCACTTAAACAGACTAAGACCGGAAGTTAGGTAGAAGTTATTTGTAAGACTGGAAGAAAGTAAGTAACGAATGAACTTTTGAAACACTCCCTAGGTTTACTAGAGATTACCAAGGATTAGACAAGTTTATGTAAACTCACTGATTCTCAAAAGGTCAAGAAACAGGAAACTGAAAATTGGTAAAAAAAAAAAAAAAGTAGAGGTGGTGTCAGAAACCTTGATACATATGTGTGAATAGTTGATGGGGAAACATTCTAACTTTAAACAATGTGGAATAAAGTGGCGGAAATCATTTGAATGTTGACCAACCTACTCAAAAGTCATGTTCTGCCACATGACTTCATACAACAGATAATTCCCAAAAGGTTTCTTGAAAATTAAATAAAAATGTAAAAGCACTACAAGGTTATGAAAACAACAGGACACAAAATTACATATAAAGCATGGCCTAAATTTTGTAATTATATGTGTATGTAAAAAAAAGACTGAAGGGGAAATACCAAAATTGTGTAGCGCTTATCTCTGGAAATTGGGATTGCTGGTGGTATTTATTCTTTTCTTGTTATTTTCAGAATTTTTTAAAATAACCTACATAGGTCTGTGCTATTATAATAAATACGTGCAATTGATACTATAGGAAGAAAATAGCATTGTGGGTTCTTGTTATTTAGTTGAACCCCACAACCAACACATTTATAAAGATAACAATTCCTTTGTGTAGAACACAACAAACTTTCTAGTGCTTGTGTGTGGTAAGTTTGGATTTTGACTTCATATCCAGATACTTTTACTTAAAGCAGATAAATTGTCTACAGTGAAGATGCAATGAGTGCTAGGTTTGTAATACTTTTTCTTCATAGTTACCAAGGATTAAGGAGGAGGGACACCTAAATGTCTCACCTATATGTTATGCATTTTATCAAAGTAAATATCATATGTAAGATGTACTTATAGAGATATATTTCTATATATTCCTCAAATAAAAATGTAATGTTAGGATGATTTAAACATCAGGCATTATTTAAAAGTAACAAAATGACAAAATGTCATCAAGACTCCTCCGGAACTCTTGAAGTAATTTTCCTTACAGGAATCATTCACTTTACAATTGAAGGAGCTCTTCAATTCCACCTGAGGTTAACGATTTGCATCTTTTTCGTTCAAGACAGAGAACCACAGGGGAAAATTCATTTAGCTGTCTCTGCAGTGTCAGCCTGTCCAGACTCAGCAGAAGATCACCCAATCAAATTAGATCAGGAAGGGAGCAGCATATACTTTTAAAGGCTTTTGAAAGGTCTCAAAATTTTAAATCAGAGGTGAATGATGGGATGCAGAAAGCCTGCCCAACACTTTCCAATTATTATTTATACTTATAATATATATATAAATACTTATAACAAGTATTTTCCAATTAAAGACATCGTGAACTAGAATCAGGTATTTGCAGTTTTGACTGCTGGCACAGGGAGAATGAACGAACAGACCTGACCTGGTCTAAAAGCAAAGTGTCCACCCCTCTGGGTCCCTCAAAGAGATGGCAGTCTCACTCACTAATGAACAGATGGCTCACTGAGGGCCAGGGGGTCCCTTGGTGCACCTGCAGGTTACAGAGCTACCCTTCGCTTGAGGAGACAGGCACAGAGATTTTTCTGCTGATTTATATCAGTTTCTGCTCTCAAAACAAGACAGAAGGCAGCTGTTTGGGAGAAGGCCCTATCTGAGGAGCAACCATGATGCACAGTGTTGGTGTTGGCACCGCAAAGAATAAAACATGCATCCAGCGCGGTTATCATAACAAGCAGAGAATCAGCAATGGAAACCATGCCAAAAGAAAAGGCAAATCCTTTGATTTCTGTCCACCCTTCCCCACGCTGTCACAAAATCTCATAAAAGTAATTCATCTTGGATTGTGCATCCTTTCTGATAGTGTTTCTGGTCTTTATGAAAGAGCTTGGGGATTTGCAACCTTTCAGGAGTGCCTTTTTATCCTCACATTTTTCTGATTTCTGCTCCACTCCGCTCCATGGTGTACCTGCTCGTGTCTGAACGTTCTCCCTGGCCCTTTTGGTTCCCTTAAAATAAATATGACTTCTCCTCATTCCGTCCTCCTTTTCCTTCCGGGATATGGCTGGCTGCCAGAAAGTCAAGGGTTGAGATCAAAGGGAGGTTGCTCCTACGCAAGAGAAAACACAGACTGTCAGCTGTACTCTCTCCTGATCTACCAGACATGTGATTCAGAAGGGGGCAGCGAAGATTTAGGGATGTTTCCCACCTCTTAAAGGTCTGAGTAAATGAGGCTGGCTGCCAACAGAGGGAAGGAAACGATTTTCTGTTGAGATTTATGATCTGAGTCTAGCACAGCCTTCTGGAAAGTTACTAAAACACTGGGTGTGAATCTCCCCCTCAGAGATTTCTGTATTTCCTTTTGATAAATAAGCAAACAAAAAAATCAGAAACTCAATCCCACAGGATCCCCCTCATTACACCTCTGCAGCAAAACGAGAAGCAATAAAGCCACTCCAAAAGAGTCTTTCCCGAAGCCCTGAGATTCCCAGTGTTGTGTTTATTCTTATCTGTAGGAGTTCCACTTTCTGTAAAAGGGTCTCACCCAGAGATCTCTTCTAAATCACATGTGTCTTAATTTTAGGAGCTGGGACACAGTGTTCCCTGTCGTACATCTAAGACAAAGTATTTCTATCCCTGGGTCTTCTTCAGTTTAAGAATCTTGAAGGAGGGAGAGAGAGAGAGTAAGGGAGGGAGGGAGGGAAAAAGGGAGAGAGACAGATTGGCAATGAATCAATACACAAATATATTGAAAAATGATGATCCACGTCTACTCAAAATTGGCCCAAATTTAGGAAGCCACAACACATGCCCCGTGCAGAGAGATACTGTTAAAACGAAGTACACATCGGAGGGCATGAAATAAAACCAACCCATGCTTCCAGCTCAATTTGGAAGAGCAACTTCTCCAAACTATCTTCCTGCCTCTTACTGACCTACTCTATAGTCAATTGTCAACTGTGTTTCTAAAGAAATGTTGTGGGGAAACAAAATCAATCCTCACTGAAAAATAAGGAAGTAACTGCTTCAAATAGGTAATTTGTCTCAGCTAAGTAACTTACGGATATCTTAGTCTTTCAATTATTTAACTGACAGCTGCAGTACTCAGGATATTGGGGATATTGAAGATGCTACTGTTGACACATATGTGACAAGACAGCTTATTCTCAGCTAAGGATCTCAGGCTGTTCCTATACTGAACAAACATCGACAACTGGAATTGAACATACAGCTTTACGCTAACAGACCAAACAAATATTGGCAACATTGATCCTTATATTCTTTAGAGCTTGAGGATATTAATCAAAATTTCAGAAAATAGACTTATTCTGTAAAACCAAATTATTTATTTTCAGACAAGGTTTTAAGCCATTCATGGGCTTCTTTTTTTTTTTTTTAAGATTTTATTCATTTAGAGAGTGAGAGAGAGAGTGAGCAGGGGGAGGAGGAGAATCTCCAGCAGACTCCGCGCTGAGTGCTGAGCCCGAGACAGGGCGTGATCCCACAACCCTGAGATCATGACCTGAGCTGAAATCAAGAGTCAGATGCTTAACTGACTGAGCCACCCAGGCACCCCACTCACGGGCTTCTTATTCTCAGGGCCAGGAACCTAATTTCATAATGACTGGTAGCCCTTAGGACATAGTAGTTAAACAACTGTCAAAAACAAGTGGTATATTTGTTGTCTTTTTTAAAAATTTATTTTCAGTAAAAAAAAAAAATGTTTGAATTAAAAATGATCTGGGGGTGCCTGGGTGGCTCAGTCGGTTAAGTATCTGCCTTCGGCTCAGGTCATGAACTCCGGGTCCTGGGATTGAGCCCTGCCTGGGGTTCCCTGCTCAGCAGGGAGTCTGCTTCTCCCTCTCCCTCTGCCCCTTCCCCCTGTTTATGCTCTCCCTTGATCTCTCTCTCCATCTCAAATAAATAAAGAAAATCTTTTTAAAAAAATGATCCATTAACTGAAAACATATTTTGTAAATACCATTTAATTCATCTTAAAATATTGGAAAAAAAACAATTTTGAAGTTAAAAAAAATTTCAAACTCAATGATGAATTTATTCCATGCACAGGAATGCTCCTCCTTGTCATGTCATTGCCACACTATGCTCATTTCGTGTTTCTTTAAAATTTTATTGTGTTGTGATAAAATACACATAATATAAAATTTGCCATTTATTCATTAAGTGTACAATTCAGTGACATTTAGTACATTCACAGTGTTGGACAACCATCACCACTAACTAGTTCCAGAATATTTTCATCACCTCAAAAGGAAACCCTATTCTCATTAAGTAATCACTCCCCCTCCTCCCCCCATCCCTCAGGCCCTGGCAAACACTAATCTGCTTTCTCTGTGGACTTGTCTATTCCGGACATTTCATATAAATGGAATCATATGCTATATGGCCTTTTGTGTCCGGCATAAAAGCAGAATGTGCATATTTCAGTCTTGACAGCGAGCATCACTATCATTTTTGCCTTCACATTGAAATTCTAGATTTGATTTCCTCTGTGAATTACAGTCCTTCCCTGATTCCTGATATTTAATCCAGAACTTAAAAAATTTTGACAGGTTTCCGACTCATTCCAGAGCTGAGAACAATTTTGCTCAAGGTTTCAGAGCACAGGACTTCCTGCTTCCACCAGTAATATTACACCTAGATTTATACTTAGGTCTATTAGAATGCTTTTCAGTTGCAAGTTGCGGAAAACCACCCAACTATCGGTACATTAAACAATAAGGTGTTTATTATCCCACATAACGAACAAACAAAAAAATCCAAAGGCAAGGTGGATTCAGGACAGTTCAGTACTTCAGTGTATGAGTTTCTTTTAACTTTCTGCTCTGTCATCCTCAGCTTGTTGGGACCGCCCACCCACCCTTCTCCTCCCACCAGTGGTGACCAGATGGCCACAGCAGCTGCCGAGGTCATCTCTTCACAGAGCTTGTCCAGAAGCAGAAAAGGACAGTTATTCCTCTCATCTCAATTTCTATTAGGGTGGGAGAACTTTCTCAAAATCCTCCCGGCAGATTCCCCCTCATGTCCCATTGACCAGTTATGTCACAAGACCATACCTCTACCTGGGGTGGGCAAGAGCAGTGGGCTTGCCATGCCAACGCTCACTCCTGGGACAGGGGAGGGCCCACAAAGTACATGGCCACCAAATACCTCAACATAATGGGGTTCAGTTAGTGAGGAAGGCTCGGGAAATGATAAACTGATAGGCTACCTGCATTGTCTGCCTTGGTATTTGTGTTGGTTTCAAATCAATTACTTTTCCAATCTCGTGATCTGAATGGTTCCCTGAGGTTGTGTAGTCTGTGACATCAGATCTGAGTAACTTGGTTGACCAGGCATTCATTAAAAGAGGTTGTTAAGAATGAACTGTCAGGGCTCCTGGGTGACTCAGTCGTTAAGCGTCTGCCTTCAGCTCAGGTCGTGATCCCAGGGTCCTGGGATCGAGCCCCGCATCAGGCTCCCTGCTCGGCGGGAAGCCTGCTTCTCCCTCTCCCGCTCCCCCTGCTTGTGTTCCCTCTCTCACTGTGTCTCTGTCAAATAAATAAGTAAAATCTTTAAAAAAAAAAAAAAAAGAATGAACTGTCAAAACTCACATTTTACTTAGCTTGATAGCTGGTTAACAGAAAATAACAGACGTTTTTGCAACATCAACTTGGCAGAAACAAGACTAGAATTGCTATGTGATAGCACTACGTGGTGAAAAAGGCGATATTTTGAAAAGTTTCCTTTCCATAACAGTGTTGCACAGGTGCCCTGGATTATTTACTCACCATTCAAAGGTTATTCTAACAGGTTGTATTCCACTGATCAGCAACTGAATCAATACTTTCCACCACCCAGGTCACTACTTTTGTCAGGAACTAGAGCAAACCCACCAGTGAGTGTCATGTAGATGGAGCCCTATGGGGACAAATAAATCTAGAAGCCCATCAATTACAGTGATGGCTACGAGGGAGAAGAGCATAGATCACTCACAATTCAAAGGGAAAAACAAAGCACAACCCAAAATGGGAGTTGTCCTCTTCCTCCTCATCCTGCGGGGAGAGAAGCCTTAGGAAATTTGAGGAACTCTTTAGCCAAGAGAGTAATGAGGCATAAATCCTGCCAATAGATAGTGAGAAGCCCGGCTCAGGAAGTAACGCCATTAACCAAAGGACCCTCCAGTGCTGGGGACAGTGATTAATGGTCTAAACTTGACACCGTGACTTGGAAAGGTTTGCACCATTGATTTCCACTCTTAGGAGTGATTTGCAGAAACTGGAAACAATTTTGGTGGCCATTGTCACCGTCTTGCCAGTTGCCTTTGCTCAGCATCTAGCTCAGGGAGCAAGAAGAGAGTTGTTTATAACCTTTTCTCTCGGGACTTAAGAACCTGGGACTGTTATCTATGCAGTTGGTGTCTGCTGGCTTCCCTCTAAAACTGGAGGATGGGTTGTTAATGTTACAATTTATGGAGTGCTTATCAACGTACGTCAGCTTGCAGATGGCTCCAGGCAAAGAACTTCACTCTTATCAGAGACCATTCTCTTCGGCTGTCATTTGTCGGTCTTGGATATTAACACGGAGCACTGTTGTCGCACACTTGGAATGAGAACAACAAAAATCTTGCAGACTGCCTTTTGGGAGCTGAGTTTCTGTCACCTCCTCAGAAGTCTGTCACGTCTCTTTATCACTAAGCTATACATCTCACATATTTCCCAGAACACAGGAGAATTAAACAGGAAGACCAGCCACTCTTTAGGACTCACAGAGCCTTCAAGGAGGAATGTGGGAGTTTTTTCCCTCAGTCTAAAATAGAAAAGTACAGAAAGGGCAGGAATCCACTGGTTGGTTATTCAGTAACCTGTTAGGGCACAGATGAGTAAGTAATTTGGTTGCTGGAAGAGAAAGCCAGAGGGGAAGCTATCAATTGTTCCAGCAACACTGTCCATGGACACATTTTCCGCATTTTTATGACTTTTTAAAAATAAGCATCCCAGAGGTCCACTGTGATTCCAATTTTTTCTTTAAAGTAGTTATCAAAAAACTACAATCGTTCCAATGTTGCTGCCATTCTTAAAACATTTTTGGAACTGTCCCCTCAGAGCCACCCACACGTAGGAAAATTAGGCTCATCACTTTACACCTGTATTTCATTTAAGGAATAAAATAGAATTCTTCACCTTATACACCCACTTGATTTACAAGTCTTGTTCCTGAATGACATTGCTCCACCAGTGGAACCTCTGAAAGGCCAATATTTGACCCATAAAGAATATTCGATTAGCACAGTTGTTGAGCGCTATTTTTAAGGGAGTTCTAAAGGTGTTCTCGGCAATAGGAGGAGCACAGGAATTGCTTAAAAAGGAACAATAGACCCCAAAGGCAATCACTTGTGCTAAGCCCCGTGCCAGCAAGCCAAGACTTAATACTTAACCTACTGCAATTTTAGCTTCTCCCAGAGGTGGAATTTTTAACCAGTCTGGAATTTTCTGATCAACACTATATAGTAAGGTAGTCTGCATGATAGACCTCAGCCCTTTCCCCAAAGGAAGATGACCTGCCTAAAATAATCCTTTCTTTTGTTTATGACTTCCTTGGCCCTGCCCTCTTTTGCCTAGAAAACCCTTCTTTTCGTACAGCCTCTGGCAGCTCCTTTCTACTTGCTAGATGAGAAACTGTCCCATTCAGGATTCTTAGAATAAAGCCAATTAGATCTTCAAATTTACCCGCTGAATTTTGTTTTTTTAACAGATTAAAGACACAGTGTTAATTTTTATATATATTTGTTTAAAAAACATTAATTCATTGCTATGACACCATCGAGTTATATTAAGAGGCTAACTGCTATTAAAATCACTACATCATACACCTGTAACTAATATCACACTGCATGTTAACTGGAATTAAAATTCAAAATTTTAAAAATATCTCTTTCTCACTGCTACCAACTGTCCCCATCCTGCCATCATAAACAAACCAAAGTCAAATATTTCTACAGGTTGACAATACTGATGAAATCACTGTACTATTAGAATTTTCTCCCGCTTCTTGCTTGCAAACATCTTTACATTAACAAGAAATGTGCAAGTGCTAGGTAAAAACAGCATAACAATAGCTGAATCAGAGAAAGAAGCTATTAGGAAAATCACAAAAAGTTTATTGGTATTAAGCATCTATGTAATATGCAGTATAAGTCGGGTTGAGTGTTGGAAGTCTACAAGTCAGACATTTAATCCTGACTCTGCCACCACTAGACGTGTAAACTGCCAAGTCACTAAGCCTCTCTAAGTGTTAATTTCCTCACCTACAAAATGGAGATAAAAGCAAGTAGTTCTCCCGACCTCATACTGGGAGGACTACATGCAATATTGCATGTAGAGCCCCTGCATCACCTGGGCACGTGAATGCTCAAGAAATCTTGGTTATTTTTCTATTGGTCCACAGAAATCTGAAATTCTGAATGGAACACCCTTCTGATAGATGACTGTATTCCTTACTAGCCTATACTGTGATAAACTGAGTTATAAAATCAAAATTTAAGAAATCTGGAAAGAGATTTTTTAATCTTTCTTAAGACTCTATGTTTTCCTCCTAGGAATTCCCTTTCAACCAACTAAAGTGGTTGCCAGCACAAAACGGCACTTTCTTGGCGTGCAATGCACCGTTTGTCATGCCCACTCAATCCAAGAGTCAGTCTAATTTACAACACGGACTCGTCAAACACCTGAGAATCCACAGGGACATCTAATTCATCATAAAGAAATAGAAACATCACATACTGTTGGTCACTAGCTGCCTAGATGATACAGAAATCAAATAAGACTGAAACCAGGAGACATTAAATCTACTATTTAGTAAAACAGTACTATCTACTATTTGTGTTGAAATTACGACAGGAATACACCTGGATGGCTCAGTCAGTGAAGTGTCTGCCTTCAGCTCGGGTCATGATCCCAGAGCCATTCCAATTGCCTTTGCCCGGCATCTAGCTCAGGGAGCAAGAAGAGAGTTGTTCATAACCTTTTATCTCGGGACTTAAGAACCTGGGACTGTTATCTATGCAGTTGGTGTCTGCTGGCTTCCCTCTGAAACTGGAGGATGGGTTGTTAATATTACAATTTATGGAGTGCTTATCACTTGCAGGGAGCCTGCTTGCGCGCTCGTGTGCTTGCTCGCTCTCTGACAAATAAGCAAAATCTTAAAAAAAAAAAAAAGAAGTATACACATATTCCATGTGCAAAGAAAAGCGCGAGAAGATGCTGTACTCTCCAGCCAAAAGAATAACCACAGTATGCATCCATTCTACACCTAAGATGTGGTTATTTGGGTTAGGACATAGGTTTGGCTGCTATAAGAGAGAGGTCTGAAACAACCAAGGCTTTATTTTTTTTTTTAAAGATTTTTTTTTATTTATTTACTCATGAGAGACAGAGAGAGAGAGAAGCAAAGGGAGAAGCAGGCTCCCAAGGAGCAGGGAGCCCGATGCGGGATTCGATCCCAGGACCCTGGGATCATGACCTGAGCCGAAGGCAGACGCTTAACCATCTGAGCCACCCAGGCGCCCACAACCAAGGCTTTAAAAAGCTAGTAGGTTAGGGGCGCCTGGGTGGCTCCGTTGGTTTGGCGTCCGACTCTTGGTTTCAGCTCAGATCTTGATCTCAGGGTTGTGAGATCGAGCCCCACATCAGGCTCCGAGGTCAGCACAGGAGTCAGCTCTGGATTCTTTCCTCTGCCCTCTCCCCACCCACCCCCAGACACATGTGTACTCTCTTCTCTCTCTCTCAAAATAATAATAAGCTAGCAGGTTATTTCTCTCTCACATAGTCAAGGAAGGCAATCCAGGGCCAGAATGGCAGCCACAGAATCATCAAGGGTCCAAGTTATTCTTTCTTGTGCTCTGAATCCTCAAAATGATTTCCATCTCTTCGTTCAAGTTGGTGGCTCTATCACGTCTGCATTTTAGTTTATAGAAAAGAGGGCAAGAGAAAGCCATGCCCTTCCCTTTAAGGGAAAACCCAAGAGGTACAAAGAGGGAAGCTGCACACCTCCCTTCCATTTGTCAACCACCAGCCTGAATTGGTCACGTGGCCACACCTTGCTACAAGGTCTTGGGTTCAGCCAGTAAGATGAGAAAAATCAGTATTAGGAGATAACTAGCAGTCTCTGCCACAGTGGGGTGCATTTATTTAGTTGAGGTGGCTTAGAAATAAACCATTCTTTAATAATACCATGAGTCACTGGTTCAAATGCTGCTCCATGTGAAGTCCTGTATAGAAAAGTCCCAGATTTCATAATTTCTATGCATTCCATAGTTTACCAAGCAGACATTAAGCCAGAAGTCATCTCTTAGTCTAGGATAGTCTGGTTGCTGTACATCTAGTTTGCCTCCACACTTCCAAAATTCTCTCTGCAAATACTTTAACCGGAGCTTAATTTCCTCTGTCTTTTAAGTCAGATATCTCCAGGGGCTATTACAGGAAAGTCAGCTTTGGTTGGGACAGCCCTCTGGAGTCCATCTGCATTTTTCAATAGCAATCACTGGATCTTCAATAAAGATTTTCATCACTGAATCACCCAAACATACAAACCCTTCAGCTTTTAAAATCAATATTGAAAATTAAATCAATTTGAGTAATAGGAACAGAATGCTATACCCAACTTAAAAGGAAGTTAGCACTTATTCTATATGTGTGTGTGTGTGTGTGTATTCTTATTTTGATTTTTTTTGTTTAAACCCTGTTATTTTTTAAAACTTTGACACCAGTACCTCCAAACACTGCTGCAACCACAGTCTTGCTGGTGAAGCCCTCCTGTGAGGCCTACACTCCTTTTTACCCTTCTCAATGTACCAGCTTTTAGCCCATGCCTTGCCCTGGTTTCTATTTAATTCACCGCCCCTTGGGATGCCTGGGTGGCTCAGTCAGTTAAATGTCCAACTCTTGATTTCAGCTCAGGTCATGATCTCAGGGTCCTGAGTTCAAGCCCCACATCAGGCTCCATGCTGAGCGTGGAGCCTGCTTGAGATTCTCTCCCTCCTTCTCCCTCTGCCCCTTCCCCCCCCCACCTACTCTCCCGTGTCCCTCCCCTCCTCGCTCAACAACAAAAAACATTTACTGCCCCATTCACAACTCATTTCAAGAGTCTGAGAATTGTTGGCCCTGAATTTGGAAAGAAGAGAGTGCTGTCTCTGAAAGCTGAGTGTGGAGCCAGTTGCTACTCTAGCATCTGTGAATGACCCTGCATTTGCCTTCAGTACACGCAGCAGATTTTGAATGGTGTCAAGCTGGGATTCCACACAATTGCATCAAGCTGAAATGGCCAAGAGGCTAAAACACTGTTCTCTTCTTCGGAGGGGGAAAAAAAAAAGCTGCAAAAGTTTTAGTAAATCTTTCTCCATGCCAATCTCTTTAAGAAGAAAAGAAAAAAGAAAGGGGCACCTGGCTGGCTCAGTCAGTTAAGCAGCCAGCTCCATCTCCGCTCAGGTCAGAAGCTGAGGGTTGTGAGATTAAGCCTGGCATCGAACTCCGTGCTGGTTGTGGAGTCTGCTTAAGATTCTCTCTCTCCCTCTTCTTCTGCACCCCCCACCAACCCTTGCTTGCACACTCTCTCTCTCTCTAAAAAAAAAAAAAAAAATGAATTAATTAATTTCAAAAAAAAAGAGATTCAAATCTAAATAGAGGTAAGAGATTAATGGCTTTGTAGGGGAGCATAGGGATGGGGGGTGATTTGACAGAAGACAGTAGAGCCTGCGGGGGGTAATCTAATACACAAGAACGATTGCCTTTTCTAGCACTTATTTACATAAGGTTGATTTCAAATACAGAAACGTTTCCAGGGAGGATTGACCCCAAAGTGACCTCCATTTTCCACACCTTGCATCTACACTTTGATCACCCAGGGAAATCCAGATCTCCCAGAGACTTCGAGGAAGGGCTCCTTGCATTCACATTGAAAAAATTATAGCAGTGGTATTAATAACATACCTTAGTACTCACCCCCGTAGTGCTGGAAGGAGGCAGAAGGGTGGCCCCAGCCCAGATGCTCGCACTCAAGTGGGGTACAGGAAAATGCATAAAATGGTCTTTTAAATCCAATTTAAAGTGCATTGTATCCTATTCCATAGTCCACAAAGGGAGGTAGGAGATCTGAAAATACCTTTTTTCACCCTTTCCCACAAGCCTCCCTTGCCCCCACCTTTTCTGCTGGCCCTCTCAGTAGGAGGCCTTCTCGCAGCTCCCGGGGTTCCGACCCCCAGGGTACAGCTCCTCTACCCCTATTAAGAGTGTCTGTACACTGCTGTTGTCACTGCCTCTGGGACTTTTACTGCTATACTACCGACTACTGTCTTTGTAATTCACTCTCATAGTCCGCTGCAGTCCCGGTGCTAAGCACTGCACTTACATTACCTCCTTTAATCCTCACAGATCCCTGTAAGTAGGTTCTGTTAGTACTCCTATTAGTCATGTGATGATATTGGTGCAGGAGGACTGAATGAACTTGCACGAGGTCATGCAGCTGATGAGGGGCAGAGGGGGGCTATGACAAATCAGAGAGGCTCCACCAACCAACAGCCCATAGGAAAGGAGCTGGTGAGGCTCCGACTCAGCAGATCAGATGTGTGTAATTGTTCTGTCGTGGAGAAACTTTAAGGATAGCCCTTCCCCTTGCTTATAACTCCTCGTCGTCACCTGCTGTGGCCGGATGACACTGAACTCTCTCACGTGTTGTTTACAAGCCCTGCGTGATTGGACCCCTGCGGCTCTGTCTAGCCAGACCTCCCAACGCTCCCTGCCTCGTCCTTTCCTTGTGCTCTAGCTACATTTGCCAAAATCCACTTGCTAGAGGCACTGGCTGAACTGTTGGCTTTGCACTTTTTTTTTTTTAAGTAGGCTCCATGCCCAGCGTGGAGCCCGACATGGGGCTTGAACTCACCACCCCGAGATCAAGACCTGAGCTGAGACCAAGAGTCGGTCGCCAGCCGACTGAGCCACCCAGGCGCCCCAGCTTTGCACTTCTATGTGCAGTCCTCCCATCAGATAGATTGCAAACTCCCAGAAAGCAGAGAACATGCCTTCAGTCAAGAAACTCATCAGTGACTAGTCTAATGGCAGCAGAGGGCACACGGGGATGAGGAACATGTGATGAGGGACTCAGACCCTCTGAGTAATAATCTGATGCCATCGGTGATGGAGAAAGTGGCAGTTCGAAGGCAGCACCTAAGAGGGGCCCCTCATGCAGGCTTACAAGACCCAGGAGGGCCTCCCTGAAGAAGGAATGAGTGACCAGAGACTTTTCGGTTGTATTAGGGTCGGTCAGGCTAAGGACAGCGGGGGCCAGGGGCAGGGGGCAGTGCTCTGGCTGAGGAAGAGCGCAGGGGAGGAGAGAGCCTGGCTGGCAGCAGAAACTCAAAGCGGTTCAATGAGGCAGGAATTACCAGGGGAGGCCTGTGGTGCATGGATCAGGGCATCAGGAAGTAGGGGAAGAACATGAAAGCCCTCAAACCAGAGTCTGCGCTTTATCCAATCAGCAGTGGGCCACCGCTAATATTAAAATGTCTTAGGCAGAGGGGCGACGTGACCGAATGGGCGTTTTTGAACAATCACCACGTTCTTTACTTCTTTCGCATTTTCCTACAAGCTACTCAATACAGTTCTCAGCATATGGGATCAAAGACACAGATGCTAAACACACTGAGATTTCCCAAGGAAAATTAAATTTTGTTCATTTTTTTCCTCAACTCTGGTTAGAAAGGGGCCAGAAAGTCCCTGTGGAAGAAACCCTCTCCTGCAGTCAAGCAAGGCTGCCTGAAGTCACGGCACCTGTCCTTAGGATACCATATTGTCTGTGGGACAAAAACAATCAGCTCTTTTGTGTTTAGGTTGAGTAAGGAAGGCGGCAGGGGAAAGTCAGTCTCTGAGGACACAGGCTTCAACAGGGTAGAATAATGACCTTATTGTAGGTGGTCCTTAATCAACCTTTTACATAAGGGTTCCGGAAAAGCGGGGGGCTCCCTGAGGAGGGAGATATGTAAATAACAGCCAACACTCACATAGAACTTACTCTGTGCCAGGACTCTACCTATAAAAGGACTACATATATACTAGCTCAGTTAATCCTAACAACCCTGTGACAGAGGGACCTTTATCAACCCCATTCTCTAGATATAGAAAGTAATGCACAGAGAGGTTAAATAACTTGCCCAGGTCACCCAGCTGATGAGTGCTGGGATTCAAGAGCCAACTGCACCTCTTATACCCCCAGCCTGGAGACCCTGCTACCCCTTCACCCCATCTCAGATCCAGCCTTCCCAGCAGAGCCACACCTCTAACATTCAGCCCCCCACCTCCAGGGGGGCCAAAATAGAGGATCCTTAATTCCCTGGTCTCTCTGTGATTCCAGAAGTGGGGCTATGGTCCCAGCTCCAGAGACAACCGGCATCCCGAGCTGGAGGAAAAGAAAGGCACTCCCCGGTTTAACTGATAAATTACTCATCTGACTTGTTCACCCCCTCATTCCAGGTTCTCTGTTCAAATGTCACTTCCTCCTAGCAGCCTTTCCTGGCTGCTTATCTAAAATACACACACACACACACACACACACACACACTCACACACACACAGATACACACATACACAGAGGCATGACTCTTTACTCTCAGACTCTGGTTTATTTTATTTCACAGCACCTATCACTAGCTCAATTTACATGATCTATTTATTTATGTAATTGCTTCCTTGGTTATTGTCTCTCTTACTATAATACTATATATATATAATCTGTATATTATGTATAAATAACATATAGTCATACATTTTATTATATTTTATATACACACACATTATTATTTATATAAATTATAATAACGTGTGTGCATATATAAAAATATAAATTCCATGATGGCAGGGACTTGGCCCTTCACTACCGTAGTCCTAGCTCCTAGAACACAGTCTGGCAACAAAAGGGAGCCACTCAAAAGATTTTTTTAAGTAACTAAGTAATTGAAAGGTGAATAAAATTATTATTGACCAACTTTGCAGCCTCACCTCTGCCGGGACTGCTTTCACCATGGAAACACCTCTCACCTCACCCCTTCTCACCTTTTTTTCTCTTACTTCCACACCCACAAGCTCTACTGGTGGGAAAAAGAAAAAACCCAAGTCTGTGCTGGTTTCCCAGGGCGGCACTTCTTCCTGTTCCGGGGGAGGGAAGCGTGTCCATTTTGGCAGGACTGGTTTTGTGATATGCTGCATATCTCAGTGGAACGGACTCCCGACACTTGGCCGACTTCCCCCCCGCCTCCGTCCCAGAAGTGAGCTCTGCGATCCCAGCACCACAAGGTGGGGCAAGGAACTCTATCATCTGGAGTTCTGTCCAGCTCATTGTTGAGAGTTTGTCTAACACTAAGTCAAGAGATTTGGGGAAGACACAAATAAAATGAGTGCAAACGCCAAGGGAAAGCAATTCTTCAGACATCTGTGAGAATGAAAACAAGCCTCCGTGGGATCTGGCCACAGCCGACTCCATGTCCTGTGGTGAACGAAAGACAACTCCCCAGGGCAGGAGAGGGTCTCCTGCCTCACCCTGCTGCCCCCCTCACCCTCTCCCCCCCCGCCCCAAAACCGCTCTCTGTCCATTGTCTTCTCGGTTCCTTCAGCCCAAGCAGAATTGCAGGAGGCCAAACAAGGCCAGAAAGTCTGGCCAGCTGGACTTTGTCCACAAAAGGAAATTTAGTGCCAAGTTCTAAAGTAAGGGAGGTATGCTTTTCAAATTGTCATTGTTTTTCTCATTCTGGACTCTCCTACAACAAATTTTGCTCCCTTAAAATGGAAAAACAGCAAGGCATTCTGTTCATGTAAATATTGGAACAAATGAGATGCTCCCAAGAAAAAAGAATCCCAATGGAAGAATTCAACCTGAAGGTGCTTCTTCAAGAACATTCAACATGTGAACATTAGGAAATCATAAGAAATATTCAGTACCAAGTCTGAATAATTACCTATAACACATGCTGGATGTGAATCACAGAACATTTTATGTAAATACAATGTTAATTCAGATAAATTTTTGTTTCTACCTCAAATGTTTTAGGCCAGAATTAACCAAATTACTTGCTCTGATTATCACTGCAGATGCTTACTGTGTACTTGAGGAAACTATTTTAACTCTACTACTGATATATCAAAAAAATGTTCTAAAGTCATTTGAGACATTTGGGCATGTTGCCTCACAATATTCTTCATTCACAAAATTCTTTTCTCTACGTAATAAGCTTTCTGTCACCAACAATATCTACTGAGCACCTCTCTCTGCAGAGCCACCTGCTCAACGCTTTTATCTCAGGTAACAACTGTTGAGGTCAGTGTGTCATAGAAGACTCAACTTGCTATAAAAATCCCCTTATGCGTTGTGTTCTCTTGGTTTGTGTCTCAGAATATTTTTATTTTGATTTATTTTGTATCACATGCCCTTGAAACACCAGATTTTCCCCAAAGCTTCAGCATGTCTCCAGGCTGGAATCCTTTCTCCATTTCCAAAGCTTTTTTTTTTTTAAAGATTTTATTTATTTATTTAACAGAGCAAGACACATCGAGAGAGGGAACACAAGCAGGGGGAGCGGGAGAGGGAGAAGCAGGCTTCCCGAGGAGCAGGGAGCCCGATGTGGGGCTCAATCACAAGACCCCGGGATCATGACCTGAGCCGAAGGCAGGTGCTTAACGACTGAGCCACCCAGGCACCCCTCCAAAGCTTTTTTAAACAACACGATAGGGACTACACTAAGAAATACTAAAATTGTCAACACCCTTTCAAAATGTGTATCTTCAAAATGGAGTGAATTAAGCAATCATCCTCATTCAAATTCAAAATATATAAATATAAAATATAAAAGTTTCTTCATACTGCAGTTTTGAAATATCAGCATTTCATGAAAATATTTGTGTCCAGAGATCTTATAAAACCGGGACTTATTTAGATATAGCAGATTTAGATTCACCCTTTCTTCTAAACTCACAGCAGCCTTAGCAGAGTTTCCATGTCTAGACACAACAGAATCATCGTTTTGTTCAATCTTAAGTTCTTTCTCCCCTGAAATCATTTGTCAGCAAGACGTGAAAAGGAGTCGGTTGCCAGCTCAGACAAACCATTCTGAGGGTTTCCATCTATCTTTCATTTTGCAACCAAGTGGCACAAATATTGGACATCTGATTCACCCACCACACTAATTTCTGGCACGCGCCCTGCACCAGCTGCCCACTGTGACTTTTGGTGAGAGTACTGATGAGCTCTGCATATACCCAGGGTTGAGAAGGGTACACAGAAACACGAATGACTGTGGCTAGGACCTCTTTAAAACTCTGGTCAGTGAAGTGTTTAAAACTATGATGATCCTAGACCAATTCTTTTGAAAATAAAATCATTTTGAACTTTGGGCTGAAGGGGGTATATTATTTTTTTATTAAGATTTTATTTATTTATCTGAGAGAGAAAGAGAGCGTGAGAGAGAGATCATGAGCAGGCGGGAGGGGTAGAGGGAGAAGCAGACTTCCCGCTGAGCAGGGAGCTGGATGTGGGACTAGATTCCAGGACCCTGGGATCATGATCTGAGTCGAAGGCAGATGCTTAACCGACTGAGCCACCCAGGCGTCCCTGGGGGGTATTTTAAATGAGGAAAAAGAAAAACTAAGGAAGCTGAACTAGACACAATAAAACAAGAGGGTGAAAAATAAGGGTTTTTTTTAATCCTTTTGTACTATCTGAGTTTCTTTTTATCACACGTGTGTTTTCCCAGGTAAAAAAGAACTAGAACTTTTAAGTCAACAATTTATCTTAATTGTTTTTGTTCAAGGGTTAGCAAAACAGAGCACACGTGTCCAAGTGGTCCATGAGAGGATGCTATTGGTGCAACCAAAGGCCAGCACTGAGCCACCCAGGCGCCCCTGATTTGCTATTCATTTTATCAGCCAACAACATCTATGTGTCAGGCTAGGAGGGAAGGTCTCATCCTAGAGAAGTTCATATGCTCGTGTGAAAGGTAGGCACGTCAGTAAATCATTGCTATTCCATGTGATAAATAGCTAAAATGGAGGGTTGTACAAGATACCACTATGTCCTTGAAGGATTTTTAAACACAAAATCTATGTAGTCAAAAGCTATGTAGGCGGAACCACGGAAAACCAGAACCTGGGAGACCAGAGGGGAGGCTCTGACACAGGCCGTACCATGGCTGATAAAGGTGGTGGAACAGGCAGAAAGATGCCAATCCTCCACCGGAGTAAGTTTTCTCAGACATATCAGATGATGTCCATCCGGTATGTGGAGAAAAAGAGAGTGCATGTTATCCTCCCGTGGCTAACCCCGAAAACAAAAGAATTCATATTATAATGTATGTGTATATTGGTATATTGTTAACCACTATCCTAAAAGATGATTCTGCTGAAGGTGCTATTAATGTTCAAGTGTGTCACTGAAAAAGCATGAAAAAATTATTATTTTAATGCAGCCTTACATCTGAAGTCTGTGTTCTGATCCTTTGCCATAAACACACTATCGTATTCACTGACAACCACCATTGTCAGGTTTTATCTGCTGTCCTTAATACTTAACACATCATCAGAATGTATTGAAAAGGGTCTCAGAATCAGGACTTCTTGGTTCTACTTCATGTGCTGCCTCTAATGAAGTACAGGATATTAAACTGGTCATCTCTCCTCTTACACCCTGGTTTTCCCAATGATGAATGATTCTGGGGCCCCTCTGAGCATCCAACTGGTCTTTCTTCTCCATCACCCGATGGAAATGGGCCCATTCAGTAAGTGTGCCCATTGTCTCCTTATTTCTCCATATCTATCAGTTGTGTGTAATTATAGACTGCTTACAGGCTAATGAGCCCATTGTGTTCAAAGATGGTTCATAACTACTATCTGTGAAGCTCTTCAACAATTTAGCAACTACAGCTTTAGAAAGCCCCAAATTTAATCATAAAAAAGTTACTTTCTCCATCCTGCAAAATATTTTCTTTGTGTGTCCATACATCCTCTTTTATCAGCCTCAAAGTAGAAAACAGTATATCTTCATCAATCAACCATCTAATTATTTACTGATCAATATTTGCATTTTGTTTTTAAAGGATATTTCAAATCCAAACTGAATTTAAACAAGATTAATAAAGACAATCAAAAGGATTATTTTTTTTAAAAAACTATGGCAAATAATGACTCGAATAGCGCTCCCCAGTCCTTCAAAATGCATTTACATTTAGGAAAACTTGCCATCACAGGGCAAAAAGCAAGGATTTTGCTGGGATTAACACACACCTCCCCCCACTCAACCACACCTGGTTTTATGAAGGGAATTTGTACTACACATGCATTTTACTCCCCAAACACCAACCCAAGGCTAACAAACATAAGAGAGAGCTTCTCCCCTTCTCTGTTTTTGTTTGCAGTGTTCATTTGAAATCCCTTAAATACTTAGACTAAGGGTGGAAGATGCCAGATTCCCGTCGAGATTTATGACTTTGTATCAAACTAAACCAGAAGCCCCTTCTCTTTTCTCTTTTTTGTTTCATTCAGTTCCTCAGATTCAGTTCCTCCATCCAGAATTCTATTTTATTCTATTTTTTTTAAGTAGGCTTCATGCCCAGCTTGGAGCCCATGAGATGGAGACCTGAGCTAAGAGTCACGCGCTTTACCCACTGAGCCACCCAGGCACACACCTCTGTCCAGAATTTAAAGAGAAAGGAGGATAAATAAGAAAATTTCAACAATATTATAAATCTTTTTTTTTTCCTGTAACATACTGTTCACCAAGACTGTGAATTTTAGAGACTGAGAATAATATGAAAAAAAGTCACAGCATTTACTTTGCTCTACTCATTTACTTTCACTCTACCTGTTTTGCCTTCTTCCACTTCAACCAAATAGCCTGGAAACATGGAAAGATATCTAGTTAACTTTTTAGTAATTAAATAGAACAAGAAAAGAGAATTTTTAAGTTTTCTAAACTCCAACTCTGAAAGTACTGAATGGATGAAAAATAAAATTAGATTACCAGTTGGAGAAGGAGCAGGGGCCTGCAGGACCTGAAGTACATGGAAAGTTGTTTGGGGTTAGAAGTTTTTTTTTTTAAGATTTTACTTATTTATTTGAGAGAGAGAGATAGAGCAAGCAAGAGAGCAGGAACGGGGGGGTGGGAATGGTAGGCAGGGAGAGAGGGAGAAGCAGACTCCCTGCTCTTCCTGCTGAGCGGGGAGCCCGATGCAGGGCTCGATCCCAGGACCCCAGGATCATGACCTGAGCTGAAGGCAGACGCTTAACCAACTGAGCCACCCAGGTGCCCCAGAAGTTATTATTTTGATGCAGTGAATGTCTCAATCAAATGACTCCCCTCTAAGATTGTTGTCAAATTCAGCTAAAGGGAAAAGTGAAAAATCACATAGACCATGCCCTGAGAATGCTGCTTCTCTTCGTGTGAACTGTGACCTTAGCCCTTGCAAGGAAGCATGATTCCTAGACTAGAAAGAGATCCTGAAAGGATGTACAGGAGCACTTTGTGAACTATGGGACCAAAACACTGGAACATAAACCTGATCGTGATGCGACATCAGTTTTCAGAAAATATGGAGACAAAGGAACAAGTGACACAATCAGCAAAATCCAGACTATGGGAAACTCTCTAGGACACGCAATCCGGTTTTTCAATAAATAAATATCCAAGAGGGGAGATAAAGACATGAGGGAAAGAATCCATAGATTAAAAGATGTTTAAAAGCAATATCAACAGGGAGCCTGGGTGGCTCAGTTGGTTAAGCGATTGCCTTCGGCTCAGGTCATGATCCTGGAGTCCCAGGATCGAGTCCCGCATTGGGCTCCCTGCTCAGCGGGGAGTCTGCTCCTCCCTCTGACTCCCCTCTCTCGTGCTCTCTCTATCTATCTCATTCTCTCTCTCAAATAAATAAATAAAATCTTTTTAAAAAATAAAAATAAATAAAAAATAAATAAAAGCTATATCAACAATCGCAGCTTATGCCTCTTACTTTGGACAGTGAGTGAAACAAAACATAAAAATGTTACGAGACAATTGTGAAAACTGGAACCCTGACTGGTTATTGATGTGCTTAAGGAAGGGCTGTTAATTTTTTTTTAAGTGTGAACATGGTATCAAGGTTTTGCTCAAAAGAAAGAATCCTGATCTTTTAGAGTAATATTCTGGAATGATAAGACTTGCTTCAAATAATCAGGGAGGCGTGTGTGGGTGGATAACGGTACAGAATTCAAGATAAACCATGAGTTAGTAATTGTTGAAATTGAATGACAGGAACATAAAAATTCATTATTCTATTCTGTTTTTGTAGATTTTTGAAATTTTCAATAAGAAAAAAGTTTAAAAAAAAATAAACAGCAATGAGATTGACAGTGTTGGGGAGGATGATGAGCAGCTAGTATTCCTGAGGACAGTAGGAGGAAGAAATGTTGCCATGACTTTGAAGAGCTCTTTGGCATCCTGAAGTAAAGTGCAATGTGTATACACCTACAACCCTACCATCTCACTCCCAGGTACTTAGAAAACAAACTCAGACAGGCTGAACTACCCTCTAAATGGCTTTTTAAACCCCCCCCCCGCCCATGGTTTTCTAATACTTTTAAATCACTGACTTCCATAAGAAATTGTACAAACTACATTGAATGAGGGAATCTGAAGCTCAACCAGTTGCAATGACTGTAGGCATTCTTTAGGTTCTGTTGTTGTTATAAAATACTTAAGGTGCATAAAACGTATAGGTTTAAAGGGCTATCTCACACATAAACAAGAACATGTGTTGTCTGTAATAGTGGAAAACTGGAAGCGATATAAATATGCATCAATAGATGAATGGTTTAAACAAGTGTGGAGAATTCGCTCAATGTGTGAATGTAAAAATGAATAAACTAGACATCAGCTTGGATTGTTTTCCAAAACAGATTGTTGAATGAAAAAAAGCAAGCTGCAAACAGAGTCAGTATGATAGATGACAAAGACATGAATGGAA
The DNA here is from genome assembly GCF_003265705.2 of Callorhinus ursinus. NCBI lineage: Eukaryota > Metazoa > Chordata > Mammalia > Carnivora > Otariidae > Callorhinus > Callorhinus ursinus. The sequence goes on from NW_027397098.1 coordinate 2,112,054, forward strand.
AAACTGGACTCCAAATACTAGGGAGGAGGGCAGTGAACGCACTTGGGAATAACACATAGAGTGTTCAAGGGTACCCTTGATGGGTCTGTTCTTAAGCTGAGTGTAGGCTCATATATGCTTGTTATATTATTATCTATCCTATTTGGTATCCCTGAAATATTTAATAAAAGAATAAATTGAACAAGATGATGCCTCTCAACCAGCTCCAGTGACAGGCCTGGGGTTAGCAGGAAAAATGTTGCAGCCAGCCGGCTCGTCACACGTTATTCTCTCATTAGAGAGAGTTCATCTTACTTCTTACAGTGTGAGTGATTTTTTAAAAATCAGAAAGCAGTTTTTTGGGAGTAAAAAGCCAATTTGCAGGGTAACACGACTTCTCTGGACTTTGTTGTTTTATGTGTGAAAAGAACAGTAAAGGATTTGTCATTTACTTCACCCACCCATCTGAACTATAAGACCTGGGGAAAAAAATCCCAGCAGAAGATCTTCAGAATTCTCAGATGAGGAGTATCAAAGATAAATGCCTAACGAATGGATCTTTTCACAATATGCCTATTTACTCAATGCACAGAATTTTAAAAAAGAAAATGACATTCAGAATCTTAGTTGGTACCTACCTAGAACTAGCTTAACAGATCTGGGGTTTCCTCCCAATGCCTTCTAAGCACATCCTCAGTTTCTGGTTAGTGTCTGGGAAAGCAACAATGCTGAAATCTGACAGAAAAGACAGTGTAGCAGCGCCATCTACTGAAACCTAGACAATTTCCCAAATAACCTAAGGCGTAAAAAAAAGGGGGGGGCGCTTTAAATCAAACAGGAAATAAAAGTGCGGTGCCTCAGAAAAACTTTTAAAATTAACGTATTTATTTTATTCTCTAACACTCACTGAAGTATTAAAGTGGAACATCTAACATAGCAACGCCGTGCAGGTTGCATTTCCAAAGGTGAGGTTTGCTTTGGTTTTTAAAGACCACTACTCTATTACTCACAAAAGGACAGTCTTAAAATAGCTTGCACTTCGGGGCGCCTGGGTGGCGCCGTCCTTAAGCGTCTGCCTTGGGCTCAGATCCTGATCCCGAGGTCCTGGGATCGAGCCCCACATCGGGCTCCCTGCTCGGCGGGAAGCCTGCTTCTCCCTCTCCCACTTCCCCTGCTTGTGTTCCCTCACTCGCTGTGTCTCTCTCTGTCAAATGAATAAATAAAATCTTAAAAAAAAAAAGCTTGCACTTCAGAACTGTGCAGTGTCCCCCGTCGGTTCTGGAAGCTGCTGCGGAATCTCAGGCCCCAGCACACCACTTGGTCCTGAAATGGAAAGGGATTCTGAGGCGCCTGCCTAGAAAAGCATGCCTTGGGATAAAGTTGCCCCAGGCCCTAATCTCCTTATAACTTCAGCCTGTTTCAGAATGAAAGTTCTTCAAATATCTGTCAGCCCATTTGTAGTGCTCTTTCCTGAGGCATTTCCTTTACAGAGCGGGAACCTGTGAGAAACCTCGGGGTCCCCTCATAGCGTAACTGCAATACCCCACTTCTCCAACCCAGCCTGCAGGTGCTGCGTGCAATCAGAAAGCCAGGGGCCACGGGATCTACACAAGCTCCAGGGCGCGCCTTACAACCCGGTTTGCTCCTGCCAAAACCAGACCAGAGCAGTCGGAGCCACCATGGACCCCCACCCTCGATCTTCCACTGACTTTCCCCTTGATTATAACGCGGAGACTCACGCCGGGGCGCAAGTAAAGCACAGGCTGTCTGAAGCTGCATGTTCCGTCCACTGCGCCTGCGCGCCCTCCGGGTCCTTCCCCGACCCTGTGTGTTTCGACGTCACCGCGCTCCCACCTCAGCTCCTTCAAAAACTTCCCAGTGTCCTTTGGGGTGCAGCCTGGTACCCTGTCCCTAGGGCTGTCCCCCCCTCCTACCCGGGCACGAGCTGGCAATAAACAACCCCCGTGCGGCCTTGTGTGTTTCTACCCAGAATCAAAGAACCCCGAGGTCGGAAACAGTGCGCACTATGCCCGAGTGGGTCCCCAAATGGCAGGTCACGTCACCTGTCCAAACAGTAAATGCTCCATCTCTGAAAAGGAATGGTGAGTCCTCACGAAGACGTTTTTCGGCTTGCCTGCGACAATTCTAAGAAAGGAAAACTCTCGTGCTCAGTCTGTGAAGGCTGGGGGAGCAGCAGCACCACGTGGCGAAGCTGTCCGTGAAGAGGGCGGTGGTCCTTCCCCTGCAGCCCCCTCTGGCCTCTGCCCAGGCCAGGAACAGAGGCTGCTGCTGCTGACGATGATGATGGCTTTGTTCCTAGCGAGTGTCAGGGGGAGGAGTCCTGGCCACAGCTGGGAAAGAGAAGAGGAGTCATTTGGTGAGGAAAATTTAAGTTGTCCCTTGCAAGACTGTCCTGAGCCTTTTAGTTACCGAGCTAATCAGTGACCCTCCAATGGCAGGTGTCAGCAGTGGGTCTTAGAGACGGAGGGAAGACTCCTTGGAAACGTGGTGATCCTAATGTGCAGCCATCGGTGAGACCATAGTCTACTTAATCCATTCAGTTTCTGATTATTTGCTTGTTTCCAGTTTGGGGTCATTATAAATAATCTGTGAACATCCTTGCACATGTCTTATGTTGCTCATATGGACACACTTTGCATGGGACCATGCCTAGGAGTAGAATTTCTGGGTCACAGATGGCGTGATATTAAAATTTATTTCTTGACCAACAAATTGGTTTAATAAATTGGTAGACCTATAAAAAGATTTTGATTCAAAACTGATTTTCAAAAATAAAATCCCTTCTAAAATAATGAAGTAGCTATGACTATGTACATGAAAGTAAAATCTTAAAAAACATTCATATTGATAATTGGCGTATATATTTTTAAATAGAATAACTATGCTTGGTACATAGTCACATATATAAATTAGTTTTAGCCACCTCTAGTATTTTTTGTGGGAACATTTTTTTTTTAGTTTTTTTTTAAGATTTTACTTTGAAGTAATCTCTATACCCGGGGGGGGGGGCTCGAACTTACAACCCCAAGATTAAGAGCTCCTCTGACTGAGCCAGCCAGGCACCACAGAACATGTACTTTAATACGGTCTTATCAATACGTTTGGTAAAACTGCCTACCAAATTTCATCAAAGTTGCATTTAATGCTAAAATAACTGTGATGGTTGATACCTTCCATGGGCTCTTCTCTATGGAATGTATCTGTAATGCAAATGATCCATCTGCACCTTCCAAAGTACCTTGTAACATCAGAGCAAAGTCTGCTAAATGAAGGATAATCTCAATTCTAGTTCTTTTCATATAGAACCGTGTAAGTATTTATGCCCAATATTTTCCACAGATGCTGTCTTTTTGTCTCTATTCAGAATATAATTTTCTTCAGCAAATACTCCTATAAGCAAAACTTATAAAGTAAGTTGTCCATTTAAAATTTTTTCAGGGGCACCTGGGTGGCTCAATCTTTAAGCGTCTGCCTTCAGCTCAGGTCATGATCCCAGGGTCGTGGGATCGAGCCCCGCATCGGGCTCCGTGCTCGGCGGGAAGCCTGCCTCTCCCTCTCCCATTCCCCTTGCTTGTGTTCCCTCTCTCGCTGTCTCTCTCTCCATCAAATAAATAAATAAAATCTTTAAAAATAAATAAATAAATAGAAAATAAAATTTTTTCAGACATTTTGCCACATGTATTTGCAGCCAAATTAGAGGCCTTCTCAATGCCATTCATTTCTGGTTAGAATACAAATATGGCTACTTAAAAGTAAGAACCCTATCAAACATGCCAACATGATTCAAACTACTATTCTAAAATTAAATCTGGTACAATATTTGAGTTCTCATCATTTAATTTGTTCAACCCCCCTCCCGACCCCCAGTTGCTTTAATAGGGATAAATTTCAATACCTTACTGATTACAAGCTTGGTGTTCAGTAATTCAAATTGGTGAAAATTTCAAAAGCTGCATTTTTTTTGGTACTTAATTTTTTAACATTTTGGTTAAGATTCTCAATAGGTTCTGGAAAAACTCAACCAAAATATAGAGGGTCGTTTCCCAATACCATTATGGGGCATTAGGCATATTAATGAAGTAATATTCAAATACTTAAATACTTTTTTAACATTTTATTTAGGGATGCCTGGGTGGCTTAGTCGGTTAGGCATCTGCCTTCGGCTGAGGTCGTAATCCTGCGGTCCCGGGGTTGAGCCCCGTATCAGGCTCCCTGCTCAGCGGAGAGTCTGCTTCTCCCTCTGTTCCTCACCCTGCTCATGCTCTCTCTCTCTCTCAAATAAATGAATAAAATCCTTTAAAAGAAAGATCTTATTTATTTTAGAGAAAGAAAGAGCACAAATGAGGGCAGGGACATGAGGAGAGGGAAAGAGAGAGAATCCCAAGCAGACTCAGTGCTCAGTGCAGAGTCCAACTTGGGGCTCCATCCCTTGACCCCAAGATCATGACCTGAGCCGAAATCAAGAGTCAGCCGTTCAACCGACTGAGCCACCTACAAGCCCCAATTATTAATCAGGTTTTAAAAGTTTTTAAGTATTGGGGCACCTGGGTGGCTCAGTCAGTTGAGCGGCTGACTCTTGATTTTGGCTCAGGTCATGATCTTGGGGTCATGAGATCAAGCCCCGCGTGGGGCTCACCTGCTTAAGATTCTCCCCCACTCCCTCTGCCCCTCACCCCACTTGCGCGAGCTCTCTCTCTCTCAAAAACAAAAAATATCAGTAGCATTAAGTACTTCCATAATGTTGTGCAAACATCAGCACTATTTTCAGAACTTTTTCATCATCTCAAACTAATGCACCCATTAAACGTTAACTCTCTAATTTCTCTCCCCCCACCCCGTGCCTGGTAACCACCATTCTTTCTGTCCGTATGACTTTGCCTACTGTAGGTACCTCGTTTAAGTAGAATCATGCAAGATTTGTCCTTTTGTGTTTGGTTTATTTATCAATTTAATGCTAATGTTTTTTGAAGCTCATCCATGTTACAGCATGTATCAGAATTTCATTCCCTTTTAAAGCTGAATAATACTCCATTAGATAGATATAGATCTATAGAGACAGAGACATTGGTATAGATATACAGGTATCACACTTTGTTCATCTTTTCATCCACTGATGAACATTTGGGTTGTTTCCACCTTTTGACTGTTACGAGTAATGCTGCTGGCACATTGGTTTACAAGTATCTGAGTGTTTGCTTTCAGTTCTTTGGGGTACATACCTAGGAGGGGAATTATTGGATCATTTGGTAATTCTGTACTTAATTTTTTGAGGAACTGTCATACTGTTTTCCATAGCAGCTGCACCATTTTACAGGATTCCAGTTTCTTCACATCCTCACCAACACTTGTTCTCTCCTCCTCCGCCCCTCCCCGTCTCCTCCTCCCCCTCCCCGTCTCCTCCT
>NW_027397098.1:2117555-2127684 GCF_003265705.2 Callorhinus ursinus
CTCCTCCTCCCCCTTCCCCTCCTCCCCCTTCCCCTCCTCCTCCCCCTTCTTCTTTTTCTTTGTAATAGCCATCTGAGTGGGTGTGAAGTGGATCTTGTGGTTTCGATTTTCATTTTTCTAATGACTAATGGTGTTAAGTATCTTTTCATATGCTTATTGGCCATTTCTATACCTTCTTTGGAGAAATATCTATACACGTCCCTTTTGGCCCATTTTTTTTTTAACATATAATGTATTATTTGTTTCAGAGGTACAGATCTGTGATTCAACAGTCTTGCACAATTCACAGCGCTCACCATAGCACATGCCCTCCCCAATGTCCATCACCCAGCCATCCCATCCCTCCCACCCCCTACCACTCCAGCAACCCTCAGTTTGTTTCCTGAGATTGAGAATCTCTTATGGTTTGTCTACCTCTCTGGTTTTGTCTTCTTTCATTTTTCCGTCCCTTCCCCTATGATCCTCTGTCTTGTTTCTCAAATTCCTCATATCAGTGAGATCATACGATAATTGTTTTCCTCTGATTGACTTACTTCGCTTAGCATAATACCTTCTAGTTGCATCCACATCATTGCAAATGGCAAGATTTCGGGGTTTTTTGATGGCTGCATAATATTCCATTGTGTGTGTGTACATATATACACACACACACACCCCACATCTTCTTTATCCATTCATCTGTCGATGGACATCTTGGCTCTTTCCATAGTTTGGCTATTGTGGACATTGCTGCTATAAACATTGGGGTTTTTGTGCCCCTTCGGATCACTACATTTGTATCTTTGGGGTAAATACCCAGTATTTACCCGCATCCTCATCAACATCTGTCATTTCCTGATTTGTTAATTTTAGCCATTCTGACTGGTGTGAGGTGGTATCTCGTTGTGGTTTTGATTTGTATTTCCCTGATGTCATTTGGCCCATTTTTTAATTGGGTTGTTTGCTTCTTTGTTGTTAAATTGTAAGAATTCTTTTCTTAAAAGATTTTACTTTTTTATTTGGGAGAGAGAGTGCGCACATACAGTGGGGAGGGGCAGAGGGAGAGGAAGAAGTAGACTTCCCACTGAGCAGGGAGCCTGAGTCCAGGCTGGATCCCAGGACGCTGGGATCATAACCTAAGCTGAATGTAGATGCTTAACCAACTGAGCCACCCAGGTGCCCAATTTTTAAGAATTCTTTATATATTCTGGATATTAGTCTCTCGTCAGGCATATGATTTTCAAATATTTTCTCCCATTCTGTGTGTTGTCTTTTCACTCTTTTGATACTGTCCTTTGATGTACAAAAGAGTAGCACATTTTCTGACATACTAACAAATTGTTTGTGTGCAACAACCAATTCCAACTACATTTCTCCTCCACAGATTTCTTAATTTTAAAAGAGTATTGTTTTTACCTCAATGTACTACTCTACCAATATTTGTGTTTGTATCATCACTATAAAATATTATCTTTAGCATTGAATGTTTTAAGTGAATCTGTAGTAGCATTCACCATCGTGCCATACATTTTCCCTTTGAAGGAATGAATTTTAAAAGCTTTACTTTCATTCCATGAATTACAGATAAAAATTCAGCCATGTTTATAAAGTGATTTTCTATTTCAAGCATCAATGACAGTACTATAAACCATAATAACTTAGCTGTTTGAAAAGTTCTTGTTCTGCTAATGGAGTGAACACACTGACAGCTATCACTTTGCTTTTTGTGTTTGCACAAGAGAAGTTGAAATTTAAAAATGAGCAAAATTAATTGCAGTGGTCATTTGATCTTAATGAAAAGCCACGCTTCATGGAGAGCTATGTAAGCCCACGTTTTGTAGCTGCTTACAGCCTTCCTAAAGCTGCTATACCTTAATGTATTTGTGGACATTTCTTCAGTTCACTTGTGCCTTCTGCTTTTCAGGCAGTTAGTGATAACCCTTTGCCCCATGATGAATAATAGTTAATACCAACAAGTATTTTGTAAAAATAACATATTTGCCATCTTCCATAAGAAAACTAAACTACTTAATTTTTATTATATATGTACTTCCACTCACTTCAGCTCATTGCTTCCAAGAGAATTTATTGTGAAGAAGAAAAGCATTGCCAAATAAAACATAAATAAATGAACTATTATAGATTTACACCATACAATACATAACAAAACTACTATATTAAGAGCATTTGGACTAATCTCAATTCACTTTTTGACAGGACAGCTCAGCTTTTTCTTCTGCACACATTTCAAATACGTCTAACCTGTGGTTCCTCAACTTTCTCACGAACCATACCAGGTGGCCACTTACTGGCTTCGTGCCTCTAGCAAGCCAGCGCCTAGTGGCCAAGGCACCGTTGGTTGGTATTATACCAAATGGCCAGCAGGGGCAGCAGTGTCAAGAACTTCTTTTCACCACAATTCCAAGACTGGAAAAAGATAGCTAGCTGTCAATAGACTTTTGTGTTCCAGAATATCTGTTTTTAAATCAGTGAACATCTACATGCTCTCCATCAAAAGGAAATTTTAGTTAAGTGGCATCAGGAGATCATTGGGGAAAATAGAGTGTGTTATCTCTGGTTGCCTTTAAGATGTAACAATATGTTATATTATGAACTCTCTCTATTTACTGCATGTATGTCCCACTGAATAATACTAGACATGCTTCTGGTAAAAGTTGGAAGAATAAAGTAGAAGTTTCCTGCCTTATTTTTTCTTTTAAGATTTTATTCATTTATTTGAGAGAGAGAGCATGCAAGCAAGAGAGCACAAGCAGGGGGAGCAGCAGAAGGAAAGGGAAAAGCCGACTCCCCACTGAGCAGAGCCCAATACGCGGCTCCATTCCAGGACCCTGAGATCATGACCTGAGCCAAAGGCAGCTGCTTAACTGACTGAGTCACCCAGGTGCCTTTTTCTTGCCTTATTTTAGTGCAACTGTTAATGACACATTTTTTTGTTTAAAAGTGGAAAAGTTTAAGACAAATGCATTTTTAATTAAGCTTAAGACTAAAAGCATTCTGAGAAAATATGCATAAGCCAAAACTATTCAGAAGAAACCAGGACATGGTCACCTGCTCATAGAGAAAGACCGTGTTCTACTTCATTTTTTTAAAAGATTTATTTATTTATTTGAAAGAGAGTGAGCACACAGAGGGAGAGGGAGAAGCAGACTCTCTACTGATCAGGGAGCCCGATGCAGGGCTCGATCCCAGGACTCTGGGCTCATGACCTGAGCCGAAGGCAGATGCTTACCGACTGAACCACCCAGGCATCCAACCATGTTCTACTTTAGAAGACACTGGCAGTTTCCCAAAGTGATTGTTGGAATTTACAGCCCCACCAAGAGCATAGGAAAGGTGAGAGATATAATTATTCCACTCCTTTGTCAACATTTCAGACCTTTTGTCTTTTAAATTTTGACCATTTTGGTAGATATACAGTGGCACATTTTGGATTTACTTTTACTTTACCTGCTTAATGAGAAGAAACACATTTTTTTGACTATTTGAATATACTTTTTTTTTTGAGGTGCCTGCTCAAGCCCATTTGTCTTTTGGGTTCTGTGTGTATATGTGTATTTTTCTTACTGATTTGTAGTAGTTCTTGATATATTTGGTAAATAAGCCACTCATTAGTTACATGTGTTGTAAATATCTTGAGCTACTCTCAGGTTGCCTTTTTGGCCTCCAAATGTTTTCTTCTAGTGAATGAAAGTTCTTAATTTTAATGCAGTCAAATTTCCTCTTTAAGTAATCTTTCTTTATTCAAAGATCAAGAAGATATTATCCTATGTTATTGTCTTAAAGCTTTTTTTTTTTAACCTGTTCAATTTAGGTATACAATCCTACTGGAATTGATTTGGGGTTATAGTAAAACATAGGGGTATAGTAAGACCTAGAGTAAGACATTTATTTTTTGCTATACAGATATCTACTTGATTGAGTATCATTCTCAGAAAAGATTGTCCTTTTCCTACTGAATTCAGTGAAGATTCTGTCACAAATCAGATGACTCCATGTTTAGGTCTGTTTCTGGGCTCTATTCTGTACTCACCTGCTTGGCTCTCCCTATGCGAAGACAGCCCTCTGTCTCAGTACTATAACCTGGTAATAGTTTGGTTTCTGGTGGCATGAGTGTTCATATATGTTCTTCTTTTTAAAGACTGGCTTGGTGATTCTAGGTTCTTCGCATTTCCATATAAATGTTAGAATTAACTTGTTAATTTTATCCAAAACCAAACAAGCTCTGCTGAGATTTTGTTTGGGTTGCAGTGTATCTACGGATTAGTTTGGGATGAATTGACAACAATATTGACTGTTCAGACCAGGAACATGGCATATTCCTCTATTTATTCCAGGCCTCTTTAATTTCTCTCAGCAATACTTTATAGTTTTCAGTGCAGACATCATGCACATCTTTTGGAGTTATTCCAATATATTTTACATTCTTTGTGTTATTATAAATTTTATATTTAAATACAATCTTCTAATTGTTAATTGCTAGCAATAGAAATGCAATTGATATTTATATTCTGAATTTGTACCCACCAACCTTGTTAAAGTCACATAAGAACAATGTTTTGTTTATAGATACTTTTAGATTTTTCTATTCACATTATCACATAATATGTGAATAATGGCAGTTTACTTCTTTCTTTAAAATCTTTATACCTGTATTCCTTCTTTATACTTTACATATACCTTGTAACATTGGCCATGCCTTGAGTACAATGTCTATAGAAATGGTGTTAGTGGACAGGTCACCACAGGGGAAAGGCATTTGCTATTTCACTGTTAAGTACAGTGTTAGCTGTAGAGTTTTGTAGATACCTTTTACCAGATTAAGGAAGTATTCTACTCTTATTTTACTGAGAGTTTTTTAATCGTAAATGTTATCAAATGCTTTTTCTGTACATATTAAGATAGTGATGTGGTTTTTCTATTTAATTCTGTTATTTTAGTGAATTACATAGTTGGATTTTTTTAATTTTATGCCAATTTTGCATCCAAGAATAAATCTCACTTGGTCAAGATTTGTTCTTCTGTCTATAATTGGTTTCAATTTGGATATTTTTGCATCTGTGTTCATGAAAGGGATTAGTCTGTAATTGTCTTCTCTTCTAATATCCTTGCCATATTTTGCATCAAAGTTGTACCTAGTCTCATTTTTAAAAAAGGCAAAAATCATTCCCTCTTTTTCTATTCTCTAGTAGAGTTTGTGTAACATTAGTATTATCTGTTCCTTAAATGTTTAGAATAAGTCACTAGTAGAACCATATGGCTTGGATTTTTCTTTGTTGGGAGATTTTTTTTTTTAAGATTTTATTTGAATGAGAGAGAGAGCACGTGCATGAGCAGGGGGGAGGGGGAAGAGGGAGAGGGAGAAGCAGACTCCTCACTGAGCAGGGAGCCTGAAGCAGGGCTCCATCCCAGGACCCTGAGATCATGACCTGAGCTGACAGCAGACACCCAACTGACTGAGCCACCCAGGCGCCCCTATTGGGAGATTTTTAAATCTTAGATTCTAACCACTTAACATATATAATACTATTTACTTTTTCTATTGCTTATTCTGTCAGTTTGTGTAAGCAGGGTTTTTCAAGGTATTTGTTTTATTTTATTTGTTGAAATTTATTGGTAGAAAGTTGTTCATAATGTTCTCTTAGCATCTTTTTATTATTTGTAGGATCCATAATGATGTTCTCTTCTTATTTCTGATATTGATTGTGCCTTCTCCTTGTCTCTCCCATTTTTGTTTTTCTTGCTCTGTCTTGCCAAAGATTAATACATTTTATTGGTCTTTTTATTTTAGTGAAGTTCTGCTGGTAATTTCTATGAAAGTATCTTTTTCCTAACAATTTGAGGATATTTTTACTGAATATCGTGTTCTAGGTTTTCAGTTCTTTTCTTTCATCGCTAAGATGTCATTCCATTGAATGACGTCTTCATTGTTTCTGCTTTGAGGTCGGCTGTCAGTCTTGTTTCTTCTTTGAAAGTAGTATGTTTTATCGTCCTCCAGCTGCTTTTTGGAATTTCCCCTTGGCTTTGTTTTTTCAGCAGTTTTACTATGTTATGCCTACATGTGGTTTGTTTACATTTACCCTGATTGGGGATCATAATGCCTCTTGAGCCTGATTGTCTTTTTTCAGTAGGAACATAGAAATTTGTTTTGTTTTCTTTTAAATTATTCTGACTTTAAGGGTGATAATTAATTGAACATTTTTTTTCCATCTGTGAGTTTATGAAAAAATTCAGAATGTATACAATAATTAGAGACACAGAGATTAAAATATTAACTTTATTCCTAGTAAATCTGCAGTTGAAGAAAAAAACTAATCTCAGATTACAAGCAGATTTCTAATATTCCACCTGAAGTCTAGACCTCAGGGCAACTTTCCCAAGGGAGAATTTTCATTTGGAGACAAGGCATCTTTCCTCTGAATTGCTGCCTACCACTTATTGGAACATAACAGTAAAGAAAGAGGGAAATGATCTTGTAATCTAGAAAATAGATCATGTGTGCTTACCTCATGGAAAACTGAATCAGAAACCAATAAACTTACTTTGTGGGCAAATAAGCCAGAGAAAAAGAAGGAGCTAAGTTCCTACTTCCAGTGTCATCGACTAGATAAGCCACTTATTCCCTCAGGTGAAAGGAGAGGTAATAGTTCCTCCCATATTTTCCCTCCTAAGGGATCAAGTGAAAATCCCCCCACCTCCATGGGAACAGACTGCCCGAGATAAACATTTTCCTTAAAGTAAATGATAGGGACACTAGCATTTTTTGGTTTGGGGGGGTTTGTGTTTTTTGTGGCTTTTTTTTTTTCTTTTTAGTCTGATTCCCAATCCAAAAGTTTAATGAATCTTTTAGTACTATGCCTTAGATTATGTAGAAATTCCTAAAGAGGTAAGCACACATGCTTCTTCTAAGATTTGTTTAAAGTTTATTTATTTAAGCAATTTCTACACACAACAAGGGGCTCAAACTCATGACCCCAAGATCAAGAGCTGCATGCTCCACTGACTGAGCCAGCCAGGCACCCCTTCTTCTAAGATATTTTATCCTCACTGAATCTCTGTATATTTTCTTATATATCTAAAATTAAACTTCTGTAGACTTCTTCCAGTCCTCTACACCTATCTTTCCATGAGCATAACAAAAACCCATTAGTGAATGCAAGCAATCCTTAAATCTTTTCTCCTTAAAAGCCAGGAAAGGATGGAGAATTTCTAACAGGTATAAATTAATATCTTTAATGTCTCTTTTGTTATTTATAAATAAATGTTATATCCTTTATAACAAGCCCCTTTCAACCACACTGGAGTTTATGTTAATGTAATGATTTTTGGAAAGCCCCTAAGGTTGGGGGCTGGTTGCCAGGGGAAACAACCATGAATAGAGGCTTGAAATTTTTTTCTGTCCCACCCTCTGATTTCCAGGAGGGAAGAATGTCTGGAGGTTGAATCAATCACCAGTGGCCAATGATTTAATCAGTCATGCCTATGTAATGAAGATTCCATAAAAACCCCAAAGGACAGTGTCTGGGGAGCCTCCAGATTGGTGAACATGTGGAGATTCCAACAGAGTGGTGTACCTGGAGAGAGTATGGAAGCTCTGCACCCCTTTCCATATATCTCGCCTTATGCATCTCTTCTATTTGGCTGTTCCTGAGTCATATCCTTTTATAACAAACCAGTGATCTAGTAAGTAAAATGTTTCTCTGATTTCTGTGAGCCACTCTAGGAAATTAATCGAACTGAAGGAGGGGGTCTTTTGAATTTCCAGTCTGTGGCCAGATGGTCAGAAGCACAAGTGACCACCTGGACTTGGGACTGGCATCTGAATGGGGTGGGGGGGCCGTCTTGTAGGACCAAGCCCTTAACCTGTGGGATCTGATATTATCTCTAGGTAGACAGTGTCTTAATTCAGTTGAATTGCAGGACATCTAGTTGGTGCCTGAGAATCGTTTGCTGGTGGGGGGAGGGATACCTCTACATCAGAATTGGATACAGAACCCTCTTCTTGTACCATTTAGGAAAATTCAAACTTGTTTGGAGAGTGAAAATTTCAGGAAACAAGGTTTGGGGGATGGCAGCATAAACTGCCAAAACAACCATCTTGTGTTTTTTATTTTGTGTTTTCTAATTTGCTTTCTTTTATTCACAAATTACCAGTTGTGTGAGTAAATCAAAATAGGTTATTTTGATTTCATATAGAAAGAACTTAATGTAAATATTGAATCATCCAACAACACAACTAAGTCAATGCCACATTTTATAGTTAAATTATTCAATGAAAAAACTTGAGTAAGTTCTTGTTTTAAGAGAAAAACCCATGCTTTAATGTAGGAAATAACAGGAAATTCCCTGAAATAAAAAGTGTTTTGAGGAGCACACTGAATTCCCATGAGTCAATGGAAACATTTACTGTTTTCCAAAGTTAAAGTCTGCAGTTGTGCAGCAGGCCCTGTACTCTTCCTTAATACACAGATGCCAAAAAGGAGGAGGATCCGCAGTTAGTTCCCTTCCAGCTAGAATAAGAAATTATTCTAATATTAACAAGTAATTTTGCTTGTGATAGACTCTCCAAAGGAAATAAAGGTGGTTTACATAAGGAGAGCCATCAAAACAAAAGCATCCATTCAAGAGGAATCAGCAAGAATTTGAGCAGCTACTGAAACTATCAGCCAGTTCCAGCAGGAAATGTAAACAGTACTTTCTACTTTAGAAAAATACATCTTATCTCCGTGATTGTTCATCAAGACACGAAGCCAGCAACTGCTCAATATTCTGTTTCAGAGAGGCTAACGCAAGGGAGGTTCCACTTACAAACCTAGACAAGAGACCAGTAATCACGGGCCCCGACAGCTCAATTAAACGCTTCAAACCGTCGCAGGAATAATTTTCAGGTACTAGAAAGAGGAAGTTTACGCACCTGGAAAAGACGAAATAAAACTTAGAGAATTAAATGATCCTGTGCGTGCCATCCTAAATTCCTTAAATTTCATTTACATAAGAACCCTGTCAATTAACAATGGGGCGGAGGTCTGAGTGGGTATACAGGGAAATCTAAATCCTCGCCAGCTTGCTGGACGCCTTGAGGACCGGGACTTGTCTCATTCACCCCCAAGCACTCACACTGCTAGGCCTTCAAGATGTATTTCACTTAAAGTACATTAACCCGAATGGTATTTATAAGCTAAGATATGATTTTAAAAAGGACAGAAATTAATAATGATAATTTTCCTGTCCTTTTTAGTTGATCAAATTGGGGACCTTCTTTTGCATTATTCCTTTATTCCTTTTCTCTGACGCCAGGCACCTTGAGGAAAAAGAAGCTGTCTTATTTGTGTCATACCATCAGTCTAGCATAGGAAGAGTTCAATAACTACTTTTTAAATGAACGAATGAGTGAATGAATGATTCCTTAAATTCTCTCTTATTAGAAATTACCAATCTGTACTCCTGCAGAAAATCTGGTTAGGGAAATTGTGACAGGGGAACACGGAAGAATATAACCCAAAACCAGATGGGATAACAATAAGTAAACAAAATAAACTAAGCATGCACATCTTATCTCCACCTGGTACAAATTTAAAATCTTTATAAAACAGATATTCTGAGATGGACAAAATTGCAAAGAACCAATATAATAGTATCATTAGTCAACAAAGTATTTGCAAAAACATAGGGTCCAAACTCCATTAGTTCAAGTGTTAGGAGAAAGCATAAACCAGCTGAAGAAGCAGTCTAAATTCTCAGTGCAAAGCAAATGGCAAAGATAAGCAAAAATAAAAAGGGACTTATAGTCAAAATAATGATAATCTTACTATAGCTGCTACCCTTCCCTCAATACCTCTCATTTTCATCATTGATCCCTACATTTCCATCAACCTGGGAAAGATAATAACAAATCCTTTTTATTTCTTTTAAAGATTTTATTTATTTATTTATTTGACAGAGAGAGACAGCAAAAGAGGGAACACAAGCAGGGGGAGTGGGAGAGGGAGAAGCAGACCTCCCACCGAGCAGGGAGCCCGATGCGGGGCTCCATCCCAGGACCCTGGGACCATGACCTGAGCTGAAGGCAGACGCTTAACGACTGAGCCACCCAGGCGCCCCAAATCCTTTTTATTTTTGTTAAAGATTTTTT
>NW_027397098.1:2127784-2220160 GCF_003265705.2 Callorhinus ursinus
GTGTGTGTGTGTGTATGTGTGTTTCTTTGTTTTTTTTTTTCACATCTTTTGCCCATTTTTTATTTTTTATTTTATTTTTTTAATTTTTTTATTGTTATGTTAATCACCATATATTACATCATTAGTTTTTGGTGCAGTGTTCCATGATTCATTGTTTGTTCATAACACCCAGTGCTCCATGCAGAACGTGCCCTCCTCAATACCCACCACCAGGATAACCCATCCCCCTTCCCCCCTCCCCTCTAGAACCCTCAGTTTGTTTTTCAGAGTCCATCATCTCTCATGGTTCGTCTCCCCCTCTGACATACTCCCCTTTTCTTCCTCTCCTGTTATCTTCTTCTTTTTCTTTTTTCTTAAAATTTTATTCATTTATCTGAGAGAGAGAAGAGGAAGGGG
Organism: Callorhinus ursinus; assembly: GCF_003265705.2. Classification (NCBI taxonomy): domain Eukaryota; kingdom Metazoa; phylum Chordata; class Mammalia; order Carnivora; family Otariidae; genus Callorhinus; species Callorhinus ursinus. The sequence goes on from NW_027397098.1 coordinate 2,128,181, forward strand.
CAGAGGGAGAGGGAGAAGCAGACTCCCCTGTGAGCAGGGAGCCCGATGTAGGGCTCCATCCCAGGACCCTGGGATCATGACCTGAGCCACCCAGATGCCCCAACAAAAACTTTTTAATAGTTATTAGCAATTTGGCGATGGGTGTGAATCTTCCCAGTACCCTAAGAAGATGACGTCATTAATCCAGTTTTACAGATGAACAAGTTGACGTTCAAGAATTAAGTAACTTGAACCCAGGTCTGTCTGACTCCAAAGCTCAGGTTCTTTTTCTTTTTTTTACCTGAGATACAATTACATATAACATTGTGTGAGTTTAAGGTATACAACATGTTGATTTTATACATTTACATGTTGCGATATGATTAGCACTGCCGTTTCGCTAACACCTCTCTCACATCACATAGTTATCATTTCTTTTTTGTAGTGGGAACAATTAAGATCTAGTCTCCTAGCAACTTTGAAGTTTATGATACAGTATTGTTGACTATAATCACTATGCTGTGCATTAGCTCTCCAGGACTTGTCTACTAGGTGCAAGTAAGTACCCTCAAACATCTCCCCAGTTCCTCCACCCCAAGGCCCCGGTAACCACCACTCTGCTCTGTTTTTGAGTTCAGCTTTTTAAATATTCTTCATATAAGTGATATCAGACACTGTCTTTTTCTGTGTGCCCTATTTCATTTAGTATAATGCCTTCAGGGTCCATCCATGTTGTTGCAAATGGCAGGGTTTCCTTTTTTTCTCATGGCTGAGTAATATGCCATTATGTATATATTTATAGTAATATATATATAGTAAGATGCCATTATATATGTGTGTGTGTGTGTGTGTGTGTGTGTATTCCACATTTTTTTAATCCATTCCTCCCTTGACAGACATTTAGGTTGTTTCTATATCTAGGCTATTGTGAATAATACTACAGTGAACGTGGGGGTGTAGATATCTCTTTAATATTCTCTTTTCCTTTAGATACATACCCAGAAGTGGCATTGCTAGATCATATGGTAGTTCTTTTTTTCTTTTTAAAGATTTTATTTATTCATTTGAGACACAGAGATACAGAGAGAGAGAGAAAGCATGAGCAGGGAGAGAGGCAGAGGGAGAGGGAGAAGCAGGCTCCTCACTGAGCCAGGAACCCGATGTGGGGCTCGATCCCAGGACCCTGGGATCATGACCTGAGCCGAAGGCAGACGCTTAACCATCTGAGCCACCCAGGTGTCCCTAGGTCATATGGTAGTTCTATTTTTAATTTTTTTTGAGGAACCTCCATACTGTTTTCCATAGTTAAAGCCCATGTTCTTTCTTAATGACCATCTTAAAATGCCCTATAGTCCAGGTTGCTTGTTGACATCTCAAGCTCAATGTGCTTTTGTAATCCTATAAAAAATAATAGTACCTTAAGAGACAAGAGATTGGCTTATCTTCTGATACTGATTTCTTGCTTGTCTTTGTTTTGTTACTAAATCTAAAGAAAGAGGATACTGACAATCACCCTTTATCAAAATATTATGAGATAAAAATGAAATAACATATGTAATTCCATTAGCCTGATTTTTTTTTGAAGATTTATTTATTTTAGAGAGAGAGACTGGGCGTGCACAGTGGGGGGGGGGCAGAGGGAGATGGGGAGAATCTCAAGCAGACTCCCCACCGAGCACAGAGTCCAACGTGGAGCTCTATCTCAGGACCCTGAGAGCATGACCTGAGCCGAAATCAGGAGTCAGACACTTAACTGACTGAGCCCACCCAGGCGCGCTCCCCCCAATGGTTACTGACTTATCACCATGGTACAGTCAACTCAGACCTCAGGAGTTTAAATAAACTGTGACCCCAAATTTTGAAAAATCTTTTATTCTAGCTAAGGAGGCCAGAGAGGCAGGATATCATTTAATAATTGCTAAGCAATTCAATATAGCCTGTAAATACTGTGTTCTTTTGCTAGAAAGCAGGGTCCATGAAGGCTTGTTCACTGTGTATCCCCAGCAGCTGGAATGGAGCAAGGCATGTAATCAAGCCTCCATAAATATTTGTTAAAGGAACAATAGTGGATTAGTCTATTCAGACTTGAGTTAATGCACTTTGGGGACAAAATGCTATTAACATTTATTTTTAGAATCTTAAAAAAAAAGACATTCCCCTGTGCTTGACCCTTTCTGATCGAACTGCCCTCCTTGTATATATTCTCAATTTCTGGGTCAACATGTTAGGAAGTCTATGGTGTCCATAAACATGCAAACATCAGAATTTCAAAAATAATATATCTAAGGAGTAGAACTTTAGCTTCTGGAAATACGGTGTGGACAGGATGGCCTGAAATCTTCACACCAAAAATGCTAGGTCAAATATTTTATTTTTTTAAGATTTTTTAATTATTTATTTGACAGAGAGGGAGAGAGAGAGCACAAGCAGGGGGAGCGGCAGGCAGAGGGAGAGGGAGAAGCAGGCTCCCCGGGGAGCAGGAAGCCCAATGCAGGGCTCGATCCTAGGACCCTGAGATCATGACCTGAGCTGAAGGCAGACGCTTAACTGAGTCACCCAGGCGCCCCTAGGTCAAATATTTTAAAATCACTCTTTACATGCATAAATGAACTTAAAAGATAGTGAGGTAAATTCGAAGACCAAGAACAAAGCAGGAACACAAGTCTATTTAGCGTATGTGGATGCTGAAGCCACCTGTTACATTAGGGCACCTACTGATGATAGGTGACTCAGAGCACAGAAGATGAGTATCAAAGTCAGGAGCTCATGCAGGACAGGAAGTCAGATGACAACTGTCCCCTCTCCCTCCTCAAAGATTATGCAGTGCTGTAGCCATAGAGAAAGCATCAACGAGAAAAGGCATTGTCTTGGCGGGGGCAATAGAGAGGAAACGTGACTGAAACTGAGGAGGGAGGGAGCTGCCCCAATCATTGTGTCCACAGGAAGCCCTGCACAAAGGTCTGGGACATAAATTCACTCTATTTGCAGTCTGGGAAACCACAAGCCACGAATTTCCTTCTAAAAAAGTCACCAGCAGAAGCAAGTGTAATTCTTCTCTGGAGGGTTGGACTTTCAACCCATTTTGACACCCAAGAGATCACAATCTGAGACTCTATTTTACAAGCAGTTTAACTCGCCTGAATGGATTAGGTCTTCCAGTATGGCCTGAACCATGGCTGACCTCATTTGGCCACGGTTGACCACTCTGGATCTCCTGGAAAAACACAGAAGCAGCTGAATCCCAAGCTGTAATGGATTTTCTTAATTCCTTGATTTCTAGAAGAATTGCTAGTGGCAACTGTCATTCTGCAGGCAAGTTGCTGTCTCCTGAGGGCTCTGTAGATCCATTTACAATCAATGTTTTAAAAATCAAGTTACATCATTAATATGTCTTTTGTTTTAAATGTGTACCCCTGTGAGAGAGAGATTGATTAAACTCTGCTAAAGCGAAAGGAGCCAAGGAAAACAGATGGCATGTCTTCTTCCTATGTCCTTTATCTTTTTCCTGGAAATCTGGATTGGGAAAAAAATTGTAGTTTTTGCTACATGGTTATGATTTTGTCATCTTGTGCTAGTGAGTTTTTATTTTTTACTTTTTCCCTTCACGCTTAAGGAATAGAGGTATCCTCTGTTCAGTATTATAAGCAGATCGAGGATAGTGATTTGGGATTCAGTAGCATCTGTTCCTCCAAAGGCCCTGATAGGAACTTTGGGGTCCCACATGAGTCAGTGACAATGGTAAGCTTGGATATACCCTTGTGGATGTGTGGGGGGCTTTAGCTCAGTCAAGTGGAATGAGAGAGCAAGAAGGACCTGGTCCAGTGGCCTGTTCCATAAACACATTACAGGTGGGGTCCCAAGGCTCCAGGGTTTGACAAAATTTTTGTGAACTGTAAAACAAAGGCAGAATTTCAAATACCAAATTTTAGATATGTAGCCAATAAACATTTCTGTATATCACAAGATTTTTTTTTTTTTTAAGTAGGCTCCATGCCAGACATGGTACCCAACACAGGGCTCAAACTCATGACCCTGAGATCAAGACCTGAGCTGAGATCAAGAGTTCACACTTAACTGACTGAACCACCCAGGCACCCCCACAAGATTTTTTTTGTTTTAAGCAACATCTTAGGGTTTCGTTTGGCTACAGAAGAGATTGAGGCTCACTGTAGAAAATTTAGAAAATTCAGAGAAAATATAAATGAAAAAATTTGTGACCTAAGGCGCACAGAATGGGATTGATTAATCCTTGGTTCCTGATATAGATGCTCATCATCAGTCTAGCACAACCTGCTTGTATTTATTATTTTTAATAATATAATAATATGTAATAAAAGTAATAACATGTATATGTGTATTATACATATATATATATATGTAGATATAAACATACACATACACACATTGTGATGGCTAATTTTATGTGTCAACTTGGCTGGACCACAAAATGACCAGATATTTGGTCAGACATTATTCTGGGGTGTTTCTATGAGAGTGGTTTTTTGTTTGTTTGTTTTTAAAGATTTTATTTATTTATTTGTCAGAGGGAGAGAGAGAGTACAAGCAGGGGGAGCAGCAGGGAGAGGGAGAAGCAGGCTCCTTGCTGAGCAAAGAGCCTGATACGGGGCTCAATCCCAGGACACTGGGATCATGACCTGCGCCAAAGGCAGATGCTTAACCAACTGAGCCACCCAGGCATCCCATTGAGAGTGTTTTTGGATGAAATTAACATTTACAGTGGTGGAGTTTGAGTAAAGCACACTGCCCTCCCTAATGTGGGTGGGCCACATCTAATCAGTTGAGGGCCTGAATAGAACAAAAGCCTGACCCTCCCTCCAGGAAGAGGGAATTCTCCAGCAGACTGTCTTCAGCCTTAAACTGGAACCTTAGCTCTCCTGGGTCTCCAAACTGTGGCCCACCCTGTAGATTTTGGACTTACTAACCTTCATAATCACATGAACCAATTTCTTATAATAAATCTTTTTCTGTATATACACATCTCTTGGTCCTGTAGAACCCTGACTCTGTAGGACCCTGACTAATCACACATATATACTTCTAATATTATTTTGGTATTGTTAAATGTAAAAAAGGAATTCATATTTAGCACAATCTTCTTTAACTTGATTTTTCACTGAATACAATATTACTAAAATTTAGCCATATTGTTACATGTCTTTTTTTAAATTTTTTATTTTAGAGACTGAAAGAGAGAGCGAAAGCGTGTGGGTAGAGGGGAGGTGCAGAGGGGGTGGTGCAGAAGGGGAGGGAGATAGAATCTTGAGCACACCCCATGCTGAGTGAGCTCAGTCTCATGACCCTGAGATCATGGCCTGAGCCAAAACCAAAAGTCGGATGAATAACTGACTAAGCCACCAAGGCACCCCATTACTCTTATGGTAGTTCATTTTGACTACATTATGATGGTCCACCCTCTGGGATCTATAGCTTATGCACCCATTCTCTTGTTGATAGGCACGGGGTTGACTCCAGTTGTTTGCTATGAAATAATTTTTTTAATTAAAAATAGTATTATGATATCTTTATTCCAACCACTGCAGATGGTTACTAACATTTTGGTATGTATTCTTTTAGACCTTGCTATATAAATTTCTTTATACAGTTAGCATTCTTATTGCTTTCCCAAAAAGTGGACCTAATTTATAGTTCTGTGATCAGAAGGTAGAAGGGCCCATTCACAGCAAAAGGACTACCTTAATTTTAAATCTATGACAACCTGATAAGCAAACAAAGACATCATGTTATTTTTAAATTTGTTTCCTTGATTACTAGCCAATAAACGTTATTTCCCAGGTGACTTTAAGTTTAATTTTCCTCAAACAACAGGAACCATAAAAAGCCAGCAATTTTTGCTTTTAAAAAAGTACCCGTTTTAGTGGGGTATTTGTATACGTTCCAATCATTGTGTTAGTTTGGTGGAATAAATTTCATGAGCATCTTAGTTCAGCTCAGTATTTCAGTGCTATACAAATGGCCTACAAGAAATAATGGTCCTACTTATGGGATCATGCTTCATGTCAACAATTTTTTTTCTCCCAAATCACCTTCAAGATGGTGAAAAAGATTAGCCATGGAAACACTTTTTAAGCCTACACCAATCGAACCTCTCCAAGAAGTAAAATTTTATTTCCCCATTGATGCCGTCATTTCAGAAATTTTGCTGAGTGTAAATATAAACAAACAAACAAATCCCCCATACTCACCACCAAGAGGTAGCCACATGATCTTATTTTTATATTTGCTTTTATTCTTTTCTAAATATTTTTGCGTAGTTGAAATGTTCAGAACTTGGTTGCTGGTAAGGGCATGGGAACCAGTTCTTTCTGCAATTTTAGTCACACAGAAATATTAATATTTATGTAATAAAATTTATTAAACTTTTCCTTTTTTCAGAGTTTTGCCATATATGAAGAAGGCCTTTTCCCTCAGCCTATCACCCTTACTCTCCCAAAATTATAAAAACGCAACTATTTTTCCCCCTAGTATTTATCTGGTTTGGTTTGTTTGGGGGTGGTTTTTTTACTCTTTTTTTTTTTTTTAACTTTTTAAGTAGGCTCCATGCCCAGTGTGAAGCCTAACGCAGGGCTTGAACTTATGACCTGATATCAAGACCTGAGCTGAGATCAAGAATCGGATGCTTAACCGACTGAGCCACCTAGGTGCCCCTCTCTGTTTTTTTAAATTTAATCTTCCTTATTTCCTATAACACAATGGGAACTTTAGAAGACCAACCCCATGGTAGACCATGTACAGTGACAGTTAATTTTTCAGCCCAGTCAGAAAATAAATTGTTTAGGTGAGCATATATTACACAAAACTGAAAGTCATTTCTATTTCTCAAGTAGTTTTCCTAGAAAACTGTTTAAAACATCAATGCTCCCTTAGGAAACAAAAACACTCTAAATAAATTAACCTTTTCTTGGTCCTAGGATCATCACTATATGTGCATTACATGTATACATATATGTGTATATATACATATACATGTAAATAAATATATAGATAGCTAGATGATTTTACGGTGCTAAAAGAGGGATTAACATATAGTTTGGAGACAGTGGAAGCCACCCCCAGCCACAGACCAGACTGCTGCTACTAGTTAGTAGGAGGTTTTTACTGGTTTTACTTCTTTTTCTCCCACTATCCCATCAACTTCAACTTCCCCCTCATTAGTAGGTCCCCTTTGCTTTCCTTCTGTATAGATGGATTCTTTCTGGAAGTAAACATTCCCAGGGCCTTGTATATGCAAAATCAGTCAGTTTCTTATACAAATTAGTGAGCTTTTTATTTCTTTATAACAGGGGAATGTGCCTGTTTTCAGATAGCTGTTTCCACCAACCATTTGAAAGACCCTTAGGCTTAGGCTTTGGGGTTGCAGAGAATTGGGCATTAATGGTGGGGTGAGGTGAGGTAGCACACTACAGAATGGTGAATAGGTGTGCTGTGTTTTCTCTTATTGATGCTTGGACCACTTGCACCGAGCCCAATGGTTGGCACATAGTAAAACTTCAATAAATGTTGAATGAATTGAGTAGGTAAAATTATATATCCCGGGAAGAATCATTTTCTTCTTTTTCTAAAATTCCTGCTGGTCCATAAAATAGGCAATTCTTCCAAGCTCCCCCCTCCTCAACTTCCCAGGGAGGTGGGGAGAAAGTTGTTGCTTGCTGTTCACTTCTCACTGGCTCTTCACTCCGGCTGGTGAGGCGGGGGGGAGTCTGAGGTATTGTTTCACATTCACTTCCTGAGAATGGACTCTGTGAAAGTGGACCCTCAAAGGCACATCTCCCTGGCTTTTTCTTGGGCAGCTCTTCTCTGCAAGGTGCACTTACCCACCTATTAGTCCTGCTTTGTCCAGTCAGAATGCACCACTGAGTACACTCACCCCTGTGGGCAGGTGCATCATTCCACCCTCTGCCTAAGATCGCATGAGTGTTTTCAACTTAGGGAAGTAACAGCAAGAAGCCCACCTGGCCAGAGATCCAAGCACAGCAGTAAAGCTCATGTATTGGTCCCTGCCCTTCTCTGTGTATATTCTGAATTTCAGAGCCCAGAGAAGAGAGTGACATCATTAACTGGGTTCTTCAACCCTATTCAGAGAAATAGCTAGCAACTGTAAATGCCAGAGAGGAGATGAACAGAATGTGTTTGTACTACAAATGAAGGAAAAGGCAGAGCATGAGGGAGGAAAACAATGAGTTAGTCCCTCAGGAAGACTGTCTTCTGGTGAATTCTTGTGGCTTTCCCAGGCTGGGCCAAAAGAAACTGCTTCATGATAATTCAGTCCCTTCCCCCATCTTTCCCCGCATTTTCCCTCCTCCCCCAGATGCATAGAGAATTTCTCAAAGTTCTGGTTGTGATCATTTCTCCCTGGGAGATGTGGAAGGGAGAACAAATGTCAGTTTTTAAAATGTGTTTATATATTATGAGTTAAAAAAATGAAATTCAACCCAACTTTTCTGGTCATTGCTGGCCTGCTCCATAAGTGTTTTAGTTCTCAAAATTACTACATTTTACCTCTTAATCAAGGTAAAGAAGGTGTTATGCTTATTATTATCAATATTATTGTTAAAGGAAGAGGTTGATAAAGAAGGCAAAAATTAAGTATGCCTTTGTTCTTAATATTGGAGACAAACCAGACTGGTGGCAAGCAGGCCCTGAATTCTGATATCATGGGTGAGACTGGCCACAGTTTTGGACCACCGTGGAAGATACACACAAGACTCTAGCTCTTGGTTTTCACCTGCAGAACAAGCATGGAGCAGGGCCATCCTGGCTGCTACTCTGATCTTCCTGCTCATTGAGATCATCGTGCTCACCTGGCTCCTGATGGCTATATGCATCCACCTGGCCTCTCTAACGTCAGTGTCTCACCATCCCCGTCATGTCAGAAAGCCCAGATCTTTGAAAGCATCTTGTCCATCTGGCCTGTGCCTAAAGAGGACAACCAATCACTGAGCTTCACTGGGGCCACTCTGGACAATAAATTCCTTTCCACTCTGTTGGATGGAATGTCCTTCAGACTCCCCTATACAACTGGTTTCTCTGGTAGAGTTTCCATGGAGAGATACCAGCCAGAATAGAGAGGAGTGGGCCACTTTTCCAAACTCAGAGCATCCGGAGAAAGATGAGGATTCAAGATTCACAGGGGCATCAACACAGATGTTCCCATCCTATTTGTCAGGGTACCATTCTTCCCCAGGTGACCCAGCAATGTATCCACCAAAGTAGAAGTTGAGACTGCCACCAGGTGACCTTTGGTTCCTTATGCCTCTGAATAAACAGATGAAGTGTTTGGCAGGTGATTGATCCTGATTGCCAAGGAGAATTGAGTTAACACTATGCAGTGCAGGTAAGGAAGAGTATGTCTAGGAAGAGGAGGTCCCTTAGGGTGTCTCTTCATACCACCATGTTGAGTGACAAAATTCAACTGAAAATTACAACAGTATTTGTCTTTCTATGTCTGAATCTTACTTTTTTGTGAAAAAAAAGTTCAAAAACTGTGTTAGCTAATTCTAAGGTGGTAATCATATTGCAGTATATAAGTGTATCGAGTCAACATGTTGTGCACCTTAAAACTTATACAATGTTATATGTCAATTATATCTCAATAAAGCTGAGGGGGGAAATAATATAATGATGATGAAAAAAGAAAAAAAAAAGGAAATTACAAAAGGAGGGGAAGATGGAGGAATAGAGGACCCTAAACTCGCCTTCCCCCCACAGATATAACTGGATGACACTCACATCAGGGTAAATAATGACCCAGAAAATGACCCAATGACTGGTAGAATGAACTCCAGAATGAAAGGTAGAGAAGAGGCCACACTGAAGAAGATAGGAAAGGCAAAGACACAATTTGAGACCTAAACAGAGTCTGGCGGTCTGTGGGCAGTAGCGATCCAGGAGTGCAGTGAAGAGTGACAGATGATTGCATTGGGGACCCTACGTGGGGAAGACATCCCCCATAATATTTGGCTTTGAAAGTAAGAGGGGCTGAATTTCGTGAGTTCTTACAACCAGCAGGACTTAGGGCCTGGAATTCTAGAGATCAGCAGGCTCTGCTCTGGGACAGTCCCAAGGGCATTAGGAAGCTGCGTCTCCACCCTTAAAGAGGCAGCATGCCTAACAGCCTGAGAAGATACAATATAGAACCAGCAGTTTGGAGGATGCCCAGGGCACACAGGAGGGAGGGTGATTTGCTCATCACAGAGCACGTCCCAGAGAGATAGGGATCTCAGAGACACCCCTGCAGGAACAAAGGAGGTGGCCAGTGCCATTTCCCTCCCCCTAGCAGGGACACACGAGCACCTGTGGGGACTAGCACTGCCTCATTTGCTTGCACCAGCAAGTGACATCCCCAGCATGTCAGAGGATCTGCCCTCCCAGTCCTGCATGCCTTAGTCTCAGCACTGTGGGGCCACTTCCCAAGAAGATTAGCACAAACCTTGCCAGCACTGAGTTTTCCCAACCCGCACCTTTTGCAGGGTCTCCATCCTGGTGGCCAGAGCAGTAGGCACTGCAGAAGTCTGAGGTGCGCCTTTTAAAAGTGCACACCCTGCCCAAGCACAAATTGAAGATACACTTAGGCTGGGCCAATCCTGGCAGCAGTGGCTCTGGGTCTCATTTAGCAAACAGACCAGCATGTATCTTGTTAAAGTTGCCCCACTTCCACCAGGCATCAAACATTGCCCACAACAGGCAGAGACCCACTGCAGACAAGTGGCCCAAGGGGAACACAGCAAGAGAACAACAGGGCACACAACACACACAGGAGTCACTCCCTGAAGCACCAGACCCTGGGGAACAGGGGACACTGCACTGCTAGGCATTTCAGAACCTCTTCATAAGGCCGTTACCTTCAAGAGCTGGAGATGTGGCTGACTTCCCTAAAACACAAGCTGACACAGGGAGTTAGACAAAATGAGGAGCCAGAGAAATATGTCCCAAATGAAAGAATAGGACCAAACCACAGCAAGAGACCTAAGTGAAACAGATATATGTAATATCCCTGACAGAGAATTTAATGATCATAAATACACTCACTGGACCTGAGAAAAGAGTGGAGGACATCAGTGAGACCCATAAAAAAGAGATTAAAAAAAAAAGAAAGAAACAGAGATGAAGAATGCAATAAAGTAAATTAAAAATGCACTTGATGGGATAAATAGCAGGCTAGATGAAGCAGAGGAACAAATAAATGACCTGTAAGACAGAGTACTGGGAACTAACCAAACTGAGCCAATGAGAGGAAAAAAATTATGCAAATTGAGAACAGTCTAAGGGAACTCAGTGACTCCATAAAGCAAAATAACATTTGCATTACAGGAATCCCAGAGGAATACGAGAGAGGAAAGAGAGCAGAAAATCAATGTGAAGAAATGATAGCTGAAAACTTACCTAATCTGCAGAAGGGAACATATCCAGAACCAGGAGGCACAGAGATTCCAGCCCCGCCAAAAATCAACCAAAGGATGTCAACACCAAGACATGCAGTAGGTAAAATGGCAAAAAATAAAAAATAAAAATGATAAAGAAAAACTTTAAAAGCAGCAAAAGGAAACAGTTACATAGAAGGGGAAACCTCATAAGGCTATCAGTGGATTTTTCAGCAGAAATTTTGTAGGCCAGAAGACAGTGACATGATGTATTCAAAGTGCTGAGAGGGAAGAATCTGTGGCCAAGAATATTCTATCCAGCAAGGCTATCATTCACAATAGGAGAGACAAAGAGTTTCTCAGACAAACCAAAACTAAAGGAGTTCATGACCACTAAACCAGCCCTACAAGAAATAATAAAGGGGACTCTTTGAATGGAAAGGAAAGACCATAAATGAGAATATGAAAAATAAGTATTATCAGTAAAAATCAGTCAAGAAATTCACAGAATAAAAGGATTAAGATATGGCACTACATACCTAAAACATGGCAGGGAGAGGAGCAAATAATCAGTTCAAACTTAAGCGACCATCAAATTAATATAGACTGCTATATGCAGGGGATGTTATATACAAACTCAATGGTAACCACAAATTAAAAACTGGTAATAGGTAAGCAAAGAATAAAGAGAAAGGAATCCAAGTATGTCACTAAAGAAAATGAGGAAACCATAAAAGAAAGCAAGAATCAGAGAAAAAACTACAGAAACAACGACAAAACAAGTAACAAAATGGCAATAAATACATATCTATCAATAATTACTTGATTGTAAATGGACTAAACACTCCAATCAAAACACAGGGTTACAGAGTAGATAAAAAAATGCGACCCATTTATATGCTGCCTATAAGAGACTCATTTCAAACCTAAAGATACCTGCAGATTGAAAGTAAGGGGATAGAGAAACATTTATCATGCAAATGGATGTCAAAAGAAAGCCAGGGTAGCAATACTTATGTCAGACAAAATAGGCTTTAAAACATTTAACAATGTTAAAGAGGGCAATCTAATAAGAATATACAACTGTAAATATTTATACACTCAACATGGGAGCACCCAAGTACATAAAGCAGTTAATAACAAACATAAAGGAATTAATTGATAATAATACAGTAATCGTAGGGAACATTAACACCCTACTTTCATCAATGGACAGATCATCCAAACAGAAAATCATCAAGGAAACTGACTGTTTTGTTTGGTTTTGTTTTAAGAATTTATTTATTTGACAGAGAGAGAGAGAAAGAACACAAGCAGGGGGAATGGCAGGCAGAGGGAGAGGAAGAAGCAGGCCCCCAGCCGGACAGGGAGCCTGATGCGGGGCTCAATACCAGAACTCCAGGATCATGACCTGAGCCAAAGGCAGATGCTCAAGCAACAGCCATCCAGGCACCCCGGAAACATGGCTTTGGATGACACACTGGACCAGATGGATTTAAAAGGTATAGTGAGAACATTCCATCCTAAAACAGCAAAATATACATTCTTTTCAAGTACACATGGAACATTCTGTAGACAACATCACATACTGGCCACAAATCAAATCTTAACAAACTCAAAAAGATCGAAGTCATACCACGCATCCTTTCTGACCACAATGCTATAAAACTAGAAACAAACCACAAGAAAAATCTGGAAAGATCACAGATATATAGTGGTTAAATAACATGCTACTAAACAATGAGGGGTCAACCAAGAAACCAAAGAAGTAATCAAAAATTATATGGAAACAGGTGAAAATGAAAACACAATGGTCCAAAACCTTTGGGATGCAACAAAAGCAGTTCTAACAAGGAAGATTGTAGCAATACAAAGCTATCTCAAGAAGCAAGAAAAATCTCAAATAAACAACTTAAACTTACAACTATAGGGGCTAGAAAAAGAACAACAAACAAAACCCCAAACCAACAGAAGGAAGGAAATAATAAAGATCGGAGCAGAAATAAATTATATAGAAATGAAATAAATTATATAGAATCAAAATAGTATATAATAATATATAGAAATATATAGAATAATATATAGATATATATAGAAATTTATAATAATGTTATACTATATAGAATATATAGAAATATAGAATAATATATAGAAATGAAATTATATAGAAATGAAAAACAAACAAAACAAAACAAAGACAACAGAAAAAACCAGGAGCTGGTTCTTTTAAAAAATCAACAAAATTGATAATCCTGTAGCCAGATTCATGAAGAAAGAAAGAGAAAGGACTAAAACAAAATCACAAATGAGAGAGGAGAAATAACCAACACCACAGAAATACAACTGTATGAGAATATTATGGAAAAATTATATGCCAACAAGTTGAACAACCTAGAAGAAATGGATAAATCCCTAGAAACATATAAATTACCAAAACTGAAGCAAGAAGAAATAGAAAATTTAAACAGACTAATAACCAGCAAAGAAATTGAATCAGTAATCAAAAAACTCCCAACAAACAGGGGTGTCTGGGTGGCTTAACCTGACGTTAAGCAGCTGCCTTTGGCTCAGGTCATGAACCTGGGGTCCTGGGATCAAGCCTCATGTCTGGCTCCCTGCTCAGCGGAGAGCCTACTTCTCCTCCCTCTGCGTGCCACCCTGCCTATCTCTCTGTCTCTATGTCTATTACTATGTCTCTGTCAAATAAATAAATCTCTCTGTCAAATATCTCCCTATCTGTCTCTCTCTGTCAAATAAATAAAAATCTTAAAAAAAAAAAAAACCCTCCCAACAAACAAAAGTCCAGGACCAGATGGATTCACTGGAAAATTCTGCCAAACATTTAAAGAAGAGTTTATACCTATTCTTCTCAAACCATTGCAAATAATAGAAGAGGAAGAAAACCTTCCAAATGCATTCTATGAGGTGAGCATTACCCTAATTCCAAAACCAGATAAAGACACTTCACAAATACAAAACCGCAAGCCAATATCTCTGATGAACACAGATGTCAAAATCCTCAACAAAATACTAGCAAACTGAGTCCATTGTTAAAATGTCTATACTACCCAAAACACTCTACACATTTAATGAAATCCTTATCAAAATACCAACAGCATTTTTTACAGAACTGGAACAAACCTAAAATTTGTTTGGAACCACAAAAGACCCCAAATAGCCAAAGAAATCTAGAAAAAGGAAAAAAAAAAAAACTGGAGGTATAACAATTCCAGACTTTAAATTATACTACAAAGCTGGTTGTAATCAAAACAGTATGGTACTGGCACAAAAACAGACCTATAGATCAATGGAACAGAATAGAGAGCCCAGAAATAAACCCATGATTATACGGTCAATTAATCTTCGACAAAGGAGGCAAGAATACACAATATGAAAAAGACAGTCTCTTCAACAAATGGTGCTGGGAAAAATTAGACAGCTGCATGCAAAAGAATGAAACTGGACCCCTGTCTTATACCATTCACAAAAATAAGTTCAAAATAGGTTAAAGAGCTAAATGTGAGACCTGAAACCATAAAAATTCTAGAAGAGCGCACAGGTAGTAATTTCTGATATTGGCCTTAGCAACATTTTTCTAGATATGTCTCCTAAGGCAAGGGAAATAAAAGCAAAAATAAACTATTTGGACTACATCAAAATAAAACCTGCACAGTGAAGGAAATAATCAACAAAACTAAAAGGCAATCTACTGAATTAGAGAAGATATTTGCAAATGACATCTCCAATCAAGGGTTAGTATCCAAAATATATAAAGAACAGATAAAACTTAACACCCAAAAAACAAATAATCCAATTTAAAATGGGCAGAAGACAAGAAAAGATATTTTTCCAAAGACATCCAGATGGCCAACAGACACATGAAAAGATGCTCAACATCACTCATATCAGGGAAATGCAAATCAAAACAATGAGATATTACCTCACACCTGTCAGAATGGCTAAAATCAAAAACACAAGAAACAAGTGTTGGCGAGGATGTGGGAAAAAAGGAAACCTTGTGCACTGTTGGTGGGAATGCAAATTAGCGCAGCCTCTGTGGAAAACATTATGGAGGTTCCTCAAAAAGTTAAAAAATAAAACTACCCTGTAATCCAGTAATGGCATTAGTAGGTATTTACCCCCAAAGTGCAAAAACACTAATTCAAAGGGATACATGTATCCCTGTGTTTATAGCAGTATTATTTATAGTAGCCAAATTATGTAAGCAGTCCAAGTGCCCATCAATAGGTGAATGGATAAAGAAGATGTGGTATATATACAATGGAATATTACTTAGCCATAAAAAGAATGATATCTTGCCATTTGCAACAACATGGATGGAGCTAGAGAGTATAATGCTAAGCGAAATAAGTCAGGGAAAGACAAATACCATATGATCTCACTCATATGTGTAATTTAAGAAACAAAACACATGAGCAAAGAAAAAAAAGAAGACAAATCAAGAAACAGACTCTTAACTATAGGGAACAAACCGCTGCTGACCAGAGCGGGGCGGGGCAGTGGGGGCCGTGGGGGATGGATAAAACAGGTGATGGGGATTAGTGAGTGCACTTGTCATGATGAGCACTGGCTGATGTATGGAATTGTTGAGTACCTATAATGCACACCTGAAATTAATATAACACTGTTAACTATACTAGAATTAAAAATAAAAAATAAATTGAAAAAAATTAAATTTTAAAAAACTAGAAATAGAAGTACCATACAATCCAGTAATTCTACTTCTGGGTACTTCTGAAAACAAAAATGCTAATTCAGAAAGATACTCATCCATCCCTATGTTTACTGCAGCATTATTTACAATAGCCAAGATATGGAAGCAATCTGTCTATCAGTAGATGAATGGATAAAGATGTGGTTTGTGTGTGTGTGTGTGTGTGTGTGTGTATTATGTATGTCTGGTATACACATACACACACACACACACACACACACACACAGGAATATTGCTCAGCCATAAAAAAGAATGAAATCTTGCCATTTGCGACAACAGGGATGGACCTAGAGGGTATTATGCTAAGGGAAATAAGCCAGGCAGAGAAAGGCCAATACCATATGGTTCCACTTACATGTGGAATCTAAAAAACACAACAAATGAACAAACAAGAAGAAAGAAACATTTAGTTTGCCTAAGGGGAAAGGGGCAGAGGGATGGGCAAAATGGGTGAAGGGGATTAAGAGGTACAAATTTACAGCTAAGAAATAAGTCATGGAGATGAAAAGTATAGCAAAGGCAATATAGTCCATAGTATTGTGATGCACTTACTGTGGTGAGCACTTAATAAGGCGTATAATTGTTGAACCACTCTGTTGCATGCCTGGAAGTTATTTTTTTTAAGATTTTATTTATTTATTTGAGAGAAAGTGCATGCACAAGAGTGGGGGGGAGGGGCAGGGGGAGAGAGAGTAAGGGAGAAGCAGACTGCCCACTGAGCAGAGAGCCCCACGTGGGGCTCAATCCTAGGACCCCGGGATCACGACCTGAGCCAAAGGCAGATGCTTAACCTTAACTGAGCCACCCAGACATCCCAAAAGTAATTTAATATTATCCATCAGCTATACTTCAATAAAAATTTTTTTTAAATTGTTTTTAAATGCAAAAAAAAATTACAATAACCCAATTTTGGGAGGACTGCTAATGGTCCAGAGCTTTTAGGAATGAATGCTTAGGTCACTCCACCAGACCATGACCCGCTAAGGAGCTTGCTGTGACCACATGACCAGACATAGAAACGGTGATGGTAATTATTGCATTTCTTCCTTATTTTGGTATGAAATGTGTTTGTATATATATTACCAAATACTCTGTTTTCTTCCTCTACCCTTTACCATCTAACATAAGATGTATGAATAACAGTTAACTTTATACATCACAGTAATTAAGTTAGAGGGTATGAAAGCAGAGGAGTGAACATGTGTGACCCTGCAATTTTCTTTATTTGGATATTAAGTCTGGTTTAAAGAGTTGTGCACGGGTGCCAAGTTGACAAAGGGTAGGTAGACTGTAACGGTCAGTCTTATGTGTCCACTTGGCTATGCTACCAGCCCAGTTATTTGAACACTAATCTAGATGTTGCTGTGAAGGTATTTTGTGGATGTAATTAAAGTCCATAATCAGTTGAATTTAAGTAAGGAAGATTATGTTTGATAATTTAGGAGTGTGTGATTTGCTCAGCCAAAAGACCCTAAGAACAGAGCTGAGGTTTCTCTGAGAAAGAAGAAAGTCTGCCTGTGGATAGAGATTCAGCTCTCGCCTGAGACTTCAGCCTGCTCTTCCTGATGGCCTGCCCTGTGGATTTCAGATCTCCCTGGAAGGCAGACTCCCATGGAGATGAGAATGCAGAAATTGGGGGTGCCCCTGGCCATAACATCTGTTAAGAAGGACAGGGAGCAACAGTAAGTGGAATGTGTGGGTCCACCAGGCTAGGTTGTACCCCTCCACCTCTCAGAAAAGTTCGTCGGTGAAGAGATTTTGGACAGTAGAATGCTCTAAGTTGCTGGCTGGTGAGTTTATGCAAAAGATTAAAATACATCGTGCAAAAGAAGAAGTGAAGTAGAAAGGTAAGTTAAGGTTAGGATAATTAAGCACGTTACTGCACACTAACTCCTATTCTCCTTTAGAACATAATGTTCGGGGTGCCTGGGTGGCACAGTTGGTTAAGTGTCCGACTCTTGGTTTCAGCTCAGGTCATGATGTTGGGGTCATGAGAGACAGCCCCACATGGGGCTCCGCGCTCAGCAGGGAGTCTGCTTCCACCCTCCCTCTCCTTCTGCCCTTCCCCCTGCTCGCTCACACACGCTCTCTTTCTTTCAAATAAATAAATCTTTAAAAAAACAGAAAAGAACATAGTTTTCAACAGGGGGGAGTGGGATTGGTTCTTGAGGATCAAAAAATCATATACTTTTTATATATAAAGCAGATGTATGTAAAGTACATAAACAGATATACAATATATTGTGGTACTAAAATTTCATGGCAGGGGTGATTATGAAAAAATGTCTGAAAAGGCTCTTTAGGGGGTGGTAATGAAAAAAAGGTTGAGAAATACTGCCTTAGAAGGACTTCTTAAATATTGCCATTGTGTGCTTTTTTTTTTAAATCGTGGAAATAGCATTGTTGCATTTTCTTTCTGCAAGAAAAAAAAAGAAATACATTCACATTATAAAAATAAACATAGATAAAAGATTGTTAAACATCCGACCCGGAAATAACTACTGTTGCACATTTAGGATTGTGTGTGGGTAGCTGTGTGCATGTGCATGCAGGCACACATGCTTTTTTTCTATAGATATTTTTACTTCTACTAAGATGAAATTACACAATAATTACTATTTTGGAAATGTTTTTTCCATTTAATATTACAGTTAGCTTTCTATGTGGCAAAGATCAGTGGAGAGCATAATTTTAATACCTGCATGATATGCCACCTCCTAATGTATTTAACCAATCGCAATTAGTAGAGCTTCACATTACAACAGTGTTTGTAAACATTTCTGTGCTGAACATCCTGGACTTGTTTTGTTATTGTTTGAAGATAATATTCCTGAGAGAGGAAGAGTTAAAGTCTATGAACGTTTTTTGCAGCAATGAGACATGTTGCCAAGTTAACTGTTCGATAAATAGATTTCCACCATCATATTAGTGCCTTCATCATATTCCATTGTAGAAGATATCATAATTTTTTAATCAATACAATATTTAAGTGATGGACAGTCCTTTGCCATTATAAGCAACGCTGTAAAAACATCCTGGACCTGACTATTTTCGCAGGCAGAACTCCTGAGTGGAATTAGTGGACCAAAGAGTCAAGAATTTAAACACACACGCACACACGCAACATTTTGATGTTTTTGAAATGCTATTCCAATTCACCCTGCCTTTGAAGGCGATTAACCATCTACAAATCACAGCATTTCTGGCCTCATGGCTTGTGACTGTATGTCTCATAGGATCAGCCTCTGGATGTATCGAAGGACTCCATCCCTTTATGCTCTGCTTTCTTGTAGATCATAAGGAAAGGCCAAGGTGTCTTCCCCTGCCAGTGCCTGAGGCCCCTGCAGTTTCTAGACGTTGCAACAGGTATCACAGTAGAAGCCTGTAGCTCCTCTCTAAAAGCCGCTTTCAAGAGACGAAGTATAGGGAAGTTTTCATACTGGCTTCCTGGTCTGCTGTTACCTTTGGTTTATTTTGTTTTCATTTTTAGCTTTGGACCTGCCAGGATGACAGTCTCGTATTATACATTGCCTGACACAGGACTTGGGAAATTATTTCTGGCCAAGGTCCTTAATCCTGCTCCCACAGTACTCACTTGCTTATTTTTGCTTTTGTTTAACAGTGAAACCATCAGGGGCAAGATATCCAACAAATGAGCCTCCAGAGTCTTTATAAAATCATAGTAAGTCTCCCTGTTACTCATAGATGCATGGAAAACCACTGCAAGTCACATCATTCTGTTGTGGAAACTAAGGCTAGGCTGTGTTTTAGCTAGATTTCTTTTTTTTTTTTTTTAGATTTCTAAATGTCTTTTCCTTCTATTTCCCACCTCTCACCTAGAGCTAACCTGAGGCTACTAGCCATGGACCAGAGGTTTGAGGGGGTGGCCTTGCTATAGAGGATCTGGTCACAGAAGCTCTGTTGGAGGAATCACTTGGCGGGGGGGCAGGGGGATCCAGCACTCAGAAACATCTCCGCTTCTGGGTCACCAGCCGATCCTTTGACTTCAGGACCTTGTCTCCCATCTTCTCAAAATCTCTCTTCAGATTATCTCATCTTATGAATAAATGAATGTAGGAATCAAGGATGATTCCAGGGATGCCTGGGTGGCTCAGTCAGTTAAGTATCTACCTTCAGCTCAGGTCGCGATCTCAGGGTCCTGGGATCGAGCCCCGAGTCGGGCTCCCTGCTCAATGGAGAGCCTGCTTCTCTCTCTCTCCTCCCAGCTCATGCTCTCTTGCTATCTCTGTCACTATCTCTCTCTCAAATAAATAAATAAGATATTTTTTTAGAAAGGTGATTCTGGGGGAGGAGGGTTCATTCTTTTAAAATTGTGGCAAAATACACATCATGTAAAATTTACCATCCTCTACACTTTTAAGTACACAAATCCTTGACATGAAGTAAGGTCACATTGTTGTGGTACCATTACCACCATCCATCCACAGAATTCCTTTTGTCTTGCACAACTGAAACTCTGTATCCATGAAACAAAAAATTCCCATCCCTCTCCCTGCAGCTCATGGGTGTTTGGCCTGAGCAGCTAGGGGAGTGGTGGTGCCCCTCCTCTTTCCTGTGCTCACCATTGCCCCTCAGCTTTAGATAACGTCCTCTTTGGCTCGCCCACATTGTCCATCAATGTTTACTTGAACCTCATATGACAGGTATTCTTAGTTGGGATCAGACACGGCGGTCTCCCTGTGACAGCCACCTAAAGACAACCTATGGTGATCTACTTAGTGTCCCAGGGTTTTCCCGATGTCTACTTCAGGGTTCTGGTGTTGCTAATCCCTCGGTGGCCAGTGTTTAGGTCATCTAAATGAGCACCTGAATTCACTCTAAAAGTCATGACCCAATGGAAGACCAAGGAAATTCGAAATGTGAAGGAGTTTACCATCAATAACGGCATTTGTTTAGAGCTTTCAGGTTGCAAAGTTGCTTTGTTTTCATACATAATCACGTTTCAGCACTTCAGCAATCCTGTAAAGTAGTTGGAGTTACCATCCCATTTTTTTGGAAATGAGAAAGTGGAGTCTGAAAGAGAAAGTAACTTGGCAAAAGTCATGCATATAGTCAGGGTCTCTGTCTCCAGTTCTCCCAAGAAGGGAGAAATTCTTGAAGTTGTAGAAAATCCTGTTTTAATTACTTCCTTGGGAAAAAAAACTTCCCAGTGTACTAATTAGTTGAGCTTTGGCTACTATTTTGATTTGGTTAGGGGAGATTTAAACCTACACTTCTTGTGCTAATTTTATTTACTGGGTTATTTGAATTACTGCAATCTTGAAAACTTGCTTAAACATTCTCCTACATTGTTTTCATTATGTTAACATAACTCAATATGTATCTTCATCTTTATTCCTGTGCCTAAATTTAGCTGCTTGTTGTCCAGCCATAGAAAACTGGATGTTCTTTTTCCTCTTAAATGGTCCCAGCTCCTATAGGTCCTCCTGCATCTTTCTGCATTTTTGGCACAGAATAAATAAATGTCCCGTGTATTAAAGTACCATAATCAAAGATTAAATTAAAATCGCATTCTCTCCTTTCTCCTCTGCAGATTTTCCTCCAGCCCCTTTCTCTTTACAACTCTTCCCCTTTCAGCAACCAGGAGCTCAGCACAAATGGTTACTTTAGGGACAAGTCAAAATTATAGGAAACGTTTTTATCCCTCATCCTGACTTAACCCTACTTTTCACATGGACTGGGCATGAGGATTTTTTCGAGGGTTGACTCTTCCTAAGCTGGGCCCCTGAGTGTGTTGTGGGGCTCTGTGTGAGGCAGCTCCTCAGCCACGAGGCCTCCCTTGTCTTTCCCAGGGACAGATGGTGTGCTCAGTGGGGGAGGAACCAAGCAGATGTGAGCAACTATCTTCAGGTTGTGGGGGAGAGGCACAAAGCCTGTGCCCCAGGAAAGCAGAAAACCATCCATTTTCAAATCCCAGCCTCCTCGCATGGAGCAAAGGGCCACATTTCAAACGTCTTGTGATGCGTGGAATTCTGGGGAGCCATGGAAAGCGTGGTTCCCTCCTGGTTTCATGCTTGTCTCATCCATCATTAACTTTGTGAGAGTCTGTACTGGGGAGAAGAGTCCTGGGTCTTTGTAAAATCATGCAGATATCTTCTTCCACTTTATACTGAGTCTTTTTAAGTTACTATAATCTCCGTACTGTTGCAGTCTTTGGACAGGCATCTGTTTCCCTTTGGTTTCTTAATGAGTCGTCTTCGACGCTAATTCAAGAGGAGAAAGTCCTGTCTTCCTAATTCTCCCTCCATTCTTTCTCCCTCTCTGCTCATGCCCTACTCCCTCCACATGACCTCCTCCTCCACTTCTTTTTTATCTTCAAAGCTCTCTGGCGTATATTATCTTGTCACCAAAAAGTGTTTTGCTGCAGCCACCTGCAAATCCTGGTTAGCCATTAACTTTGCTATTTTACGCGATAAACTGTGCATAACTGATCCGCACAGTTTTTAATCCCCTGCCCCTCCCCGCAAGCATGGGCTGAAACCCCACCAGGGATTACATTTGTGACTCTGCTTGTCTCTGATGCCAAACACTCAGCCCTCGCCTGAGTCTCCCATTCTTCTCGTGTTCCTGATTAGCTCTTCCTTCCCCTGTAATAGAAGCTTTGGAAACAGGAAAGATAGCTGCTTCCTGTTCCGCCTGAACTGTTTATTATGTTTAATTAGCTCCTCTGTGGTGATTTCTATGGTGATATATGGTGATTGGCCAGGATAACATTCATATTTGAAAACTTAGTTTTCAGCAATGGCTGACCTCTATTTACCAAGTTAGGCCTGGCTTTTGTGACTTAACCTCAAAAAAAGACTGCTGTGACCTTTGAGTTACTCAGAAGGCACTCACGGGTAGTGGTGGATCATGAATACTTGGGCATGAAAGACATTTTAGTTCCCACCATGGAAGTGAAAAGGCAGATCTGTCACCAGCCTTGTCTGTGATACATATGCAGGTGTGACAAACAGAGAAAATGAAAGTAGGTTAAGGTTCAAAACAACAAGAATTTAGTATCCAATAATACACAAAGAATTATCATGTTTTTAGGGGCTTTCTTCACTTGGCATGAAGTAAGACTTAAGGAAGTGGTTGTCCAGCACATCCAGAGTTTCTGGTTTTGCTGCTTTATGTTTCTCATATGCTTATCCATGTAGGAAATGCCCTAAAAGTACCTCACTGAAAGAGTCTTGTCTTCCAGGGAGTTTTTCTTCAGTGTGATAACAACGACAGTCGGTGAGCGTTGGGAGGTTAGGTAAATGTCACTTCATCCTGCAGGTGGCATTTGGAACCAGCAAACTGTGGGCACCCTTCATCTCTGATCTACTGCCCCGGCCAGATTCTTTCGGTTGTAGGTACAGAAAGCCCAATTCAAGACGGCTAAAGGAAAAAAGAAAAGTTTATTCGCTTAATAAATCAAAGTCCTAGGGAGGCAAGCTTCAGACACTGGCTGGGCACAGGAGCTCATCTCACTGTCTCCATCTCTTAGTTCTGCTTTGCTCTTTTGGTTCCATTCTTAGGTTTTTACCTCATGGTGGCAAGATGGCTGCCAGAGGTTGCTGGCTTTTATCCTTTCCTCTCATTAATTCCAGTTGGAAAAGCCCTCCTCTCTCTCTCTCTCTCTCTCTCTCTCGAGTTTCAAATATGTTTAAAGTTCTGGAATTGGGTCTGACCTAGACTGACAAGACCATGCTTCCACCTCTGAACGGTGGCTAGGGATTGACCAGACCATGCTGACTGGCCAGGCCTGGATTACATGTCCACCCGTGAAGCCAGCCCTGAACCATCTGGACTGAAGGAGAGGAAGGGTAGGTCCTGTAGGGAAGTATGGGTTCCGTTACCAAATGAAGGGAGCCTGGATGCCCCGCACGGGCAAAACAGTGAATGTGTACTATGCCCAGATCACATCCGCGGCTGCCTCGATGGAGTAGAAGTCGAAACACTTGCTTTAACACATGCAGCTTTATTCTAGAACTTCTGAGACAGATTTGAAATTCAACTCACCCAGTTAAGGTGTCTCCCACCCACTCTTCGGGGTGGGTATGCCTAGTTTTGCATGTCTGTAACGCATGTATGACTTCTCACCTGCAAGTGTTATTTCTGGTACTTGTGCACCAAATCGTATGTGCACCAAAATCCAGCATTCTCCTGACAACTTACATCTCTTCTGAATCGTTTCCATCTAATATATCTAACGCTGAGTGGAAAGTGGATCATCACCTCTTCCAGGCTTTAAAGGCTTTTACATGTATGCAAGTTTTTTAAAAAGGCCGGACCGCAATTTTATTTGGTGTGCGGGTGTGAGTGTTTGGGGACAAAGATTGATAGAAATGACTTCAAAGTTCCTGGTTAGATACACTGTAGGAGTGACATTCAAAATTCTGTCAGCCACAAGCACCTGCTTGGACTTCATATAGTTTCAAGGACACTGAGAAAATGAAATGCTCTCTTCTCTCCCTCATAGTCTAACGTTAATTTGCAAAACACATTGTGTAATGAAATTTACAGATGAACCAATTCCAGATCACGTTTCACTCTTTGAGGCCTTGTTAAGAGGGAAATAATCCTCATATTTTGACAACTTATTTTTAAAACTATGAACTGGTAAGTAAATTAACATTAAAGACTCCAGATTGTGGGGAAAATGTCTCTCTCCCTTCTGACTTTCTTAGCTGGTGCTCATTAGCTTAGCTTGCTACTGTCTCAGCCCCCATATCCTTACCTGGGCCTCTCCCAAGTGTAAGACAAGACCACATGACAGGCCCAGGGACTTCCGATTCCTGCCTTCCTCAAGGAGGTATCAGTCTTGGAAGAGGCATCGGCTTCCTTCATTCTTGGCATCCAGGAGTTTTGCTGAGTCCACAGTCCAGCAGAAGGGATTGTGACCAAGATGCCGAGGCACATGAGTGACTGTCATGGAAGGAACAGTGGTTAAAGCTGTCTCCACTTCATCTGAGAGTCGAGGCCCGTAGCACCCAAGGGAGACCCCAGCAGCACCTTACAGGGTGGGAGTGAGGTGAAACCAGCCACCTACCTCTGGCCATGAACCTTGTGATCTTCAGAATAAGCTTATGTCTGCAGTGGAGTAAAGACAGTTGCTAATGGGAGCCAGGCTCTGTCCTTTCTCTCGTTGGATTCACACCCTAGGAGAGGTGCTGCTATTCTCCTCCCCATTCTACAAAGGAGCAAACTAAGGCAAGAAATGATGAGCTAACTCACCCAGGGCTACACCACTGGGGTCCAAGCCCAGTCAGCCTGGAGTCAGTGCTCAGGCATTTAACCACTATACCACCTGCCTGCACATATAGAGGGTTTATTAGTATGGGAAGATACTGAAGTGCTTCCAAATAAGACGCGCAGCTGATGAATCACGTTTTTGGTAAAACATCAATTTCAAAGCGGTTGAAGGGAAGGTCTCTAGGTTGTGGGATTTTTTTGCTCTGTTTGTTTGATGCTTTTGTAAGCCTAGGAGTCTTACCTTTCATGTTGCTATTGGATGCTTTTCCTCCGGGATTCCTAAGAGTCAAATGTCAGTGTGTGTAGAGTGAGGATCTGGGCTCTTCCGTGTGGCTTGTCCCCCATTCCTTTCCTGCCTCCTGATTAAATTTCTCTAGGTTCCTGTTTTCCATCATCCCTTGCCTCAACACACCATCCTTCTCAGGGGAATATCCTCGGGATCACTACTCTTAGATCCACTAACACCCTCACCCAACGTAAGGGTAGATTCTTGGGGTTGAACAGATGGTATGGGGGGAACAATGCCTAAGTCTTGCAAAGTGGTGGCTCAAAAAATACGTATTGGAAACAAAAATACTTTTATTTAGACAAAAATGTCACAATTATATAACACCTTTCCTTAAAAATAGGTGAAAGAATAATTTTTGAATCATAGGTGCACAAAATCTAGTATTTCATGTAACAACTTACATTCTTCTGAATTATTTCCCACCAATCAAATCTACATATACCTGCCAGTAGGTAAGTCAATGGCATTGTTGAAAGTTAACTCTGAGCAAAGCATTGTTGGGATCTTGAGCGAGCCATTAAGATGCAGACAAGGAGGTTCCCTCCAAGAGCTTGTACATTGGGAAGAAAAGATATTGCTGTGGAAAAGATATCACAGATTTTGAGGTATACTATTTTGAGTTTATTTTAAATGACTGAGGATGCCTTCTTTTGAGGAGAAGATTCTGGAGAATTATTGCACACATAAACCTTTCCCCTAAATACTGATGTCACAACTCAAGAATAGTGTACTTTCAGAGGTCAGAAGTTTACGTAAACATTTCAGATAGCCGTGCCAGATGTTACAGTTTTGACTATTGCAGACAGACTGCATGCACTTTGGGCAATGCGGACCCAACTCACTTTAGAATCTGGCTATACATCTTTTTTATACATATACTTATATGTGTAAAGCAATTGTTTCCAAAACATGGTCACATGTAATTATAATAACTCCACAAAGTAGCTAATGAATGGGGTGAACTGACCTGCCAGAAAGCAGAAGGGCTGTGGAGAGACCACAGCAGAGGTGGGACTTGAACCTCAGAGACCACAGCAGAGGTGGGACTTGAACCTCACTACAGAGGTGCGAACTTGGTGGGCAAATGTCCAGCATGAGGAGGCTCAAGTTCAGCTCAGGGTCTGGGATCTCTAAATAGTAGCCAGAAAGGGAAGTTCAGGAAAGTGGGAGAGGGTGAGACTAGAGAAGGTTTTGAGTTACCTTCTTAAATTTTGGGCTCGTGGCAAGGATTCAGTAAACACTTGCTAATTCATGAGTCAATCCAATGTAGCAGAGTTATATTTAGACGAATTGGAAGGAATTATTTCTTCAAGTAAGGCATGATTTTTCACTTTGGTCAGTAATTTTTTTTTCTTTTTAAAGATTTTATTTATTTGAGAGAGAGAATGAGAGAGAGAGAGCACATCAGAGGGGATAGGGTCAGAGGGAGAAGCAGACTCCCTGCCGAGCAGGGAGCCCGATGCGGGACTCGATCCCGGGACTCCAGGATCATGACCTGAGCCGAAGGCAGTCGCTTAACCAACTGAGCCACCCAGGCGCCCTGGTCAGTAATTATTGAGCACCTACTTTGTGCCAGACATTTTTTTCCTAGATGCCAGGAATATGGCAGCTAGCTAGACAAAAACCTTGCTCTCATGGAGCTTAGATTTTAGTAAGAGGAGGGTAACAGCCAGTAAGCTGAATAACTACATTAATATAAAGATCATGTTAGATAGTGATAGGCAATAACTTGAGAGAAGAGGGATACTTTGGATAGTGTGACCAGACCATCTCTGAGGAGGTAACATGACTAAGCTGGTGCTTCAAAGGAGCATCAAACACAGAATTGTTTCTACACATAAGAGTCCACAGGATGCCTTTCCTTCTCTATGAGGTTCTATCCAGCCAAACCTTCAATGCCAGTCCTAGAGATAACTTTCCTTGGACCTTCCTCACCTCTGCAAAGGTAGCCTGTCTTACCCAGCTTCGCTGGGTGAACTTCGCCTGGCCTCTCAACCTGCTATAAATTTCCCCTTTCTTATTTGTGACACACATATTTCTCTTCCCATCCACTGAGCCTTTACTGATGAAGCCTGTAACCTATGTTCAGAAAAAGGAAAAGCTCTTTCAGACCGTGGTTATTCAAGCTTTAAATGTATTACCTCTTTATTTCCAAATCGGTAGAAGACCCATAGTTCCCAAGTGTATTTGTCAGGGTTCTCCAAGAAATAGGAGCAACAAGAGACGGGTAGATATAGAGACATGTATTATGAGGGACCGACTCACACAATTATGGAGGCTGAGAAGTCCCACAGTCTGCCATCCACAAGCTGGTGATCCCAGAAAGCTGGTGGTATAGTTCCTGTCCAGACCCGAAGGCCCAAGAATCAGGAGTGCGATGTCTGAGGACAGAAGATGGACGTCCCAGCTCAGAGAGAGAAATTCACCCTTCCTCTATTTGTCTGTTCTATTCCAGCCCTCGACGGATTCGGTGATGCCTGCCCACCCTGGGGAAGGCCATCTGCCTTACTCAGTTCAGCTGTTCAATGGCGCTAATCTTTTAGGAGACACCTTCACAGACACACCCAGAAATAATGTTTATCAGTGTTCCCTGAACAGGAGCTGTATGGAAAAGGACCTCCGGCCGAAGGAGCCACAAAACCAAAGACAAAGGCCGACGAATCCAGCTCGACAAGAAATGGCTTAATTAAGGGGACTTACAGCCAGAAGCCTGTCTTGGGAGCAACCCCACCTCCCCCCCCCTTTTTTGAAGATTTTATTTATTTATTTGAGAGAGAGAGAGCAAGCATGAGCAGGAGGGGCAGAGGGAGAGGGAGAAGCAGACACCCGGCTGAGCAGGGAGCACAATGTGGGGCTCAATTCCAGGACGCCGAGCCTAAGGCATACGCTTAACGTGAGGCACCAGGTGCCCCAACCTCACATGCCTTTAAGACCTGCCTTTGTAGCCCTAGGGGCTGGGAGTACCTACTGAGGGCCCACCTAAGAGGAGAATGGTTAATAGGTGTGTGTCATTGTCATATCTCCAGGGCAGTTCAAGATGTTATGCCCCAAGGGTGTGCTTAAACAAAATGAAAGAACTAAGAATTTGGGGGGGCGGGGGACGGTGCTGTGCTCAAGGAGGTTTCAGGTCTCAGGATGGTCCTCCTGGCGGATTTGTCCAAGATGGCATCACACAATCTGGGGCATCCCTTACCCCCGTCAAGTCGACATGTAAAATTAAACCATCACACTGAGAACTACAGCTCCCCACATAGAGAACCTCTCTCTGTCTACCCCTTTACCCTCAGGAATAAATATTCCTTTAGCAAAGTATAAATAGGGTTTAGGGATAGAGTGGAAATATTTGCCCTGCGTTCATACCCATTCCTGGGCAGAGGGGTTAACAACCAGAACTTATAACACTGAGTGAGAAATGCCACTGACTTACAATAGACATTTGAGACACAGAATCCATTTTTGAAACCGAGGGCTCATATTTGGACATAAAACCAGAACTTTGAAAGATTATGGAGGAATAAGTTGTTTTCCCTCCTCCTCCCTTTTTGAAGAAAACCATTGGTTTTCACCCAGGATTTCCCAAACAGAAAAGTTGGGAGTTTAAGCTGATTTTTATGTTCTTTTTTTTTTTTTGGAGGTTATTTTGTTTACTTTCTGAAGATTTCAAAAGAATCTAACTAAACTACAAAATATTTACTAAAATTTTCATGAGGGGCGCCTGGGTGGCTCAGTCGTTAAGCATCTGCCTTCGGCTCAGGTCATGATCCCAGGGTTCTGGGATCGAGCCCCGCATCGGGCTCCCTGCTCCGCCGGAAGCCTGCTTCTCCCTCTGCCTCTGCCCCTGCTTGTGTTCCCTCTCTCGCTGTTTCTCTCCCTCTCTCTGTCAAATAAATAAATAAAATCTTTAAAATAAAATAAAAATAAAATTTTCATGAGACTTTAAAATATATACCAGGGGAAAATATAAAATACATTACAAATATAATACAATGTCATAAACAAAAAATATATATATTTTTGTCCACAAAAGCCTCTGTCTCTTTAGAGGGTGATAATAGAACACAAGGAGCCAAAGGCACGTCTGGTTAAGACTCATCAGGGAGGGCCCCTGGGTGGCTCAGTCGTTGGGCATCTGCCTTCGGCTCAGGTCATGATCCCAGGATCCTGGAATCGAGTCCCGCATTGGGCTCCCTGCTCAGCGGGAAGCCTGCTTAGCGGGAAGCCTGCTTCTCCCTCTCCCACTCCCCCTGCTTGGGCTCCCTCTCTTGCTGTGCCTCTCTCTGTCAAATGAATGAATAAATAAAATCTTTAAAAAAAAAAAAAAGACTCATCAAGGAATCAGTGTAGCCAGGATGCTGGGGTGCAAGAGCGCCTTGCTCTGTGGGTCCCAAACAGACCAGGGTCAGCCACTCACTGCTGACAAACATCCAAAGGCAGAGAGACTAGTAGTGGTGAAAGGAGAAAGGAATTTATTTCAGTGAGGCCAACACCAGGAAGACAGCAGACCAGCAACTCTAAAGAGTGTCTCCAAAGTGTCGAAGACACTTCTAGGTTTATATAAGGAAAATGTGGGGCAAAGGTGGACGGGTACCTGCGGTTGGGCAGTGAAGGTCAAATCAATCAAGGTCTTGGAGTCAGTCACGGGCAGGGTCTTGCTGGCTCGGGGCAGTCCTTATTGCTTGAGGGGTTTCAGTTCCCATCAGGGGATGCTTTGCCGGCAGGGTCTTCCCCTGAGCCTAGAGACAAGCTGGAAAGAAGAACTCAACTAGAAAGTTTGAGGTCAAAATGGAGGTAGGCCAAGTACAGCCGTTCCAACCCTTCCATTTTGTACAGAGAATGACCTATCTCCTAAGGCCGTATGCTTTCAGAGTCAATGCATCTAAGCCTGTTGTATTATTTGCCCAGACAAATCCCCTCGTTGCCCCCATATCTACAGTCACAGGGCCTGTAAGAAAGGGAACTGTTGGAGGGAGAAACGCTTTGTTTATTAATTG
This sequence comes from Callorhinus ursinus, assembly GCF_003265705.2. Taxonomy (NCBI): domain Eukaryota; kingdom Metazoa; phylum Chordata; class Mammalia; order Carnivora; family Otariidae; genus Callorhinus; species Callorhinus ursinus. Next base: position 2,158,817 of record NW_027397098.1, read on the forward strand.
ACCAGGACTAGGGCATTATGAGAAATGTACCAGCAGCAGGTAGCTTTGGATCAAAAGCTTCAAAATTAAACAGAGGGAAATGAAGAGGATGGGAAAGGAAAGGAATAGTGCCCCTCACAGTGTTGACCTGAAAACTGACCCACCTGAGGGGTATTTAGGACCTCGAGCACAGAGACACTTTCCTCTCTATTTGAGGTACAGAATGAGCCCCCAAACAAGAATCAATTAGTGCTAATTATCTTCTCCATTTTCTCCATTATCTTCCCATCCTTTCCCAAACTCTTTTTCTCTAAAAAAAAAAAATTTTTTTTTTCATTTTCTGCCTTCCTTGATGTCCCTTCTAAGTCTGTGAAGGCGGATCCAGTAGTCAGAGATACACGTCTTCCAGGGAGAACGTGGAAGCTCACTTTCCTAGTCTCCTTGAGCTCTCCTCGTCTCTTAACAGTATTTCGGTGGGCCAGCAAAGGCTTGAGCTGGAAACTTCCCCTTGCTCTAATGGAGCGGGCTCATCAAAACAGAACATTCACCTAAAATGTACCGCTGAGCAACTGGATTCTCAGCCGCCAGCCTCTCAATATTCTTTCCAACAGTCAAGCCCTATTGATATGTCCTGGCCTCCTTTGGTCACAATGGGGCATGCAAAGTGAAACAGGGCTACAGGGGATCTGAAATTCCTCTTGTAGGCTACGGTGCCTTTGCAACCTGTCACAGGAAGCTGACATCAGACATGCATTCACTGAATTGGATCTTTAATAAGAAACCTCTCCTGGCTGAGAACCTGAATGAGAGAAAGGAGATCGTAGGGGGGAAAAGATATCTGAAAGAAAGATCTTGTTGGAAAGTCACACGGATTGATAACATGGGTGCTAAGCCACAAAAAGAGGGCCAAGTGGGAGTGTGGGGGTGTAAGTCAGTCATTTTTCCTCCTTTTTCCTTTTCAAATGGAGGGCAAGTGGGTTCTGAAAAAAATGCTGAGACCTTGCAATTTCCACCTATGGCTACATTTTATCCAACTTTAATAAAAGGATCAGCAAGCAGAAGTAGGAATGTGCATGACACACTTCCTGATCTGTACAAACCTCATCATCAGTGTTGTCCACAAGCAGCTTCTTACTCAGGGCGGATGTGAAGTGGGGGGGCAGCAGGAGGAGAAAGGGGAGAAGGTAGGACAATGCCTCTTGAAGCAAACTCAGACAATTAAAATTCCACCGCACGGGCACCAATGTCAGGAAAGATTTCAATTGAATAAATCATCTTGGGCTAAGAAACCTTGACACAGAGCCTCTGAAATCAAGGTCTCTGGAAAAATCAGACAGGAAAAGTTCTGTGTATAGCATCACCGCTTTTGGCAGAGGGCTGGAAAATTGAAATCAAATGCTGCAGTCAGGCAACTTCTGAGCAATTTCAAATAAGTACAGTCATAATTCATCTTTAGTCAAACAATGTGAGATTCTAATAAGAGCAACAGGAAAAGTTCTAGAAGGAAAGAACACTTCTAATTTCCATTGTTCTGCAAACACTCCCTCTCAAGCAGTGATTTTTTTTTTCCCCACAGTTACTAAGTGGGAATCTGATTATTAGAAAATGAGGAAAGGTAAACCATATTTATTCCAGTAAAGAAAAAACGTGCTTATTTAACTCTTACATAATTCTGGGCAGATGCTATGGAAGTGTGTTTATTTATGTGATTTAGCAGAATTTGTGCTTCTCTGCCTCCCACCCATGTAACTGAAAACATCCACGTAATGGGGGAATGTTCTTGCAGGTCCCAGTTCTCTTTTTGGGTATGAGACAGGCTTGCAGGGTACACTGTGCAAAATAACTTCTTCGTGTTTCACAAAATGGATTAGGGGTGGTGTTTCAGAAACCATTTATTCAAGCCTCCGTGTCACTGTTAAGGTACAGAAACTTCTCAAGTGCTATGTCATCCACAGAAATCTTACATAGTAATACCAACCATTACACCTGAGCATCCACAGTCATGAATGTGACCCGACTTGACTAACCATTTCATGTTTACTAAGGCTTCTCCCACTCTTAAAAATTCTAGTCTACACTAGGATCACAAAGGTTTTTACGGGAATAATAAAGCTTAGGGAAAAAATGGTATAGTACAGGTTTTTTTTTTTTAACTTTTAACTTTGGGATAATTATAACTCACAAGAAAATATAAAAATACTACAGACAGGTCCAGTTACACCCTGCACCCAGCCCCCCCCCCATAAGCAACCCGATTGTAACATTTTATATAACTATATTACATTACCAAACCAGGAGATTGACACTGGCACCATATTATTCACTGGATACTATTAACTAGATTCAGACCTTACTGGGATTAGAACAGGTTTGAAAAACTATTTGGACACAGCAAGAGGTTAACTTGAATCATTTGCATGAAACTCATTCTTGGAGGTAACTTTTTTTTTTAATTTTTTTTTTTAAAGATTTTATTTATTTGACAGAGAGACAGTGACAGAGGGAACACAAGCAGGGGGAGTGGGAGAGGGAGAAGCAGGCCTCCCGCCAAGCAGGGAGCCCGATGCGGGGCTCAATGTGGGGCTCGATCCCAGGACCCTGGGATCATGACCTGAGCCGAAGGCAGACGCCTAACGACTGAGCCACCCAGGTGCCCCTGGAGGTAACATTCTTACAGGGAATTTGAGTTCGCTGTCATCAGAGCTGGATACTTTGAGCAAATTATTTGTCACTGAGCTTCAGTTTGTTCATCTATAATTTGGGAATCCTAATACTACCCAAGTAAGTTGTTATGAGTGAGAGTGGCATATATGAGGAATGCCCCCTCCCCCAAATAATTGTTTCCTTCATTCCTTCATGAGACTTCAGCTCCCACGATTTTTTAGGAGTCCCAGGTGATCTAATAATCAGCATGGTTAATGTGCTTTGTTTGTTTGTTTTTGGCTCAGGCTGGTCCTCTTTCTTAGAGCCAACATCCCCAACATCCCTGACCAAGGCACATCCTCAAGATATTTGAAGTGGCAGGTTTCAACTCTAGGATGGGGCTTAATGCTACATCTCTTAGAAGGCAGCCCGCTACCCGGAAAGTGACCTGAAAACTTCAGGACTGCCCTCCTCCATGGAGCCATGTTCTACCCAGCAATCTAGCTGGCTTGGATTCTGGGCTCCTGCAGGCTGGTGACTCAGCTGGAGCTGAGGGCTGAGCTGAACCGTCATTCCATTCGCTTCCCTGCTCTGGCTCTGAGGTGGACCCTGGAACAGCCCTAAGGCTTTGACTCTGGAAGTCAGAAGGAGGAGGGATCAGGCAGTCCTTAATTGTGGGTTTTCCTTCTGCCTTCTCACTACCTGCCACCCTGTGCAGGTGCACAATTTGCACTAATTGTAGCATTGGTCCTGAGGGTGACAATAAAACCCATATGGGCTCCTCCACCTCCTGGTTTTTATTGTGTCTCACAATGATTTGTCTATCATAAGCCAGCTGGGCAAGTGCCATCCTTCATTCTCTTTTTGGTACACTGCCTGCCCTGCCTTAATGCCCAATTAATAAAATTACAGAAATAACCCTCCTCTGGCCTGGCGTTCTAGAGGCAGCACCGGGCAGTGAGACTGGTGTGGATCTCCTTAGAGCCTGGGTGCCACACAGAGGTCCGAAGGTCACTGCAGTGCTGGTTGGGAGATGGGGTGGACAGAGTCGGGGGACATGAAGGTTGTACAGAGCATATAAACAGGAGCCGTTTGCAGAAGGGAAATTGGGGGGGGGGTGTACCTAGGCTTAAAGGAAGCCTGAGGATTTTGTGAAGGCTTTAACCTTAGAGCCAGACTGATTATTTTATTTCAGCCTTGGCTCTGCCACTGACCAGCTATGTGCTTTGGACAAATTCTTAACCCTCCTTAGCTTCTATTTTCTCATCTGTAAATGGGGGATAACACCACCTATCTCTTGTATCATATGTTGTGAAGACAAAAGTAAAAAAAAAGTACCTAGGCCCTCAATATATGTAAAAGTAATTTCTTCCCCACCCTAACCTGCTAGAAATAGCCGAGCACAATTCTACGGAGAGCCGTTCATCTGTCAACACTTAGGCACAGAGGGCCTACTACATTTTATACAGGCATAGGGATTCTGTTTCCGCTGACCTTTAACATTGGACGTCAAGTCAATCTTGGGGAACATAGGCAGGCTGGGACCTGAGTAGCTGCAGGTGGCGTTATACCGAGGAAACTGAGGCAGGCCACGCCCTGAGACACAAATACGTCCTGAGGACCCTCAGTTAACAGGTGCGAAGGCCTCAGCCCAGGAAAGCAGGTGTTTCTTTTTTTCTCCAAAGTAACGGGGGAACGGGGCGGGGGGGGGTGCTGGGGCTGTCTTGGGGCCGAAGGTCGCGCTTGCGGTCCTTGGGTAGGCTCGAGGGCGCACGGGCGGAGGTGAGGGGGCGTCGCTGCGCGGGCGGGAGCGGGGCTCGTGGGCGCGCGGCCCCCTCCGCGCGCGGCGCCGCGGCCGCCAGGTGGCACCACGGCGGGGCCTGGGCGCCGCCGGCGGGCGGGGCGGGAGGCACGAAGGGGTTAAGGAGTTGGCGGAGCCGCCGCCGCGGCTCTTCGGGGAAACCCACCGGGGTGCGCGGAGGAGGGAGCGGCCGTGGGCTGCGGAGCCCGGCGCCGTGCCGGGCGGGGGCGCGGCCAATCGGGCGGCGGGCCCGGCGCGCGCGGAGCCAGGCGACATGGAGGGAGGCGCGGCGCCCGGCCGCCCCTGACGCGCCGCTCCGTCCCGGTGGTCGGCGAGCCCGAGCCGCCCGGGGCCCTGCGGCGCGGAGATGAGCAGGTCCGCGGCGCTCTTCTTCTGCCTGCTGGGCTGCAACGTCTGGAAGGCGGTGACCAAGACGCTGCGGGAGCCCGGCGCCGGAGCCCAAGGTCGGTGCGCGGTAGCGGGGCGCGGGAGGCGCGAGGGCCGGCGGCCGGTGGGCTTTTGTGTCGGCCACGGGCCTGCTGCAGTGACGGCGGCGGGCGGGGAGGCTCTCGGGCCGCATTGTGTCGGCGGGCTGCCGGAGCCCCAGCCGCAGCCTCTGCCGCCGGGCCTGCGGCCCCCGCGCCGCGCTCCCGAGGGGGGCGGCGCCGCCGGGGGACGCCGAGGCGTCCGGGGCAGAGCCTCCTGCGGGGTCCGAGGCCGAGGCCCGAGGGGGTGCGGGTGGCACCAGCTGTTGCTGCTTCGGGGGGTTCGTCTGCGTGCCCCCCAAGGTCCTTTCCTTTATGCCGTGACACGGGCACGAGGCTCCATCTTCTCCTTCGCCCCGGCGAGAGGGGCTGCCCCGGGGTCGCCGCCGCCCGCTCCACCCTCGGGGCTTGGGTCCTGGAAACCCGAGTGCGAGGGCTGAATTCGGCCCTTTTGTTGTGGCGGTTGAGGGGGTGGCCGCCGCCTCTGGGGTGCCCTCGGCGCCCTGGGATCCGAGGTCCGTGGCCGCTGCCCGCCACCAGCCTGCCGCAGTTTGGGAAAGTTTCGGGGTCTTCTCCCCCTCCCTGTCCAACGTCTTTTACAGGCCTTAAGGGATTTGCTCAGCGCCCCAGGAATCATCCCCAAAAGGGGAGACAGAATTAGAACTGGGAGGCCTTACTCACTTAAAAAAATCATTTCTAGGTCTGTATGTCGCCCGCTCATGCCTTTTGTCTAATCTTTGGCCTCTGCAAATCTGCTTTCCAGACCTGGGAGTAATGTGGCCGCCTCTGAGAATGGCCGGCCACAAGCCTGTCTTTTGTTTTTAAAATAAGAATTTATCTGGGGGTACCCCGAAGCTTTCTTTGCACGCGTGTGTGGGGACAAAATTGAGTGCTTCTGTGTTGCCTGCGTTTTCAAAAAGGGTGAGTGAGGCCGCGGCAGATGAGCATCTGCATCCGCCCTGGACACCACTGCTGGGCCTCTCTGGGCTCCTGAGAGAGTTTCTCTGCAGCACGGTAGACCCCCACTCTCCCCCACCCTCCCCCACCCCCGACTCCTTGCCCGTGTTATCTCCTGGCAGAAAGGTGTGAGTCTTGTAAGGTCTGCCGCGTAGATGGAATGAAGGAGGAGCACCTCATCCAAGCGGACACCATCCTCTTGCACAGACCCTGACTTACTCCCTTTTCTTCATGCTAACCTCCTTCCCTTGTAACAAATATTCAGATATCACCTGGCAGCAGAGAACCCTGGGTGGACTTCCACCCATGATGTGTCAGGCAAAAAAGGTTCTACCCATAGACGGCTGGGTTTAGTTTGTTACCTACGTGTTGAATTAAAGGTTTTCCTATTCGTCGCTTGCTGTATCATTTGCAGGCATCTCTTTCATCATTGCTTTTTCTATAGCTGTGATATAATAGGACTGTTATGAACTGTGTATAAATTTAGTAATGTATATTGTGGAAAGGGGGACATTGACAAGGTACAAAAAGACCCATATGTCCCTTCAGTAGGAAATGAATGTTTAGAACATTAGATCATCGGGGTAGAATTGTAGCCTCTTTCATTAATACCCTACTGCTCTTTGAATCAGCTATTTTAATGAATATGATATTTGTGTTTCAACGAGGCCATTAATTCCAAAGGGGTTGAGTGTTTTGCATTTGAAATAGGAATATATAGAAACGTTAAGTTCATGCCCTTATAGAATAGAGGAAGGCATGCCCTCAAATGAAAAAACAGCCACGAACAAAACCTGCTAGGTTTACTTGAAGACCACACTTCACAGAAATCTTACTGCTAAAAAATCAGATTGGGTAACTAAACTCTCAGAAATGGAATATTCTATGAAGTGGGTGAGAAATGATCAACCAGTGGGGATATTTATACCATGGTTCGGAGTGTCTTAGTATACGGTACAGTTTGAGTGGAAGACCAAGTGTTTTGGAATGTTTTTCCCACAGGATTACTGCCGTGATTGGGTAGGATGGCTTTTTAAAGTGTTGAGCCCAGAAGCTCCACCAGAAGTCAAGGTCTCACTATCAGTCACCTAGGTTTTGAGCCAGTTTTTTTTTTTTTTTAAGATTTATTTATTTTAAAGAGAGAATGTGCAGAGCTGGGGGGAGGGGCAGAGGGCGAGGAGAATCTTAAGCAGACTCCCCACTGAGGCCCAAGCAGGGCTGTCACAGGCCCCTTGAGGGGCTCGAGCTCATGACCCTGAGATCGTGACCTGAGCTGAAATCAAGAGTCAGTCACTTAATCAACTGGGCCACGCAGCCCTGAGCTAGGACCATTTTTAAGAGTGTGGACAGTTGCTCCTTTGAGGTTGGAAGGTCACCTTCCCGCAACTGATTTCCTCAAACCATCTTGACACTCAACTTGTAACATTGTTTTTAAATTCACCTCTTCTCTCCTAGATCACAAACACAAGGGGGGGAAATGCTACATCTGATTTCACTCTGCAATTCCAGAGCAGGTGTAGATTGTTTTGTACATAGTCGGTGCTCAGGTCCTGCTGAATGAGAGTGGAGGATTGAAGACAGTTAATACACACACTGTAGTGTAACATGATGCGTTTTTTACAGGAAAACGTCATTGCTTACCTTCTCAAAAGCCTAATTGGTAAGAGTTTTGCTTTTATTGTAGAAGTGGTTACTTGAATCATTCTTTGAACAGTGCATTGTATACATACCTTATACACCAACAGAGTTTGGGAATGGCTTAGGGAAAACTACTTAGAGACCGAGAACACACAAATATATACTGTATACTGTAGAATTACAGTTACATCCCTGAAACTAAATGACACCTTATTTGTTAAATGAGTCTTTATCACTTCATCTAAGGAAATTAACATCTGCAAAATTTCTTGGCATTACTTTGCTTTTTATATATTCAAGATAAAATTTAAGGTTTGGCTTCAGATCCTTCTTACTATAGCTGCCTTGACCCAGCAAAGGGATTTCATAGGCAACAGTTGTCAAAGTGAAGTTTTGCTTTGCTAATCAGGAATTTGAACTAGCTCTGGATTATGATTACAGGTTTTTATTAAGTGTTTTCATAAAAGTTTCTCTAAAGTGTTTGTCCTATCTACTTTTTTTCTGAGGAGAAAAGCAACTCTTATTCAGAAGTACTGACTAATGTTTACTTTCTTCACCTCTTGGACACTGTGCATTGAAGCTGGCTTCATAGAGGGGGCTCTCCTTGGAGCCACAGTAGGCTGTGCAGATGTACTCCATAGGGACGTGGTTTTGAAGCCCAGCACTGTCGATACGTGCCAGAGGAAAGGTCAGAGCTAGGTTAAGGACTTCATGCTCAGACTTAAATTGTATGATCTTTAGTTTGCTGCTCATTATCTAATAGTAAGGTATTTTGCAATGATGTGCTAACTTTATGTTCATCTCCGAAAAGCTACAATCTGTCATAACATTTGAGGTGAATGGTTGGCTGGCTGTCTTCTCTCTGAGAGGTCTATCCTTTGCCAAATTCAAATTTCAGTTATTAGAACACCATGATCAGTTGAAAGACCGTGCAGCGATGTAAGATATCAGGAGGATCATCCAACAAGCATAACTTATGCTGACATTATATGAAGAACATAACATCTAAATAAAACTCACATCCTGGGAAACTATGGTACTTGGACTTGCTGAGGCCACCGGGCTTTATTGCACACCAGGTGTGGGAACTCTGCAAAAGTAACAGCAATATCTAGGTAATTTCTGGCAAAGACTCTGCAATGACTTTATGAATTATTTTTGTGTCATAGTTGTACTTTTCCTATAACATTTACAGCTTATTTGCTTAAAATTCTAGCCAAAAAAATCTATTGTATAGGTTTCTAAACTAATAGTTTGCAAATGAAAGTACTTTCTAAGCTTTGGTCAACTCTTTATTCTAAAGAAATTACCAATACCTCTGTAAATCTAACTCTACATTTTTATTCTTGGGAAATACTAATTCAGTAATTTCAGTAAATACTACACGCTAAAAAGGCACATGGAAATAAGTTGGACGTAACACAGACGTGTATAATACTATTGAAAGAAAAATTTTATAAAAAAATTTCAGAACTCTAGATGGAAGAACTTGTCCTGTGATAACACCTACCTCCTATATTTTTTGTGAAACATGTCTAATGGAAATTATCACATACTTCCATGATGCTGTTACAGTTTGAGCAAGTTACAAAGAAATAATTGTAAACAAGTCATTTTCATTTGATTTCACTGAATATAATTTAAGGACTTTTAAAGACCTTGGTCCTGGCTAAATTATTCAGTTCCACCAAACATGGAACTGAATGTATTTTAAATGTTTTTTTTTTAAGTTTCTTTATTTTTCTTAGTAATTTCTACACCAAAATTGGGGCTTGCACCCACAACCCTGAGCTCAAGAGTTGCATGCTCCTCCAGCTGAGCCAGTCAGGCACCCTGAAATGTATTTTTAAAAATAAGCTTCCGCACTCTTTAATAGACCAGTTAATTGTATGAAATAGTTGTTTTTAAAGAAATCCTACAGTGTGACCCAGTAGTATGCCCTACATTAAGAAAACTGTTGTTTTCGTAAGATCAGACTTGTAAATAGGCAAAACTTGAGGCAATTCACAACTCTAGAAAGGTTTCTTAAAAAAAAGTCCCCTAAGGGCACACAGTTAAGTCAGCGTGTTTAAGGTGATTCTGCCTTCCGCTGGTCAAGTCTCTATTTTAAATGATTTCTTCGTCTGCTCCTCTTCCTCTCGGATTCACATCAGCCTGCAGATATTTGCTCTTTTTTATTTCCTTCACTTACCCTTTACAGAATTTATTAATCCACACAGGTTGCAATAATGAAATCCTTTTATGTGGATGATGCCATTTTTGTCTCTCTTGCCTTGACATGATGTCTTAGCTCTATTTCTTTTTCTCCAGCACTCTACTAAACCTTTCCCTTTCAGTGCACTCTGCCTCCAGCTCCTCATCTTTCAACCTCCTCCAACCCAGCATACCTGAAGTTCTCTATTAAATAGACTCAAAATCTGGGTATCTCCTTAGATCATTTCTCCACCTTCTGGTCCACACGATCGGTAGTGTTACAGGTGTATTTATATGGCACATTTATGTAGATGTCTTTAGATCAAGACAGATGCATTTATGTAGTACAGAAGGAACGTTCTTGAGGTCAGGTTTATCCTCCTTGTTCTGGAGATGAGGAAACTCAGGCCAAGAGAATTAAAGTGACCTGAGCTCATAGCACTTCCTCACCACACGGACCCTGTGGAAGGTAGAAGAATGGTCCCTGGAGATGTCCATGTCCCAATCCCTGGAACCCATGAATATGTTAGTTACGTGGCAAGAGGGTCTTTGCAGAGCTAATTAAGGATCTTCAGATGAGAAGATTATTCTGGATTATTCCAGGTAGGCCCAGTGTAATCACAAGGATTCTTACAAGAGAGAGGTGGGAAGATCAGAGTCAGAGATGGAGACATGACCACGGAAGCAGAGGGTCAGTGTCAGAGGGACAATGACGATGTTTCACTGCTGGCTGTGAGGATTGAGGAAGGGCCATGTGCCAAGGAATGCAGGCAGCCTTTGGAAGCTGGAAAGGGCAAGGAAATGGATTCTCCCACAGAGCCTCCAGAAGGAACGCTGTCTTGCTGACATCTTCACTGTAGCCCAGTCGATACTGATTTTGGGCTTCTGACTTGCAGAACTGTGAAGATAGTAAAATTATGTCATTTTAAGCCACTGAGTGGTGGTAATTTGTTATAGTAGCAATAGGAAACTCATACAGATCCTGACCCCCAAGAAGTGTGAAAAGAAATGGGCACCCATGCAGTCAGGGTAATGGTACAGCAGCAGTGGACCACTTTGGGGAACCAAAGCTACCAAAGATAACATTTGGAGTCATTTGGCCTTGCCAAATTGTAGCCATGTTGAGGATCCTTGGGGAGTGCGTCAAGGACCTCCCCCACCCCATCACCAAACAACTTTCTTTCCTAGATGGACTCAGTAGGCTGTGACTTACTTGTAAGCAGAGTGTATCAGATCTTCTGTGTTCCTTCTAGAGTTGGGATTAGCCATACCTGCAGGGAGAATACGGAACCTCCCAAACTCCTGCCAAAAGCTACTTTGAGAAATCTTGCTTGCTTTTTTTTTTTTTTTTTTTTTTTTTGAGAGAGAGAGAGCGTGCGCATGTGAGTGAGCAGGGGCAGGGCAGAGGGTAAGAGAGAGAGAATCTCAAGCAGGCTTCACATTCAGTGTGAAGCCCAACATGGGGCTCGATCTCATGACCCTGAGATCATGACCTGACCCAAAATCAAGAGTTGGTCGCTTAGGGGGCGACTGGGGGGCTCAGTTGGTTGAGCATCTGACTCTTGGTTTTGGCTCAGGTCATGATCTCAGGGTCATGAGATCGAGCCCAAGAAGTATACTTAGGATTCTTCCCCTCCTCCTCTCCCTCCACTTACACATGTGAGAACACACACACTCCGTCTCTCAAATAAATAAATAAATGTTTAAAAAAAATAAAGAGTCAGACACTTAACCAACTGAGCCCCTGAGGTGCCGCAGAAATCTTGGTTGCTTTTAAACTTTGGTCGCATTTTTGTTGAAACTTCTCTCTTGGTAACTAAACGATGTAAAAGAACCATGTCATTGTATGTCACTGTAGGCCCCCCAACACCTTTATATAATGAAAGGATGGTGCCTCCCCCCAACTTGGAGTGGCCTCCCAGGTGTTGTCTCAGGGGCTCAACACACCGCCTCTGATACCTGTGCCTCTTGAGGCCGATGAGCCCCACCTGCTCTGGGCCCCAGGCCCCAGGGCAGACAGAGGGAGAGCAGGGTGAGACACCCGGACAGAGCACATGTTGGGCATCACAGGAAGAGCAAACTGCTTGATCTCCTGCAGTCTCTCTCTCTCTGGGAACGAAGAGTTAAGTTCGGTGTAGCCCAGAGAGGGGAGCTGCGTGACATTTGGACAGGTCCCAGAATAGTAGATAATGGGGTCTCTGGCGATTGAGTGCAGAGGTGTGGGATTCAAACCTCAGGGACTGGTAGAAGGAGAATGAAGTGTCCTGGCCTGAGGCTTCTCCTCAGGAACTGAACTTGAGAACGGAGAGAAGCTCGACCTTCTCGAGTTCAGGGCTTTGGTCAAAAGGTGAATACAGAATGGAGAAAAGGAGAGAATCACTCAATTATTTTAAGGCTGAAGAAGACCTTGTCTTCCCATTAGATCTCCTAAACAGTCATTCCCCCGTTTCTCTTCATTTTCATGATTGCGCATCCCTCACCCCCATAAGGTACTCGTTGAAAGCATCCTGTCGTCTTCTCTCCCTGTTTTAATCTGTTCTTTCAGCCCAAGCTCTGTCCATGGGTCCCTCTTCAAACACCACTTTATTTGTGTTTCTCTCCTACAGAAAAACATTTAATACTTTCCTGCTGCCCAAAGCATAAAGTCTAAATCACTAAGTCTGGCCTTGACAACTTTCCTGACTTTCCTCATGTGCCTGTTCCAACCTTTGCACCCTTGCTTCGCCAGTTTAAACCATCTTCTCGAGCCGGAACATTCCGTTCGTCACCCGTGAGTGACCACGGTACATCTGCACCCTCACATCCCTCCACCTCCAGCCGTGCTCCTGTTGATGCTCTTACGACCCGAAAGACGGAGCATGTGCTGTATGAAGACACGCATAAATATGTGCAATACCTCCTAGACAAAAAAGGGTGGCGTGGAGGGGAAACCCTTATTTTTGGGAAAGCTTGATTAAATCCTTACCCTGTGATATTTTATAATCCAGTTGGAAGAGAACTGGAAAAATAAGGTATCACTAAGGGACTTTTTAATGTAATTGGGCAAGAGTGTCTTGAGTAAGATGAAACCTAGTAACACTTGTCTGACTAAAAGTCCATCTATAAATTGTGATGTTTATTTCCAGGTATTTAAAGGATTTATCCACAGTGGGACACAGAAAGTTTAATTTTAGAGAGCATAAGCATGCAGACATCACTCAGGGTGCTTATGGTTATAAATTTGGTTAAGAGATGTCCTCTTGGTGATCAAATCTTTAAACCATGACAGCATTGATTGGAAATACTGGTACCATAGTGATTTGCAATGTCAGATGAAGCTCTGAATAATAATAACAGGACAATCAGGTAAAAAACTCTTACTACTTAAATTGAATGGGGAGATAAGGTGATTGTATGTAGATCTGGTATGTTCCACTATTTTGGACCCTTAATTTTATGTAAAACATGTAAACACATACTCACATGTGGAAACTGGCAAGATCTTTTGGATTTGTGGGAAGTAGCAAGTGGCACGGGAAAAGCTGGCTTGGGGAAAGATAACTTTGAAGTGAGTGTTGAGTTTATAAAAGATTAGTTTCATCTTTCTGTTTGTTTTGTTTTAAGCTGTACCTCACAGGGACAAAGAAATGTGCATTTAATGAGGAAAGTTAATTATTTCCATGTCAGGTGAGCATTTCATTTACTTCGACTTACTTTTTTTGAGCTCAGGATTTGAGTGGAAAAATTACTGAATTTGTATTGAGGGAAAGATTTCTAATGTAAATTTTTTTTGAAGGTTTTTGTTGTATTTGTAGAGAGAGAGAGTGCAAGCAGGGAGGGGCAGAGGGAGAGGGAGGGAGAGAGTCCCAAGCAGGCTCCACGCTGACCATGGAGCTGGATGTGGGGCTCGATCTCATGACCCTGAGATCCTGACCTGATCAAGATCCGACACTCAACTGACTGAGCCACCCAGGCACCCCTCTAGTGTGATTTTTAATGTAATTTTGATGAGGCTGAACTAAAGACACTGAACACTTTGGTTCAAGCTGTGACTTCTGATTTTTAAAAATTATTTTATTCTATTATTTTAAAAGATTTTATTGATCTATTTAAGAGAGAGAGAGCACGTGCACAAGCTCAAGTGGGGGCGGGGGAGGCAGAGGCAGAGCGAGAAGCGGCTTCTCCACTGACCAGGGAGCCTGATGTGGGGCTCGATCCCAGGACCCTGGGATCATGATCCGAGCCGAAGGTAGACGTTTTAACTGACTGAGCCACCCTGGTGCCCCAAGACCTTTTGATTTTAAAGCAGTAATCAATAGCACAGCCTCCAGTGGATGAGGTGCTCGCTCCTCCTTCATACCCTGGTAGTACCTGAGTATGGTGGTGGTGTGTGTCCTTTGCACCCCAGTCCGTTTTGGAGGCTCTGGGGAAGAATTTGCTTCCAAACTGATTGAAGTTATAGTCAGAATTCAGTCCCTTGCAGATAGATATCAGGCCAAGGTTCCTCTTTCTTTGCTGGCTGTCAGTCTGGAGCCTTTCTTTGCTCCTTAAGGCCACCTGCATTCTGTCACCTTGCCCCTTCCATGGCTAAGCCAGCAGCAGCACCTGGAGACCTTTTCACACCTCACCCCTCTCAGACTTCTCCTCCTGCTGCATCTCTCTGAGCCCAGCCAGAGAGACTTCTCTGCTTTTAAAAGGGCTGGTGTGATTAGGTTGAACCCTTCAGATAATCCAGGAAAGTCTCCCTATCGTAAAGTCTATAACCTTAATCAGCCCTGCAATCCTTTTGCCATTTAACATGACATATTCACAAGTTCCAGGGGTGGAGGTGTAGACATCTTCCGGGGGCTCCTTCTGCCTGCCACAGCCACAATGTGGACAGTGGGTCAGTGCGCAGAGAGGGTAGGGAGGTCAGTGAGAACGGGAAGGCGGACGGAGGAGTGTCTTGTCTTGGCAAGTTCCAGGGAGGGCTCTGGACAAGTATCTCCTCTGTCCTTTGCTGCCCTGAGACCTTCCAAGTCCAACACAGTCTCGTATGCAAGGAGATCCTAGGACAGCTTACGGGATACCAAATGCTGTGCTTCAAGTAGTCCCAAGTTTTTGTAGTTTGAGACTGAATTCATTGAATGGTAAATATTTATGGTATCTGTATTATATTTAATGTTAAGTCAGTGTGACAGTGGCAGGCACTCTCTGCTTCATTCACAGATACATGAAAAGTACTAATAATGATGAGCTAACATGCACGGGGTGCTCATTACCTGACAGACTTGATGCTACGTACCTGGATGGATTATCTTCCTTAATCTTCATGTCACTCCTGTGAGGTGTAAATATCAGTCTCATTTCATAGAAAAAATGAGATAGTGAGATGCAAAGAAGTTAAACTGTTTGCCCCAAATCCCACAGTAAGTGGCAGAGTCCCTTGTGACACGAGGCAGCCTGCCCCGCATCCTCGGGTGGTGCTTCTATCATGAGATTTGGAGGATTACATCATAACTTCACACAGTTTTTATCCTACGGCATTTTACCAGTATAAATAAAGGGCTTTTAATGGGCCTGGTCGTTTTTATGAAGAAAAATCTACTCCCTTGTGTGGTCCCTGTTTGCTTTTGAACCATGGAAAGCAACCTTGAACGGTTATTTGCTGAGCAGCTCCTGAGAGCCAACCTCCTTGCCTCGTGTTGTGTGGGGTCCAGATGCACAGAAGTGATAAGAAGCTCCCCCAAGTAACTCCTGAGCTCTTGAGGGAGGTCCTGTCAAGCAGGGTGGGATTTGGGGTTACACCCAGCTGGGCTTGGTGGAATCTTCTGGCCTGTGTTCAGAGCCCATTAGTATTTGGCAGACAGTTTATATAACAAGAGAAACTTGTTAGGACCCAACAATTGGAGAGTTGGCGGTAGGGAAGGATGTGGTGGTTATTTATAAAACAGTCCTCCAGGTATGTTTGGATCCGTAGAGCATAATGAGATGCCCTTGTTCTTATGGCATCAAGTGAGGACTTTATTCACTCTGAAGGAAGAGTGAAATACCAGTATTTATTTGGTGTTTGAATTTACTTGCAGAAGTTTAATCTTTTTCACTCTTTAAAAAAAAAAATGTCTTCGTTCTTCTTTGCTTATACAATGATCCTGAGGGGCGCCTGGGTGGCTCAGTTGGTTAAGCAACTGCCTTCGGCTCAGGTCATGATCCTGGAGTCCCGGGATCGAGTCCCACATCGGGCTCCCTGCTCAGCAGGGAGTCTGCTTCTCCCTCTGACCCTCCCCCCTCTCCTGTGCTCTCTCTCTCTCAAATAAATTAATAAAAAACAATCATCCTGAAAATAAATTTTTAAATGATGCTATTATGGGACTATAACAGATTTTTTCCAGTTTATTTCATGAAAATGTTTAGCCATGCAAAAAAATGGAAAGAATTTTACAGTGAATACCCACACTCACCACTTAGATTCTACAATTACCATTTTACTATACTTGTTTTATTATCTATCAGTCCATCCATTTATCCATCTTATTCTTTGATGGATTTTTAAAGTATGTTTCAAATATCAGTGCCCTCTCCTCCAAATACAGCAGCATGCATATCATTAATTAGTATTCAATATTAGATTTTTTCCAAAGGAAAATTTACATACAAGGAAATACACCAGTCTTAAGTGTTGACATATGCATATACCCGTGCAAATGCAAATCCCATCATGATACAGAATATTACCATCATTTCAGAAAGTTCCTTCATGCCCCCTCCAATAAATCTCTCCCTCTACCTCTTAGGGGCATTTTTTCCACTATAGATACTTTGTTGCCTATTGTAGAACTTCAGGTAAGTGGAATCCTACCGTATGTTCACTGGCTTGTATGTTCACTGGCTTGTTTGCCCTAACTTTTTTTTGAGATCCATCCATTGGTTGCTTGTATCAATAGATGGCTGAACAGTAGTCCACTGGGTGAATGTCTTAAAGTTTATGCATTCTCCTGTTGATAGACACACAGGTTATTTCTGGTTTTTGGTTATTGTAAATATAGCTGCTCTGAACATTTTTATACTGTTCTTTGTGCATATTTTCACTCCTCTTGCGAAAAAAACGGAATTGCTGGGTTATAGGGTAGGTGAATGTTTCTAGTTTCACAAGAAACTGCTAGACCTTGGGGGGATGGGTTAGCCTGGTGATGGGTATTAAAGAGGGCACAGTCTGCGTGGAGCACTGGGTGTTATGCACAAACAATGAATCATGGAACAACTACATCAAGAACTAATGATGTATGGTGATTAACATAACAATAAAAAATAACCAGAAAAGAAAAAAACTGCTAGACCTTTTTCCAAATTGGTTGTATTTTTCTATACTCCCACCAAAAATATGGGAGAATTTCTGTTGCTCCACATTCTCCCCATCATTTGGTGGTGTTATTTAATTTTAATCATTTTTGGTGGGCAGATTTGTATATAGTAGATAGATCGATAGGTGAACCATCCAATGCATACATTTCATTTTCCAGCTATAATTGGCTTTAGTTTTTGAAGAGTGTTAAAGCACTTTTAGAAATCAAAATTGAGGTTTCACCATTATGTTTATTTTCAACAATGTTTTTAAGCAGACTTTTATTTTTCTTTGATAATTTATTCAAGTCTATCGTATGACCAGACTATCTCCTCACTGAAAATCCCATCTGATCATGTAGAACCACTTTATCACATACCTGCCAGATAAGCCATGGTCCATGCATGTGGAGTATGTGTGTGTGTGTCAGGGTAGAGAGGGAATAAGAGAGAAAAAGAAAATAAAAGTAACCCTTCCAGAGTCTAATATTTGCATACTACTGAGGTTATGTAGGTTATATAGGGCTAGGGGTTACATGGGACTGTTTTGATGCTCGTTCTCTTTATTTTTTTTAAATATTTATTTATTTATTTATTGGAGAGGTTTCGATGCTTGTTCTCTTTATTTTTTTAAGATTGATTGATTGATTGATTGGAGAGGGAAAGAGAGATAGAGAGTGTGTGCACAGAGGGAGGAGCAGAGGGAGAGAGACAAGCCAACTCCACGCAGTGCAGAGATCATGACCTGAGCCAAAATCAAGAGTCGGTCGCTTAACCAACTGAGCCACCCAGGGAACGGGATGCTTGTTCTCTTTAAAGGAAACCTAACGGTTACATGTTAGTTGCAAGGTGTAAAATTGATACACTCAAACAAGTGCCAGAAACTCTTAATGACCAGGCAGCTTCTAGAAGTTACTCTGTCATTAACCTTTTTGAGTCAACAGTGTATTCAGTCAATTCCTCAAAGTATTCTAATAGCCTCTTTTTCAAAAGTTAGGATAATAAAGTTCTAAACGTCGATTCACAGAAGTCAGAAACTTTCTATCAGAGTTGAGCATACCAAGAGATCTACTGGAAAAAAATGGAATTCCTTGAGATTTAAAAAACTCCCCTAACAATTGGGTAAATCCTTTGGAAATTTAGACGCACTATGGTTCCTTATTTCCTTTGCTTGTGCCATTAACCTATACAGGTACACATTTGACGTTTCAGATGCACATGCATGCTCACGTGCAGAGTTTGTGGGACTGGGCTGTTCCCAGAGATCCATGTCTGGGATTAGGAAAGAAGTGGGTGTTTAAGTCAGGTCCTCTATTTTTCAGTTTGATTTCTTCCCCATGTGGCCTCTCCTAACTTTTATTCTGTTTCTGAGCTGCCTGCCCTTTAGAAACTGTATCCAAGCAAAGAACAGTGACACCTACCCGCAGTTTCCCTGCTGTATATACTGTTGCCCTGTTAGTGGAGGTACTTCCCCCAAGCCCTTTGTCTGGTTCTTTGGGTTTCCACCCAGACAGAATTAGTGGCATAAATAGGCCTTCTGTTGTTTAAACTAAAATAGAGATTTCATAAAAGGAGAAGGTATTTTTTCCCCCAAACTTAGAAACATTTTCTTGCTTCTATACTCATGAGATTCCTGAATGTGGAAACTCAGAGCCCTACGATTATTCAGTGTTTAATGTGATAGAAAATCGTTCTCTGGGAACTGCTGGCCCTTCTATTACTGTGTCTGTATTTTTGATAGTAAGGGAATCTGTGGTCATTCCAAGTTAAGAAAACAGAATAGCATTAGATAAGTGCAAGTCTCTTATGGCAAGTATCCTAATACAGAAGGGCAGTATCTACTTCAGGATGGCATAAAAGAACTTACTTCTGTTTAATGTCATTTGTATTAAAATATCCCCCATATAATGGGAGGATGGAGGTAAGTGACTTTTTGATGTCTCCTTTAGAACAAGGTTTTTCCATTTTTGCTTGGCTGATTGATCTCTGTCTTTGTTACCTACCATCTGCTGTCCATGTTTTTGAATGTGTGATCAAGCATATGGGAAAGGAATAGAAGAGTTAATGCATTCAACTGGTGAGGGTGGAGGACACGGAGCCTGCAGTCTGGTCAAGTTTACAGCCCATCTGCTGGAGCACAGGGAGCCCTTTTAAAATGTAGCTTTGCTCTCCAGGCTCTAAGTGCAGAGCCCCCTCAGTCCATAGCTTGTCCAAATGGTACCAGTATGGCGGCCGCAAAATTAAGTCTGTCCTTCCTAAACTATTTCACTTGGTGCCCAGGGCATATACTCAGTGCACGGTTTTGTGGGCACTTTTTTTCCTTTACTATAAACTTAAAGATTGCCTGGTGAAATTAAACTTAAAAAGTGATCCTTTTATTTAGCTCACTCACCTCTTGGCAGCACAAACTGTTGAAATGGCCTTTAATGCACACTTTGTGTTTTGATTCTTGTGCTGTAACTTAGGTTTTTAGTTGAAGATTGATAAAAGGTTCCTATTGTGCACTTTCTCCGCTACTGTTTGAAATAGTTTTTTTTTTTTTACCATCTTGAACCTCATTTGCCTTTTCAAATTTAAAAATAAAATCATTGCCTATAATGATGTTTCTTTCAGTGTCTTGATGGAAATCTATTAGATGTTGCATTAAATATTAAACTTAGGCATTCTAAATCAATACATGTTAAAGTACTACATAAATGCTAAGTGAACAAGAGAAAGGAGTTACTGGCTTTCAGACTGGGATATTTTTTATGTGCACTAATTAGATAACATTTTGTTAATTAGATGGGGCTATTCCCTGCTCATATCTTCCCATTTCTAAATTCAGAATCCTTAAGGAGACATTTATATGAGACAATGGCCTGGCAAGATTTGAAGTTGGATACTTCTTAACCTTCTTTTCTTTTTAGCTGCTTCATGGCTGATGAGCCATTCTTTATCCATCCATCCATCCATCCATCCACCCATCCATCCATCCATCCACCCCCCAGCCATCCATTCATCCACCCACCCATCTGTCCATCCGTCCATCCATCCATCTACCCATCCATCCATCCCTCCACCCTCCATCCAACCATCCATCCATCCATCCATCCACCCACCCACCCACCCACCCACCTATCCATCCGTCCATCCACCCATCCACCCTCCAGCCAGCCAGCCATCCATACACACAACAAAGAGTCTCTGCTTTCCTTACCTTTCACCACTGAAATGTTGATAATAATAATTTCTTAAATTACAGATTTTTAAGTGCTTTCAGGTCTACTATGTTTTACTCCTCATAATCCTGAGAGGTATTCAGGGAAGAGATTATTCCTTGTTTTACATGGGGGAGGGGGGAGTGTGGCTTGAAGTCAGGGGCTGAAACAGCATGGAGATGGTAATCCCACATACATGCTCCTCGTCTCTCAGAGTGTCTCTCTCAGTTGCTTTAGATACTCACACTCACTGATTCAATCAGGATTTCCACACAGGGATTCTCCAGTCTGAGCCACCGCTGTTCCTGGGCAGCAGACATGCTCCCCGCCAAGCCTAGCTCGTATGTTTACAATGAAAATAGGCATTATCAGTCGCTTCTTATGGCTCCAAGCTCTGGGGATCCAAAGATAATTAAGACCCAGCCCCTGCTTTTCAGGTACTCAAGCTCCCGTGGGAGAAGTACAGAGAAACAAAAAGCCCTGTAGGTAGGAGCAAGCATCTAGGGGTGCAGAGGAAGGAATAACTCACTGGGCAGTCGGGGAGGCTTCCCAGGGAAGTGGCTTGTGAGCTGGGGCTTTAAGGCTAAGAATCGTGTGGAGTTGTAGATGAAGGCATTCCCGGGGCCACATCACCGTCCATGTGAACTGTAGCTTTTTGGTCATTTATAGAGCATTTGAAAAAGAGCTCCCCTCACCCCAAATAATCCATGGAGTGGCTGAGCTTCCTCATGAACTCGTGTCTCATACTTACTCCAGGGGTATAACGAGTCATGGGTGTTACTCTGAGTCTGGACACCGGTTGCCCTGCCCCGTCTATCTTCCTCGCCCAAATTACTACACATCCCCTTTTCCTGTGGATCCTGATTGGTTGGTTAATCTTCAGCCAGATATTCCAGCGTCAAAGGATCTGGTTTTGCCAGTATTACTTGCCTCAACCCTGGCCTCTGCTAGCCTCGTGGAGTTTACTGAGGACGCGGTTAGTTGTCTTTGTTACTGATCTCCATCACTTTCTTTCTTCACTCTTGTCCTGCTTTCAGTGGAGTTGAGGGAAAGTATCCGCACCACAGCAGCCAGAAGGGTGCAGAAAGTTCAGCCTCTTCAAAATCAACTTCAGCAGCGGAAGAAGACTTTGAAAATTGTTGAAAATCACCACTTACACCCAGATCTTACTTAGTTTACATAAGGTTATTGACTGTGCACTGCTTATCTTTCCAGGAACTAAAAATGTGCAAGATAAGCTGATGCTAATTATTTAGTGATGGGGTGGGAGTGATCTTGTGTCCAGTGATGACCCCTCCAGTGGTCCTCATGGACGCTATGGTAGAGGCATCTCCGTGTGGGCAGAGGCTTCTTGGCAATCAGGAATGGCTGGGAGGTTCATTGAATTCTCTTGCTTTTGCAAGAATTGAAAGGGAAGGGGCAGAATGTGGAAGGGAGAACCTACAGTTTGAGTGCTACTCATTTATTCACTCTTTCACTCATGGATAGTTATTAAACCCATCCTATTATTTGTCAGGCAGTATAAAATAGACGAGTGATCCCCACTCTTTCAGTTTATAGCTGAGTGGATGCAGTTAACTCTTCAGTTCGTGGTGCTGCCATTTCAGGTGGAAACGTGTACTTAGGCATGTTGTAAAACACCTGTGTTTAGCATGGACCATATGCATATGGATTTGTTCTGTGCTTTATACTGTACCAGCCCTGCCTCCTTCTGGGTGGTTCTAATTATATATCATTTTTCTAGGTAATGCTCTAAGTGACTTCCTAGCTTGATATGAAGCACTGGTTTGCTAATAAGCCAATTGCAATTGTCACAAGAGAGAAGAGAAAAGGAAAAATTACATAATCATACCTAAAATTGAACTTGAGAAATAGTTTCCATTTCCTCCCACCCTATTACCGTACATAATTTAAAGTTGACATTGCTTTAGATGGTAGCATGAAGCCAAACCACTTTGGAAAATTAAGGCTAATGGACAAAGAAAAGGAAAACAGCTCTGTTACTTAGAGCAAAGTTTAAATAAAACTGAAAAACATTATAAAATGAAATATAATGTAATGAAAGTAGTACTTGATAACTTTCTGAGGCTCCTTGCTTGGTCTCCATGTTCCCTGTGGGTATGGGATGAAAATACAGAAAACCAGCCAATCTTGGTCTTCTAACCACTGCTTCCCAGACTTTGAAACAGATATGAATCACTTGCTGGTCTTGTTAAATGCAAATTCTGGGTCAGTGGGTCTGGTGGGGCCCCTAAGATGCTGGAACTCTTACCATGCTGCTGGTCGCTGGACCACACTTGAACTAGTGAGGCTGTTCACTGCACATCCTATCCTAACGTTTATTTATTTATTTTTTTTTGAAGATTTTATTTATTTGACGGGGACACAAGCAGGGGGAGTGGGAGGGGGGAAGCAGGCTTCCTGCTGAGCAGGGAGCCTTATGCAGGGCTTAATCCCAGGACCCTGGGATCATGACCTGAGCTGAAGGCAGACGCTTAACAACTGAGCCACCCAGGCTCCCCTTCTATCCGAATGTTTAAAGACAGAGGCAGATCCATTGAATCTGGCTGCTACTTCCTTAGACTTTTAACTCCGCAGTTTAAGAAAACTACCTAGAAAACCTATTCTCACCTTATTCAAAGCCTAGCTTCAAGAGAGATAGCTAATTTAGTATATTCAAGTGTTGTGGAACCCAAATGACTTGGAAGGGATTGCACATCTTTTTCGGGGTAAGAATTCCCACTTGGTTACTTCATTCATATAATTAAAATATTCATTTATACATACTTCCTATGTACATGATAAAAACCCTGCATAGCTCCTAGTAACTTTTGGTTTGGGGATCTGTGATCTGCCTATTGCCGATTAGAGGTGGGCTACCTCTAGTCATGCTGCATATATTTTTGACCCTATAAAACTTATTTCAAGGGAGCAACAGAAATATGGATGCTGTCCTGGTTCTAGTCTGTACTTGGTATTGAACTACCTTTTCATACTTTCTTTCTAAATGGAGTGCGGCTGTTATAAACTGTAAATCAAGCTTGCACATTGTTACGGTTTTATGTTAGTATGATCTTTAGTTTTGGGCAGATGGTATCTTGAAGAAGTCATTTATTGCCTGCTCTTTGGGCTTGTTTAAATAAATAATGGTTGACTCTTGTTACTCGATGTAGAGTCCCTGATTTTTTTTTCCCCCATTTTTTTTTTTTTTTTTAAAGAAGTAACACCTGGCTAGACCTGTGGGTCTCTGTATTCAGAAGCCATGGCTTTTGCCCGGCTCGATACCAGCGGCAGGCTGTGCACCCACCCCAGCTGCCTTTGTCTGCTCATCCCGCTGTGGAAGGTGGTGCAGGCACCACAGAAGCAACGGAATTCCTGAGTGGCCTTTTTGTAATTTATCACCCCAGGGATTCTTGGCTGCCTGCAGAGTCCCAGGAGGCCTTGGGGGGTAGGGGGTAGTAAAATGATGATCTTTGTGAGCGCTTGTCTTTCCAGATCACGGGGTTTTTATTGCTGTTTTGTGTTTTTGAATGAGTGAAGTAAAGTTGAGAGCCAGAGTCCCTTTCCTCTTGAACTGTTCATTTTCTTGTCTCCAGGAGCAGTACCACCTGCCAGGTAAGAGCCAGGGTGCTCAGGAGTCAGCCGGAGACCCAGCCGGGCCCCGCGTGTTGGTACCACAGGGAATCAGGTTCCTGAAGGGGGGGGGAGGAGGGAGAGGTTGAGGAAAGGCACCCCTAGCCCCGGCACATCGCATCCCAGCTTTCCATCCGGAGCGGTGTCGTCAGCATGCTCCAGCCTGTGGCTCCCTCTGTCTATTTTCTGCAGATCTGGAGGCTGCTCCCACCATAAGGACATACCTGTGAAAGCCCCCCTCCCCCAGGCTCCAGAGCCCCCTCAGTTGTTCATTTCTCCCATTTCACTGCCAGAAAAGCTGCTGTCTACACTCAGTCTCTCCACTTGCTCACCCCAGACTCGTAACGCTCTGCTGTCCGTCCGCTGTCCCCGCCACTCACAGCCAGCACTCATTTCCCAATCCGCTCTCCTTTGACACCGGTCCTGACATCTCCATGACTTGCTGTCCCCACTTCCATGGCAATAGCGTCTCCCGGCTTCTCTCCTGCTAGGGCTGCTCTTTCTTAGTCCCGTTTGGGTCCCTCCTTCCCTCCACTTCCCTTAAGAAAGAACTGTGATCTAGGGTTCCATCCCTGAACCTCTCAGAGCATCCGCTCTACACTGGGGTCTCAGTGTCCATCTGTCATCGGATGCACCCCCAGAGCTCCCCCCGCCCACCCACCACCTGGGTTTTAGTTGTGGGATGTCTTCATTCGTGGGAGTCCAGCATGCTCGCTTTGCGGAGCCTTCATACCCACCTTACTCCTCTTGCCTGAGTGCTTTGCCTGACCAACTCATCTTCACTCTTCTAGAGCATCAGGTGTCGTCCCCTTCAGGAGCTGTCCCTCCCTGGGGCTGTGTGCATAGCTTTGCTATCTAGTCTACAAATATTTACTGAATGCTTCAGTATTCTGGCCACTGTTCTAGGTGCTGAGGGTGCAGCAGAAAACTCTTGCCACCCTGCATGGGGCAGTTGTGTGTACACATCAGTAATCCATCCGCCTCTCCTTGAGGCCAGAGCTGCCTCTTCTCATCTGGTCCTCGGTCTGTGTTTGCTGAAAGAGCAAATCTGGTTACGCCAATTTTCTTCTCTCCTCTTTCTACCGTGTCTTTCCTCCATCTCTCTCAGGAGCAAAAACAGGAAATAGAACTTCATAATTACAAGATTAGCCAGATAAAATTTCATCACTGTTTCTGGCTTCTATACACAGTTTGTTGAACTTTAGTGTGTGAGTGTGGTACAGAGGGTGAGTTGAATGCTTCCTTTGTTTGATAAATTTGCTCAGCTGCAGCCAACAACAAAAGTTTCTCTTCTGCTGTGTCCTTTGTTCAGAGCTGAAGAACTCAGTTCTTTGAAAAGTCGCTGAGAGAGAGGGATATTCAGCTTATATCTTATTCTAGATTGCCCCTGTGCCTATGACCACCAAAGCGTTTTGCAGGGGAACAGACACAGGGTTTTCAAATGTATATATCTTGTAATACTATCATCCCTTCCTCCCGAAACAGAGTGACACAAAGCAAGAAAGCCAGACCATTTATTCTGGGGCCATTACCAGCGGAATTGCCAGATGAGACACGGGACACTCAGCTAAGTGGCATTTCAGACAAACAGTAACTTTGTAGTATAAGTATGCCCAAATATTGCATGCGACATGATTACACTAACAATTATTTGTTGCTCATCTGAAATTCAAGTGTAACTGGACAATCCTGCATTTTTATTTGCTAAGTCTGGCAACCCTTATCGCTGGCAGAAGGCGGTTGTTCGGTTTAGCCATTTTAAGCTCTCATTTCAGTCATGGTGATTTTCAGAGGAGCGTCTCAGTGTTTGGTGAAGGCCGCAGCCTTTGCCAACTTTAACCTCAGCGCCACTTCTGGAACACTCCTCCACCCTAATTAAGCTGGAGGAACAGCAGGAAGACACTTCCTCCTTCATTACACCTCCTTCAACCTGGAGGCGTGACACCAGGAGTTAAAATGTTGTTTGGTGGGAAAGGTGAGGTCACAAACGTCAACCCAGTCTTCCATCCTTGAGGCTCCTTGCCTGCTCCAGGAGTGGAAGTTGTCTGATACGTAAATATATTCAGTTTAGCAGTAATTTATCAAATACTCCTTTGAAAGGCAGAGTGGGAGAACCCCTGTCCACCTTCAAGATGCTCACAGTCTTGGAAGGACCAAAAGCACTCCCAGGGGGGCTGCACCCTGGGTGGACATTGTAATTACCCAGGAGCATTACCAGGACTCACCCCAGAGATTTGAGTTTCGAGGTCTAGTGGGGCCTGAATATGGGGAGTTTTTCCAAAAGCCCTCTCTCTGATTCTGGTATCAGCCATGCTGAGTTTCAGCATTCTGTGTTGTCTGGAAATATTCTCTGAGTGCCAATGTGGAGATAAGTGACAGAACCTTTGCTTGTGGGGTAAACACAGGGCAGGTTTCATTCTGGGCCATGACTCTGGGGCGAGGCTTCCAAGTGGCCCAAATGATCAGAAACCCATGGGTGTACTAACCACGTTCTAAAAATCATGTATAAATGGGACTGGAGAGGGTCAGACTTGGCGCACTGGAGTGTCTCAGATTGGAGTTAAAATTTTATGGGAGCTGTATTCATGCTTATTTTCCATTTGTTATCAGTCCTTCATTCTCTGCAGTTGGCTGTGTAATTGGAGGGGCCTTAACCTGGGGTGGTTAAGGTGATGAATGTGAAGCCGAGTGTAATTGCATTCAAGCACTGACTGATACAGGCTTGTGGCAGGAACCCTCGCTGAAGGTCGCACAACAAATGGAGGAGCCAGGCACCTTTTCCAATCACGATGCCTCCTAATTAGGTTAACAAACTTATCCTATTGCTAAAAGTCTTGAGGGGCGGCTCCCAGGAAGAAGTGGGCTGATTTGGTCAGCAGATTGCCTGTGGCTTACACCCCCACGTCAGAGTGTCCTCAAGGACCTCCTCCATGTGAGTCCTGGGGTGCTCATTAAATATGCGGAGCCTGGGCCCAGCCTCACAGCTGGGGGATCGGGATCTCTGGGGGTGGGCCTGCAAACCCGGAAAATAATTCCTGTGGTCCTGATGCTGATGTCACGGGCTTAGTCCGAGCAGCATTTTGACCACAGCTGGCCATTGTTTTTACTATTATTATTATTATTATTATTATTATTATTATTAATGTGGACCTCCCTCTGTTTGGGGAAGTGGTGTCTGACTCTTTGCCTTTGCAGAAGGCTCCCTTTTCCTTTGTGCTGTGCCTGAGGATCTCACGGTCATCCTCAGAAGTACAGGTGGATCCGGGGCGGTCTCCAGCTCCTTGGTGTAGCTGACAACTTGCCCACATGTTGTCTCTCTGCCATGTGGCCTTGGGCTCACTTGTCCCCCTTTGATTCTTTCTTCCTATTGCTTTGAAGGCAGATTGATATTTTTTTTTCTTTTTTACTACGAGCAGAGTCTTCCACATCTAACTCACAAGTAATTCCATGTATTTAACGTAGATCTTCATTAATGTACAGTAGAGCTAAAAGTAGGATGGTGGTGGGGCGCCTGGGTGGCTCAGTCGGTTAAGTGGCTGCCTTCGGCTCAGGTCATGATCCCAGGGTCCTGGGATCGAGCCCCGCATCGGGCTCCCTGCTCGGCGGAGAGCCTGCTTCTCCCTCTCCCTCTGTCTGCCTCTCTGCCTACTTGTGCTCTCTCTCAATGTCTGTTAAATAAATAAAAATCTTTAAAAAAAAGGATGGTGGCTGTTAACAGCAACTGAAAAAAATAAGGAAACTATTAAAGTTTTTAAAACGTTATCTTGTGAAGCCTCTTTACTTTTTGCTAATTTGGATTTTGTAGTGACTTGGAGAGTGGCTTCAGTCAGCTAAAAACAGAACGTCTTACACAAATTAGGTGTGCAGACCAGCAGTTCTCAAATAGGATTTTTTTGTGAGCTAAGCAGAGGTGTTCTGATACCAAAAATGGAATATTTGGAACTTTTCCAGATTGTACTAGAAAATATTATAGTTTAAAATTTTTCTGGTCCCTGCTGCTTATCTCAATTAGAACCTTTTATAAGATGAATTCTGTCTTAGCCTGAATTGTAAACTTCAGATTTGGTGTACTTAGAAATCTGTGCAGATTCTGCTACTGCATCTAGGTGTCCTTCCACCCGAGGAGTTTGTCCCCTACTGGCATAGGCAAGACTGCAAATGTAAAAGCACTAGACTCTATTTTTGAGTGACTTCACTTACATTGAAAATGCTGATAAGTGATTACAAATTAGATGCACCCCCACCCCTTCCCCATGTCATGCTCTTGCTTGTTACTCTGGCCCCATTTTATCAGCTGTCATCTCCTCGAATGACTTCTCTGTAGGGTCACTTAGCACTTTGTACAGCCGCCATCATGTCACCTGCCGCGTGTCATACATAGGTGCCCCTCACTGCTCCATTCCCACTACCCGGTTATACTCACTCTCAAGACCTACAGAAATGTTCATCCTCAATTGACTGTCCTGTTTACTGCATGTGCCACCACGGACACAAGTCTGTGCGAGAGGCCGTAGAGTGAGTGGTAGGTCCTCCCTGTTCTCTGGATGGGACACCAACTCGGGGTGTTCACAAGCATCACATGTGGGATTTCCTGGTTGCCCGAATGCGTGGGTCGAGGACGAAGGCAAGGATGGGCACTGACAAGGGCGGCAGGGTGTTCGGCTTGGTGGGCTCAGGAGCCCAAAGTTCTGCAACACGTAGGACTTTGTGATGTTCTTGTGGCAGAAAGTTCACTATTGTGGGCCCTGAGTCTGGTGTGTGAGGGGGGTCCTGTCACTCTGAGGGAGGCCAGCAGTTCGCCTGTGTGCCCGTCAGCGGTCTCCGTCCTCCCTGGCCTCTGCGTGTGCACAAATAACAACAAGATCCCTTCCTGCCTCTTCCTAAAAATTAACTCTGAGTAGCCAGGAGTCCATACTGATACAAACAAGCAATGAGTGAGTGAGTGAGTGGAGAAGAGACAAATCCCCTCTGCAGAAGAATCCTGGATAACTGACGTCGATATTCTGCCGTCAGGGGCAGGTAACAAAACCTCCAGCCCCTCGAGTGTGGGTCTCGCATAGTGAACTTCCTTTCGAAGAGGGCAGTGTGGAAAAGGGGGCGTAACTCTACAGTGGAGAAACTTGACAAACAGGCAGGTGATAAAGGTCAACATCAGTAGCAATAATCCGTGTTGGTAAGTCCCCTTGCCCCGATGTGACGAGAATGCCATTTTACCTCTCAGGTCTTCCTCCCTAAACCCTTAACCCCAGTGCAACCGTGAGAAAAACATCTGACAAACCCAAGTTGAGGGACATTTTACAGAACACCTACCAGGGGCACCTGGGTGGCTCAGTCGTTAAGCGTCTGCGTTTGGCTCAGATCAGGATCCCGGGGTCCTAGGGTTGAGCCCCGCATCGGGCTCCCTGCTCGGCGGGAAGCCTGCTTCTCCCTCTCCCACTCCCCCTGCTGTGTTCCTTCTCTCACTGTGTCTCTCTCTGTCAAATAAATAAATGAAATCTTAAAAAAAAAAAAAAAAGATACAGAACACCTACCAGTAGTCCTCAAAACTGTCCAAGTCATCGAGAACTAGGGAAGTCACAGCCCAGAGGAGCCTGAGGAGACCTGACCACTAAATGTCATGTGGTACCTGGATGCGAGCCTGGGTCAGGAGAAGGACATTAGGGGAAACTAAGGGATCTGAATGAAGTATGGGCTCTGGTTCATTAATTGTAACAGGTGTACCATTCTAATATAAGATGTTAATAATCGGGGAAACGGTAATAGGTATGTAAGAGTATATGTACTGTCTTTGCAATTTTTCTCTAAGTCTAAAACTGTTCAAGAATCAAAAGTGTCTTAATAAAATAACCCCCAAGGAGGAAGGTATCTGTTGGTGCTGGAGATGGAAGTGAAGGGGTTTTAGAAGGTGATGCTTATTAGCTAAAAATACACATTTTATGGGAGAAAGTAGATGCCATAACTGAATTTAGGGACCGTTAATACTAGCAGAATATACTCCTCACAGATGTCATCGGTCTCTTTGGCTCTGATTTCAGGTGAACTGTATAAAATAGTAGGTCTCTGTGTGAATTTATTTATTTACAGGCATTAACAAGTATAATAAAGGCCAAAAATGTCCAAACAGACCATGCACCATGAGAACAGAAGCAGAACCATCATTAATGACTTTGCTAATTGCTCTTTCCTTATTAGTTGGCATTCATTCTGTAGTCTGACATTACATCACAATATTACTTATTTTTATACCTATTGGGAAAGAGCCCGCAAAATAGCGACTTTCCTCCTCAGCTGTTCCAGGCCTGAATCAGAACAAGACGAAATTCAGCTGGTGTAGGGAGAGATACCCGTTTCAGGACTCCAGAACTGTTAGCATTTCCCCTGCACGGAATGTGTTGTTTGCATACGCGAGATCTGGGCGAGCGCTTAGTTTTCCGGAGCTCCAAAGCATTCACCATGAGGTCACACTCATGCGTATCAGATCTCAACATCAATTCCAGAGTGCTTCAGTGATGTTTAATTGGACTCTTTATATATAGTACCCCTGCTACAAAGAGCATGTTGTCCTTTAAGTAGAAGTTGATTTAAAACCATGATAAGTGAGCCGTAACAGTCTTGAAAGAGGGTTTTTCCTCCCCCTTTTCCAAAGGCCTTCAATGCATTGACACTAAGGATACTTTGAAGATACTCTGTTCAGTTGAAACCGCCAAAAGGATCCGGTGATATGAACCATAGTTCATACCAGAAAAGTTTCAGGTTCTAGTATGAAGCTACGGGTAAAAGCTCATTTGCTTCCATTTCTTCCTTAAAAATTCATCCTCCACTGATTTCTGCTGTGACTTCTTGACCACAGACCTAAATTTTTTTGTAAAGCGGCTTCATCAAGTAATCTCACTGCAGGAAATACAGTTTATCAGGGAACTTTGGGTTCTAATAAAAGATGAAAATGTATTAATTTATTAATAAATTGATATTTATTGATAATAGCCAGCATGTACTGTGCTAAGCATGTTGCATGTAACTTTTTAAAAAACTAATAAAAGTCTGCACTGCCCCTCTTTTTGCTAACAGAATCCCACTTTTGTTCAGGTGTTAGAGTAGGGGGTCTCATCCTCAGTTCTGGTGTGTGACAGCATGCCCCAGTCCACTTTTGCTTCCTGATAAGTGGCAGGTGTGTAGGAAAAGGGAAAGGTTTTATTTCCAGCATTAATTTCCCACCTTGCCTGTGGGTGTTGGGCATAGACCCTCAGAGCAGTCAGTTTGAGCTTGTCTTTGGGGAAGATATCATGGTCTCTTCAGACAAAACCACGACCTGAGCTCAAGTGAGTGGGAGAGTAGATGGGGTTCGGTCAATCTCCACAAGTTTAGAACATTTGGCACTGGGCAGTGATCCCTAAATCCTTGAATTTGAGAGCCTATTTCCTATCAAAACAGTTTGTAGTCCACCCCCCCCAAACCACTGCATACACAGTATCATTTGGCAGGGAAAATATCTTGGTCGTTTGCGTGTTCTCAGAATATAAGTTCAGTCACATTTCAGTACCTGAAACCCTTTTTCTACAGAGCTGAAAATGATGGCAGAGAATGTACAGGATTTCCCTGATTCTGCCTAGACACCACCACAGCATAGGCCCACGTTGATTATAAAGCACAAGTTTTTTTAGTCCAGAGAAAATGTTTCTGCAGGTGGCTTTGCACTCTTGCAAACTCTACAGCCACCCCCCAGTGCTGGTGATTGCTGATCTTCAGGTGCTCGGTCAGAAGCTTTGCCCTTGGGGCGCCCGGGTGGCTCAGTCAGTTAAGCGTAGGTAGGACTCCTGGTTACAGCTCAGGTCATGATCTCAAAGTCGTGAGATGGAGTCCCACATTAGTGGGGAGTCTGCTTGAGATTCTCTCTCTCCCTCTGCCCCTCTCCCTGCTCGCTCTCTCAAATAAATCTTAAAAAAAAGCTTTGCCCTCTTGCATGTGGAAGGCAAATACATTTTACTGATAAAACTGCCCTATTTGGTCCTCCTTTTACTTCTTTATTTTCATGTGTGCATGTATGTGTCTCTCTGCCCGTCTGTCTGGGTCTTCCTCAGCCCAGCCTTGCCTCAGGAGGAACACTGAGAAAACACCAATGACCCCAGTCAACCTGGAGTAACAGATGCCCCCCAGATGGTGGCCTTGAATCCTGGTTTGTGGCTGTGGGCTTCCCTCTCTTGCAGCTCTGTTTTTGAGGGTACCATGCTCTGAATAACATCCTTTTCATTATTGCTCCCTCCCCTCTCAGAATTCTGCATTGCTGACTCAGGTATACAGTAAGGATTTCACAGTGGTCACTCAGAAAGACCAAATTCTAAAATCCAAGGTCAGAGGATATTTTCCATTTTTCTAGAGCTCTATTTCTCATTAAAAGTGGGGGGAGGGGCTGTAGAAAAACCTTATTGCCGTTAAACCACTAAGCCAGGTTTAGGAGCTGTAAGGAGAGCAGCTGGGGGCTGCAGAGAGAAGTGTCAGATGGTGACATGCAGTTCATCTCATGGTGTGTTGATGATGAAGTGAAAGGTGGTGTATGTGCTCGAGCTCTGTTGCTCAGCTCTGCACTGGGGATGTTGAGTGGGGGCGGGGCGTGGGGGGGGCATTGATCATCTTGCTTGGAACATCCCTTAATAGATTCTGGTCCCTTTTTCTTACCATAAACACTGTAAGATTGCAAAGAGATTCCAAACTGTTCTTCTGACCCAGACCCAGACCCAGACCCAGACCCAGGCAAATGCGCTGAAATTCTTTGTTCCCAGCTGACCTGTTCCTCAGAATGAACTTTGAAGAGACTTGTGAAGGGGACCAGGAGAAGGGAACAGATGAGTCAAATCCCAGAGGAGCAGCGGGAATGCTCAGGGCCCTCTGCAAGCCTGGGCTGTGAGTCCCCCCGGACTTGATTTGTGTTAGAAAGGCTACATTTATGTGTTTGTTAATGACGCTGGTTATTTCAGGTTGGTGAGCTCTGTCTTGCATATGAAGACTTTATATTTGAATCATCACTTCCACGCGATAAGACTGGAAAACCATTTACGGATATATCATACAAAAACTTCCCGCAAGCATCCTCCATATCAGAATCTGTCCTTCTGTGGAGGAATGTAGCCCTATCTCTCCTGGAATCCAGCCAGCATTGAGAAGTATAAAAACTCTCTGGCTTAAAAAGAACAAAAGGGAACCGTTGGGCATCACAGAAACTGAGGAAATTTCCAAGTGAACTAAATATTGTTTCTCATGTCCTAGAAAGGAAGACACCAGATCGATGCTTGGTTAGGTCTCTAAAAAGTTGAGCTTAAAATACAAATGCCTCCAAATGCTAGTACAAGTTTTTAGTTTTTCTAGATAATTATACTTGAGTTCTTAAATCTTAATTGTGTTTTTTTAAGAGTATAAAACCAGCACTGTTATCAGCATATAGGAGCATGTATTTGAGTTTTGAGTGTGGGGTATTCCAAGTAATTTCCAGCCCAAGCCTGTGCCCAAGGGGCTAAGAGGTAGCTGCTGGTGCTGGGAGCGTGATGAAGGAATGTGTTTCTAGAGCTAATTTTAAATAGGTAGATGTTGGCCGTTCCATTTTTTTTTAGATTTTCTTAATCTTTTCCTCTTACATGATGTATGAAGCAGATTTCTTTGGTGTCTGCCCACTCACTTCGATAGGCAGAAGATACTTCCAACACTGGGAGGGACAGGGCGATAAATACTGTAGAAGGGTCCTTTGGATTTGAGTTAGAAAACCTGGATCTTCCATCTCCTGGCTCCCCCAACTTTTTATTCCTATGAACATGAGCAAAGTACTCAACTTTCGCAGACTTCAGTTCCTTCATTTGCAGTACAGAGCTGATAATGCCTCCCAGGCCCCAAGGAATGTCGTTATGTTCCGGTGAGGTCATGCGTGTGGAAGCATGCTGCAGAGGCTCTACACGTCGACACGCTTCTTCCTAATGAGTGCTTCCCAATGGGCGATGGTGGGGAAGGTTAATAAAAGACTGCCTGTGGGTGGCATTTACATTTGTGCCAGAAGGAATTAGCTGAAAAGCTTTTGATTGGTATACTGCTTTTGTCTTATTATTAGGGTGATCTTATTTATAATGACTGAAAGAAGTTCTTGTGCCAATCTGTGGAATCTGATTCTCTCTCCCCTGCACTATTACATAGAAGCTCTTCTGCTTTTTCTGTTTCATTTCCGTTTGGCCAGTCCATGGCTCCCAAAGAAACGGTCTTGTGTCACTGTAAAAATATCAGAGAATCTGTAGTAAAATAATTCAGTCTGGAAAAGACTGAAGCTCATTGTTTATATCAGCCGTCTCTGAGGAGGAAAATATTGACCAAACAAATTAAAGCTCTAGACAGTGTTCAGCCATTTGCAGTGCTCTTCTATGCAATAAAGAAAATGCTTTTCTTAAATGCCTCCTGCACCCAGAACTCTTGAGGTTGCAAGTAGAAAGAAACACAACTCAAGGCGGGCAGTTTCATGAAGTTTGGTTTATGAACCTAAAAAAGCCAAAAAGCACAGTGCTAGGGCAGACAAATATTGATCCGGCTTAGCAACGCCACTAAATGTCCTCATTTCTTTTCTCCATCTGCTTTGCTTTCCATGGTGTCAGCCTTATTCTAAGGGTCTCCCCTTGGTGATCCTAAAAATGGTTTCTGGTGGGTCATAGTATGGTATGTACCACTGTTCCCAGCATCTCCAGAAGAAGCTCTGCCGTGCATTCTTACTGGATCTGCTCAGGTCATGTGCCCAGGACAGAAATCATGGGGGTCTAGGGGAATGGGCTGTGCCAGTCACCATAATCCAGATCATGGATGTCACTGCTGGAGCCAGATGGAATCTCCACAGGATAATGGGGACTCCCAGTCAACAGAGGTCTCCCTGCGGTTCTTTCCTGTTCATTGTGGGTGGTTGGTCAGGATCCCTGTTGATAAACTCTCAGGTACTAATTTGAGTTAGTATACATATTTTAAACTCAGAAATGGTTGTCTGTTAAAAACCATACATGGCACTTGGTTTTTCACATTGCTCTGTACTCTGCATCCAGATTTTCCGTCTTCTTCCCACGCCGCCAAGCTTAAGGGCTTCCTTTCTCCTGTAACCCTAGCAGAATCTCCTGGTCATGGGGACTCACTGCTGCAGTGGTTTGGCCAGTGCTCCTTGCTTATGTTATGACCAAGGGTGAATTACTGAACCTCTGAGCCACAGGTTCTCTGTGAAATGTGCCCTCTTTACAGGGTTGTTTAGAAGATTTTCTGAGACGGTGTATCTGTCCCAAGGAGCAGCTCAGTGATGGACGTGTGGTTTCTGATCTCCACCCTGATAGAAGCCAAGTTTGTTGGTGCCCTGGGGATACCTGCTTTGCTAGATGCTACAACCTGGGGTGGAGATGCTTGCCAGGGCCTGAGCTGTTTGAACACCGGCTTGCCAAATCCCCAGGGCAAGGTAGGGCTTGGAGCAAAAATCAGTGAGGAAATCAAGGAAGCCGATGAAGGAGGGATATGACCTCAACCAAGCTGAGGCAGACAGATTCCTATCCTGCTGCCGGACTGGAAACCCCGAGCTTAGGCTAAGCCTGTTCCAGGAGAGGGGTGGGGTATGGAAAGAACAGGTAGCTCCCGCAGTTCGTAGGGGTATCCTGTATTTAGATGGTTAAACTTCAGGGTACCTTGCCTACTCCTGTTCAGAAGAGCCCAGTTTCTGGGCGCCTGGGTGGCTCAGTTGGTTAAGCGACTGCCTTCGGCTCAGGTCATGATCCTGGAGTCCCGGGATCGAGTCCCACATCGGGCTCCCTGCTCGGCAGGGAGTCTGCTTCTCCCTCTGACCCTCTTCCCTCTCGTGCTCTCTATCTCTCATTCTCTCTCTCAAATAAATAAATAAAATCTTTAAAAAAAAAAAAGAGCCCAGTTTCTGATGAAAACCAATAATTTAAAATTTATTTTTAAAAAAGATTTTTTTTTTTCTTAAAGGATACCAAAGTACTGGTAGATTTAAGCAATGGGTACATAGTTATATCCCTGTCAAGGCTGTTCTGAGGTTAGTTTCCTTACTGTGAGAGAATGGCCAATTAGGTAATCCTTGCTATGCTCATCGAAATAATAATAGGAGCTAAGAGCTCGTGAGCGAGCACTTAGCACCTGGCAGGCACTGTTCTAAGCTGTGTGTGTGTGACTGGACTTGCTCTTCCCCTAACACCCCGTGACTTCAGGAAGGTCTTGCCCCCGGAACTCAGCTGGCAAGGGGCAGAGCTGGGATTTGAACCCAGGTATTCTGGTTCCAGAGTTTTGGGCCACCGTACTACACCACTTCCTTAGTGATTTGATCTCAGTTCATTTTTTTGTTTTAGGGACTGCCTCATCTGAAATTTAGAGCTTATGTTGAGTTTTGGTGGGCACTTGAGGGAAGAGAGAGGTGGTTAATCATTTCACATACATTGTTGCCACATTTTAGTGGTGAAAAACCACCGGCGTGTGGCCATGTCCTCCTGACCAAAAAAATCCAGAGTAGTAGGAAGCTGTCACTCCCACCAGAGGCAGCCATTTGAGACTTATTTTTTGTAAAGATTTTATTTATTTATTTGAGAGAGAGAGAATGAGAAAGAGAGAGCACATGAGAGGGGGGAGGGTCAGAGGGAGAAGCAGACTCCCTGCTGAGCAGGGAGCCCGATGTGGGACTCGATCCCGGGACTCCAGGATCATGACCTGAGCCGAAGGCAGTCGCTTAACCAACTGAGCCACCCAGGTGCCCGAGACTTATTTTTAATTACTCACTGAGCCTGCTTCAACAAATCCAACTGTGCATGAAATTAGTGGGTTATAGGAGAGGCAGGGAGAAGATGTGTTGAGTTCAGTTGACTTGTCCGAATTATTAATAGAACATAAAATAGAAGAATCCAAACTTCCCCAACAGATAAAGTAGAGGATAACTAGCTAGAGTGGAAAATGATTCTTTTACTGAACAGTTCATCATACATTTCCTAATCCTGGGTGTCCTTAGAGTATTTACAAGTGGGATTTGATGTAGATA
Source organism: Callorhinus ursinus (assembly GCF_003265705.2). Lineage (NCBI taxonomy): Eukaryota > Metazoa > Chordata > Mammalia > Carnivora > Otariidae > Callorhinus > Callorhinus ursinus. Next base: position 2,195,681 of record NW_027397098.1, read on the forward strand.
CGCTTCATCTGGATGAGGTTGAAGACAGAAATGTCGTTTACGAGCAGGAGTCTGCAGTCGTAATTGTTTAAAACTGAACACGAGAAGATAGAGGGATGGGGTTGTCAGAGCAGTGTCTCTGCACTGTTTATGACTCATCTTCACCTGGGTCAGAGTAGAAACAGCATTTACCTACAGTGTTCACTCTGCATCCGCCCCCAGCGTTCCACCGGAGGTGGAAGCCCAGCCCTGCCAGGAGGGAAGATGAGCATGTCATTTAGAGACGAGCAGAAATGGGATACGCATTCTGGGGGTTAGCCAGTCTTAAAGCTCAGTTCTGCTGCCACAGAACACAGCAAGCTTTTGGAAACCCTGAGTCCCAGCAGAACATAAGCAGACAGGAGGAAAGTTAGAGGTACAGCACGTAACACGTCTGTCTAATGGTCCATAACTAATGCGAGTAAACTGGGTAGAACCCTGCCATAGATCAGAAGTGTCTGAGGTACGTGGCGTCAGGGGCAGAAGGGTCTGGAAAAGGGGCAGAGAAGACGGAACTGGGCCAGGCCTGGACAGGTGGTGGGGTTTGGGTGGACAGAGCTGAGAAGAAAGGCCAGGAGGCAGGCTGGAGCGAAGGCGCAGCCATACCACGGACAGTTGGGGGATCTGAAGAGGGAGGTGGAGGAACTGGGATGAGGCTGGCTGGGTCTCTGAGCCCAAGGAAGCCGTTTAGATGCACAAGACCAGTTAACTGCTGTCCCTGCAGAAAAGTCGGGAGCAGCAAGGTGGTCTGGTAAGATCTCTTGAAAGAAAGAGGCATTTTCTCTTAGGAATCAGGCCGTCGTCTGCTTACCCGGTGGTGGAGCGAGGTGTCAGGAGCAGCACAAGCTTACTGGTCCGCCGGTGGCTACGGCTAGCTGGTGCGTGGCCCTGGGTGCCGAGGGCTCGTGTGGACACTTTGTTCTCAAACTGGCATCGCTGGCTCTTGTTTGTCATAAGCTGCTCTGAATTCAATATTCCATAAACCCTAACAGGGCAGAGAGAAAGTCATCCTTTTGTGAGATTAAATTAAGGTTTTGGAAAGATTCAGTTAAGGCCAGCTGCTGAAGAAAGGTCTGGATGTCATAACAACCCTAAGATTGGAAGGGGGCAATCATTAGAAGCTGGAAGGATTCTGTGTCCGATTGCTTTTAAAGTTCTCTTTCCAGTTAAAATGAAACCGGAAGGGATGCCTGGGTGGCTCAGTCGGTTAAGCATCTGCCTTCAGCTCAGGTCATGATCCCAGGGTTCTAGGATTAAGCCCTGCATCTGGTTCCTGGCTCAGCGGGGGATCTGCTTGTTCCTTTCCCTCTGCCCCTCCCCCAGCTTGTGTTCTGGAACGTGCGCGCGCGCTCTCTCTCGCAAATAAATAAAATCTTAAATGAAACTGGACATTGCAGACAGTGCTTTATGCATATAGATTTTGCAAGGAAGGTGACATGGGAATGCACCAGCCATCAGGGAAGGAGGAGAGGAGAGGAGAGCACGTACTTAGGTTACTCCTGTTGGTTATTGGTCATTAGACAGATGTGTGCGCTGTGCCGCTAACGTTTCTCCAGTCTTAGCACTTTCATTGCTTTTCCATTTTGTTCCAAGTCCTTGGATGCAGGGAACAAGTGCTGGGTGGAAGACGTCGGTACAGATGTTTTCACTCAGAGTGTGACTACAAGTGTAAAGGCCTTTAGTTAGTCCAGGTTGCTCAGCCTGCGATTTGTTATTAAACCCATGACTAAATTGAGCTTCCTATCATGACAGCAAGGATATTGATGGGCTGGTTTGGTTTTTTTGTTCTTTTTTGTGGGCTCTTATCCCTCAGACTTGCATCTAAGGCTTGAACAGACAGACACTTGGTGGTGAAATAGATTTTAAGATTGTGGTTAGGAGACCTCTTCTCCATTCCTAGGGTAGATATGTGTAAAACCACCCCTGAAAATGAACAGTGAATCTCAGTGGGGTGTGTGTGATAGATGGAGAGTGCATGAAGCCCCAGCTTACCCGGGGTTCCTGCCACCAGAAATGCTTCCGTGCCAGGAGGGTTGGGGACTGCCAGAAGGTAGGATTAAAATGTGGAATATTAGCAATATGGTATGGTCTTGGGAATAAAATATATTGGGTTACAATATACAGAGAATGTTTCCCCCCAAGGTGGGAAGAACTCTTAAAGAATGGGTCCTTGGAGGACTGGGGGAGGATCTGGGTTACTCTGCAATGGTCTACCACATCTGCTTGTGTGGACTGCTTCTCTACGTAAATAACTTCATCTTCCCAGAGGAAAAGATGGAGAAGAGTAGGAAGTATGGTGTCTCACTTGGGCATGTGACAAGTGGATGCTTAGGTGTTACATTCCCTATTCATCGAATCACACTGGTATGATGCATACCAGTTTCCATCTAAAATCTTGCACATTTGGGGGAGTGGAGATTAGGACTCAGATTTATCTTGCAGTCATTCATTTCTCTTGCCACCTAGTTAAGAGTGTCAAGAATCCTAACTGAAAGTTACATGATAGCACTTTTGCAAAATTGATTAACCACCAGCCTTCCTATTTTTGATGCCCTGCTTTGCAATGGTTTATGCTCTATGTGGATTTTTTTCATCACGATACATTTTTAGGAGTACTGAAAGTAGAAGCTTTTCCTGGCAAGTAGAGGGCTATTGGTTTTAAAGTATTTGTGCTGTGTTTAAGGATTTTTTTTAATTGTTGAAACTAGACAGGGTGCTGTATCACACTGGATTCCTAATACCATGTTCTTTTCTCCCATCTGTATTATTCCCCACTTACTTTAAGTAAAATAACAACACAGAGGGTGGAAGATATTATGGTCCCTTTCTTTTTTTTTTTTAAGATTTTATTTATTTATTTGAGAGAACTGAGATAGAGCATGAGGGGGGAGGGTCAGAGGGAGAAGCAGACTCCCTGCTGAGCAGGGAGCCCGATGCGGGACTCGATCCCGGGACTCCAGGATCATGACCTGAGCCGAAGGCAGTCGCTTAACCAACTGAGCCACCCAGGCGCCCCTGTGGTCCCTTTCGCAAGACTGTTTTGGTTGTGGAGGTGTATGCGTTGGGTTATTTTAGCCCAATGCTGTTATACATTTGAATCCTATGGTTCACTCTCATTTTTCTGTATGGCCCACCAAATAAATTTGTGATTATAAGTTGGCTTCCTGGGTTGGCCTAGCTTTCAGGGGAGAGAAGGTACCAGTTATCCAATGAGAGTATTGCCATCTTATAGAGAGATGTATTTTTCATTGCAAATTAAGACTTTGGGGTTTTGTTTTCATACATCAGTCTCTGTCAGCCTGGTAAAGGTGAGTCCAGGCAAGGTCTCCGCCAGAGCTAAAGACCAGACCCAGACACTGAGACAAATTTCCCAGAACAACCCCGCTCCGTGAGTCCGCTTAGTGAACAGCTAACTTGCTACTCCTGAAAGAGCTCTACCATCTTCATGCTTTTCTTTGAAACATTAATAGTTACTATTAAACAGTTTGGGTAGTAGTGACTAACTGTGTCCACAAAAGATCAGTGCATTTGAGGGAGTGCTGCATCCTGTTGGAGGTAACTTAAAGGTAATCAGCCATATCTCCCCCTGTGTGCAGCAAAAGTTCCGATGTGTGCAGTAGCCTTAATGTTAAGGCTATCCCGTTTAAATCCACAGTTCATGTTATCGAACGTGGGTGGAACGTGATGGAAGAAATTAAAATAAGAATGATCTTTTTCTAAATGCACTTAAGATAAATAAGACTAGTTTGAGTGTTGGAAAGCATTCTGGAAAAGAAAACCTCGTAGTGAACCAAACAGAAATCTCTTGGCAGCGGACTCTCTCTCCAGATGTATTCAGTTATTGAAGAGCTGTCAAAGAAAGCAAAGCATTATTTGTCCATTTAGAACAATTTCAGAAAGCTCTTTTTAACCCCCAGTGGTATTTTTCTGCTGTCTTCTAATCTCTGCGAAGGTTTTAAAAAAGATCTAACAACCCATGCTTGTATCAGGCCTGAGGTTACCACTGGAGCATAAAGAGAAATAGTTAGTGTTCGTGTGAAAGGAATTATAACCACTAGAGTTTTACTTCCTGCAAAATTTTGCACCATGGCCCATAATCATAGATAGCTGTCTTGGCTCATGGTCAACAACAATATCTGTTTGTTTCTCAACTATATGATAAATACTGTAAGATAAAAATCAGGGCTGTATATATTCTTTGCATAACTACGGAGCTGGAAACAACTACCCGGCCATTTTCTGTTCTAAACATTTCATACTATAGTGGGGATGAGTCTGTGTAGTTTTATGAGCTCATAATGATACAAAATACAGTCGACATGGTCTTTCGTTTTGACTTGAGGCGCAAACAGTTCCAATTTTGAAGCATCAGGTTTTTTTCTCTCAGTTTTCATTAAAGGGTTTAGGTTTCTGACTGGGAATGCTGGTATTTGAATATATCAAAATTTTCAACTTAGAAAAATGCAGAACGTTTGGGCTTGGGTTTTCCTTTGTGGTTTAATCTTTGCCCAAAAGAAAGTCTTTAAGTGAAAGTTGTACGAAATTATACAACTATTTGTGCACCTGGGTTATAGTGGGTGGGGGGGAAGTAAAACAAACCTAGTAGGGTGGCTTCTAAAGACTCGAAGCTGAAACTGTGGCTTTCTCCTGGTTCAGTGCTGGCAAGAAGTGGCTCTGAGAAGTGTCCTTTTAGGAACGTGAGTGAGAGGACAGACAGCCCACCTGAAAGGAAGAGCTTGTTTCTTAAGATGCCTGGACACAGGTGTGTGTTTATTTTCATTAAATCACAGCCGGGGTTCTGCCAGAGTTCCAGATCACCCTCATTTTCCTAAGCAGACACTGTCTTACGGGAAAATTGTATGAGCTCCCTTATCATTTATTGAAAGCATTTAGTATTATGTTTTGAATATTTGAAAGAGTATGTATTATCTGCATTACCTTTCCCAAGTAGCAAACTTGAACATGTAAGGAAGTCCTTTTGCATGGTGGCCACAAAAGGATTAGATATAAAATAAATCAGTGTGATTCTGACAGTGATGTGACTTTGAATGCCAAGATCAACACAAAAATCTCACGTACCACCACCATTAAACTCTCTTTTCACATCTTTTATCTAGAAACCATTGGATTTAGACAAATTAGAAGTTGTCTGAATTGCCTGAACTCTTCAGACCTTTTACTGAGCATTTTCAGTACATCCCCTGCACCATATTATTCTAACTACTTAGGCAGGACTAGCAGACGATGATTTCTTATGGGCAGAACTGCTGTATGGTCTAAAATGGTTTAATGTAAAAAGCGAGGCATTTTCACCTGCTGTTTTCATTTCCTAATGAAAAGGCTGCAGATGGTGAAGAATGTTATTAAAAATTGTTGTCTTGTGCCTTCCTTGAGTTCTTGGATTAAGGGATTGTTTTTGCTTTTGTTGGTTTCCCCACTCCCACTCTACTTTTTAAGAAAGAGTCTTCCCCATATGTGTCCAAAATCCCTGACCATGTCTTAGTTTTTAATTGGCAGGGGATGTATAGTGTTTCTTTATGGTGAACATTCTGGGACTCCACTCCATGTACATGCCATCCACAGGCTTGAATATAGAAATGGGCACGTGTGCTCTGCTTCCAGAAGTCTCTTCACTGTCCTCCTGAGTCTAGCTTCCAGGCACATTACCACACATCAACCTCCCTGGTTGTTCTCTGAACACCCTGATGGTCTCCTTGACACCGAAGTGGGGGTAGGAGTGGATGCCCCACTGATGACTATGGTTCTTTCTGTGCTTCTCTCCCTTTTATCTCCTCTGAAGCCTTTTACCCCTCTTGAACCCCTGAGAGGCTTCTGGAAAGTCGTAAAGGGTTGGGAAGAGGATTAAAATATTAAGCCCGCTTAAAGGATCTGAAGGAAATAAAATTAAGCACACTCTTTCACAGGAAAAATAAGATTACATATGCCTCAAAACTCCTCAACAGAACTGACCAAGTTGATATTCTGAAGCCCCTGAGAGGAACCAGTTTTAGCACTTAATAGGGGATTTGGCCAGAGATTCCCACCCCCGAGGGTCTAAAGGGGAGCATCTTGAGTGACACGGACGGACTGCATTGGAAGCAGGTGCATTGAAGCAGGTGAATGGATTTCTCTGCAAGAGGCTGGAGTTAACTGCCTTATTTCGGTTTCATCCTGCTACCTGTATAGATAGGCAGCCAGTTTCACGACCTGTCTCTGTGTAGCCGTGGGATTTGGTCACTGATCTTAGGGTAGCTGCTCTCATCCCAGGAGGGCTGAGCTGGATCCTGGCTCCTTCTGATCCCTTTCCTCTTCCAGATTCATTTGCTCTGGGCATTAAGGAGGCAGAGTCCCAAGCTCCTGGCATCCTACCTCTCAACCAATGTGATCATGTCACTTCCTGCTTAAGAAAGTTCCACTGTCCCGTCACTGACATCGTTTGTCTCTACACTTCTTTGATTATATACCTCTAGCAGTAAAATGGAGCCTGTGCGCTGAAAATGTGTAATGTGTATAAATACTTACTTATAAATTATGTCATATATATCTGTATAAACTATTAATACAACCAAGTTTCTTCTTTTAGACTGAAATGGATATAAATGGCTTTCGTGTTTCCCTTTAGTGACCATGGGCTTATAGGGTAAATCCAGACCTCATCAAAGGCATTGGGATCCCCTGTTGCTGACTGCTACCCCACCTCTCTGGCCATACCGTTTTGCTTTGCTCTCTGTCTCCAGGTAGCCCCCACAGCCTCTGTTCAGGTCTTCCTGACACTGCCTGTCAGGCCTCCCACCTCACACATGCTTTTCTTTCTCCACATGCTTCCCTTTGTCTGGCATCACCTTCCTCTCTCCAGCTTCCTTGAACCTTCAAGAACTGCTTTTCTGCCTTACACAACTGTCGACGCCTTCTAATTCTTCGTCGGCTCCCCCAGAAGGTATCTGTGTAGACAGCACTCCTGCTAGACCCCAAGGATTTCAGATGTTGGTTGGACATTTCCTCCTTGTGCCACCCAAACCTGCTTCAGGACCCTGTGTGGGTCCTGAAGCATCTTTCCTTTTACGTTGTGTTAGAGAATACATGAGTCTGTCTGTGGAATAAATCCCTAAAAGTAGAATCGCTGGTCAAAACATAGATGCACTTGTGACCTTGATGGGTATGGCCACATCGCCCTCAGAGGGGTTATACCAATTCATGTTTCCACCGGGAATGAATGTTGAGTGCCCATTTTGACACAGTGATGCCGACACAGCGTATTTTCATACTTTGCCATTGCTGACAGGTGAAAAGCGTTATCAGACAGACGTAGCTCTTTCTGAGATTCTGCTTAAACCTTCGCCCTTGTTGAGGATTGGAAAAGCAAGTTACTGTGTCTTAAGAGGTAAAAAGTCCCCCTTTGGGTAGAGTTGTCCCTCCCATCTCAGTCACTAAGTCAGCATCTAGAAGGCTGGTCCTAAAAGGTGGGATGGCCTCTCAGAATTAAATGAACCAAAGGCAGTGGATCACTGAGAAAGATGCTCTTGTAAGAACAGGGCCACAAGAAGCCTTTCGCTTAACATGAAGTAACTTTGCAGTTTGGAAGGACACCAAAGTGTGTCCTTCCAGCGCATGGACAGTGAGGAAGGAAGCCACCCTCTGGGATGATGCCTGTGTTCCAGATGCAGCCCAGATGGTCTAAACAGAACATACAGCTTCTCAATAAGCCAAGGAATGCTGTTATTCAAAACAGGTAGATTATGCACAAGAATTCTCAGAGCATTATCTATAGTCATGAAAAACTGGAAGCAACCTACAACTCCAGAATAGGGGATAATTATACGACATTCCATAAAATGGAATGATATGTAATCTTTAACATTTTTAGGGACAAGGGAAAATATTTATATGCTAAATTGAAGTCAAAAATGTAAAAATCTTCATGTACCATAACCTTCCTGCTATGGAAGGAAATATGGCAAAAAATCCAAACCAAAATAAAAACCTGAGCAGAAGTATGCCAAAATGTCAGATTTAGTGGCCTCTGGGAGATGGAGTTGTATGTGTGCATTTTTTTTCTTTATGCTTCTTTATATTTTTTGTCTATTAATTTCCTGCCTTACACTGAACCTCAGCCCCCTCCAGCCCTTACTTGTCCCCAGTAAAAAGGACGTCAGACCTCCTTAAGGCCTGAGCTTGGGACTGAGGAGGACACCAGCTTAGTCTCAGGGAAATAGGAATGGGTTGCCAGTGTGATCAAGGTCTCAGTAATCCTGATTAGTTAAAACATAAGTAAACTCTTTCAGTTGAGCGGAGTGTTTCCTGAGACCTTTGTGAATAAATCCATATTTACAGATGTACTGAGCCTATTAGAATAATGGGATAATGTGGTATCAAAAGATCATTTCCCCAGGCTCTGTCCCAGGCACTCTCTGTGGCAGAGAAATTCAGTCACAGAGAAGGAAGCTCAGCCATTTCTTACGGTGATGATGATGATGGTGGAATACCAACCACATGTATGGAAGACTCGTGGCGTGCCAGGCAGGAATCTCAATGCTCTGCTCTTACCACACACAGAGTATACTGTTGTAAATACTATTACTGTCCCCATTTTGCAGATGGAGAAAGTAAGACAAAGAGAGATTAGATAACCTGCCCAGGCACACAGCTAGTAGCTACAGAGTAGAAACCATTCTGCCTTTCTTTCTTTTTTCTTTTTTATAAGATGTTAATGTGGAGGGCAGGGAGGGCAGTAGAGGGGGAAGGACAAGCAGACTCCAGGCTGAGTGCAAGCCTGGTGTGGGGCTTCATCTCAGGACCCTGAGATCATGACCTGAGCTGAAACTAAGAGTTGGACGCTTAACTGACTGAGCCACCCAGGCGTCCCCTGCCTTCCTTTATTAGTTGGATCCCATGATCAGAACAGGCCAAAGGACAAGGGAACTTTGGCAGGTAATATAAATGTTCTACATCTGTATGCATAGTGGTAGTGGTGATACACATGTGTCAAAACTTATTCACCTGCACTCTTAAGATGGGTGAAATTTTGACATCCAAATTACAACTCAATAAAGTTGATTTTTAAAAGAGAAAGACCTGAGGGTGATCTCTTTCTCTCATTCTGAACTAGAGTCTGAGAATTTGCCATTATGAGTTGAGGAAAGACAAGGCCAGTCCACATGACACCCCCCAACTCCAGAAGAAGGGAAGAGGGACGTGGGCCCAGATGGGGCTGGTTCAGCCTCCTTTCCACGGCTGCAGCCACGCGGGCTTGGGCGGCAGGGCAGCACGTCAGGCTGCTTCTGTCCTATCTTCCCTGGGGCCCCAGACAGGTGCTCCCTCACCTTCCCCCATGCTCCCTGTCTGTAGGGCTGGGATGAAATGTCTTGATCTACCCCAGGGACGAGGAAGAGGGCCAAGCTTCCTTGAACTCCTTCCCCAGAAATCACTTGATAATCACAGAGAACTCCCTGCCACGTTTAGCCTGTGGTGTTGGGTAGTTGGCCAGACGGGCCCAATAACTGTCTTCCTTATACAGTGAGCATAATTCACACCCTGGATGAATTATGGTTTCCCCACATTGCCAGCCTTTTTAAAAAGACTTGCAAATAGACAAGACTACAAAAGTTAACATCTGCAAGTGCCCATGTCTGCTGTGTTTTTTTAAAAAATGAGTATTTGGGTAATCAGCTAAATTAAAGAATTCTAAGACATGCCGAATGGATTTCTTTTCTCGTGTTTTTTTTTTCCCCCGATAATGTCAAGCTCTGAGTGAAGATGATGGCAGGCATTCAGGCCTATGTTTTTATACCATTGTATGTGGCCTCCTGTTTTGAATTCTTTCCAGTCACAGGGTGGCGTTTGCCCTACCATACGCCGTATGATCAGACTCTTGGCGTACCACCCCTCCAAATCATCGGTTTTGGCACTGGCAGTTGGCTTCTCTGGGTCTGATCAGGGAAGCACATTGTCAACAGGAAATATCTGCCAGCAAGACCGAAGACTTCAGGAAAAGATAACGGGAAAAGGGGCCAGATCCCTGCGTGTGGGTTGTGTTCAGCTCTGTGGACCAAGGATATGGGACAGGAGCAGTTCCTACTTGCTCAGAGTGTGGACTAAATAAAGTTCTGCTCTGTTCTAGCAGGAAATGAGTCGCCCTCTTTGAGGAACGTGGAGGCTGGCTTTTCTCCGATCACACGCTCCTGCAAATCCTGAAGTGGCTTCCATAATAAATAATAATTTTAATTTTTTTTCCAAATTAAGGATGACAGTGTGAATAGTGAATGGAGTCCTCCACCCAGGAGGGCTATATTTTTTTTTCACTCTTGGAATGTTTATTTATGTACCTTAATTTTTCTTTTAGTTTGGGTGTGCCTTATACTTTAACGGACTTGGGAGTATACAGAAACACAAAAGTTACATCTACAAGTGCCCAGGTCTCCTGGGTTTTAAAAATGGTCAGTGCCTTCATTATAATAAGATTTGTGAAAGTATATCTAAATGATTTAGGGGCGGTCTATGGTTTGGATGTTGTCATTTCCAAATTCTTGCTAGGCGGGGTCTTTAGGAGGGAGGCTAAGTGTTAATCTTTGACTCCCCGAGGCTCTCGTTGGGATAGTGAGGAGAGAGAAGTTACAGAAAGGAAAATGTTAGGTCAGGACAAGGAAGTTTTCTCGTACCCAGGGCTGTGCAGTCATGGAATGGGCCGCTGCCCAGGGCAGGGATGCTCTAGAGGCAGTTCTGTCACGGATGCTGGAGTTCGCCCTCCTGACACTCCTGGGGTCTCCTGATGGCCTTTCTCTGGCTGTGGAGATCTGGGATGGAGAGAAGGTTGCACTGTACAGCGGGGAGCAGGGAGATCCTCCTGCTGTTCACAGTAGGGACACCAAATGCACACGTGTTCACAGAGGAAGAAACACATTCTAATCCTGTGCTGTGAGACCCCAGGACTCTCTGGGGCCAGTTGCCCAGACCCGCGCTCAGTCACTGGCGTGCGGGGGGAGCTGCAGAGCCCACGTCAGAAATGCTCTGCTTCTTCATCAAGAACCTCTCCCTCGAAAATAAAAAGAAGTGCTGTAACTCAGAATGGTACTGAGTTAATTCTGGTGCCAGGTTTTTTAAAAAGTAACTGCAGTTTACAGAGGGCCCTTCTGTGGACGTCTGCCTGAGCAGCCTGGCTCGCAGGTGTGGAGGGCTGGTGGGGCCTCGGGGAAGAGGGAGCTCCAAGCCAGGGGCTCTCCCCAGCCTCACCCTACTGGCTCTAGCCAGACCAGACTCTGTGCATGCTTCGCTTCAGCAGAGCATTGTATTTTATTTTATTTTTTAAAAGATTTTATTTATTCATGAGAGAGAGAGAGAGAGACAGAGGCAGAGGGAGAAGCAGGCTCCCTGCCCAGCGGGGAGCCCGATGCGGGACTCGATCCCAGGACCCTGGCATCATGATCTGAGCCAAAGGCAGATGCTCAACTGACTGAGCCACCCAGGCGCCCCTCAGCAGAGCATTTCAAAGAAGGGACTCTAAGAACAAAAAACATTAAAAACCTCCCCCCATACGAGTGGGCTAATTTTGTAGCTCAGCAGCAAGGTGGCAAGGAGAGCTTCAGAGTGAGGGTGACGTGTCAGCAAGAGCATCACCTGCGTTTTGCCTGCCGCTTTGAAACTTGGAGCAGGCTTTCCTTCCTGATTTTCTTTCAAGTGCACTTTTATAAGCAAGGGGCTCGCGCTCTCTCTCTCTCTCTCTCTCTCTCTCTTTTTTTTTTTTTCTTTTCTTAGGTGACCTTCCGGTCTGGTCACATCTGAAAGGCAGTGTCTGGGGCTTGAATCGCAGGCAGCTTTGTTTGGTGTGACAGAAAGTGCACCAGACTTAGCAGATGCGAGCCTAGATTTCAGTCTGCACACCCCACCCCACCCCCCACAACAGTGTTTTAGAACTTATTTAAAGGGAGTCCCACGATGAATGGAGATTAAGCCATATTTACTACTCCTTTTCAATGGCAGGAAGGAGATCGCATCTGTTTAAAGGAGGAAACAAGCATTTGCACATTGAAGGCAAATGTTACTTCACGCAGATCGGAGCCTTTATACGCCGTTACCTGCTTGTGCAACACGGGTCAAAAACAATTAGAAGGGAATTATGGGTTCAGTTTTCTTTCTACCTCCTCCCTCCATTCCAATTCATCATGTTCAATGCAAATGAAAAATTTGAAATGATACATTGCAGTTATACCTGTGCTGCAGAAAGCTTGCACAGATCCCATATTGTGCTTATAAAATGCAAAAGCCTGCTTAGACTTTTCAAACAGAAATGCTTAGCATGGCCCATTTTTGGAAAGGAAGGCAGTTGTTGTACAAGTGTATTGTTTGGGGAAGGGGGAGAACCAGGTGGGCCTGTCACTGCATGAAAAGCAGAGATGAGGCTTCCAACAGAAGTATATCAGGGAAGCCTTCCCTCCGGCCCTCCCACCCTGCATCCCTCGGGTTCCCTGGGCCCAGTGCTCTGCTGCTCCTTTGGGACTCGTCTCTCCACCCTTGTCCCAGTGGTAAAGGTCTGTCCTGCTTTCCAGGCACAGGGAGGTGGAGAGGGAGGAACTCTCGGGAGGAATGATGCTTAAACCCTATAGACCTTCTGCAAGAAGAAAGTTTTGTTTTGGAGACAGGCCAGTTGGGGAGTTTTTAGCAGAGGGCTGTAGCTGAGAGAGGGCTTGCTGTTTCTCTGCAGAGCTCGCTTTAGTGGGTCACAGCACTGCTGCCCAAAGACCAGACCTGTTTGCCTCTCAACCACCATTTTTAGGGTTTTTTTGAACAGTTTAGGTCATACATCCCTTTACTATAAATCATGGATATGACGTGTTCTATATGATGGTATTACTACTAAGATCAAATAATAGAACCTACATGATAGTTATTTGGAGACTAATATCCTGTACATAGACAAGGTTTTTTTAAAAAAAGATTTATTTATTTGAGAGAGAGAGAGCGAGTGGGGAGAGGGGCAGAGGGAGAGAGAGAATCTTCAAGCAGACTCCCCGCAGAGTGGGGAGCCCGACACGGGACTCAGTCTAACGACCCTGAGATCATGATCTGAGCCGAAACCAAGAGTCGGATGCATAACTGAGCCACCCAGGTGCTCCTACAAGATTTTTATTTATTTTTTAACTCAGTTTTATATTACACTTTCCCAAACTCTTTCCCTCAATCCACACCTGCTCCCATGCAGGCACGGCGACAGAAATTAGGAACTGATCATTCATTTATATACATTTGGTGGTTCCAGGTCAGAAGGAAACTAATCTCAAGTACAATTGGCTAGTGAAGCTCAACTATCTTTCATTGTCAGGCTTGCGGCAGCCGAGGGGCATAGGGGTCCTAGACCCAAAAGACAACTTCTGTTTTGGGATACAATTTGTTCTTTGCTTGAGAACAAATCCCAGACAGCTGCCAAAATTAGAGATCAGAATTTAGAAATTAAACATACCTTTAATGTTCTTTCTTCCTAATTGAAGATTTACTGTGTCATTAAGCAAAAATAATTTACTGATCATGGAACATTTTTTTACATTAAAACATTAGCAGCGTTTTCCTGTGTTTTGAATTAATAAAGGCATAGAAAATGCAGATTTCGTTCAAGTCCAACAGCAAGTCTTTAGAAGCTAGATTCTTCACCTCCAAATATTTTGTTTTCTTTGTGGATTTAAATTACATGCTCTTGAGTATCTCATTTTAAACTTGGGCAGTTGGCAGACAAGACTGAATATGGTGGTTTGCTTCAGGTGGCTTTTAAATTGTGAGTTGTGAGCACATGTTCAGCTTACTTAAATACTGGTTATTTCAGTCAGTATGTGCATTAGAAAAATGAGATAAACTTAGTTTCTGCTTGCCCCTAATTTGTATTACATTCATGTTTAAGTTATATTCATTCAGTAATTTATTATTGCAAATTACATCATAATAAGAGATGAGCAAGAAGATAGAATATCTAAAATTTGAAGTAAGTAGGACCAGGTTTGCAACAAGGAATAGTTGTTCGTGTTAAGATTACATTTTTTTTTTTTTAAGTTGAAAAACTGGAAGAGTTCTTTATGGAAATAATGATCAACAGAGACTGTGTCAAGATAACATGTCTGAGCTGTTCCATATCTTAAAAACCTACTTTGTCCTTTAAAAAAAAAACTAAATGTTAGCAGATGTTTGTCTATTTACATGGCTGTCTCTTTAGGAACCCTTGCATTTATGAACTTCCACAGTGAGGTAACAGTTTTCCTTTCTGTCTGATTACAGTACACGCCCTTCCTGAGTAAATCCTGTGTACCCTGATTGTATACTTGGACATGGAGGATGATGTTTGGCATTTGAGTTGTCTGCATAACAACCAGTGATTCTGAAAGATTAATGCCTGAATATGGACAGCATGAGAAAGACACAAATGTTTAATCCTTAAGTTTTCACTTCCTCACATTGCGCCCCCCATGCTCCTAAATAAGCTCTAGGGACGCGTGGGTGACTCAGTCGATTAAGCATCTGACTCTTGAGTTCAGCTCAGGTCATGATCTCAGGGTCCTGAGATCGAGCCCCACCTTGGGCTCTGTGCTGAACATGGAGCTTGCTTGAGATTCTCCCTCTCCCTCTGCCACCCCTGCTTGTGGCAGAGGCTAAAAGATAAATAAGCTCTAAATACTGGTTGGTTTTGGAAAGGAGGCATCACAGTATTGGAAGAATAAATTCATGTTTTTGTGGTGGTGAATGTTATTGTCTGGGGTTCTTCCTCCAGTCACTGTCTACTTAAGGACAGAATCCTAACTCTGTAAACCTGTGTATGGCCTCTTGGCTCAAGCTTTTTAGAACCTGGTATGTGCTCTGCCAAGGTGGTGGGCTCAGCCCTCATGGCCCATGTACATGGCATCCAACTGCAGCAAGCCAGTGAGTAGGAGGTTGTTGGATTTGTGTTGATTCACAGCTTCCTGAAAAACAAGTCAAAGTATTTGCCCTGTTGAGGATATGTGGGTGGTGTCCTCCTTATGCTGCTGGGTCAGCACATGGAAGCAGGAAGTAAGATCACTCGACAGGGACCATCTCCCCACCGCCCTGAATCCAAGTACAAGTCTGTACCTAGAAAATGTCACAACAAAAAGCCCTGAAAAGATCCTGAAGTTCACTCCAAAACTACTGTGGCATGATGAAAAGCCTTGTTCTGGGAAGCTTGGCCCGGCAGAAGGGTTGGCCATGATAGATGTTTGCTGAATTTAGATCCGATGAGAAAGTGGCTATGACCTAATTGAGCAGAAGAATGGAATCCAGAAGTAATTTCTGGTTCTGTGTGTACAGCCTGTCGTGTTTGGGATGCAGTTTCTGCCACTGCCCTCATTTCCATTGTGGGATCACCCCTGAGGGTCTTCACCCTAAATCGGACGGTCTTGGCCGTCAACTTTGAAAGAACACCTCGTTCTAAAGAGCTAAATAAATTACTCTGAATTTACTAATCTTGATGACAGGGTAATTTAAACATTTTTTCCCCTCTACATGCTTTCAGTATTTTCGTGTGACTTTTTCAAAGGAGAACCAAAAATGCGTTGCCTGTTGTAGCCTCCGTGAAACACCCAGTCTGAAATCCATAACTTAAAATCGTTTTGAATCAGATGATTTGCACAGATGTGTGAAGATAGGGATCAGCCCCAGCAAGAACCGTGCAGTCACCTTGCACACTAAAGTGATGCCTGTGGTGCACCTGTCTCTTTTCTAGGGGACTGTGCTCTGCCTGCGAGTTTGTGTCCACACTGTCAGACCCTTCCTTAGTGATATTTTGGTACCACCCTTTTCACTGAGAGCCTCTGCCCAGGCCTCTCCTCTGCTGTGTTGCTAGGGGGTCAGTTCACATTCAAGTTCACCCTCCTGAGGCTTCCTTCCTGTTTCTGTCTCCACTGCCCTGCGCTCTCCCGTGTGCACCAGCAAGCCCCTCCCTGTAATCTTGGGGACTGGCCTTCCCCGGAAGTCTCCTCACTCTCCCTTCCGCCTCCAGTCCCCCTTTGCGCAGTCCATTTTGCATCTTGTTTTAAGAGCCACTCTGACTCAAGTTTTCAGCGAACCTCTGCTGTGGTGAGTCTGTGGTTTCTCCTTCACCGCCCCGATGCAGCTGACAGCTGTCAGAGTCCAGAAGGGAACCTGCAGCTTCACCGGGCCCACTGCAGAGTCCTCTCCCACGCCTCGCTCACAAGTCAGTGCCTCCCCTCGCTGCTGAAGTGTGCACTGTGGTTGGCAATGCGCTGTTGATTCGTGCAGCCGAGACTTCTACAAAGTTCCTCCTCAAGGCAAATGTAACCAGACCTCTGCTCATGAGTTATCTTCAGCCAGAAAAACCTTGAGTCATCTACTGTTGTAAAACCTAGGTTGTAGGGGCGCCTGGGTGGCTCAGTTGGTTGAGCATCTGACTCTTGGTTTCAGCTCAGGTCGTGATCTCATGGATCATGAGCTCCACAGTCAGTGGGAGCCTCCTTCTCTCTCTCTCCCCCTCAAATAAATAAATAAATCTTTAAAAAAAAACATAGATTGTATTATTCTTCAGGTATGGTGAGATCAGGAGATGATTGCCATTGAAAAGATAATTTATTATCCACCCAGTTCCCAAGAGGGAGGGGCATGGCATGACACTGTCGGGGTTCACACGGGGAAGCTGCAGGTTGGTCGGGAGTCAGAGGGACGGAGGGGAAATGTGGGCAAGAGCCTTCTTGGGGTTTTCTTGGGAAGGAATGATTGAGGCAGGGCCAGGATAGGCTAGTTTGAATACTTTGAGCAGGCTCTGGGGTAGAGGGGCTGTCCCTATTTGCCTGATATCTGGCCCTGGGGTCAGTGGGGCAGGTGGAGAGTGGCGTACAGTGTGAGAGCCTCATAAAGGAGGTGGTTGGTGGTGTGGGCTCTGGATGGCTTAGTTTGCATATGGAGGCATGCTCACAGGCAAGTGCTCAGACAAGAGCTCCCTCTCTAAGAATTAGCTAGCCCTGGGACAGGTAGTCCCAGCAGGATCAGAAGAACCTTAGTTAAGTTTTCAAAGCCCAGTACACCTGCTCATCCTTACACTCCCATCAGTTACAAGCTAGCCATGTAACCTTGAATGAGAACCTCAGTCCTCATCTGTAAAGTGAAGGATTAAAAGTTAGAACACAGCCAAGAGTTCTCTGTTTCATCTTTGTGGGGATGAAGCCTCAGACACTTCCCACTACTTCTCCCCCATTCCCAGGTTCTTTTGGTTCAGATTCCCAGGGGAAGGTGCACTAACTAGAATTCTCTCCCTGGCTAATGGGCGGGGAAGGCCGATCCGCAGTTGGCCACCCTGAAGCTTCATTATAACCTCTTTCATACGTGGACTTTTCTACCTACAATCATATTCCTAACTCCTTTGGCCAGCAGGCTCTCTTTGGGATGTAATCATTGGCCCTGCCACTCCAATAACTTTTGAATTCTTGATCCGAGCCAAGTGGTTTTTCAGTGAGTATACATGTGTGACCCATTTGACAGGTGACATTTAATATTGCCTTTGTGAAGAAGAGCTAATAATAGCATCAACCTCCAAGTATAAGCCAAAATATGGCAGACCTTCTATACTGAAGCTTGGAAAAATAAATCTCCATTTTATGTTGCAGAATTATTGATCAAGTGGGCAGTGAGGAGGAATATGGAGCTCTTATTTTTCAAGGCAAGAGCAGAAAATAAAATCGCTCTTTTGACATTGATGCCAGTATATGAGCTATAAAGGCTAGAAAATGAAATGTTAATCCATTTAGTACAAATAAAGAACCATTCTATAAACTTAAGCTGTGTGGAAAATATTGTATGTTTGTGCTCACTACTGAAAAAAAATCCCAAGGACCAGTACTTTGCTGTTCAGAAGAGTCAC
This sequence comes from Callorhinus ursinus, assembly GCF_003265705.2. Lineage (NCBI taxonomy): Eukaryota > Metazoa > Chordata > Mammalia > Carnivora > Otariidae > Callorhinus > Callorhinus ursinus. Next base: position 2,213,559 of record NW_027397098.1, read on the forward strand.
GTTTTTTTCCCCCTCAGATGGAACAGGAAATTTAAGTTGGTCGTGAAAAGTTTTAAATTTCTTAGACAACCCCTATAAGTTGGATTTCATAAATATTGGTATTAATCAGAACATTATAAGGTCTGTAACATATAGAAGTGAGCACAGTTTACAGTGCTGTCTCATTAATACAGAATTTATTCAAACATGTGAAAAGCAGAAATAGTATTTCACTAAACAAATGTGCACTTTCAGATGTTAAATTAAAGCAACTAATTAGCATAGAATTTTAATTCCATTTGTCATTATTGTTCGTGATGACCTAAATGCAGCTTTTCGTCTCTTAAGGTTTAAAAGGGAACTACAATGATCGGTGCTTTAAGAACAAACAGAACACACACTAATGCGTGGAGTGGAAAACCCACGGAGTCTGCTGCTTCTCCCTGTTTTCCTGTCGGGGAGGCTGGGCCCGTTGAGAGTGGAATGATTGTGTTAAACCAGTGGAGCAGAGTGGCTGGTAGGGTGACAAGTATGAAAAGAAGAGCAGGTTAGAATTTGCCGAGAGAAAAGGGCAGCCTGGGTCATCCCTGATGGAGGGTTAGAGAATTTGAGGGGCACCTGGGTGGCTCAGTCGGTTAAGTGTCTGTCCAACTCTTGGTTTTGGCTCAGGTCATGATCTCAGCATCGTGGGCTCCTTGCTCAGCCAGAAGTCTGCTTGAGATTCTCTCTCTCTCTCCCTATCCCTCTGCCCCTCCCCTTGCTCATACATGTGCACGTGCTCTCTCTCTCAAAATAAATAAGTCTTAAAAAAAAAAAAAAAAGAAAGAATTTGAAACTCCACTGGCAAAAAAGAATCTTCATAAGCCAAAAGGCATTCCCCCAACCTTGGAACTGTCTTGTCTCTTGTTTTTTCCTCTGACTCTCCTGGTCCTTCTCCCAGGACCCTCACCCACTCCTTTCCTGCCTCAGTGCCTTCGTAAATCCAGGACTTCCCTGGGCTCCTCCTTAGAGGCTGTCCAGAACTGTGAAGGGTCTGTATTCTGCCCCATTTGTTAGCTAAGAAGGCAACCTCCCATGGCTTCATAGATGTAGGCAGAGGACAAAACACTTGTGGGTCAGAGATGAAGGACTATCTATCCCTCACAGCAGTTGCAACAGCCAGAGTGTCAGTGTTCTTGCCCCAGTTTCCTGAACCCTGTTTCCCATAGGGCTGGATGATACCCGCACATGCAATGGGTTGCATTACAGAAGCTTGGGGAACCCAAAGGGCATGCCTGTCCCTTGCTTAGAGGGAGACACATCTATCTTGCATGGCTCTCACTAAACATCCTTGAAGAGATAGTCCAGAACAAAGAGAGTCTATGCCTTACAAGACGTTCAGAAATACGGGAGACCCATGTAGAGCTCTCTCCTAGCAGTGGCAGCTCCTTATGCCCTTGGGACTTGTTGAGGGTTGGGTGTGAAAGAGGAGGAAGAATCTTCCATGAACCTTTTCAAGGAGGCTTCTGTAAACTGTCTAAAGGTCCTTGGTGATCCTCAGGTATGAGTCAGATGTTGGGAAACAATTACAGAAATGGCTAACACTTACTAAACCCTCGCTGTGTGCTGTGTTATATACTAAGCACTTCACTACGTCATTGTAGCCATATGAGATGATCATGGGGGTGCAGTGTTACCTCCTTTTTTACAGAGAAGAAAACTAAGAGCATTAAGGAGTCAGTGGGGAGATGAGACTCAAATACAGGTTGTCAGAGTCCTCACCCCTGTGCTCTGAAAAGCACACTATCTTCCTTTTTTTTATTTCTCTTTCATTGAGAGGCTTTTGGAGGTGGAGGGAGGGGAAGCTCCGAGATTTTGTTTCACCGGATAAAGTTAGGGGAATGCGGGCCAGGAGGCAAGGAATGAGCTCGTGCTAGCGGACGCCTTCCGAACATCATTGTTGGACCTGCGGCAAATCCTACAAGGTCTGCAAGGCAGTCAGTATCCCTGTTTTATGGATGAAGACACAGAGGCTCAAGGAGGCTGTGGGCTTGACTGGGACCACATAGCTCCTGAGTGAGGAGCCTCAAGCCAACTGTGCGCACTGTGGCCGTGAGACATGCCTTCTGTAACATCCGGCAGTAAGTCCTGGACGTTCACATCAAGGACCTTAAAGCGCCCTGAGATATTTAAGCTTCTCTCTGAAACAGAAAGGACCATTTTAATAATAGGTTCACTGTAGCTTGTTAACCATCTCCATTCCCTTGGAGAGATAAGCCCATACGGGTAATTTAATCACTGCATTGACTAAACCAGCTGCTTCTGGGATCTTTATCTTTCTATCATAGAAGTTCAAGTGCGAGAGAGCCTGCACACTTGGGCTATTCACAGCCTTCCAGCAAGCCACTTCAGCTTGCATTTTTTTGCCCTTTTTTTTTTTCAATTCTAAAAGTAATTGATGAGTCTGCTTCTTTACCGCTAGCTCCCATTTAGCACTTTCTAACTGTTCTCTTCCTAGAGAGAGAAATGACTTGCTAAAAAAACAAAACAAAACAAAACAAAACAAAAACTTCATAATCATAAACATCTGTAGGCTTCTTTATTCAAAATACATGTCATGTCATGTTGCGCTCGACCAAGTCCTAGAAAAAACTATGAAAAATGTATATCCATAGATAGAAGGAGATCGGGAAACACACACATGCATGCGCGTACACACACATACACATACACACACACACACAGCTTTTCCTCCACCAGGTTTCCTTGGCAACCATCCACTAGCATCTTCCACCAGATCTTTAAAGCTTGGCTAAGGTGTGTGTGTGAATTTTATAGACATGCTTAATATCGCTCATTAACTTCGCAGTTCCCAGATTCTTCCAAACTCTCCTGAGGGGACTTTGTGCCTTTGTGAAATTTTTAAAATACCAACAGAACAGAAGCCTTTTAAAGTGGTTGCTTCCAGTGATTTCCTTACAAACACTTGTGGGTCCTCTTGTCCCCAGAGTGTTACATTGTTATAATTCTCTTGTTCCGTTCGCAAGGATGCTCTGTGAGCGCGGACAGCCATTTGCCATATTTACATCACCATGTGAGAATCATCGTGTCCTTTCCCATATCTGACTAAAGGGGGGATATTGTTAGGTTTTTATATACACATTGATTTCTATGGAAAAGGTCTCTAGAGTTGGAGCCGCACTTTGTTATAAGCTATTTTTAGCACCGTCTTGACGTTCAGTAACTGTTTCACTTATGTCTTCTGAACAGTTGGAGCATCTTTCATTCTATGCTGGTTTGAATTTTTTTGGAGAAGTTTTCCCCAAGATAACTAATCGTACCTTCCCATAGTACTTTAAAGCTACATCTGAGCAATTCCTCTTACCGTGTAAAAGGATTAGGATTGTGTCCGTTTAGTTTATTGTCAGACAACTTTTTTTTTAGGTGGGATCATAGGAACATTCTGAAATGATTTTGCTTGAGAATACTTGGTTATGTATGTAAGTTGTGTGGTTGAATCAGGTCAATCCAGCAATACTTTCTAGATTATCCTGGGATGTTTACCTAAATAACCCCTTGACCAGTCATGAGAATGTAGTCCTTTTATAGTTGCTTTTATAGCATAACGCACATATGGAACCAGCCCCAGAAAGCTTCATTTTGTACTGGATGCAGTAACAGAGAATGACTTTTGCCATTTAACTTAGTGGTAAATGGAGAGACCTAACAGGATGCTTATCCAATACGCTTCAGTAGGTTGTTGGTATTCGAGTATTACATTTTTTACTTCCATTATAGAGTGTTTCAGGTGGGGGGGGGGTGTGAAGCCATCCTGTCGCTTTAAAAAAAATAGAAAATCAATGTCATACGTGGATACATCATGTATTCTCTCTATATATAATAGCTTCTTTAATTGCTATGTTTTTGCGAATGTTTATTGTGTATTTCAACATTGGGAACTTGGTGATGTTGGGTAGAAAATTGTTAATGGGATGATCATCGTTTTGACCGTCATGCATATTTCTTAATGGGTGGGGGGGATCCACTGATTTAGGGCCCAGAGATATCCTGGCAGCCCTGCCAAGACAGAAGTAACATATGTGAGAGGGACAGACAGACGGAGGTCTGGGGGAGAGAATGTGTTGTGTGCAGACAGAGCACATGCCCTGCAGAGGTGGGCAGCCAGCAGAAGCCGCTCGTGGAAACAGCACAGATCTCTCCTTACTCCAAACGGAAGCTGTAACTGTCAAGTCGACCATGTAGCGGGCTTTTCATGAAGTTGAGAGCACGAATCAGTTGCCAGAGATTGTAAAACACAAAACGGCACAAAATGGGATCCTAACTTCCCCGGGGGCCGCTGCAGCAAGCGTACCTTTTCCATGCTTTTTCAAGTGAATAGAAATTCAAATGGAATTACAGAGATCATAATCCTCCGCTGATAATTAAGGGACACATTTGCAAGGAAAACCTCCCAAAACTGGGGAGGTGTTCTGTATCAGATATTGTGACCACAGATTCATAGGGCGGCTCCTGATTCAATCAAGAACAAACGGTATCTTCAGTACAGAATGGCTCCTAACAGGACGATCAGGTAGACCAGGAGGGAGGGACCAGTCAGTGCCCAACAGATCTGTCCCTCTGAAGTACATCCGCATTGTCCTTTCTCCTCTGAGGACAGAACAGAAGTGCTGGTCTTTGCAGAAGAATGCCATACTGCATATTACTTTTATAATTAAGCACACACAGGGTTTGCCAAATGTTTTAAGTGCAGCTAAAATTGGACATACGGGAGTCCTGGGATATACAGTTGTAGCAGATTTTTCTTGTCCTATATATTATACATATGTATGTATTATATGTATGTATATATGTATAACAGTATATAACATATAACATATAAAATAATGTATAAACATAATTATACATGACTAATACAGTATATGTTAATATAGGTTATATATGATATCTCATTTTATACAATGTTATATATAGATCTCTAAAATATATATATATATAATTTGCTTAAAAGACATGATTCGTTAAATTTTGAGAGCAAATAAAATTGAATGATAAGGTGCATATGCACTAGGTAAAATTGGAGAAAAACCAAAAAAACTATAGTACAAAGTACGTTCTAATTTTGCCAGATTACAAAGTAAATTAAACCTTTCGTTTTTATGAAAGAAATACAATAGTTGGAAAGTTTCCTCTTCACACGTCGGGCATCCTAGGATGTGCCTGTTACTGCTGCATAAAGACAGGGAAATTCTCTGAGTCTCCCGAAACTGTAAAAATGTCACCACCAAGTAACATGGGGCAAAGTCTCTTAGAGCAAAGGTCTGGTAACATTTTATTTTTTTTTTTTAAAGATTTTATTTATTTATTTGAGAGAGAGAGAGAGAGAGAGAAACAGCATGAGAGGGGAAAGGGTCAGAGGGAGAAGCAGGCTCCCCGCCGAGCCGGGAGCCCGATGCAGGACTCGATCCCAGGACTCCGGGATCATGACCTGAGCCGAAGGCAGTCGCTTAACCAACCGAGCCACCCAGGCGCCCGGTCTGGTAACATTTTAAAAATAAGTTCCCATTTGGAAAATGTTTTTAAGTGATGGAGTCTTTTTTTATTGTTTTATGTAAGACGTGAAAAGCCATCGTAACTCCTTTGAATTTCAGTGAAGTCTAACTAATCATAGTGCTGGCGGCTGACAAGCGAGTTCCTTTTCCACCGCTTGGCCTGGGGTGAGGCCGCCACAGGGGCTCCAGGCAACTTGGGATAGAAGCCTTTGCTTGGTCTGCTGGTGGAAAAGGACCTCCTCTCTGCAGGGCCCCTCTGGCCAACCTGGCAAATGCTGCATTTCCAACCGGGTGGGTTGCTGTGGAAACCAACCCCTCAAAAACAAAAAGAAAGGAAAAATTAAAATCCCAGAATAAAGACAAATTTGAGAGGCTACAAAAGGGAATGAAACACAGCCACAGGGAGCCAAAAACTTCACAGAAACAAACAAACAAAACGAAACGAAAAAAGATGGGAGTCCACAAACTTCACTTTCCCTTCCCAGATGAAGCCAGAGTTGGGGAGAGTCCATGGAGGTGTCTCCCAGCTCTGTCCCCAGTGAAAACCACAAAGGACTTCCCGGTCTGGGGGAGGACACATTAGCACATGACCGTAACAGAGCGCTTGAGATGTTGGTCTTGGAGTTTGGATGAGAGATTATGAAATAATGTGTTCTGTCACTTGCAGGGATGTAACTCAAGGTGTAAAGTAGTTGAAGAAGACGCAGGAGAGAGAAAAACAAGGCCCCTCGGGGTTGGGCTTCCTTCTGTGCATCTGCAAAGTGTATGCCATCTTCCCCGCCTCTTGCCCCTACCACTGTGTTTGCTCTCGGCTTGCTGTGTAACTGGTGGCTTCTGTGAAGCCAACAATTTGAAACAGCCTCGTTGCCTTGAGTTCTAAATCTGTGGCAGAAGAAAGGAAATGACTAAAAGATAATGTTTCATTTTCTACCCGCAAAGCAGATGTTCTTTGTACTACTTCAGATGGACTAGTTTGTGCCCACAGAGCCAAACTCTGTGTTTGCCAAGAGCAAAGGAGCCCTGAATCGCTGTGGAGGGAGAGTTCCTGAATCGCTGTGGAGGGAGAGTTCCTGA
>NW_027397098.1:2220170-2307870 GCF_003265705.2 Callorhinus ursinus
TGTGGAGGGAGAGTTCCTGAATCGCTGTGGAGGGAGAGTTCCTGAGTAGCTGTTGCTTCCTTCTTGGTCCTCTCACTGGCTGTTGAAAATCTGAGGGGAATGCTCTAGAGGCGGTGGCTGAATGCCTGATGCTGAAATAATTCGCTGAGTAAGAGTATGTAGCGAGAAGAGACCTGAGCCCACATTCCGGGGGCCCCGCCACCGCGAGCAGACAGAATGGGAACCTGGGATGGGTATTATGTTAGTCGGGGCTCTCCAGAGAGAATCACAGTTTATGTAGAACGAGATTTATTCTACAGAATTGACTCATGTGATTGTGAAGGCTGACAGGCCCCAGGATCTGCAGCGTGATTCAGCAAGCTGGAGACCCAGAAGAGCCCTGGGTGTAGTCTCAGTCCAAAGCCTGGCAGACCTGAGACCCACACAGAACTGGTATTTCACCTTCAGAAAGCAGGAAAAGCCAGTGTCCCAGTTCAAAGGCTGTCAGGCAGGAGGAACTTGGGGGAGGGTCAGCCTTTTCATTCTGTTCAGCCCTTCAGCTGATTGGGTGAGGCCCACTCACGTTAAGGAAAGCAGTCTGTTTTACTCGTATAATTTAGATGTTAATCTCATCCCAAAACAGCCACATAGAAGCACCCAGAATAATGATGACCAAGTATCTGGGTACCCCATGGTCCAGTGAGGTAGACACATAAAATTAACCATCACACATACTGAGAAGTTAGGCCAGAGCCTAGGAGGAGACCCCACAGTGGGTGCAGTTCCAAGGAGATGGTCCTCAGCGACATGGTATCATGCTAGGACAGTCCAGAAGCTGAGGAGTGCAGACACCACCGTGTGCTCTGGCTAGTTTAGCCAGCAAGACATCAGTCAAGCTTTTAGGTAGCTCACAGAAGTTCTGGGCCAGAACAGCTGCCCAAGCCATATGGCAAGACTGAGCCAGGGACACCCTGTCTCCCTCCTGCACTGAGACGGGGCGGCTTGCACTGCCGGCCCCAAACCAGATGCATCCTCCTTTGGTCAGAAAAGGCACCTGCTTTTTTATGTTGCTGTCTTCTAAATCAAAACCCAGCGAGAGGATATCAGATTAGCAGAGTCCAAGTCCATTCCTCCCCCTTGGCTACCAGCGAGGCTGGGAAACCGAAGTTTCTGGCATCTGCCTGAGGCTGAATGCATGATGTGGGAGCATAATCAAGAGGGGAAGGCTGTTCAGGAGATGCCGGTTGCCTTCCCATACTACCCGTCCTTCCAGCCTTCCTTCAATTCCCAGCTCTTTCAGAAGCATGCCACGCTGAACTCCATAAGCCCTAAGCCTCAGGGCCAGTATTCATGCGGGACTTGCCTGCTGCCGTTAACGGGATGCTCACAGGCATCCCCCCCCCTTTGTAAGTCTTCTCCTGTCACCCCCACATCACCTCTACCTCTGTAGACCCTTGAGATCTTTTTTCTTTGTTTTTGTTCATAAACTCCAGACCTCATTAGTCTCTTCTTTGCTATATTTTTTACTCTGTCTTACCCAGCCAGTTTCATCCTTTTTGCTCTCTGTCACGTGGGTTGGTCGGTTGGTCTTACCTCCCCCACTGCCCAAAAAACCCCTAAAGTTTGTAAACACAGGAGCCATTTCTTTTTTCTTCCTTTTTGATCCCCCACAGTACCTAATGTCATGCTAAGTGTACTGTAAATATTTTCTGATTATTACAGTTCATTAGCTATCTGAATGAATGCTTTTCAAATAAATTTCAGTAGTGTCTATTTGAAAACAATAATAGGAAATAAATGAAACAACAACAACAACAACAACAAAAAAACACCCAGGGCTATTTAGGCCATGTACCAGATGATATCTAGAAATGCCTGTTAGTTTTAAGGACTCATTCAGCAGACTTATTGAGTGCCTACTGTATGCCAGACGTAATTCTGTGTGCTTGGAATACATGAATGAAGAAGAAAAAAAGAAACAGACAAAATAGCTCTCTCGAAGCTTACATCCTGGAGAAGTCAGACCATTAATAAACACGTAAGTTAGAAACACGTTAGAATTGTTGTGCATAAAAGAAGCAGCAGAAGCAGAGCAGGATAGTGTCGGAAGCACAGGGTGGGGTTGGGATTGGCATTTTAGATAAGACGTCAGAATTGTGAAGAAAAAATTTGCTTCTAGACAAGCAGAGAAAACTGAATTTTTGCTGAATCTGAGATAATGTAAAGAGGTTGTTCTGTGAATTGGGTATAATAATGGCATTTTGGTTATTTTTAAGGTCCTTATCTGTTGTTTGGGGGCGGTGTTTAGAGAGGGGGAGGGGCAGAGGGAGGGAGAGAATCTTAAGCAGGCTCCATGCCCAGCTTGGAGCCCAGCGTGGGACTCCATCCCACAACCCGGAGATCATGACCTGAGCCGAAATCAAGAGTCAGACGCGTTACCAGCTGTGCCACCCGGGCGCCCCAAGTCTTTATCTGTTGTAAACTGAAATATTTATGGGGGAATAATTTGACCTAATATAATTATCTGGGATTTGCCTCAGAATGTTCTAGCAAAAAAGTAGGAAGGAAGGGCGGGGGGAGGGAGAAAGGAAAAGTTGAGTCAGGGGAGAACAGATGAAAGAAGAATGGTATAAAGTTGGTATTTGAAACTTGATCAGTGCAGCGGGTTTCCTCGTACTAATCCTCCTATCTGTATAGATGTTCTAAAATTTCCATAATAAAAGTTACATAAGACAGATGAATCATTGAACTCTACCTCTGAAACTAATAATCTATGTTAATTGAATTTAAATTTAAAAAATAATAAATTTTTAAAAGATTTTTTTAAAAAGTTAAGAAAAAGAACTGGTGGTCAGTAAAGTCATTCAAGAGGTGACTTTTCTTTTTATTTAGCGAAAGATCGAGCGAGTGGAGGGATGGGCAGAGGGAGACTCCACTGAGCACGGAGCCTGACACAAGGCTCGATCCCATGACCCTCAGATCATGACCTGAGCCGAAACCAAGAGTCGGATGCTTAACCGACTGAACCACCCCGGTGCCCCAGGAGGTGACATGTAAGCAGACAAGGAGGAGAGAGATGCGTGGATGGGTGTTGAGGAAAAGTGTAGCATGCAAAGAAACATTTGGCACAAAGCATGTTCCCAGAACCCTTATTCCTTGAATGGGGGAAGGTGTGGGAAATGAGGGCTGGCAGATCCTCGGGGGGTGGAATAGAGAACACAGAGCCTTTCAAGTCACTGTAAGGACTTCAAGTGCAGGTCACACCAATGAGGGCTGCTAAGGAGCTGCTTCAGAGTCATGCCCAGATGCATTTTCTTCATCGAACCATTCAGGTACCTGCATTTCTTTGCTCAGATCCTGAGAGGAGAGTTTGTAGTACATGATTGGTGCTATCCAGTGGAATCTGTCTTGCTGGTCACCATGGGAGCCCCTGGCCACAGGTGGCCGTGGAATACTTGAAACGTGCCTAATGTGATCCAGGAGCTCACTTTCTGATTTAATCTTATTTTGGTTGATTTTAACCTAAATTTAGATGCCCACCTGTGGCTGGTGGACCACGCAGTGTTAGGATGGTTGGTTACACTTGAGCATTTCCCTCCGTGCCGGTTTTTATTCAGTTCCAGCAGCCAGGTCATTCTCACCTCGGGGCGTTTGCACCTCTGCTGGTTGGTTCCCGTGTGTCCTTCAGGCCTGAGCTCACACAACACCTCCTCCAAAGGCCTTCCCTGACCTCCCTGTTGGAGGTAGGTTCCCCCTCCTGATGGCGTCCTCAGTTCGTAATTACGCTTGACATTTACTTACTTTCTAAAGCCAAGAGTTCCTCAAGGTCAGGGATTTGATCCTCTTGTCTCCCCTCGTGGACCTGCAGCAAATGTGGGAACAGAAGCAGCGTCCGTGTGTACAGTTTCGGGGGGATGGAGACAAGGGGCCTCTAACCCGGTTTGGGGAGGGGTTGGTGAGTCCGGAGCAGTTTCTCAAACCTTAAGTAGGGATTTTAGAAGATGAATAGGAATGAGGAGCATGAAAGTAACGTTGTAGAAAGACTTTTCCTACAAAGATGAGAAGGAGCAGTAGGTAGGAGGAGTAAGGAAAGCATGGGGTGGGGTCTGTGGGCTGTGTGTGCCAATGGGAGGGGTCTTCATTGTGGAGGACCTCAGGGGCCTTGAGATGGAGCCTGTAGGTCAGGAGCGAGCAGATTTTTTTTTTTTTTTTTTTTTTTTTAAGAGCCACAAGTAAATAGTTCAGGCGTTGCAAGCCCTAAGGTCAAAACTTCTGAACTCCACCACTGAAATGGAAAAACAGTCTTCGGCGACGTGCAAATGGCTGTGGCCGTGTTCCAGTAAAATTTTATTTATGGCCACACATTCAAACTCCAGATAATCCTCAGAGGACGTGAACTATTCTTCTGATGTCTTTTTTTCCCAACCATTTAAAAGAGTAGAAACCATTCTTAGCTCGTGGACCATTCAAGAACAAGCCGCTCGCCACATTTGGCATCTGGCCATGTTTGGTGGGGGGCGTTAAAGGGTTTGAAGGGGGACAGGAAGCGGTCAGATCAGGATGTTGGCTAGCTCCGTCTGCCTTTGGTGGGATCTCGGGCAGGTGTGAAGACGATGAAGTCAGTGGTGGTTTCTTTGAAGAGGCTGGGCAGCGGTCTGGGTTGAGGGATGGTGAGGGATGAAATAGGGCTATGTTAACAAGGACGGGAAGAAAGGCCTGCCTTGCGACCTATATTCTGCAGTTAAAATCAGAAAGAACTTGGTGATGGATATTCAGGGTAAGGAGTAAAAGAATGGTGCCCTAGCTCAGGCAGGACCCATCAGCTCTCACTGACCAGTCGCAATACGGAGTGCATCTTAATGCATATTTAGGTTTGGGCCATTTTATAGGGTCTCCCTTTAATCTGCAAAATGAGAGTAGTTTCAATAAATAGTGCCTCACCTAGTCCTAAGATTAGTCCCCTGGTGGGAACAATTTTGTTTGCTGTTGAATGGATAACCTAATTCTAGATGTTACTCTAGAAAAATGACACCCCATTACTCTGTAATAATCACCTAACCATACTGACATTTCCCCCCATCCTATCCTACCAAAAGAAGTAGCTAAATGAGCTCCTTCAAAATATATAATTGCAGAACGTAAAGTAGGCTTCTGGTATTAGAAGAAATTCCAGTGGTAGAATCTAGGACATTGATTATAGTAAAACTCCTTTTGCTGTTGATTCAAGAATGCTTTAGCTTTTTCCAAATCTTAGCTGCTCTTGCGAAGCAGCAAACAGTGCAGAGAGAGCAGGAACCTTGTAATCCCAAATGTTAGTAAATGTTTCATTACCATAAAATTACATAAGTTATCCCTGCAGCCCTACAAAACTACCTTTCCACTTGCCCTGTTCTAGGGGATTTCTGCTGTGTGAGTATTAATGAAAGCGGAGTTAATTTTCATTACAATTTCGCACGCCACCTGGGGACACAAAGACTTGGGTTAAATAAGAAAACACATGTGCGGTGTACATCCTGCAAATCCGCATTAAGGTAAATGATAAGATTGGAGGGGATTAACTCAGTGTATTTTGTAATGCCATATCCTTGCTTTTCATGATGTTGATTTTATCCCTCTGTGGCCATTAAGTTTTCTCCCTGAATCAGGTAGCCAAGTTCAGCTTTTTTAGCCTTTATTTTTGTCTCTGAGTTTTTTGAGAGATTTGTCTGGTGCAAATCTCTAATACCTAGGTCTAGGATTCTTTAGCTGCTCTTTATGGTTGTCTAGTCAAGAAATATATCAAGTCGCTCAGTGAAAAAAAAATGGGTGATTGACTAACAAATTTGCAGAATTCAGAAGGTTGCTTTAGTATCGTAAGGTAGTTGGCCTGTTACCAAGGCGGCAATCCTTGAACCAAGACATTCTTCTCACTGTGGTTGCCCCAGCTGAGGAAGGGCCTTGGATATAAAGCTGTTACTCACTGAAGAGGGATGCCCCATCCCTGCACTTTGTTTTATCCCTTTCTCCCCTCCAGTGCCCTTCTCTGTGCCCCGTTCAGGCACCCCCCCCCCCACCCCGGGCGCCATGACCCTGAGTGCTCTCAAGCCCGGTGATTGGAATAGCGTAATGGTAACCGCTGTGTTTATGCTTACTCTGTGAGGCATCGCACTGAATGTCTCCACCTGTCTCTTGAGAAATGTGTTGTTTATAGAGGAGCAAACAGACCTGGTGAGGGTAAGCACCTTGCCCCAGCCTCCATGGCTAGAACTGGGGCGGAGCTCAGATTCAGACCTAGTGGGAATTGCAGTAGGGTTCTGAGGTTTGTGCCCACAGGACCAGCTCCACCTCGCCTCCCTCCCCCTCCGTGTCCGGCACTCCCCTGAGCCAGACTGCAGTGGTTCTGCAGACATGAGCCTCCCTGGTCACCTGCAGGGTCTTTGCTTGTCTTTGCCCTCGCCTCTTTATCCCAAGGCATCAGTAGGGCTTTCACATCTGAGGCAGCTCAAAATGTATGGCAAGGAGTGCCCAGGAGTGTCCCGGTGGACTTATGTCACTGGGCAGCAGCCACTCCCTCCCGCACCTAAGCCAAAAAGGTTTATTGGAGCAGGAAACACGTCTGATTTCTGGAGTACCATGCTGGCATCTTTTAATCGACGTCCACCGTGATGCTGGAATCTGGTCCACCTCATCTCTTCCCGGGTTATTACAGAGGCCTCTTAACTGGATGCTCAGTATCCAGTCTTGCCTCTTCCCCAGTCCGTCCTTCCCCCACAGCCAGATGTTTCTACAACAAATTTAATTGCCACTCCCTTGTCTAAAATCTTTGTGACTTCCCATTGCTCTTGGGATCAAGAATGATCCTTTTAGGTTCCTTCTAAAGCCCTGAGTGGTCTGGCCCCTGCTCGTCTTTGCAGCCTTGTCTCGCATGGGGCCTCATGCCCCTCACACTGTCTGTCATCCTTCAGAACCTGTGTTTCTCCAGGAAGCATGGTTTTATTCTTGCCTCTGAGCCTCTGCACATGCTGTTCCATCAGTGCCGCCTTCGTGCACATCCCCCAGCATAGCACTTGCTGACCTCCTCACTTTTCTTCACCACTGTGGTTCGCACAATTACAGTTCTAGGCAGAGTAGCAGCTCTGTAGACCTCTCTTACATGAACAAATGAAAACTACCCATTCCATTTTAGGTTTTTAACATCAATTTGGATCTGTCTCCCACATTCGTGATCTGGGTTTGCCAATATTGCTGACTCAACTTCGTTTATCTTTTCAAATGTTTACTTTTTTTTTTTTTCCTTCCTGTAAGCTTCTCTTTTCCCACTCTTCATTCAAGTCCTCGTTTTTAAAGACGTCTTGGACGGCTTTTCGGTCTAGTCATCATGATTACCAGCACAGCGATCCTGGGTAGCTCTCGGCCATGCTCCGCAGGACTGTTGAAAACTCTGGGTGCAACTCTTTCAGCCTGCAGGGTCCTTCAGTAGCCACCCCAGCCCTGTTTGGGCCACATGTGCCGGCAGTGCAGGGAAGGAAAAACGAGTATTGTGTTTGCACACAATGTCTTAAAGGGATAGAATTCTCTCAATTATTTGTTGGGGTGAGTAGGGAGGAGCAAAGAGGAAGGCAGTTTATGATGGGCAGTGATTCTGGGGGGAAAAAAAGGAAATTAAATCATGTAAAGTAAAAAGGAATCTCTAACAAGAAAATGTTCCCTGGTTCCAACGATTCATATGTTGGATGTAGATCTAGATTTACTTCGCCCAGCCCCCTCTCCACTCCCATCAGTGACAGCAGAATTGTTGTTGAGGTGGGCCAGGTAATAGCAGTTGTTCTTTGTTGCTTTTTCCTCACTCCAGAGGTGACCCTGAAGGTCCACATCAGCGACGCCAGCACCCACCAGCCCGTCCCAGATGCGCTCATCGAGATATTCACCAACCAGGTGTCCATCGCTTCCGGCACCTCGGGGACAGATGGCGTTGCCTTCATCAAGTTCCCATATAAGCTGGGCAGTCAGCTGATCGTCACCGCCACGAAGCATGCCTACGTGCCAAACTCTGCCCCGTGGAAGCCAATCCGATTACCCGGTAAGGCCGTCTTAACCTTTCCCTAGAGCAGAGCTCACGGTCCAGGCTAGTGCTGGAGTCAGGCACAGAAGCGATTTTGAGAGTGGAAGGCAGGCGATCAGAAAAATAGGGGTTTAGTCTCTGCTTTACTTTTGGGGGACTTTTTTTTTGAGATTTTATTATTTATTTGCCAGAGAGAGAGAGAGAGAGAGAACAAGTGCACAAGCTGGGGGAGCAGCAGGCAGAGGGAGAAGTAGGCTCCCCGGGAAGCAGGGAGCCCAATACGGGGCTCAATCCCAGGACCCCGGGATCACGACCTGAGTTGAAGGCTGACACTCCACCGACTGAGCCAGTCAGGCGCCCCTACTTTTGGGGGCTTCTTATGGGAAGGATAGGTGGGGTTCTGTATGAAGCAGGTGGGGGCTCTCCCTCAGTTTATACACACAACAGAATCAAAAGCCTTAGAGTTTCTGCCCATTTCCCCAGCATCCTCCTTTGTACCTTTTTGATTCCAACTGGTAGGTTGGCATTGGGGCAGTGCTCTGGAACGGAGCTTCCTTGTTCTGCTTCACGGGGCCTGACAGAACACTGGCCAGAGAGGCAGGGGGTGATGGGGACTCTGTCTCTCTTTCCCCCTTCTTACCTGCTAAGGGAAAACCCACTCCTGTGTGTTTCCTCAATACTCTTCCTCACTTCCGGCACTTCTGATCACCCAACGTGCTCGGTATTTTCCCAAGCAGTTCTCAGATTCTCGGACACCAGCTGGGTGCCCTACAGTTTAACTCCGTACTGACGCTATCCACTGTCCACCTGGAGACAGCATCGGATCCCACAGGTGAAAGGCTCAGTCCCACATGACTGCCCCCACCCCACGTCAGACACCAATCACAAGTCCACGTTGTCCCCTGGGCTTCTGACCCACTGGCTATAAATCAGAGGTCCCCCAACCTCCTCCTCAGGTTCGACTCGGTGGCCACAGTGGCTCTCAGAACTCAGGGAAACAGTCGTTAAAAAACAAAAGTCAACCAAGTAAATTTGAAGTCTGTTTGGCTTTATTTAAGTGATTCGTAAATCAGGCAGCATCCATCTCAAAAGTAGAGGGGAGCTTCAAGGAGATGCACTAAAGGGAAGATTTTATAGGAAGGAAGGTGGGGTGAGGAATTACTAGCAAAAGAAAAGAAAGGATTGTTTCAGGCAAGGTCACTTTTCCTTAGGGGGAAGGGCAGGGATCTTATCAGGTGGCTCACCTCATCTTCTTTTGAGGGGGAGTGGAGAGGGCCCATGTGACAGATTACCTCATCGATGCTGATCAAAAAAATTCCTGACTGACCCAGTTAAAACTGTATTTAGGTTAGGTGAGGTATTAAGTTCCAGTTTGGTGATTTGGCCTCAGTGACGCCATGTTGGGCCTGTGGGTTTTTTTGGTTTTTGTTTTGAACACAGTTTACTTACTAAAACACTGGTTCATTACAAAGGTATTGAAGGAACAGCCCGATGGAGGAGATCGTATAGGCAAGGGGTGTAAGGAAGGGGCGCAGCACCTCCACACCTTCTCTGGGCGTACCACCCTCCCGGCACCTCCGTGTGTACAGCTACCCAGAAAGCTCTCTAACCTCATCCTGTTGGGTTTGTATGGAGACTTCACGACATAATCAGGACTGATGAACTCATGGGCCACTGGTGATTGACTGGAGCTCCAGCCCCTCTCCCCTCCCCATGGTCAAGGGAGTGAGGCTGAAAGTTCCAACTTGGTTGGTTCTCCTGCCAACCAGCCGCCACCCGTAGGTCATCTAGGAGCTTTCCAAAAGTCACCTCATTAGCTAAACCCACATCGAAAGAGACATGTTATGAGTAATACAAGTCACCTTTATGGCACTTATCACTTAGGAAATGCCATGGGTTTAGGAACTGTGGTCTAGAAACAGGACCAAGACCAGAGACATATTTCTTACTGTGAATCACAGGATTAAGTCACCATTCACCCCTTCACAATGCTGATCTCCCACAGGGGCAAGCATGGTGCCTGACACAGATTCTGCTTGGGATGTGGTAGGTGGAGAGTTGGACGTGGCCCCCCTTCTGTCCCCTCACCTCTGGCTCCCGCCTAGCACCTGGACCACATTATCTGTTAGCACCAAGATTAGGCACAAGGAGGTGCTGAGGGCTGGAGGGAGACGCTGCCAGGGTGGAGTTTGGAAACAGGCTGACTGGTTCTGGCACCCAATCTGTGCTTGAGCCCCTCTAGCTTCCTTGCCAATCTCTGTAGAATGGAGCTCATACCACCTGGTAGAGTTGTTCTGATTGCAAAGCAGTTAACATACGTAAATGACCTTTCAGTGCCTAAAGCACAGTAGGGGCTCAATAAATAGCAGAGTGGCTGGCAAAATACCAGTGTCAGTGTTCAGCTCTGTGCCACTGCACCACTAGACACACACTCCATCAGGGTCCCCGCTGCCTCTGGGGACACGTGGGAGCCAAGTGTGGCTATGCCTGCCTCATAAAGCCCTGGCATCTACCCTCATTCACAAAATTCTCTTTAGTTCTATTTACATTTATTAAGTACCTATTATGTGCCAGGCACTGCCCTGGCCACTAAAAATAGAGATGTAGAGACACAGAGCTTACCCCTGGGGAGTTTGTAACTTAGTTCGGGAGTTATGTAGTCAGCCACCAAAGCCATTCCCATCTAATGGGTATGTTCATGCATATATATGCATAGGGGATGCTGGAGCAGGAAGGTTCAGCCTAGGTGAGGGAATAAAGGCTTCCTGGAGGAGGTGGGAGGGGAGCTGAGTCTGGAGGATGAATAGATATTAGTATTAGAAGGTGCTTTGTAAGGGGCACTTGGGTGGCACAGTCAGTTAACCATCTGACTCTTGGTTTCAGCTCGGGCCGTGATCTCAGGGTCCTGGGATCGAGGCCCGCATCAGTCTCTGCACTGACTGTGGAAGTCTGCTAAAGTTTCTCTCTCTGTCCTTACACCCTGCACCCCACCCCCTGTGTTTGCATGCTCTCTCTCCCTCTCTCAAATAAATAAATAAATCTTTAAAAAAAAGAAAAGAGGTGCTTGTAAAAAAACACACAGATTCCAGGACTCATCCTTTCAGTCTGGGGATTGATCCAGAAGTCTGCAATTTAACAAGGACCTCCCCCCACCCCCCACAACACACACACACGCTCCACTTACGGATAAAAGCATTCACTAAATTTGGAGACCACTGCTTTGTGAACTATGGAAAGTGGATTTGATATAGGTACAACTGAGGAGATCTTTTGGAAAAATCTTAGAGAAAAGGGGATAAACCATGAGAAATGTTTAGCAGACAAAATGCAGAATGTCTCTGAGAACAGGTGACAGAGCCTTAAGGGAAAGGACAAAACAGAAGAAATGTAAGTTGAATCTCGGGTTTCTAGCTGGTGATAGAGCGGATGGAACAGATGGTCAATAGGGTTGGGAGACCCACCACTTCATGGTTCCCTAAAGTTGACTCAGTTGATGCAGTGGGTTAAAAGAAGCCCCCTTCTGCTTCCCCACTCCCCTGTGCTCAGGGCTCAGGCAGAGGGGGATGCAGGTGCTAGCAGAGGTGGGGGATGGGAGGGCAGGAATGAGTGTTGGGGGTCATCATTGATGATGAGTTTAGTGGAGGGGACACTGGTTTTAAGCTGCCTCTGGGACACAAGTGTGTTTAGCCTGTAGTTTGAAGTGATTTGAGGGCTCAAGGCGTTTGGAGGTAGAAGTGTGGTTTGGGGGTCATTAGTATTGTTGAGATAAGAACCATGAACTCATTAGCATTGTTGGGTTCAAAACCATGAACTCACCAAAGCATGGGGGGGCAGATCTGGGACGGAATCCTCAGCCCACAAAATAGGAAGGTGATCTTTATTAGGTTATATATGAAGAAAATGTTTGACCGCCTCCATTTTTCACACTGAGAAATCACTGGAAACAACCCAGGGAAGCTTAAATGGTAGCCAGACACCACAACTCCACCTTTGCTGGGAGAGCCCCTGCACAAACTATCAGTATATTCTATAAAGTCGCCATGCACCCTGGGGTAGTCAATACTGAGCCATGGCTTTCAGGGGAAATTCAGGATTAGGGTCCTCAGAGCTTCCTGTCATAACATTTTCATCAGCCAAGCAATATATCACCTTGGTTTA
The DNA here is from genome assembly GCF_003265705.2 of Callorhinus ursinus. Classification (NCBI taxonomy): domain Eukaryota; kingdom Metazoa; phylum Chordata; class Mammalia; order Carnivora; family Otariidae; genus Callorhinus; species Callorhinus ursinus. Next base: position 2,232,349 of record NW_027397098.1, read on the forward strand.
TGTGTGTTTTGGGGTGTTTAAAGACGCATGATTTAGGGGCACCTGGGTGGCTCAACCATTTAAGTGTCTGCCTTCGGCTCAGGTCATGATCTCGGGGTCCTGGGAGATCTGGGATGGAGCCTGCATTGGGCTCCCTGCTCAGTGGGGAGTCTGCTTCTCCCTCTCCCTCTGTTCCTCCCCCTGTTTGTGCTCTCTCTCTCAAATAAATAAATTTAAAAAGCTTGTAAAAAAAAAAAAAAAGACACTTGATTTAATAATATACTGCTGGTTCATGAACATGGAACTCATGGCCAACAGCTCCATAACTCCTGGTTGAACAAGGCTTATCTAACATATGTTTTTCCCATAAGCACCTCCCAGCCTTCCTGCAGTTAGGAATGGCAGCCCTGGGCCTGGGGGCCATTTTAAACAGCGAAATCACCAAAAAGAAGCACAGGAATGTGAAAAACCTGGCACTTACAGTATGCGAGCTGAAAGGAAAAGGCAGAGCGTCGCCTTGTTTGACCTCAGCTGGAAACATGTGCATCCGGGCCTCACATTTTTGACCGCTCTGTACTTGCTCATATAAAGCATCATAAGGATTGACTGTGGGGTCACAAATGAATTTTAGCAAGGAGGTGCATTCGCAAACACTGAATCCACAAATAATGAGGGTTCAGTGTACTGTAATTACATTTGTTTTGACTTTGTTAACATGATCATTTGAGAAAAAGCAACCATTTCCATAATACCCGTTTTCTTAAATGAGTCAAAAAATGGAAACGATGTGGTTTAATTGGAAGGGTTTGGGACTAGGCATGAAGACCCCTGGGTTCTCGCCCCACCCGCCCCCAGCTGCCCCCCACACGGGGGCCCATCATGGCTTTCCAAGCCCACATTTCTCATTTCTAAAACTAAATTAATTAGACTGACTAATTTTCAAGGATCCACCCATGTCTTTGATTATTTTTCTGTTTGCCTTGTTAATATAATCAAGATACTCTTAACTAGAATCTGACAGAAAAGGTGACCAAACCTTGGACTTGCCTATTATAAAAGGCAGAGTAAACTATTATTTCCATGCTTGCTTTTGGAGGTCAAGAAAATACTGTTGGTACTGCAGATAAGTGGATAAGGAACAGAGAAAAGCTGGGAGCCTCTCCTAAAATGTGGTGAGAATTCGAAACTAGAAAATGCTTTCTTCTCTACGCGGGCGCACACGATTTTATTGGCATTCTTCAGAGTTTTTGGAATGGATTTCTTTTTTCGTCCTTGACAGTCCTTCTTGGAGAATGTGTTGGTTTTGCCCTTTCAAGGAAGGGGGTGTAGATTGGAGAGGGGGATGCCCAGCATAAGGAGAGTACCCTTTACCCTTGGCAAACAGGTAAAACAAATTCACTTATGGAAAATACAGTCCATCAACGAAAGAGTGTAAGTCCACCTCTTCATTAGGCCCATCTCCATAGTTATCGCTCTACCAGGCCTGTTGCAGCCGCCTCCAGCTCAGTCCATCTGCCCCTTCAAACCACCTTCTATGTTCAGTGAGCATCCGTGTCTTAAAAATATGTACCTACATATATATATATAATTATGTTACACGTCTGCCTGAAGGGCTTCAGTGTCCCCAGGATAAAGTTTAGACCTTCCTTCCCTAGTCCCTTCTGCCTTATGTATCTCATGGTCTAGACGCCTGGGCAATCTGTTGTTCTCTTGATGAAGCTGACACGTCACCCACTCTGTTTGTCTGCACGGTTACTCCTTGGCCGATGCTCTCTTGGCGAGTTTGTCTTGAGTGTTCCATGCCCAGCCTGGCTGTTTGCTGCTCCGTGCAGTCTTCCTGACTCTTGCAGGTGGAGTTCGACATTCCTTTCTCTCTACTTACCAAAACACAAACATCTGCCTGGAAGGACAAGAACCTCCAGACATCAGCCAGCATCCCCCCTGTGATGGAGGTCCGGGGTCTCTCTGCGCCCCCCTCCCACCCCCTGGGGCATTCAGTCCCTTCTCTCCTGCTCCGGGAAGCCTCTGTGGTGCCTCTCAGCCCACTCATCATGAGAGGTCATTTTTCTCTCCAGGATAAAAGGCTTTAGAACGTCTGCTAGAGCAGACGCCTTATGTATGGAAGTACCAAATGTTTTCGGTTAGAGATGTTCACAGAACACCCTGCGGTGGTCACACACATCTCGAGAGACTGATCACAGGTGACTTCAGAGCTCAGAGTCCCCCATAGCAGTCGGCACAGAACTGTTCAGGGCCCAGGAAGTGCCACTTAGGATGTGTGTGAGCTCTGTGATGGGACAGGGCGTTTGTGAAGGCAGCATCACTACAGTGACCCTTTCTTCTGGGCCACTGGGGACCCAGTGCTGTTGGGTGAAGGGATCATTGTTAAAGAAGGTTAAGTGTCCCTTTGAAGCGGTTACGAAGGATTTATCCAAGGTAGGTCTCCCTGCTTTAATCCTGGCTCACACGCATTCGCTGATCCTCCCTCCCCCAACCTGAAGTGACTTTTCTCCCAACTTTGTACTCCAAAGATGAAGTCTTTTTTTTTCTTATTCTTTTTGTTTTTGTATTTAAAATTATAATTCATATGCCATTAAGTTCACCATTTTGAAGTGTGCAGTTCACAAAATTTTACAACCATCACCACTAACTAATTCCAGAATATTTTCTGTACCCCCCCATGACCCCCAGGCCCTGGCAACCACCGATCTCCTCTCTGTCTCTTTGGTTGGCCTATTCTGAACATTGCAGATAAATGGAATTCTGTAATATGGAGCCTTCTGTGTCTGGCATCTTTTACTTTGTGTAGCATTTTCATGGTGCATCTGTATTATAGCCTGAATCAGTATTTTTTCCTTTTTTATGAATGAATGATGTTCCATTGTATGGATGGACCTCATTTTGTTTATCTGCTTATTGGTTGGTGGATATTGGGTTGTTTCCATTTTTTGCCATGAACATTGACTTATAAGTTACTGTGTGAATATACATTCTCAGTTCTCTTGGGTCTCTACCTAAAAGTGGAATTGTTGGATCAGATGGTAACTCTGTGTGTGATATATTTTGAGGAACCACCAGATTATTTCCACAGCACCGAGGTGCATTCTTGTGTTGCTCATGGCAATGACCACCTTCCACTTGTGTGCCCCAGGCCCCTTCTAATTAGAACCTCGCAGGCGCAGATTGCCTCCAGCACTGATCTGTTCCACACCTCGAGCACTGGGCCTTGTATATAATGGCAGCTCCGTAAGTTGACTGTAGAGGGGATATGAAAAGAGAGGTCATGTCCAAGGCCAGCTCACTGGTCCCCTCCGGGCACTATTAAGACCCAGGAGTCCTAACAGATATTCTTAGCACTTGGTATTTCTGGTCCCCGATATTTTCCCAGAAAGTCAGTTTACCCCTCTAGACCTTGCTTTCCTCATCTTTAAACTTGGACTGGATAAAGCCCGGTCTTTGAATTTGAGTCTGTGTAGCATAGCAGTTGAGAACAGACTGCAGAGTTAAGTCCTAGCTCCAGTATTTACCAGCTGTGGGATCTTGCACAAGTTAATTCCTTACCTATAAGCCTGTTTCCTTACCTGTCAAATGGACAAGTTAATAATATCTGTTTCATAGAGTTGGATTTTTTTTTTAAGGTTTATTTACTTATTTGAGAGAGCGTGGCATGCGTCGTGCACACACATGCGTGAGCAGAGGGAGGAACAAAGAGGGAGAGAAAGACTCTCAAGCAGACTCTTGAGCACAGAGTCCAACAGGGGGGCTCCATCCCACGACCCTGAGATCATGACCTGGGCCAAAACCAAGAGTTGAAGGGTTAGCCGACTGCGCCACCCAGGCGCCGCCATAGAGTTGTTTTGAGATTTAAATAAATCACCAAATTTAAAGCACTTAGAATAATGTCTGACATGTTACTAAGGGTTGAGTGACCTTAGTGAGCATCATTTTTCCATAATACATTTATTTGTTTTTTCTTTGATTCATGTTCTCCTCAGAAACATGCAGGCTTTGTGAATTTTTTAGTTGAAAGTCTAGGTTTGTTTGTTTTTTTTTTTAAGATTTATTTATTTATTTGAGAGAGCGAGGATGAGAGAGAGAGAGTTCAGTTGGTTAAGCAACTGCCTTCGGCTCAGGTCGTGATCCCGGAGTCCCGGGGTCGAGTCCCACATCGGGCTCCCTGCTCAGCGAGGCGCCCGCTTCTCCCTCTGACCCTCCCCCCTCTCATGTACTCTCTCTTTCTCATTCTCGCTCTCTCAAATAAATAAATCTTTAAAAAAGAAAGTCTAGGTTCTTAAGCAAGAATTTTAAAAACAGCACGACTGCTGTCATCTTATTAGTTTCCAGAATACGGGGGCTTGTTCTTCTGTCATCTGGCATTTGTTACCCTGAGCACATGTTTTTAAAGTCTTTTTTTAACATTAATATCTAACTTTATATATTTTACATTCATATAATGTGTAGTATATTCCTAATGTGAAGAGACTCAGATACTTTACTAAAAACTTCTAGGCAAATAAAAGCTAGTCGATTGTTGGAGCGTGAGCAGTTGTTATACGAGAGATTGTGGGATTCTTGTAGCATCCAGAAAGTCTTGCTAATCAGACTTAAATGAAAAATGTTTCCTTTCTCTCTACTCACAACACTCCTGACACAAATGAATGGGGCTTTTTCTCAAACCAACCAATTCTCTAATTCTCTGGACACCAACGGGGTGTCCTACAGTTTGGTTCAATTCTAGCATTACCCAGAGTCAGCGCAGACCCCCAGGTGAAGGGCTCAGTCCCACGAGACTGCCACCCCCCCACACTCACACATAACTCCCAGCGTGTCACCACCTGTGCTTCGGGCAACTGGCTCCAAATCAGGGGTGCCTACGACCCTTTCTCAGGTTCAGTAATTTGCTATAGTGGCTCAAGAACTCGGGGAAACATTTATTTAAATTTGCCAACTTATTATAAGGGATATCATAAAGGATACAGATGAACAGCCAGAGGAAGAAATACACAGACGAGGTCTGGAAGGGTCCTGAACACGGCAGCTTCTGTCTCTGGGATTTGAGGTGTCCCACCCCCCGGCACATAGATGCATTCACCAATCTGGAAACTCCCCAAACCCTGTACTTCTGGAATTTTCATGGAGGTTTCATCATGGAGGCAAGATGGATTATGAATTTAATCTCTCACCCCTCTCTCCTCCCTGGAGGTGGAGGGGTGGGGCTGAAAGTTCCAAGCTTCTACTTACAACTTTCTCGTGACCAGCCCCCATCCAGGAGCCCACCCAGTCGCCTCATTAGAACAAAAAAATCCTCCTAACACCCAGGAAACTACAAGGGAGTCAGGCGCTCTGTGTCAGGAACCAGGGTCAGACACCAAATAATATTACATATCTTATTATGTCACAATACTAAAAATCAGTATTGTTGATTGATTTGAAATCAGACAATACAAAGAATGCAGTGTGCCCCCAAAATTAGGGTGGGCATTTTGATTTAAATTTCAGAATTCCCTTATGTCCATTTTTGTTTCTGCAGTATTTTCTTCACTGAGCCTGGGCCTGCTTCCAGAACGATCTGCCACTCTAATGGTGTATGAAGATGTTGTCCAAATAGTCTCAGGATTCCAAGGTATGTTGAATATTGAAAAAGAGAAGTGACAGTAACTTTTGTTACTGTCTACCGTCTACTAAGATCTTAGGGGGGACAGCTTCTTATCAGACGGTGATGGCAATGAATTTACCCAGAGCTGAACACAGCGTGTGTTGTCCGTGTGAGTGCGCAAACACACTTGAATTCTTGGTTAAACTATCCACTGCCTGTGATCTTGTTTCTTTAGGGCCAGCCTTTAAGTGCGTGAGAGAAAAGAAGGGACCGCCACCACTCTGCCCATACCACATCTCTCTCTTCTCCAAAGTTGAGGATATTTACCTCGTGAAGGACCCCACCTGAGCCTCATGAGCAAAGGTTCATAAGTATTCAAGGGGTTAGAGTTTCAGTTTTGTACAACGACAGGATCTAGAGATCTCTTGCACAATAACGTACCCAACACTACTATACTGTGCACTTAAAAATGATTGAGATGGTAAATTAAATGGTATGTGTTTTTTAACACAACAAAACAAAATACCCCCCCCTTAAAAAAAGAGAAGATTTGTAGACTTCCAAGTGTGGTCTTTTCTCTCTCCTGTCCCTCATTTTCTTAACCCATCTGACATACATACAGTGATGTGCATAAATGTGACCTCACACCTCATTTTTCCTGTGGAGACACTAGTACAGAAAGCTTAAGGGATTTCTCTGAGCTGGTGGTGGAGTTAGAATTGGGAATAATACTTATGTCAAACGTATTTGTGCCAAGATCTGTTTCTTTCATCTAAATCATGGGCCAGAGAGCGATCTTTCCAGGCTTTTAATGTTCCATCAGATTAATTTTTTATTTACTTCATTTTAATACCATTCAATAAGTATCATTCTCTACCTAACCACATTCTTGTGCCATTTGCAAATGAGGTGAATTCATTCATTCTTTTTTTGTTGAGTGGCTGTGGGGAACGTGCAGAGGTGAATACCCAGCCATATAATTAACATATAACATCGTATTCCTTTTAGGCATACAACATAATGATTGGATATATGTGTATATTGCAAAATGATTGCCACAGTAAGGCCAGTTAACATCCCTCACCCCACATAGCTACAAATTTTTCTTCTTGTGATGAGAACTTTCAAGACCTACTCTCTTAGCAACTTTCAAATATACAATACAGTATTAAACTATATCACCATGCTGTACATTATATCCCCAGGACTTAGTTATAACTAGAAGTTTGTGCCTTTTAAGCCCCTTCACCCACTTCCCCCACCCTACTCCCCCACCTCTGGCAACCACCAGTCTGATCTGTCTCTATGAGTTCAGTTTGTTTCAGATTGCACATGTAAGTGAGATCATGCAGTACCTGTCTTTCTCTGTCTGGCTTATTTCACTTAGCTTAATGTCCTCCAGGTTCAACCATATTGTCACAAATGGCAGGATTTCCTTCTTTTTTATGGCTGAGTAACCTTCCATCGTACATCACATTTCTGTATCCGTTTATCCACTGATGGACACTTAAGTGTGTCCACGTCGTGGCTCTTCTAAGTAATGCTGCGGTGAACATGGAGTGTGACGATGGTTTTCTTGAAACGAGGGAACGATTGTACTTCCTTCTCGTGTTCTTCACTAAGAGAGGAATCTTTAGTGTCTTGCTCTCGTTTCGACTGGACTAAATTCCAATAAAGACCAAAATGATCTTTATCGGAATTTTGGTCTTTATCAGAATTTAACCCAGTGGAAAATAATAGCAAGAGTTGAACGGTGGCGATGAATGTCCTTGATACAGATAGGCTGTCCTCACCCATTTATGTCATGGCATAGGTTAGGATAATCAGAGTCTAATTTAGAGCTGACTGCAGCTCTTCAAATAGCAAATGAGAGTGACAAATCCCCTGGACCAGACTCCTTGTGGCTTTTGAGTTTGAGACCTACTTCGCATTTCCTGAGGAAAGGAGCCCGTGCAGCCTGCCAGCAACTCAGACCCAGCCAGGTCCGGACTCTGCTGCTTCTGACTGGGGTTGTTGTTGCTGTGCCGTGTGTCCACGTGGCCGGGGGACTGACACAAAGCAATTAAACAGGGAGTGTGACCCACATGTCACAGCATCTTCTTTTTAGATATGCCTTAGGACCCACTGTTTTCTTTCACAGCCTCGAATGTTTTGATTTTTTATTTAAAAAAACTCACCACGGGGCACCTGGGTGGCTCAGTCAGTTGGGCGTCTGCCTTCGGCCCAGGTCATGCTCCCGGGGTGCTGGGATCGAGCCCCGTGTCGGGCTCCCTGCTCGGCGGGGAGCTCGCTTCTCCCTCGCTTTCTGCTCCTCCCCCCGCTCATGTGCACTCTTTCACTCTCTCTCAAGTAAATAAATAAGTCTTTTAAAAATAAATAAATAAAAATAAAAATAAAAAACGGACCGCCTGCCATATGTTACACAGCGTTCTAAGTGTTCCTCTTAACTGGCTCTTTCCCCACCATTTCCTCAGAGTTAGTCCTCATCTCCTCTCTTGCTGGCTATTCTCATTCTTTGTTCCAGTTTTCTTCTGCTTTCTCTGAATTGCCCATTCTTTCCCCAAGATGTTGGTCCACCAACATCTTTGGTAGAACGTTCTCAAGAAGCCAGCTGGGCTTCTGCAGTGTGGACCTGCCCGTGCGCCTTTATAAATGGAGACAGGCCAGGCTGCAGGATACAGACCAGAAACGACATTGTCCAGGAGAGCCCCCCCCACCCCCCCAACCCCTGCCTGCCCCAGCCCTCCCTCACCCTGTGTCCTCTGGGCACAGATATGGCTGCAGCCACTCCCTTCCACCTCTTCTCTGAGCACTGCCCCCCTTCCTGGTCTGAAATGTCCCTGAGTTCACACAGCCTTCCCTGCAGCCTTCTCAAGTGGGGGCTGAGCTTACATGACTTGCCTCTTTGCGGCTCCTTGGAGGCTGGCTGGACCACTCACCACCAGTGTCTTGGTCACCTTTCCTCCTGGACTCATGATATGAGCTCCTAGTTCCCAGGTTCACAATGCTCCTCTGATTGTTTCTTGGGAACGTTAGCATACCCGCGGACGATGCCATCTGCTGCTGTTCCACTCCCGGGGTGCTTCTCTCCCCGCTGGGTGGCTGACCACCCACTTCTGCAGTCATGCCTTAGGCCTCCTCATTCCAGCAAAGGCACCACCTCCAAGCTCAGCCACCACATTCCCTCCTCTTACCTGTGATAACAGCTCACGTACCACTGAGGGCTCCAGACCCGTGACCCACCGTGTCCTTGCCAACAGGATTGCCTCCCTCTGCAGTCGAAATGCCATTGTCCCCTTGTAGTACCCCCCCCCCCCCAGCAGTGTTGCTCCCCTCCCCCTCTGCCACGTTTGCCTGACTCAGTAACTTCTGAGCCTGGTTGACCTGAGCCACGTATGGCCACCCCAGCACAGCCACACATGGCTGCACAGACCCTCACATTGCAGTGACTGGTTGCACAGCTGGTTCATGACCACAGGCCTCAAATGGGCATCAGCCCTGCAGGGCGGGGGCCCTTTCTGGTCGTTTGTTTTCTGAGTCTCCAAGACGACTTTGACACCCTCTTCTTGATCTCCTGACTGTACACCCACACTCACATCCTCGCTCTTAGCTCATGATGTCGCTACGTACTTCACGGAGAAACTGAGAGCCCTCACTTGCCCACCTGCAAGTCCACAGACGCGCCCGCTGCTCCTTGTTGTGCTGGAAGGAGTGTCCCTGTCCAAGTACACACCAGTCCCTCTGTTTGTGCTCTGCACCCCCATCTCTTCTCTTGCACAGGGATTTCAGTGTTCCCTCTCGCTCCCGCCCCACCTTTTTCTCCCATGCTGGAGTGGACAGATATTACAGTTGTGCATCTCTGCCAGTTGCTTCCACGACCGTGCCCGGCTCTCGCCATTGCCCTGGGTCCCTGTGATGTCTACATGCCCTTCTTTCCTGCTTCCTCACCTGCCTTTCCCTGTTCGGCACACTGCAAGCCCTCCCCTGCCTCAGCTCTTCGTACCGACTGCTTTGTTGGAGTCTCTTACAAGCCCCACGTGGCCAAACCCAAGGACATTTCTCTCCGCATCTCCCTGGACGTCTCCACAGCATCCTGCAGAGGTGACTCGAGACTCTCCTCCCTTCACTCCCATAACATCATGCCCTGATTTTCTTTCTCTTGGTCACTTCTCTGGACACTCTGGTGACTGTCCTGGGCCTACATTTCTTCTTTCAAGGACTCTCCCTAGAAGATATCATGGGCCCATGCCTTAATGCTCCCCGGACATGGATAGCTCCCAGTCTCTCACCTCCAGCCTGGACTCCCCAAGAGGGAGGCCCTCAGCTAGCTGCTGCTTTGTCGTTTCGACTTGGCTGTCTAATAGGCATCTCAGACTTGACTTATACACACAGAACTTTGGCTGTGTTTTATTCTCCATCTCCATAGACGGTACAAACATGGTACCTCAGGGGTCAAGCCAAACCCTAGGAACTATCCCTGGCCCTTCTGTCCTCACAGCTGGCTCCCTGGCAGGGCTGCTTCTCTCCATCTGCGTTGCACCACACGGTTCCAAGACACAACCCCCGGCCCCGGCCCGGAGAGTTGCAGTAGGTTTTTAATTGGCTGTCTCCTTCCCACCCTCGCCAACCTATAATCTAGTCTTCACCCAGTTACAGCGATCAAGTCCCCTTTGCTTCTGCTCTTCAGCAGCTTTCCCTCTAGAATAAAGTCCCAAAGGCTTACACTCTTTGCTGGACTTGGCCAGAGCCTGGCCTGAGCCTCGGTGGCTGTGTGGTTACCTGGAAGGTGAGGGTCGGTAAGAAGGGGCGGAGACTGCGGTATTTGTATACATGGTTTCCCTCGCAGGCTTTCTGCAGCCCGGCCCCCTCCACGCATACTTCTTAGTCCCCACAGTTCCCATTGTAGACCTCTCCTCTTCTCCTTCCCAGGCACCTTTGACCTCCACTGCACCCACATGTGTGACCCCTTCTCAGTCCCCCTATCCCTGGGAGTGGCACTGACCCTATCAAGCTGTTTTTGACAAGGGCTCACACTGCAGCCTACGGAGCCCATGCTGTAACCACACTTTATCCCACCATGCCTGCCAGACCTCCTCGTCACTGCCCGCTCCACCCCTGAGACCTCATTGTCTCCCCTGGTGACTCTGAGGGGCTTCTTGAAGGATCTCCGCATCGTGTTATATGCCCTCGGTAAGCCGTCACCTTCTCCCCATGTACCAGCTGTGCATGACCTTCATCCCTCCTTCTTGTGCTCTATGAGTCAAATAGCGTTCCGGGGCCCAGGCCTTATATCCTGAGTAATTTTACGTGATGTTCCCGTGCTTGCGCACACTTGCCTTGTTTCTGTTGCCCACTTGCACTGCCAGGCCTGTGCCCTGATTCAGGCCCTGGTCACTCTCCCCTCAGACCATGCAGCAGCCCCCAGCTGGCGTACTTGCCTCTAGTCTTTGAGTTTGGATTGGAGCTGGGCGTGAGATTGACCAGACTTCCCACCTCTTGTGTCCCCTTTCCAGTACACCTTGCACTAAACTGCCAGAGGAATCTTCTGGGAGCAGAGCTCCAGTTCTTTCACTCCCCCGCCCCCCGCCCCGTGCCCTAGGATAAAATCCAGTCTCCTTCCACAGCACGCACCCACCTTGTGATCCGGCCTCAGCCTCCCTTCACCGGGCTCTTCTCCTTCACGTATTGAAGGAGAAAGTATTCTAGCCTAACTGAATTTCCTTTTCTGTTTTCCATCTGGGGTGTCCCACCCCACCTTGCAATCTGTCTTCAAACCCTCCTTAGGCGTCAAGAACAGCTAAGGACACATCCTCCAGGAGGTCTTGTCTCCATCTTCCCTGGAGATGTGATTCATGCAGGTGCCTTGCCCTTCAACCTCAGTGGCCAAGGGGCTTATACCATGTGATCCCCGGCTCAGGGGTAACCAGTCCACAGTGCAGCCAAGGGCTGGGACCCAGCTGAAAGAGAAAATCTAGAGCCATCAGTTCTTCTCTCTCTTCCTTTTACTGGAATCAAGCTAAGAACCCAGAAGAGGTGAGACTCTCAGCTGAGTGGTTATGAAGTACAGAGGGTCTGTGAGCATGCCAGGCCATCTTGGAGCCCAGGTTAGAAGAGAAAAGAAAGTATGAGTAAGAAAAGGGAGGCAGTTAGTACCAGGTCAGAGAGACACAGATTGGGGATTAGTGGAGTCCTGTTGATGACACTGCATTTGAGTGAAATCTACAGACTCCTGCTGTGTTGCCCCGAGCTGCCCTGAGCCCAGAACCAGGTGCTCCTGCAGCTTCCGTGCCCTCTGGCTCCCATCCTTGCATTCTGACACATCTCTGTCTCCCTTCTTGCCCTTCATGTCTTTATCAATAACCAGAAGAGTGGATTAAAACAACCCTCCAGCTGGGGGCTGTGTATCTTTTTATGATAACTCCCTTTCCCATATTTGGTAGTAATACCTTATCTCCCCAACTAACATTTTAAAAGCTGAAGGTAAGAAGTATGTCATGGTCATCTTAAAACCTTCCCAGGGCGTGGCCCTATACCTGCCTTATGATAGGTATTCAATGAGCAATTCACTGAATGACTGAATAAATTAAAATTTTTTTTAGGGATGCCTCGGTGGCTCCGTTGGTTAAGTGTCTGCCTTTGGCTCAGGTCATGATCCCAGGGTCCTGGGATTGAGTCCTCCATGGGGCTCCTTGCTCAGCGGGGAGCCTCCTTCTCCCTCTGCCTCTGCCCCTGCTTGTGCTGTCTCTCTCTTTCTCTGTGTGTGTCTCTCTCTGACAAATAAAACCTTAGAATTTTTTTCTAAGATTTTATTTACTCATTTGAGAGAGAGAGCGAGAGAACAAGCACAGAGGGAGAGGGAGAAGCAGACTCCCCGCCAAGCAGGGAGCCCAGCCGAAGGCAGACCCTTAAGCAACTGAGCCACCCAGGTGCCCCAGAAATTTTAATTTTTTTCACTGATCCTTGTTCATGAGTGTAATAATTGCTCCTTGTGTTTTTCCTTGTCTACTGAGAGTTGAGACATGACAATAATAATACTGCATACTGGGTGCCTGGGTGGCTCAGATGGTTGAGCTTCTGCCTTCGGCTCAGGGTCATGATCCCAGAGTCCTGGGATCAAGTCCCGCGTTGGGCTCCCTGCTCGGCAGGAAGCCTGCTTCTCCCTCCTCCTCTCTCTCTCTCTCTATCTCCTATGAATAAATAAATAAAATCTTTAAAAAAAAATAATGCCGCATGCTGTTTCATGCTCTCTTACCAGTTGGAAGGAAACACGTGTAGATAATTTTTGGTCTTCGCAGTTCTGTTCTATAAAATTAATATAAAACTGAATTTGTAAGAGCTGTATTAAATGTTCTCAGATTTGTCAAGTGTAGGTGAATTTATTTTTTTTAGTGGATTCAGAGGAGAAAAATCAATTCTTACTTGATCAGAAATGTAAGTACTATAAGTCTTTGAATTTTAACATGTTGCTCAGATGTTATAATGTATCAAACGCTCCTGAGAAAAGGTAGGTAGCGTGATGACAGTTCAGTGATGAAGCTTCACACGTTCCGTGCATAGTCTTAGGTGATGAGTTTTATGTGACACTAAAGTAAAAGCTTTCAAAGAATGAAGGCCACTGGGTGCAGATGAACACAGAAGAGGGGAAGGAGCCCATTGTTCTCGTTAGTTAGATGCTTCATGCTTCAGTGGACGTTTTTGTTTTGAAATGTTTACACCCAAGTAAAATAGAATAAACTCATGGAAAATGAGTTTTCCTAGAAAAATAAAAAGACTGCCCGCTTGTTTTCTTCTCTGTAGGTACGGTATTTGTGTAAATTCTAAGCAGTTGGCTCCCAGAGCATCCAGCAGACCTTCATGGGTCTCAGAAATGGGGCATCTTGTTGACTCTGAATGTGAGGACATAAATAAGGTACCGTGTGGTACACACACACACACACACACACACACACACACACATGCACACACACACACACACCATGGAATAGTATTCAGCCATCAAAAAAAAAATGAAATCTTGCCATTTGCAATGATGTGGATGGAAGTAGAGGGTATTATGCTAAACAAACTAAGTCAGGGAAAGACAAAGACCATATGATTTCACTCATGTGGAATTTAAGAAACAAAACAGCTGAACATAGGGGAAGGGAAGGAAAAATAAAATAAGGTAAAAACAGAGAGGGAGACAAACCATAAGAGACTCTTAACTCTAGGAAACAAACTGAGGGTTGCTGGAGGGGAGGTGGGTGGCGGAATGGGGTAACTGGGTGATGGACATTAAGGAGGGCACTTGATGTAATGGGCAGTGGGTGTTCTATGCACCTGATGAATCACTAAACAAATAATACACTATATGTCAACTAACTTGAATTTACATTTAAAAAAATAATAGGATACCATGAAGATGCCTGACTGCTCAGGGGGGCACTGTCAGCACCCACTGACTTCCGGCCCCCAGAGCTCCGCTGTAAGCCACGCCCACCTCATCCCCACCGCGCCCCGCACTACCCGCCTCAGTGCCCCTGCTCTTAGCGATGACCTCACCACGGTTCACGGAGAGGAGAAGCCACCAGGGGAGGATGGCTTGGTGGCTTCTCTCTGGCCTTGTAACGTGTCTGCCACGGTCCCTCCCCCTCCACCACGGGCCCCTTCTCTCGCAGGTCCTCCCACCCCATCTCCTCCTCAGGCCTCCCCCCATCGTTCTCCTCCCGCTCTCCCTCAGCTCCCTAAACCCTGCCATTCCAGGAAAAGCCCTTCCTAACCCCCCTTCCTCCTTCAGACTCCACTCGCGTTTCCATCCTCTCCCAAACGGGAGAGGTCTCCCCTCGCGGGTTGCACGCCTCGGTTTTCCTTTGCCTCAGGCGGTTCTGGAAGTTTCCCTTACAGAGTTCCACGGAGCTCGCGGCCGCTGGGGGGCCTCCTCCTGGGTCCTGGTCACCCCGCGGGGTGTGGAGGCTGGGGGGTGGGGGCCGGGTCGAGCTGCGCAGACCCAGGCGTCCTGGAGGATGGGTCTCACTCCTCAGCTCCTTGCCCGTCTGGCCTCGTGTCCGCCTCCAGCTACCTCTTCCACCCCCAGGCCGCTGTCTTTATTCGGCATTCCGTCGTTTCTCACGTGAACCCCGTATGACAGCCTCCTGGCCGACCTCTGGCCCCTCCACCCCTACCCCCGCCATCAGAACTGGGGTGAGAGCAAACGCGGTCTTCTCCCTCCCATCCCGGACCCCCCCCCGCCCCCTCCCCCCGGGCCCCGGGGGGCCCCCCCCCCCGCCCTCCGCAGCCTCCCCGCTCAGGCTGGCCCTGCTTCCAGGTGTGCGCTCCCTTCCCCCCGCCCCCACACCGCCTCCAGACCCGGGCACGGATGCCACCCACGGAGCTCTCTCGAAGTTTCCTCTGTACTTTTCCACATAGGTCTCTTATTTTGGCACTTAGAACATTGTCATAATTAAGCCATTCCCACGAAGCCTTCTGTACTCCTGAGCCCCAGGACGGCAGAGCCTTTGTCTTTTTCCTCTTCCGCATATCCAGTGCCCCTTGCAGAGGAGGGTCTCCCTACATGTCTGGATCATTGTGAGGATGCTCAGAGTATCTTGTGCAGTGGTTCCCAGTCTGGGGCAGCTTTGTCCCCCAGGAACGTTGGGCAGTTTCTGGTGACATTTTTAGTTGTCACGACTTGGGAGCTGCTCCTGGCATCTGACGGTTAGAAGCCAAGGATGCTGTCAGACATGATGCACTACCTAGGCACCCCAGCCCCCCACTCCCCAACAAAGAATTCCCTGGCCTGAAATGTCAGTAGGTCCAAATTGAGGAATCCTGACCTAGTCGGAATTAAGACAGATCGCTGTTTGGACCTAGTGAGCTGCCCAGTGTAGTTCATCTTTACATGTAATTCTGTAAATATTGTTGAGCACCAGCTATGTATAGAACACAGTGCAATGTGTTTTACAGAACACCTGCTTTCAAGGAGCTTCCATCTAAAAGGGGAGAGGAGATGGGAAATTAATGTTTATCCTGTACCTGTTATGTACCCAGAGACCCTGTTAGGCATCATGCGTGTGCACTCGGATCTGGCATCACAACACCATATTACAAAACAAGCATGATTCATACCTGTTTGAAAGAACAGGTAAAGAACAGGTAAAGAACCTGAGGCGCAAAGTCACTCAAATAAAAGATGATAGAAGAAAGATTTAAATGTAGCACTGAGTGATTCCACTGCTCCATGTTCTTTTCTCATGGTGCCTCTGATTAGGGACATGTACACGTTTCCAAATAAACATAACGCAGGGCACAGTAAAATCCGTGCTGGAGGGGCACCTGGGGGGCTCAGTCGGTTAAGCGTCTGCCTTCAGCTCAGGTCCTGATCCCGGGGCCTTGGGATCGAGCCCCACATCAGGCTCCCTGCTCAGCGGGGAGTCTGCTTCTCCCTCTTCCTCTACCCCTCCCCACCGCTCGTGTTTTCTCTCTCTCTCTCAAATAAATAAAATCTTAAAAAAGAAAAAAGTCCATGCTGGAGAGAGAAAGATACAAATAGCATTTAGAAGTTGGGGTGGGATCAAGGACGTCTCCACAGAAGAGGCGGCATTTAGGACACATCTTGGATGATGTGTAGGATGTGCAGATAGAGACTGTGGGGAAAAGGCATGAACATATGTGTGGAAGCACAGAGCTGTGCAGTCCTGCTTGGCCGGAGGTAGGCATGGTGTACTAGGAGGGGAAAAGTAATTAGGATCGAAAGAATTCCTTTCTGTCTCTTACTAACAGAATGACTGTGGAACCTCTCTGGGCTTCCGCTTCCTCACTCATAAAGAGGAGAGGGTTCTTTCTTCACAGGATTGTTGTAACTATCAAGTGAAATAATATGTATGTAAGAACTTTGTGGGGGCACTTGGGTGGCTCAGTTGGTTAAGTGTCTGACCCTTGGTTTCGGCTCAGGTCATGATCTCGGGGTTGTGGGATTGAGCCCCGCTGAGCGCCGAGCAAGAGTCTGCTTGTCCCTCTCCCTCTGCTCCTCCCCGTTCTCTCTCTCTCTCTCAAATAAGATCTTTAAAAAAAAAAAAAAAAAAAGAACTGTTAATTCTGAAGTACCGAACTGCACCTCTCACTTACAGGATGGGAATTGTAGCAGTTTGGGTCCGTGCTAGTCTGTAACTGTCACTGCCACCATTGTTTGCTAAGTGGTGGCAATCCACTGAAGGTCTCTGAGCAGAGAAGGAATGTGACCGGAGTGACTTTAGAAAAATCAGTGTGTCAGTAGTTGGAGCGGCAAAGGTGAAAGGCTGGGGGTCGTGTAGGGTGATGTAGGGTGGAGTCAGAAAAGGAAGAGAAGATGATGCTGGAAATGTTGATGAGAGGAGATTGGCCAGTCCTGGCAGTGAGTGGATGTGCAGAAAAATCAAAAGGGAAAATGATGGCAGCCTGGAAGCAAAGCTGGGTGTTGAGCAGAATGGGGGTGTGGTGAAGTGGGAGAGAAACTAGGAGATGGTGTTGGAGTGCCGGTGGGGCATCCAGGTGGAGGTGTCCCGAAGGCAGAGGACATACAGACACTGGGCTCGGAAGAGCATCAGGGCGGACAGGAAGGCCACCATGGAGGGGAGTCAGTAAGGTAAGAACCCAAAAACAGTGGAGGCAGCTGAAGGCAGCCCCATAGGAACTGTTTCATCTGGAGGTAGGAGGAGAAAAACACATACTTGCAGAGGAAAAAGCCGGCTGACTCGAGAGACCAGCGTGCAGGACTGCGAATGCCAAGCAGGAGGGGTTCCTGGGCGGGGGCGGTGAACAGTGTGGACCATTGTGAAGAGG
Organism: Callorhinus ursinus; assembly: GCF_003265705.2. Taxonomy (NCBI): domain Eukaryota; kingdom Metazoa; phylum Chordata; class Mammalia; order Carnivora; family Otariidae; genus Callorhinus; species Callorhinus ursinus. Next base: position 2,249,720 of record NW_027397098.1, read on the forward strand.
TCAGTGAGGAGGAAGGCCGAGAAATAGTCATGGGTTTGCAGATTATACAGTCATCCATTGACATTTCCGAGGGTGGTGTGTGTTGTGGGTAACAGCCAGCTCATTGGGGGTTGGGTGGAAGGAGAGGAGGCATTCCCTTACGGCATTCAAGTCCTGTTTTGGTGTTATTTTTCTAGATGAGGAAGGAATGCGTATGTGTGTTGGCTGTGGAGGAGAAACCTGTAGAGAAGGATGATTAACAAAGGCAGGAAGAGTTGGTTGGGCCAAGTCTTGCAGCATCACAAGCGGAAGTTGGGGTGGAGGCTTGGCTTGACTGACCCTGGAGGAGAGCAGGGACAGAAGGGTCGGGAGAAGAGGGAAGGCGGGGACTTTGAAGTGCAGAGACAGGAGGTGGTCGCCGCAGTTTTCAGTAACAGAGGCCCTGAGCATCTGGGGCTGGGGCTGGAGCCCTGAGTCTGAGAAGAACAGAGAACGTTTGAGAACCCGCTGTTGTGGGGGAACGTGGGAGAGTCATCCAGAAAAGACCAAGCCAGGTCTGTCCCTCGGTCTTCCCACCCCGTCCTGGAGTCGCGGGAATCCAGCCGTGCTGATAGAGGAAGGTAGGCGTGAGGGCCTAACCGCCCCCCAGCCCCACACAGACACTTTGGGTTCCATTTACACTGAGGCCTAGAGTGACTTCCACCCTCCTGTCACTCCTCAGATATTTCTTGGGTCGTTTCGGCAGGCGGAGAGAGGTCCTGCCTTTGCTCTGTGTCTGGGAGTGTGTTTGGTCCCTCAGCAGACAGGGATCCATGTCATGCTGGTCACAGCGTGCATCCAGTCAGCTGGACAGGCCACGTCCCCTGCTAGTTAACCTGCCCCAGGCATTGCCCCTCTGTGCCCCCCCCCACCCACCAGTCACAGCAGATAGACCCCAGATGTCTGGCTCGTGACCAAGTTCTCCCGCACAAAAAAGGAAGGGGAGGAGGCAGAGGGAGGGCAGAGCAGGGGTGGGGAGGGGAGAGAGATGCATCTCCCACTAAAATGCATGATATGCCAGAGAGCAAGAGAAGGCTGCGTGTCTGTGAGAGAGGTGAGGGGGAGAGAGAAGGGAGAATAGCCAGCGGCCCCTGAGAGCACGGGAGCAGCTAGGTCTGGGGTCTGCAAGTTCCAGGCCAGTCCCTGAGGGGGTCAGTGTGATCCCCCCTTCACCTGTCAGCAGTCACCCTTCTCCTGAGGCCTGGAAGGCAGCATGTATCCCACCCTTTCTGCCTCAACCCTCATGAGGACAAGTCCCTCTTGGCCCCGTCACACTGTGGACAATATATTTTCTTATTAGCAAGTTCTTTGTTTCCCCCACTGTAACCCAGGCGGGCACCAGCAGCATTGCTTAGATCGAAAAACAGTAGACAAAGGGAAATAAGTTCTCAGAAAGTTCACTATCACTGACAGCAATAATAGGATCAGGGAGGGAGTAATGTTATGTCGTTGGGGGTGAGGGGGTAAAAAAGAAAAGGTTGGCTTTGACTTTCCATCTCCGAGTGCAGCAGGGAGAAGAACAGAGAAGCAGACTGCTCCTCGCCAGGAGTGGAGGTGCTCCTGGGGAGCTCAAGGTGTCCGGACTCTGTGTGGACCAAGGAGGTGACAGAAGGAAGACATCAGTCTTCTGTGACATCAAAGGAAAAGACCAGACTGAGCAGAGCTGGGAGTGAACAGAGACAGATACTTGGATGCTAGTGCATCGCCATGGGTTGTTTTGGGGGTAGAGAAAAGCCATGGAGGTTTGAGACAGGACCGCGTATCCGTCCAGTTAGTTTCAGTGGAGGTGACGGAATGCAGATGGGAGTCATGACTTGGGGCATCGGGCTCCCAGGGGCCTAAAAGTGGGGCCTGTGTTTCACGGAGTGGAGAACCAGTCATCTGAGAACTCTAACCAGTGATTTTTAGGTGGTACGGGGGGCATCTGACTCTCTGCCACCTCACTGGTACATGCTCCAGCCAGCCTACCCCAAACTTCATGTCTCTTGAGCTTCTGTGGCTTACTTGTAGGAAGAACAATGTGGACTCTGATATCTTGGAGCTCTAAAACTCCCTTCCGCTAGAACCCTTTTGGATAAGCTTATTCCCCACCTGAAACTTTCTGATCCAGGGTTAAAAGGAACCCTGGGGCAGGCATAAAGACCATCAGCTCAGGGCTGGGCTGTGGTCCTGGCCCCAGACGGCAGGCAGGGAGCCCCCAGCTGACCACAGGAGAAACTGCGGGCCTGGGGCAGGATATGCAGTGGCCAGAAAGCCAGGGCAGATCACTGCTTTTGAGGAACGGCTATTTTAATCCACAGAAGTGTGTAAGTGCCACAACTCCCACTTGTATTAAGTTGTGTCTTCGGGATGTTTTTGCTGGGTTTGCGCAAAATGATTTGGCACCTTGACGTCTTATGACTGTCGCCATAGCATTAGGGGAACACAGGTTCGGGTTCTGCAGCCAAAACAACATCTGGAACCCATGCTGCAGACAGTATCACCCGGGGAACTGTCTGAAGGGGCCCAGCCCGTCCTTCCGCACACGGAGCTGCCTGCCCCAAAGGGAGCGTTCCCACCTCCTTTCTAGAGCCTTGTCCTCAAACGCCCAACGTGAGCTGTGACAAATAGGGTGCACCCCACCCGCAGAGACTGGATGCCACATGGCAGCTTCTCCTTTGGAATTCTTGTCCAGGCTGCACATTGAATTCCCTTGCCCGGCTTCAGTTTGGTCTGTGGAGGGAAACCAGATTTTACCAGAAGATTAAGGAGGTGTTTGTAACAGTCTCAAAGGGTGTCGCTTGCTTTGTTTACGTAAAGAGATGAACTGTCATCTACTCGTTTCACTGATGCGGACTTCCTTTCCTAAAATATTGCCCCCCCCCCCCAAGTGCGAATGCTGGGCAGTGCAAAGCTTGCTCACAAATAGGACTTGGAAAGCTTTTTTGTTAAAAACCTAAATAACATCCTGTGTCAAAACAAATGTGACAATGGGCTATTATTTCTATCCCCATAATAGCATGTTGTCACATCTTTGTGCCCTGCGGGGCACGGCGAACAGCGGGGGATGGGCGGAGAGGCAGGGACGAGGGGGAGGGGGAGGGGAGGCGCGCTGCAAAGTGGAGAAGCGCTTCCTGGTTGCCTGAGATTTGCCGCTCCCCCGGGAGGTAACTCCGAAGTTCATTTCTGCAGGTGCCCGGCCACAGCCTCGCGTTCACTTCCAGAGGAGAGCCCTGCGGCTGCCCGAGAACACCAGCTACAGTGACCTGACGGCCTTCCTCACGGCCGCCAGCGCCCCGGCCGAGGTGGACAGTTTTCCTTATCTGCGAGGCTTGGATGGAAATGGAACAGGTAATTGGAGTCTGTTCTCCTCTCAGCTGGGGCTTCTGTGGTTGCATCTGGGGATGTGGCTCAAAGCGTTAGTACTGCCCGGAAGAACCACCGGAGTTGTGAAAGTTCAAGTGCGTTGGAGCGGTGTTAGTTCGGGATTCCCGTCTACACCACGGTGGAAGTACATGTGAGTGCACCTGTCGCCTTCAGCCGTCCTGGCTAACGTACCTTCAGAGCTCCCCTCTGGTAGACTAAATATATTTAATTCAGGGAAGTACTTATAATTGAAGTTGGGTTTTTTTGCTCGTTTGTTTTTCCCAGGTATAAGGCTCTCTGCCCTCGTCCCGCTTCCCCCTGGAGTGGGTTTGGTGGAGCCGCCTGCGTGGCCGCCCTCCCCCTCCCGCCCACGGGTCACAGCGGGGCGGGGGAGGGGGACAGTGGCTCTGATGCAGAGAGTGGGGACAACCGGGATGTCATGTCTAGGAATCAGGAGCATTTAGGAGCGGGAGCCTCTTCTGTACCACCTGCACCCGGCCAGCATTTTCCCCACATCTTTCCATCCTCTGAGCTGTTCTCTCTGCCTTGACTCGGCAAACAGTGGTCCGGCTTTGATGTTGATTTGAATCCAGACCTCTAAGGACTGGCCGGACACATAGAGCTAAAAAATCAGAGAAACTAAAAACCAGCAGCCAGAAAATATGTAATAATTCCTTATCAGTAAAAAGACTGGCTTGCAGCCAACAGTGCACTCGGTACTCATGTGGTCCCTAGTCCTAGGGACTGGAAAGTGGCAGATGCTGAGGTCCTGAGTCATTTCTTGTCTCCCCTCTTCTTTTCCCGACACTTTAGATTAGTCACAACATAAACTTGAAAACCAGAGGCTGTTCTGGGTTAAATCCTGCCAGGTGAGGAGGTGACTGCATTTTCCCAGAAACGCTTTTATTGAATTTCCCTCACTTGTCCAGTGCTTTACATAAACGGATCTTGGGTCCTTCTGAAAAAGCTTTTACACCTGCAGCATCTGATCCGTTTTGTAGAATGCTGACGAATTTCTGGTGACCAGTCAAGGTGACCTGGTGATTTGTTACTCACTTTTCGCCATCTGTGGCACCTGCTTTCAGAAATAGTTCTTCTTACTTCAATTTTATACATGATGAAGATGCAATTAAGACATCAGTAACTGGCCGTCAGATAAAACTGCATGGTAGTCACTTTAAGTAAACATTATTGGGGGGAAAATGTTGACTTTTACTCTAAGCGTACAGGCCAAGGAGAAAAGTAGTATTTCAGGGAACGTGAAAAAGTACAATTGGAGACCATCATGCGACCTCCACCCAGTCTCCCCAACAAATGGTGCACAATCATAAAACCCTAACTTGGAGGGAAGACCTCATTCCTCAGAGCTCGTTAATTTTTCTGTGCCCCATTTCCAAGAGCTCTTGAATAAATTATGAAATCCGAGATGATGGGGAAGGGAGAAGAATATAAAGACATAGAACTATTGATTTTAAAGGGGTTTGTTTTATTTTAAAAATCACTCTGTTATTTCAGAGGGAAGAAAGAAGGTCTTTAGAAGGTTACATGCAACTTCTTTTCCACTGAAAACACTGACAGCTGATGTGGGAAGAGGAATCCGACCTACTTGAGGGCTGCCAGGAAAGGCGACCACCCCTGGGCGTGTTGGCTCACACCTGTGAGCGTGTTGGAGCGTGGGCTCCGCTTAGCACCCCGACATCTCACCAGCTAGGTGCCTGTCTCCAGTTTCCCATGGTGCAGAGCCTCTCTTCCCCACCCCCCGACACTTGCTTGCTTACCTCCTGTTTTATAAGATGCATCTAAGAGATCTCAGCTTTTCGTGAGGGCCTGGCCCACACATAGCTGTGTGAGACGGCAGTTCCTAACCAGAGTCCGGCAAAGGTGAATGGAGGCCACAAGTGGGGTTGGAAAGGGCTCTGAATGCTGGGGTCCTTGGAGTGTTCTTGGTTGTGTCCAGTTCAGAGGGAGTTTATCCAGAGTTGTAAATAGAACAACTCAGCCAGATGGAGATTTGGCCCATGTTCTCATTTGTTCACCTGTGTCCACCTGCTCCATAGTGTCCTTGTGTCACATGGGGCCACCACCTCCCCCACACAGGCCGGAGACACTACATCTTCACGGCATCACGCTCCCCACTCTGGTTTGCTAAGGAAGCAAACACCCGTCCTCTGACATTCCCAAGGGGTTAAGAAATGACTCCTGCTCGTGACTCCAGGAAGACAGAGAAGAGTCCGTAAAATGACTAACATCCAGCAAAGCTAGAAACAGAATGCAAAGCCAGACAGAACCCTAGATGCTCTCTGAGCAAAACCCCTCATGTTACAAGGGACGGGTCGGAGGCCTCCTAAGCTTGGTCCAGTGGCGCCGCCCCTGCTGCCTTTGCCTGACACCTGTCTTTATTGGGACATGACAGGAGCCTGGTAACATCAGGAGGGAACAAGAGGGAAAGATTTCATTATATACAGAACTCAGTGCTTTGTGTAGAGTTGCAGTCTTAGAACAAGTGCTGGAAGGGAGACAGTTGAGCCTGTCGAAGTATGACTTGTTCGTTGTTCCAGAATAGAGTGGGAGGGTAAAGGGAGAGTGTTTGGGAAGGCATAGAGTACGAGTGGGCATTTAGCTGGGGCACTGAGAAAGAGAAAAGAAGCCTCAAGAAATCAAGTGTGACTGCCTGCTCTGTCTTCTAAGGGAGAGCTTTTAAGAGACCCTTAAATCACGTGAACCTAACGTATATTGCTTTAATTAAGATGCCCTTTTCTGCAATGCTGTACTTACTTCTAAATGTTTATAGCTGAGTCTGTTTTCTTTCCATAGCTTCATAGGAAGGCATCTCGTCCAGATAATGCAGATAAGAAAAATCCCTGAGGAGTGAAGTAACTTCCCCGAAGCCACATACGCAGCTAGTGGGTGCATCTGGTACTGGAACCCTGGCTTCCTGGGCCAGGAATGTGCAAAAAAAATAGGAAGGGAGAATTGCTGAGTGGGGATGAGGAGGCAGAGCTAAGTGGGAGGCAAGGATGGATGAGGAGTCTAGAAGGCTTTCCTGGTCTACCTGCTGCTTCCCTGTGCCTCGGGTTTGCTGAAAGCAGCAGTGCTCCCCAGTTGAGAACGTTATGTCTGAGTTGTGTACTACAATCTAGTGAGTCCCTGAATTTCTCTTGGTTTTCAGTTCTGTCTCATCCAGAGAGTCTTAGCAGAACCTAGAGAGGTACATTGTAGACTTGGCTTGACTTCTGTGTCCCCTTTGGGCAGTTGGCACATTTAGATCTCAATCCAGAAGATATTTTGACCAGAAATCTGGTAAATTCTGGGTTTTCTTTACCCTCAAGTGAAATGGCCAGACTGAAAGATTTCAGAACTTGAACCTGTGATTCCAGTGTGGACCTTTTGATGAAATTCCCATTATCGGGCCTTCTCCTTCAATGACAGAGATGAATATAAATTGTAAAAGGTAGTTCTGTCATGACTCATATAAATTGCTCTATAAAGAGTTTAGCTGTAACTTGTGTTGAAACTCTAAAATTCACTTAGATTTGCTCTAAATGTTTACATCTAGTCCTAAGTGGAGGTTTGCATTAGCTCAGGTAGTTGATGGGTAGGTAAGTATCTTAGTAGCTTAGTAAGAAATCCTACAGATTATGTTCTAATGGAGCTTACATTTTTTATCACCGTGCTTTTATCATTGTGCTCAAGATTTAAAATTATAACAGAAAACATTTTATGTGATATTATATTTCACTGGAGAAAAATTGTCCTAAAATGGATTACTTAAGTAGATAAATATAATATCGCTGTCATAAGCATTCCCTGATTTATCTATAAAGTAGGCAGTCATTAAAGCATTGGCTTGAGTAAAAGGCCTCTAATGTAGAATAATTGGGATATTAAATTCCTTTTAAACAGATCAAAATAACAATGGCAACTAAAATAACTCATAAATATTTCAAGTCCAGGTTTTTAGTAGCGTACTTTTAGTAGAAGTAAGTTAGGATTTTGAAGCACTCCTTGAAAAAAAAAAATTCCTTTTTTTTTTTTTTTTTTTTAAGCAGTCTCTAATGCAAAACATTTGGTTTCCTGATGGGGCTCTGCCAAGTAATTAACACGGGCATGGAGCTGACTTTGTCTGGGCGTTGATTTCAGGGATTTCTACACATTGCCTCCTCTCATGTTATAGACAAGTCTTTTCCTTTTGAGGCCCCTGTTTGAAGGCAAAGCACCGTAGTGTAGTGGAGTCGGCAGACCTGAGCTTAGATCCCGGACAGACCACCATGCCCTTGGGGCCAGTTCCCATTACTACCCTCTGTGAGCCTGGGTCTTTTATCTGTAAAATGTGGATTTTGCCTACCTTACAAAGATGCGGTGAGGATTTTATAAATGTAAAGGGCTTACTGCCGTCCCTGGCACATAGGAGGTACCATACTCAGTGAATGGCAGATGCAGACGGTGGCAGGAGCCCCCTGTAGGTCCCTTTTGCACGTGTGATGGAGAATCCCTCTTGCTTTCAGGAAATGGCACCAGGTATGACCTGACCCCAGTCACGGCCGTCAGCGTCCACTTGCTCAGCAGCGATGGAACACCGGTTCTGGTGGATGGTCCCATTTACGTCACTGTGCCGCTGGCCACACAGAGCATTCTGAGGCACAATGCCTATGTTGCCGCGTGGCGGTTTGACCAGAAGCTGGGTAAGCAAGACTCCTGTGATTGGCTAGCAGGTGACTTCATGACTGTTTGATTTTCCTTTTAAGAAGCCCATGCAAATCTCCTTTCCTTGAAGGTACTGAACGTTGCACGGTTTCTGGCTGGTGAAGCTCACGCCACTGGGCCATGCAGGCACGCTCTCTGGAGGGTTCTCTTGTTTTTGTTTTTGTTGTACATTTAAGCTAACTTACTTGAGTCTTTAAAGGTTATTAGAGCTAAAACTGGCTCCCCCAATCTTTAGCCTTTTATTCTTTAGGTTCTATCATCTCTCTTGGTCATGTGGTTTTTAAGTTTAACGAAAAAGGAAGAACGTTGCCAACAACATCTCAAGAGAAACTAAAATGACCCATTAACCCCCCACCTAGAGAAAACCACTAATCGTATTTGGCATTATATCCTTCCAGTCATTTCACCATGCACGTATGTGTTAGTTATCTGTCGCTGCACAACAAATTGCCCTAAGACTCAGCAGCCTCAAACAACAGTGAGCATCTCTTATCTCACATTTCTGGAGGGTCAGGAGCCCAGGGACAACGTAGCTGGGTGGTTTCTGGGTCAGGTCCTCCAGCAAGGTTGCCGTCGGGCTGCCAACCTGGGCTGTGTTCATCTCGGGGTCGGGTGGGGGCTGGTGACCGTGCTTCCAATCCTGCAGGGCTGTTACAGGCCTCAGCTCCTCACTAGCTGTTGATCTGTTGGTCGGAGGCTTTCATTCCTTGCCCTGGGGGTCTCTCCATAGGGCTGCTCACTACGTGGCAGCTTGCGTTCCCTGGAGCAAATGATCCAAGAGAAAAAAAACAAAATAAAATACAGAAGCACAAGTAGGCAAAATGGAAGTCACAGTCTTTTACAACCTAATGTCAAAGTGTGACGCACCATCACTTCTTTCCAGATGCTGTTGGTCCCAGGGCCCAACATAGGTCCAGGGTGGGGTGGACCGCACAGGCCCGTGAACACCAGCAGGTGGGGATCCCTGGGCCCTCTTAGAAAGGCTGCCTTCCGCAAAATAGATTTTTAACGGGAATGGGATATATGCTATAATACTGTTCTGTAACTTGCCTTTAAAAACCACTTGCATATCATAAACATCTTTATGTAGCATCAGCTGTGACTCTGCAATGTCAAAATTAATGACTGCGTGGTATTTCATTATGTCGATGTGTCATAATTTGGTTGCTCTGTGCCCTATAATTAGAGAAAACATTACTATTCTTACCAGTGCTATGAAAAATAACTTTGTAGCTAAATCTTTAGGCATGGCCATGGTTGTTTCCTTAGGATAAAATTTTAGAGAAAGCGATAGTGCTGGATTAAAAATGTATGAAATTCTAAAGCTTTTAATACATCTTTCCAGATTGTTCGCTAGGAAGTTGTGTAGTTGGTGCTCTTCACAACAATATGGGCACACATGCTTGTGTGCTTAGATTTTCATACCATCTTCATTCTTATACCCCTTCGGTACCCCGTCCCTTGAAAGTCAAGCTTGTAAATACCAGTTTTCAGATGCCCTCATCCAGAATTTTAAAGCATTAGACCATGCATAAAGATTATTGGGAGATGTTTGGTGTCAAATGTATTTTCAAAGATACCTAATTCCATGAGGGGTCATCATAGTCCTGGGAATTTATATGTGAAAAGAAATGCCTGTTGGATGTCTGGGGTTTGTTGCGGTTTGGTCTTGTTTTGTTTGTTTTGTTTCGCTTTTGCTTCATTTTGCTTTCCAAATAATTACTAACAGGAGCCATAATCATTTGTGTGGAATTCACTGATTTCACTAAAGACGTACTAAACTTGACGTTGACCGATGGACGGTATCATTTCCTTAACATAATCCTGCACCGAGTTAGGCTGCCGCTGACGTGTGTTCTCGAGGACTTAGTCGGGACCTAAGAAGCCCAACACCTCCCAGAAGAAGACAGAGTGAGAGGGGCGTGCCTGGGAGAATCTCAGAAGAACACAGGAGAAAGTAGGAAGGAGAATGGAGACAGCTTGTATTTTGTACCCTGAAAACCTGGGTCTGCTCTTACAAAGCTGTCAGTCCCGCCTTGGGCAAATCCCCGTGCCTGTTTTCTCATTTGTGTAAGATGTGCCTTTGTTGAGGCTCTTATCCCCCTGTATGATCTGCTTCTCTCCCTTCGACCTCCTAGTTGGCCCCAAACGTGCTCAGGTCAGCGCACTGAAGCAGCAGCATGACATGTGGTTAAGAGCAAGGGGCCTGGGGGCACACTGGATTGTTATTCCGGCTCTGCTACCCACTGGCTCTGTGGCCCCGAGCAAGTTACTTAACCTCTCTGTGCCAGTTTCCTCAACTGTGAAATGGCGATGATAATAATAATGTTGTTACAAAGAGTGTATTAGACAAAGTTCTCCAGAGAAACAGAACCAATAGGGTGTGGGGGTGGGGGGGGGGGTGTGTGTGGAAAGAGATTTATTTTAAGGAATTGGCTTATACATTTGTGGAGGCTGGCAAGTCCGTAATCTGCAGGGTCAGCCTGCAGACTACAGACCCAGAGAGGAGCCGATACTGTAGTTTGAGCCCAAAGGTAGTCTGCTGGCGGAATTCCCTATTCCTTGGGAGAGGTCAGTCTTTTCCTTAACGCCTTCAACTGACTAGATGAGGCCCACCCATATTATGAAGGGTAATCTGCTTTACTCAGCCTACTGATTTATATGTTACTCTCACTTTAAAAATACCTTCACAGCAACATTCATACGTGTCTGACCAAATATCTGGGGACCATGGCTTAGCCAAGTCGACACAAAAAATTAACCACTCCAGGGAGAAAATGAATTAAAAGTTGTAAGAGGCTTAGTAGAGCGCCTAGCACAGAGCAAGGACACCCGAAGAGTTTAGAAAGTAAACAGAAGTCTCCCCATCCTATAGAAGGCTCCCACGGACTGTGCCCTCCAAACCCCTTAGCCCAGATCTCTCGAAGGATTGTTCCCCACGTGCTGCTTCCATTTCTCAGCCCACTGTGATCCTGCTCCTGCCGCCTACTCTTCGGAAACAGGTGTCCCGGAGCTCACCAGTGGCTGCACGACTCTGAAGGCAGGTGACCTCCTCCTCCGCTTCGAGGTCTGTGCGACATTTCGAGATCTTCCTTCCTTTGTGAAGGGCCCTCGTCTGTTGGCTCTTTGACTCAGTGTCCCCCTGGGTCCTCCTTGTATGCTGGCCACTGGCGTCTGCCCTCTGCCCAGCTGCTAACTTAGCTGATGCCAGTTGCTAGGGCACCACACCACTTCCCTCACTCCCACAGCTGCCCATGCACCCAGGTCCTAGTCTCTGCTCTGTGTTTCTGACCTTCCAGTAGACATCAGTGTATGGATGTGCCATAGGAAAGTCAAGTCCAAGATGCCTAAAATTAAGGCTTATCCACTCCTCTTGCTGCAGCATCTAAACCTCTCCGTGTTCCCTCTCTTGGTTAAGGGTATCGCCTACCAGACCATCAGAGTAGAAACCTCAGGGTTATCCCCACTTTATTCCTGCAGCCACATCCAGTCCCGTGTTGCTGTCAGATGAGCGTTTCTCAAGCTTCACCCTCTCCCTGTCTTCTCCATGTTACCTCTGCCTCGGCTCAGACTCTTCCCTCTTTTCTGGCCCAATTCCAGCAGCTGTTGGAGTGCCTCCCACCTCTCCTTCCCTCCACTGGGTCTTCTGTATCGCACCGTAGGTTATCTTTCCGAAGCAATGGAAAGCCGTATGTATATGATCATCTTCCATGTAGATTAGTCCTCTTAAGTACAAATGTTATCTCCTAATATATTCAACTGCCCTGACAACTAAGAAATTGCAAGGCCCTGCCCGTATGTATTTCTAGTATCACTGTAACATGTACAATGTAAGCGGGAGGAGCTACGTTACTGTTTAGGGGATGGAGAAAGGGATTTGAAAAAAGAGAGATCCCACTCACATGATGTGACAAGCTATGGGGACACCTCTGCGCAGCCGGGGAAGGGCACACAGTGGTGTGGTAGCAATGGCGGGCATGCAGAAGATGGTGGCTTGACATGAGGGAGAGAGAGGCAGGGGCCAGCTCTGAAGGCATGTGTGGGCCTGAGGAGCCCGGGGACAGTCTTGCCTGGGAAAGCGGTCTGTGCTTTGGAAGGATAACCTACGGTGCGATACAGAAGACCCGGTGGCGGGAAGGAGAGGTGGGAGGCACTCCCAACCGCAGCTGGACTTGGCCAGAAAAGAGGGAAGAGTCTGAACCGAGGCAGAGGTAGCACAGAGAAGACAGGGAGAGGGTGAAGCTTGAGAAACGCTGATCTGACAGCAACACGAGATGGGATGTGGCTGCAGGAATAAGAGACAGATGCATGTACTGTGATCACGGCGGTCCTTGTGAGGGAGACAGGAGGAATCAGAACCAGAGGAGATGGCAACAGCGTGGTCGGAGCAGAGACTCGGGCGATGTCCTTTGAATATAGAGGAGGGGGCCACTAGCCAAGGAACGCAGGTGGCCACGAGAAGCTGAACAGGGCAAGGCAACAGATGTTCCCCTGGGAGCCTCCAGAGGGAACCAAGCCTGCTGACACCTTGACTTGCGCTCAACGGAACTGACTTCAGACCTCTCACTTCCAGAACTTTAAGAGAATACAGTTGGGTTGTTTTAAGCCCCTAAGTCTGTGGTCATTTATTACAGAAGCAACGGGAAATTAACACAATAACAGAAGTCCGTGAAAACAAAGAAATGTGCATTGTTAGGAGGAAGCCTCTGAAATGGAAGTTACCCGATTCTCTATCTCTTCTCTGGAAATAATCCCCACAGCATCAAGCCTTTTGCCATTGAGAACCTTCATTGTGTACATGATCTATTTTCACTCAAAGGGTCTTTTTAACCGAGCATCTACTGCAAGAAATGTGACTGCCAGCTCCCGGCTATAACAGCTTGTATGTGTACACAGAAGAGCCAACGTTTGCATAGTCATTCAAAAATAATCAAATGAATTAAAATATGCTTTCTGAAAACTTTAAGATTGGTGGACATTTCAAAGAAACCGTATGTTCTTTAACTTCCTAAATTCAATAGAAGCCTACATATTTCATAAGGTTGGGGTTGTTTTTTTTTTTTTACTATTTTTTTCTTTATTATTAAGGTTCTTATTTTGTTATATTTAATCAATAATATCATTATTTAAGTAGAAATTAAGTTATCTTGGTTAAATAAAAAGTTCCAAGACAGTATTATCAGATCAGGAAAAAAGTAGGAACACATCTTAAGCACAAAACACTACTTACTAATTAATAGCTATTTATGATTAATTCAAACACAATAAATAATCACCTCAAACTATTTAACACTTTAAATGGTGTGCTTTTAAGGTAAATCAAAGTAATTGTAGTTCCAAACTGTTTAACAGCCAGATACAGCAATCTGTGAATCCATTAAAAATTGTTCACCTAAATCAGGGTCGGCAAACTACAGCAAAGCTAAGAATGGTATTTACATTTTTAAATGATTGAAGAAAGAATCAAAAGAAGAGTATCTCATGGCACATGAAAATTATATGAAATTCAAATGTAAGCATCCCTAAGTAAAATTTTTATTGGATGCTATGGACTGAACGTTTGTATCCCCCTCCCCAAAGTTCCTATGTTGAAATCCTAACCCCCATGGGTGTGGAGGTGTGGGGCCTTTGGGAGGTGGTTAGGTAATGAAGGTGGAGCCCTCAGGAATGGGATTAGTGCCCTTGTAAAAGAGACCCCAGAGAGCCCTCTCACCCCTTCCACCATGTGAGGACAGCAAGAAGATGCCACCTGTGAACTAGGAAGTGGGATTTCATGAGACACTGATTCTGACGGCACCTTGATTTTGCACTTCCCAGCCTCCAGAACTGTAAGCAATGAATATCTGTAATTCATAAGCCACTTCGTATGTTATTCTTTTTTTTATAGCAACCCAAAGGGACTAAGACGCTGGAACACAACCACACCCATTTGTATATGGTCTGCATGAGTGCTATCTCATTACACCCACCGGGTTGAGTGGTTGAGACAGAGACCAGATGTCCCCACAAACTGAAAATACTTACTATCTGACCTCATACAGAAAAATGTGATCCTTGATGTAAAAGGCATTGAGAGGGAGGCTCTTACCATTCTAGTATTAGAATGTAGATTCTAGGGACACCTGGGTGGCTCAGTCAGTTAAGCATCTGCCTTCAGTTCAGGTCACGATCCCACGATCCCACGGGGTTGAGCCCCGTGTTGGGCTTCCTGCTCAGTAGGGAGCCTGCTTGTCCCTCTGCCCACTCCCCCTGCTTGTGCATGCTCTCTCTCTGACAAATAAATAAGTAAAATCTTAAAAAAAAAAAAAAGAATGTAGATTCTACGCTCATGGTCTGCAGGACCGAAGTGGGGGTGCCTGGTGCAGCCACATCCGTACTTCCTGCCATCCAGGTAGCCCTTCGGCATTTTGCCAGGAGTGAGCATTGATGCTCAGAGTGATAACACCTTTGTTAAAGGGCAAGACTTTAAACTCTGTAAAGAAAGATGGAATCGCTTTTAGTCCCATGGGACTTTTATTTGAAAAATAAATCCACATTTTGACACTAACTCGAATACTGCAGTCCATGACTGCCAGATAACTGAAAGTTTACTCTGTGGAGAGGGACCTCGAAGTGCTCCTTTTCAAACACCATTAGACTGGAGTCAGTATTTGTTGCTGTCGTTTATCACTCTTGTTGCCGCCACCGTCATCGTCATCATCGTCTTCATCGTCTTCATCGTCTTCATCGTCTTCTTCTTCTTTCTTCTTTCTTCTTTCTTCTTTCTTCTTTCTTCTTTCTTCTTTCTTCTTTCTTTTCTTCTTCTTCTTCTTCTTCTTCTTCTTCTTCTTCTTCTTCTTCTTCTTCTTCTTCATGGCTACAGTTGTCCTTCTTTTTTCCTTTTGGAACAAGCGAGAAATTTTCCATTATACAAATTAGTATCTCCATCCTTCAACCCACATGTTCACCGGAGGATGACCTAATAGATCAGCACTGTCTTAGGGTGTAAGTAAAGTTGGATTTTGTTTAGTGTGTTACAGCAGTTTGAATTGGCTCATTGTTACGTGCACTCTCCATAAAGAGGATTTTTTTAAGAAGTGCAGTTTGCATGTGCGAGAGTTCAGACCTTTGCTGCATTTACAGGCAGCACCGAAGCCGTCGTGTTAAAATGCTGCTTGATTGGTGCTGCAAGGGAGGACTCTGTGTAGTGAGCACAAGTCTTTCTTTTGAGGAATTAGAGGTTTTCTTGAACTTATGATTGTCTTGTGGTGCTTTTTTGCAAATTATAACAATGCCAGCGTCTGTGTCATGGGTGTGGTGGGGGGGGAGGCTATTGTGGACATAACACACGTTCTCATCAATCGTGTGCGGGGGTGCAGTCTGTCCTTTGAAGGAGGCGGTTTTCCTCCCCGGGTCGGGCACATGAAGTTTCATTGGTCATGGTGAATGCATCTTAGCTGAGGCTTTCTGGGCAGTAGGAGAGGATTCTGTCAGCTTGCTTTTACAGGCATTTGCTCTCTCACCTAGAACTGGGACGGCAGATGGCTGTCCGATGTTCCTGGTTGTCAGACTGTGATCTGACTTGTTGCCCTGGGGAATGGTCACTTCTGAACATGCAAACCAGGTCAGTGGTTTGGATTTAAAGTGACCGAGTGACATTGGCCAAGAAATCAACCTTTCGGTTTCTGGATGTGATGAGTTTCTGCGGTTTAATGATCACTTGGGTTACTGGATTTGAATACTCTCATTCTAACGAGATGACAGAAATAAAAGCATCTTCTAAGTGGAGCTACGTTGTAGAATCCAGTTTTAACTGCCTTCCCAAAACACAGCCTGCAGAGTGTGTGTGGGTTGCTATAGAAATGGCAGTTACTGAACCACCTCTTATCATGCATGTATGGTGCATATGTAGCAGGCTCTCAGGATCCCCACTCATAGCTGGCCTGGAGGGGATTGGTCTCCGCTTCAGATGGTGAACATTACTGCTGATGCTGTGCTCTTTGAATTAGTCCATTTAGGTAAGTCACAGCCAGCCTGCCCTGGAAGGTGGAGCTTGATTTAAAATATAGATCTGGATGTTTTTTCCATTTCATTGTTTTTTTGGCAGGGGAGGAAAGGATGGGAGTTCTTATAGCACCAAATTATGTTTGGAACTGGCAAAAAAATGAACATAATATCCCTGCCTTATCTTTTTCTCTCCCTGTCCTGAGCCACACGTCAGGAGGGAAGGTGACATATTGAATACTGAGATGTAGAGATTGAATTACAAGGATGAACTATATTACACAGGCTGGGCAAAAGTTAGAACAAAAGAAGGGAGTTCATGTTTCTAGCAATTAAGTGCATGTTTACATGTGTGATATTAATTTTAGAACCGTTTGTTTTTTCCAAAAGAACAGACTCCATAGTTAAGAGTACTACAAAGAAGGAAGCAGACTCACCTAATCTTAAGTGTGATGTCAGTAGATCCTTAAGAAAGATGATATGAAATAGGTCTTCTCCCAGCGAAGGCTGTTTCTTAGAAACAAAGAACTCTCAGGAAAGGAGTCTCTACTTTCCCCAGATGTTAAAATTGCCCACAAAAGTGAATTCAGGCTTCTGTTGGGTATGTCGGAGAAACCAAGGTAATTTACCTGCAAAGAAGGCTGACTGAAATGATGTAAAGGACAGAACGGAACACAAGGGTGGAACAGGACGTCATTGGGGTAAATGGTGGTAATCCGATGGCTGAACTCTAGCTGACCGGAAATCTCGGCTGCCACGTGGCCAACAAACTGGTGTGGTTTCAAGACACAGATTGGCATCTTTTTGCCACGACAGGCCACGAGCGGCCACGAGCATCAGCACTGTGATGACACGCTGCCCCTGTGGTCCGAGGGGAGTGCGCTCGGGCCAAGGAGCCCGTGCGCCGCCCGTTGGGAGAACGGATGCACAGTGATCTCAGAACATGGACATTTGTTTTTCAATTGTTGCCTAGCAACTAAAAAAAAACATTCTTGTGATATCAATCCATTCCTAGGAATCGTTAAGCCTTTTGTGTTTGTGGCTACCGCCTCCCCCACCCAGCCCTGAAATGAGACTTTTCAGAGAATAATGAATGCCGTCACATGAGCTACATTATAGTTGTGGTTCAGGGCCATTTTTGTTTTGAAACCTTTTTCTTACAGACTTCATCTTCCCATAGTGTCACTTTATACAGAAGTAGAACTTCCTGTGCTTGAGTTTAACCGAAACCGTTTTTGGCAAGCTTTACGAATGACTGTTGCCCACTTTGTGGCCTTGGAGCAAGAGCAGCATGTTCCTCCTGAAAGGAAATGTGTCTTACTGTCAACTCTTAATTCCCACTTACGGATTATTCACGTTGTGGATTTTCTGTGGCAAATTTGTAGCCTCCTGCTGGCTTCCCCGTCCCCTGGAAGCCTCCAAGCCCCCTTGTGTTGCCACTGCCCCTCGGCCTGCCTTTTCAGCATTGTGTCTAGCATCACTCGTTCTAATGTCAGCCTGGGTGAAAAATAGGAAGGTTGAAGCTGCCATAATTTACTTTAAAACCAAACAATTTTAAAATGCCTTCTGTTGTCAGTTCTCTCCATTGAAATGGATAATTAAAGGGAAAGGTATTTTTTGATAGAATTTGCACTGATAGTATAGTGTTTAGCAGGAGTCTATAGAATATAGGCAGCGTGAAGCCCAGCAATTGAGGCAGCTTGGACTCGGAAACTGACTCCTCCTACTAAGCAACTAGGTTACTAGTTGTGTGATGTTGAGAAGTCCTTCATCCTCCCTGGGCCGTAAAATGGGAACGGCGCCTTGCACTCGATAAAGAGCTCTGTGCATGTTAGCCATCATCATTATAATCATCACTGCTTTTATGGAGCCCATATTCAGCTTCTGCGGCTTGGGTGAAACATGATGTAAGAAAGGACAAGAACAGGGAAGTCCTAGTGTCTTTAAATTTAGTATCCGTTCTCAGCTAAAGCTGTCGTGTATTTGGTAAGCCCCAGGTATCCAATCTGTTTGGCTGGTACCCTTGTTTCATATTTATATGAGCTGTTCCATGTTTTAAATGTCCCTGCTGTTTCCCTATTTCCAAGTAAGTCTTACAGTTCAGAATAGGTTTCGATTTGAGCAAAGCAGGCAAGTAAGTCCCCTGGTGTGCCAAGCAAGTGTTTGCCCAGGGAGAGAGCCCGGCCGGGTGCCGGGCATCCGAACTTCAGCCCAGCCCTGCTCTTCCTTCTCACGACTCTGCACCCTTGATCTCTACAGCAACCCGTGTCATTGTCCTCCCCTCAGCGGGTGAGGACCCTGAGGAGTGAGGAGGAGGACTTGGGATGGAGGAAGACCCCAACGACTAGGCTTTCCTGAGTAAGATTCCAAGTTTTTCGCACTGGAATCTGTTTGTCCAGAGAGCTGCTTTGGTGTGTGGGAATTGTCCGCAAGGATTTTAAAATCTGAGAGCTGGATCCTGGTATTATTCTTGTAAAATTTAACATGAAGAATATTCTGCATCATCAGGATTCGATACAGAATATAAAGCCATCGGATACTCTCATCGCTTGGATATACACTTAGCAGTAGACTAGTGGATAGAATAGAATCTCCAAGAGAGAACTGAACTGGGGTAGCTGCCATTCATCAGGGACCCCACCATATTAAGGAAATGTAAGATCAAAGTCTGTGGAAAGAGGAAAATTTCTTGGCAAGTTCAGCCAGAAAAAGGTGGCAGGAGAATCAAGTCACAGGCACACCAAGCTCAAAAGAAGCTTCACCCTACATCTCTGTCATGTTTATACAAGTGACAAGTGCCCTAGAGGCATCAGGTACTACATTATGTTGCTGTTTTTTTAATTTAATTTTATTTTGAAGTTTTATAGCCCGCTTCTGTATCCTTTTTAAACTTGTTTTGGTTTCAGACTTTTGTATGAGCTACACTCTTTTATATTAGGATATATTTAACACATAATGACTTTTTAAATAAGTTGAACACATTGCATAAGAATTTTGTTTCCCTTCTAAATTATTTTTGTACATTAATCAGGTCTGGAAATCATCGGAAGGAAAGATAGGCCTGGCCTAATGTCTATTTTCGGCAAAGCTTCATCAACACTCCTGATTTAATCTTGGAAATATATGCACTACTGAGAAAATCTTTTAGATAGGTCATTTTATCTTCTGAACTTTTTAAGATTTATTTATTTATTTGAGAGAGAGAGAGTGAGAGCACAAGTGGGAGGGACAGAGAGGGAGAGAGAATCCCAAACGGACCCCATGCTGAGCTCAGAGCCCCCCTCAGGGCTCAATCCCACGACCCTGAGATCATGACCTGAGCTGAAACCAAGAGTCGGACACTTCACTGACTGTACCATCCAGGCGCCCCCATTTTATCTCTTAGAATAAAGTTCTCCCTCTTAGTGGCTCTGCCCCTTGGGCAGTACCAACCTTAGGCTGAGCAAGAGGGAGAGCTGCTCTGACACTCCAGTTGAGAGGACCTCACTCTGACCCTCCTCCAGCTGTGCCCTCTCCTCATGGGATAAGGTATCCACTGGCCCAAAAGGATGTGGCCACCTAGCATCTGAGACCCCTTTCTAGAATACCCTTCTGGTACCCTAGAATCCAGGGTTCCCTGCCCACACAGGCCTAACCCGGCTTCCAGGTGCTCTACCCTAAGTCCTTTTCCCAGAGGGCAGACCCCCCCACCCCTATACGTGCGCCATGTGCATACCCTCAGGCCAGAGGAGTGGCCACGGAGTGGGCGCTGGCTGGGTCGTGAGCTTGGACATGGAGTAGGCATCCACATCCATGTGCACGAGGCGAAGGGTGAGTTAAGGGGTATAGGTCTCAGACCAACTCCCCTCACGCCGTTTGTTCCAGCATGTACTCTGAAGCACTGAAGAATTCTACATCCAATCCTAGACTTTAGGTTCTATAAAGTTATGGTTGAAAGGTAGGACGCTTTTATTTAACAACACGATCACTTGCTTTGTAACTTTTAAACACTTAAGATATGTTGTAAGGGACATCCATTTATACTCTTGTCTTGAGTTCTGCAAATGTTAGGGGTGAGCCCGTGCCTGGGCAAATCACTCCCTTCTCTGAGCCTCATGTTGGTAGCCTCCAAAATGAGATAGAGAGTGCCTGCCTTTCAAGGTGGTAGAAGTACTGGAAAGGTACAAGGTCCATGAAGCACCTAGCACATAACCAGGCATAGGTGATGTTTTTACTATGTTGATTCTTTTTGCCCCTTACCTGGAGTCACTCCTTTAAAATTATGTGTGTTTATACGCGTACGCGTGCGTATGCAGCACACACACACCGAGCAAACCCAGCCTACAGAGAATGCACTCCATTCGAAGGGTCTCTAGAAGCACCCTTGCTTGCTCTGCAGTATGACCCATAGATGCAGCTGTACATGGCTGCCCAGACATTTCAAATGTGCCTACACTGAAGGAGAAGAAAAATAGGATCATTTGGGTAAAAATGTTTTTTTTTTCCTTTCCTACTCACTCTTTGCTGAGCTTATCCATTAGCAAAGCAGGTATAGCTATAAACCAACATTTTTCATCAGTGTTCTCTGAGCAGCCCTGGAGGTGGGGAGCTACCGCCTTTCTTAATCAGAAAGAAGCCAAAACTTAGCGCACACACACACACACACACACACACACACACACACATACACACACACAGCATGCCAGGGAGTGCAGGAGAGATGCAAAACATGATTTCCTTCGGACTCCAGATCCTTTCCTTTCCTAGTGTACCAGATTTCTGTGCATTCCTGCTTCTATGCCAAGACTTGATATGGCTTAATTGAATGATGGGCTGAATCTGGGAATGCAAAACACCCCATTCTCAGGTGTGTTTGATTTGGCCCGTACAGTTGGTTTGGGGGCAGTTGTTTGTTTGCTGTGTTTTAATTTACTGCCAACATTTAGAAATGAAAGATTTCCCATGGAATTCTTTTCTTGGCTTCTCTTTTCTGAAAATCAAACAGTTCGTTCATTTCAGCAAATATTTATTTTTTTTAAAGATTTTATTTATTTATTTGACAGAGAGAGTGAGAGTGGGAGCACAAGCAGGGGGAGTGGGAGAGGGAGAAGCAGGCTTCCCGCCCAGCAGGGAGCCCAATGTGGGGCTCTATCCCAGGACCCTGGGATCATGACCTGAGCCGAAGGCAGACGCTTAACGACTGAGCCACCCAGGCGCCCTCCGCAAATATTTATTGAACAGCTTCTTTGTGCCGTACTTTCTCTGCTCTGGCTCTCGGGATAAAGCAATGACAAAACAAGGCAAGGAAGGTCCCTGTGATTATGAAGCTTTTGTTCTAAATGAGGGAGACAGTGAGCCAGCTTGCTTCATAGGACCTAAGTACCGTAAGACTGTTAGGTAGAGTGATGTCAGAGAGAATGATTGGCTGGCCAGAGCCTTTGGTGAAGTGACATTAGAGCTGGGATCCTGTAGACACCTGGGAGCCCAACAGGAATATCTTGAGGACAGAACGTTCTGGGCAGAAAACAGCCAACGCAAAGGGCTTAAGGTTGGGATCCATGTGGCCACATCCGGTGGCGGCCACTGGTTCCACGAGCATCACTGCCCCTTCCAGCAAGCGCACGACCGCATCTGTAGGCATTTGGATTTGCCAACTCCTGGCTGGTAGTCTGACGAGTGACTAGGTTTTTTATAATATAGTAGAAATGTTTCTGAAGTTGCTTCAAGCACTAGCTGCCCAGCTGATGCACCATGGCAGCACTGTGGGAAACAGAAGTGCCAATAATTTAGAGCTTTGCTACTCAAAGTGTGGTCCGCAGCTAGGGAGCCTGTTAGAACCTCAGACCCACTGAATCAGAACTTGCATTTTAGCAAGATCTCCATTTTAACAGGCTCTTTAGCAAGCACTGGTTTGGAGCATCTTTCCACATCTGTACAGATGTTTGTAAACTTCTCTGTTATGCTCTCCTTCGTTGTGAGTGAGCTTTCTAATGCTGGGGATTAGTGGCTGTGCATCCCACAGTCCTGGTCCACTCCCTGGTCCACTCCCTCCACCCAGTCTCTTCTGACATAATTGCAAGATGGATATTGGATGTAGTGGATAACGAAGAAAATTTCTCTCCACATGGGCCTAATTAGCCTGTACTCTGCTACAGAATATCAGAAAAGAAATAGCTACTTTCTAGAAATTTATATATACCTATTATAAATCCAAAATTCTCTCATTAAATTTTATTAATGCTATTATGTATCCTCATGCTTTTGGATATTTTAAGGCATATGCTTTCTATAACTTTGTCAGAATCTTTATGGTTTCCCATTACTGTTTTCTAAACCTTGGTTCAGTAAGGCTTCTGATAGCTCAGCTAAAGCTTAAAGGAAAAAAGAAGAGTCACTTGCTTAGATTAAAGTTATTTTTAAGAATCTACTTCTCAAAAATTACCCTGAAAATACCCAGGGAACATGGTGTAGCTGAATACAGATTCATTTCTTGTTTTAATTTATAATAATGCAGCCTATCTCTGATTTTATGCTTCAGACAGAAGGTCGTTGGTTGTAGGGAGTTGCCCTTAATTTTATTCTTACTCAAATCAGTCCTGAAATGTACTTGCCTGAAGCCCAAGGACTCCAGCCATCTGTACAAAACTTTTTACTCTTCAGTTTGATTGCTTTCAACAAGAATGGTTGGATAATTGACAGAGGTAAATACTTTGCTGTGTAATTAACAAGAAATGCTTCCCCCCTCACAGATCTCATGCAAAAGTAATTCCAGAGAGGGGCGCCTGGGTGGCTCAGATGGTTCAGCGTCTGCCTTCGGCTCAGGTCATGATCCCGGGGTCCTGGGATCGAGTCCCGCGTTGGGCTCCCTGCTCCTTGGGAGCCTGCTTCTCCCTCTGCCTGCCTCTCTCTCTCTCTCTCTCTCTCTCTCTCTCTCTCTCTGTCTTTCATGAATAAATAAATAAAATCTTTAAAAAAATAATAATAATAATAATAATTCCAGAGAAGGAAACATAGCTACTCAAAGGCATGGACTTGACTTTGGGGAAAAACAAGGCTATGCCACAGTATTATCAAAGTAGAAATTGTCGCCGCTTCTGCTATACTGATAAATGCGACTTAGGGTTGATGGAGTCGCACGTTCTGATTTTAGTGAAGGATCCTGGCACAGTTTTGTTAGAGCATGCAATAAAATAGACTTCGACCTTGCTAATTCTGTGTGCACAGCTGGTAGAAAAGCATGAAAGCGGTTATAGCCCTTGAGAATGCAGATGAAAGCCCTGTGAAGTAAGTCAGTCATCTCTAGATTCTAGAGAAATCCAGCATATCCGGGGATCGGGAGAGACTCTGTGATTAAAACTAGCGATGAGAAGCAGTGGCAGAAGCACTTGCTAGGGATCTAAGAGGGGCCTACTTCTTAAGAAGTTGTTCTTAAAAAAAGAATAATAAAGAGGGAAAAGAAGATTGTGCTCAGAAGAACCAGTGCCCACACCATGCGAATTATTGAGCAAGGGCCACCAGAGCTGGAAAGAGGAGATGGTTACTGGCCGCGGCCAGCAGCTGAGAGGCAAGACCATTGTGTGTTCCCACCAGCAAGTTCACGGCTGCCTCACGCGTGTATGTGTCCCACCTCTCGCCGTAAATGTTCCCAAATATCTCGCAGTGAAAATGCAGGTGTGGGAGTAGAAATAGCTATATTTCACAGTGTGGCTGTTCAGTACTCACCCTTTGACCAGTAGAACTTCTTGGAGGTGGGTTTTCTGAGTGGTCATGGAATATCCTCATGAGTCCCAGCTTCTAGACCTACTAGAATTCACCCCAGGCTCTTTCAAGAGAAATGGATGAGTTCGAATATGTTAGCTTCAGGAAGGCGAACACCCAACTACCAGTACCTAAGTGATGAGGCATTTATTGTTTCCCTGACAAAAGCAGTGTGAAACAGCTCCAGGATTGTTCCCAGGGCCCTACAGGTCCTCTGCTGTGCCCTCCTCAGCATGCCCACAGTTCACATAGCTAGAAAGTGGCAGAGCTGGAAGCTCACTTGCAGGATTATCTTATGCTCTGGAAGCCGTGCATGCAGTCAGCTGGCTCTTTATACTGCTGGGCTTGTATCTCCCATGTCGGGAGATGCGACGTGGTGTCATATCTCACTGCAAAGTGGCTTGTGTCCTTGTGCATTACCTAACGCACAAGGTGTCAGCTTCAGCTTGTAATTAGTTAAAGTGTGGGTTGTCACTCACAGTTTCCTTTTCAAAATCAGTAGTGCTCCTTTGGTGCTGCCGCTCCAGCTCCGCTGAAGGCTGCAGGGGTGCGTCAGTTGGGTTTGCATTAGCGTTACCTGGACTCCGGTCCCGCTGTGAAGCCAATAAAACTCCTGAAGCGGAAAAAAAAAAAAAAATCAGTCTTTAAAAAAAAAAAATCAGTAGTGCTCCTAGTATCAGGGTTTTCTCTGCCTGTTAGCAAATGTCGCGATGAGTTAGCGTGGCTGCTGCCATAGGGGCTTCCAGGCAGAGGAAATACGGCAGGCAAGAAAAGCAAAGTAAATATGAAACCCGACAGGGTGTATTCAAGTTAGACGTGTTTTGAGCCCTTTTTCCTATTTTAGAGTTTTGATAGCCATTTGTTATATTTTTTAACTCACTTCGCTTTATATTTTGCAAATAAAGGCTGATTTCATGACTGCTTGGCCACATAGTAAGAAGGCAGCCCTCTTGGTGATTGCTAAGAGAGCCTGTCACATGTTACAGGCGAGCAGAAGGCATGTCTTTCTCTGCCTGTCAATTACTGGGTGTAATAATCTTTGTGGTTAAGCATAGCTTCCAAATTAAGAACTCATGGTGCTTTATGCACAACGAACCTTGCCAGCTGAATACATAACTAATTCATTTTCAAAAAGGTTAGGATGACTTTTCCACAAAGTATGTATTCTTGAAAATATCTCTCTCTCAGTCTTTCTACTGGGTAAGGTTTAACCCTAGAAAATGATAATCCAGACAAAAACTGATCTGAGGGTGTAATGTGGAAGGAAAGAAGTACTGAACTTGGATTCAGAACACCACTTTGGATAACTGGTTTTGTTCCCCAGTCCCTCACACTGCCTGTGGACATTACTCGGACACAGTTTTAAGAAGGTGGGTCATCTAGCTCCTGGTGGCAGACTGCAGTGCCGGGGGCGGGGGGCGGGTCGGGAGTGAGGGAGCAGAGCTGGTAACAGGAACACTGGTAGCACCATAGAAGGGAGGGAAGAAGGAAGCAGGGGAGAGAGGGACGGAAGGAGCAAGGGTATGGGAGGGTATAGCAAATGTAGGAGCAAACACTTCCATTCCTTAGTAGGGACCTAAGGGCTTCAATATTTTAGAACCTAGCATTGTAGTTGATTATGATCATGGCCCTGAGTTATCCTGAAAAATCCAAACTATATTCAATTTTATAAGGCAGCAGTAAATGACACTTTTTAAAATTTTTGTTAGAACTTCCATTTCACATTTTGGCAAATAAAACGCAAGCTGTATAGAAGAAGAGCTTCCAAGCCTTGTTGAGGAGATGTCCTGGGGCTGCCGTGGTGGGCAGGTTAGGGGGAAGAGGGGTGTTCTCTTCACCTTCACGTAGAGAAGCTTATCCTACGTCTTTTTTTATATATGAATTTCTGTTTAAGATTTCATCCAGGGGAGGGGCGCCTGGGTGGCTCAGTCATTAGGCGTCTGCCTTTGGCTCAGGTCATGATCCCAGGTCCTGGGATCGAGCCCCACATCGGGCTCCCTGCTCCGCAGGAAGCCTGCTTCTCCCTCTCCCACTCCCCCTGCTTGTGTTCCCTCTCTCGCTGTGTCTCCCTCTGTCAAATAAATAAATAAAATCTTAAAAAAAAAAAAAAGATTTCACCCAAGGGAGAGAATTTCAAATGTTTTAGGAAACTATTGGAAAGCTACTGATCCAGACATTTCGGTAATGCAGAATTTCTTCCCTTGGTGATGCCAGAGGAGTCACTATATAACCTGCACACACGTTCAGTCCCCAGTAACAGACATGCTGCAGACCTTGGGCAGAGACACACAGAGCCACCAGCCTACTCCCAACAGACCCCCGTAACAGCTGCTCAGCTGCTCAGGGCAGGCCCGCCTGCACACCTTCACACCTTCACGAGGTGCCCCCCTCGACAGTCTGCATGCCCCAGCAGCTGCCTTACTAGTCTAGCAGGCCCTCCACAGGAAGTGATGGCAAGAGGCCGGAAGGACAAGTCCAGAGCAAGGAGAATGAGAACCATAGGCATCAAGTGGGTCTAAGGAAGCAGCTGTGCTGGGCTGCTTTTAGGACATGAGGGGCTTCGGGCACCCAGGGGGCTCAGTCAGTGAAGCGTCTGCCTTCGGCTCAGGTCATGGTCCCAGGGTCCTGGGATCGAGCCCCGCAGTGGGCTCCTTGCTCCACGGGAAGCCTGCTTCTCCCTCTCCCACTCCCCCTGCTTGCGTTCCCTCTCTCGCTGTGTCTCTGTTTCTCTGTCAAATAAATAAATTAAAAAAAAAAAAAAAGACACGGGGGGCTTCTCCATATCTGGACCACAGAGGAGACCAGCTTCGCGGGGACAGCCCGTCACACAGGTGTACTGACCAGGGAGTGTGCGGCGGCTGCCCCGTCCAGGAGGCAGGTGGGCAGAGGGGAGGAGAACGAGCAGCTGGAGATTTCGTCTGTCCACACAGCAGGAGCAACCCAGGGCCCTCCCGGGTCTGTCTGAGCGGTGCCTGAGGCGCCCCCCCCTTCCCCTGCATGAAAGGGACCCCCAGTCCTGGCAGACCAGTCGCAGGTACTGTGCTCATGTAGCCCTTACTGCACAGAAGAGACTTCCCAGAGGTGTGTGTGCTCTGCTGGCCGGGATCACCAGCGAAGCTTCGTGGCACCCGTTCCCTAACGGGGAGCACAGGAATCTCTTAATGTGTGCTGGCTCCTCAGGCGGGGGAGTCGCCCTCATCCGCGGCATGAGGATCTCACTAACGAGAAGCATATGTTCTAGCACACAATTCATTAATTCTCGTATTCCCCGTAGCTCATTTCTTCCCACAAAACACGGAAAGCTTGGAAATGGCGTTTGCCAGTAACAGCACGACTGTTGAATCCCGAGATAGTGTCCCCCTTTATTCACTGAAGACGTGTGCGCTTTGCAGAAAACCTAGGCCAAAATAAATCCCTCTTTCCCAGCTGGCTTTGTTCCCTTCAGTTTGAATCTTAACCACACTTCTGGAAGGATGTCTTTCCTGACAGGCACACCCAGCTTTTCACAGGAGGTCATCTGATAGTTTTTGGGGTGCACATCGAGCCTTCTCTCATTCTTGAGTACTATTGAGCTCCTACGCCAAGGATATTTCTTGGTGCCGGGAAGAAGACAAAGGAATATTGGACCCGGGCCCCAACTCACGGAGCCTGCAGTCGGAGAGAGGAGGCAACACGTGGGCCAAGGGGTTAGCAATGGAAGCAACGTATATTTTGGAAAAGTGATGCATTGACACGTGCCCCAGGAGTGCTGAGACGTGGGAAGATCCTTGAGTTCTGGAGGCACTCAAGCTAAGCACGTGATGCGACTGGCATCTTGAAAGATGGGGAGGTTTCTGGAAGAGAGAAAAACGATGAGAGATTAGAGCAGCAATGGTGGCAAAGCCGCGGACTTACGTCAGATGTACACTGTGTGAGCTGACGTTTGAGGAGCGCAGGGTCTGGCGGGGGCAGGGTGCTAGAGGGGCAGGTGGGGAGAAGAGCTCTGAGAACCCCCTGCCTCCACCTACGGGGCCCAGTGGCCTCCCACTTGTTATCTTAGTTTCGGGTGTACAGTGTAGTGATTCAGCACTTACATACAACACTCGGTGGTCACAGTGAGAAGTGCGAACTTCATCCCCTTCACCTGTCTCTTCCCTCTCCCCATGCCCCCCGCCCAGTGACCAGCATTGTGTTCTCTATAGTGAAGAGTCTCTTTCTTGGTTTGTGTCTCTCTTCTTTCTTTCTTCTTTGCTCATTTGTTTTGTTTCTTAAATTCCACACAGGAGTGAAGTCATATGGAATGTGTCTTTCTCTGACTGACCTATTTCGCTTAGCATCATACTCTCTAGCTCCATCCATGTTGTGGGAAATGGCAAGATTTCATTCTTCTTGTGGCTGAGTGATATTCGGTTGTATGTACACCACATCTGCTTTATCCATTCATCTATCGGTGGACATTTGGGCTGTTTCCATGATTTGGCTATTGTCAATAGTGCTGCAATAGACAGGGGTGCATGTATCCCTTTGAATTAGTGTTTTCCTATTTTGGGGGTAAATACCCAGTAGTGCAATTACTGGATCATAGAGTAGTTCTATTTTTAACTTTTTTGAGGAACCCCCATACCATTTTTAATGGCATTGGAAGCCCTTCCTAGCCTCTTCCCCACGCAGACAGTAAACTTTCCAGCCCGTCCCTCCCGCCCCACCCTGCCTCTGTCCCATCCCCGGGCATCTTCCAAGCTACACTTTCCTTGCCTTCCTGCACACTGCTTCCTTCTCCTCTTCCTCTTGGTGTCTTCCCTACCCCACCCCCCACCCCCAGCTGACAGTGCTGCCGGTTCTTCAAAACTTACATCATCCAGAAGCTTTCTCCGTCTTCCCTGCACTCCCAGAACAGGTGTGCAAAGCAGTGGCGTGTTCTCCAGTCACTGGCCTTTCTGGCTCCTGCCAGCATCACCGCCCAGCTGGGGCCCTCCAGACCAGACTGGGGAACTTGTTAGCTGGGGAGTTGGCGGGGGGTGGGGGGCGCGCTCCATTCACCAGGCTTGCCCCTAGGTTAGCTGGGAGATATTTTAGAAGTGTTTTTCCAGTTGATGTGCTTATGTTGTAGAAGGCAGAGGCAACCTAGCAGTCAAGTTAGGTTTGAATGAGCAGCAGTTGGGACCCGTGAGCTTCAGATCTTTCTGTCTGGGTCCCTTCAGCCTCACCTGATATCCACTCCCGTGTGCAGAGCCTTGACTCAAGAATCCAGCCTGGGGAAAACTGCAGACCAAAGAGTGCACGCCACCTCCTGGCCGAGGTGGAGATCCTGTGTGTCAGAGAGCACCAGGGGGAGAGGGGTGGGGTGTGGAAGTCGGGCACGGAACAGCGTGGGATCCCCAAGTGGAAAACTGGAAACGGTCGCCAACAGTCGGCTCCCTACCTTCAGGGAAGCTTTCTTCCCAAACATGGAAAACCTTAAGCTGCAGGTGTCAAAGGTCCCGCGTTTCCATTTCCTCAGGAGCACTTGTTAAAAAAATTCATTGGAGTAAATTTGAAGATCTGATTGGCTTTATTAAATGATTCATGAATTGGGCAGTATCCCATGTAGCAAGTAGAGGGGAGGAGCTCCGCTGAGCTGAACAAGAGAAAGGTTTTTAAAGGCAGAGAGAGGGCATAAATAAAAGAAGGAGGGACTTTATTCGCGAGGAATTCACTGTTGAGGCCAGGTTTCCATCCTAAGGGGAGTGGAAGGGGTCTATCAGGAAATTCCCTAGCATTTACCAGGAAATTCTGTGTTGCCTGGTTACAGGTTACATACCTGCGGCGTTGAAACTGCAGTTAGGTTAGGTACTAAGTCTTGGTTTACCGACTTGGGGCCTTAACTTAAGTGATGCCATTGTGGGCTGTGGTTTTGTTTCTTAACACTCCATGGAACTACGTGATGCTCTGGGTAGCTAAATCATCTCTGGGTTGGTGTTCCTCAGCAAATGAATCTGAATTGGGCATCCTTGTTCTCCTACTCACTTGAGAAACTTTCCAGGTTGTATTCTTGTCTAACATGAATAGAAATCCTCTCCTGCCGCGACTCAACCTGTTGCATGGGAAGGTCCGACGATGCACGGCGCTTGCTGACGCCTAGCCTCTCCCACCTTCCTCCTTTGTTTAACTGCTGTCTGAGCAGAGGAGTTAGTGAGCAAGACTGGGGGCTTTGCCAGGGGTACCTTTCCACCCACTGCATTTGAATGTTGCTATGGCAACCGACAGGACCTAGAAGCGGCACCAAGTATTGTTTCTTTCTTCCGGGGAGAACAGTCCCTGTTGCCACCTCAGGGATGTGTGTGCATAGGAAAGGCAAGGACCGGAGGGGAGAATGGTTGGTGCACATTTGGTGCATTTAGGCCTCGAGGGGACACAGTTGCACACATGGCCATTTCAGGTAGTGGGACATCGCTGGAGCAGGCTCAGTGGTGGAGCACCCTGGGCATTGAGGCAGGGCAGAAGCCCAGCTAAGTAAGGCCTGGCCTCCACATTGGTAGGCTGGGGTGGGTGTGTGGGGACGGCTGGAGGGCCTGACCAGTACTCTCCCTTGCCTTCTGCTGCCCGCCACCATCATGGGCCTCAAAGCAAGGTTCTCCACCAGTGAGTTACCGCCCAACGACCTTGGGCATTGGGTCTGTGTCTCGAAAAATTAAAAAGTGCAGAAGTCACCAAATGTTGGGAAGGTTTATAGGAAATGCAGCAGGGTAGATCAGAAGAACTAGCCCTGGCCCTGAGGATGGACAGACAGACGTGGGTCAGCTTCTGCTCTGCTCTGCACCCCTGAGGGTCTTAGAAGAGGTCTATATCTCCCCAGTCTCCAGTGTCCTCATCCAAAAAGAGAAAGTAAGTCTTATTCTATAGAGTTGCTGTGAGATTATAGACAATGCATATAAAATACGTCTGCTGTGACCAGCCTGTACATAGTAGGTGCTCGTTAATGTTAAATACTAATTAATAACTGAAGGCACAGATGTGGACATATCCAGTGTTTCCCAGCACCAGAATCAGCTGGAAGCTTTTTAAAATACTCACCTACGGGGTGCCTGGGTGGCTCAGTCGGTTGAGTGTCCGACTCTTGGTTTTGACTCAGGTCATGATCTCAGGGTGGTGAGATCGAGCCCTGCATTGGGCTCCACACACGGTGGGGAGTCTGCTTGGGGTTCTCTCCCTCTTTCCCCCCACCCCCGCATATGTACACGCTCTGTCTCTTAAAATAAATAAATAAATAAATCTTTAAAAAAAAATAAAATAAAATACGCACGTCTAAATCAGGTTTACTGGGTTAGAATTTGCAAAAATGAGACCAAGAACTCTCTCTCTTTTTTTTAAACTTCCATAAGTAATTCCGATGTAACCAGTGTGTAATTTTGGACAGGAAATTTGCTTATTTTCTTGAGAATGAAGAGTATAAACAATACTGGACTCCCCGCCCCTTTTTTTTTCCACTCCCACCAACCCTTGTCTTTCAACCTTTATTCTACTAACCTCCGAAGCTTTCTGGTAGAATTATCTGTGTTTGAAAACAAAGATGTTTGAGAAAGTGGTTGAAAGTAATATTTAATCAGAAAGGCAAGGAAAAACTAAAGTATCCATCTTCCCTGAAAGAAGCTGAAAAGAATCCACGGAAAGCTTATGCCATCCCTACATGACATTTGGACCATGTTGGCTACATGATGGGTCACAAACATGACATTTAAGGTGACTGGTGTGATATGTGTAAGCCTGAAATAGGAGTTTAGCATGCGTTTAGCTGAAGTTTTTTCTGCATCCCACAGGAACGTGGCTGAAGAGCGGTCTAGGCCTTGTGCACCAGGAAGGTAGCCAGCGGACGTGGACGTACATTGCCCCTCAGTTGGGGTACTGGGTGGCGGCCATGTCTCCTCCCAACCCAGGTAACACGAAGCCAACACCCGCGATGGTGGGCAGTGATTTCTTTGAGGGTTCAAGCTAAGTATGCTTTTGAAAATTACTTTAGCAGGGAGATCACATCTTACTCAGAAACGATGGAGAAGGGCACCTGGTTGGCTCAGTCAGTGGAGCCTGTGACTCTTGATCTCAGGATCATGAGTTTGAGCCCTACACTGGGTGGAGAGATGACTTTTAATAAACGGTTGAAAGTCTGAAAATCAAATGACGAAACGAAGGTATTTTGTGGGGGTTGGGGGAGTTCTGGTTGTGACTCTCCCATTTAGGATAAGAATAATACACAGAACATACTCCTGTCTCTTGTCTCTGTTTTTCTCAGACAGCTGCCATAGGGAATTCCTAATCTAAAGCCCATAGAGGCAGTTCAGACCTCCTCCCTAATTCCAGAAACAGCTGTGGCCTGTAGTAAGAGAAATATGGGGGAAGGGCACTCCTCAGAGCCGCTAGCAGACAATCCCCATTGGAGCCTTCTTGGGGCAAAAAGCTTGATTTGGCATTTCCTAAAGGCTTAAAAGCAGACCAGTTGCTTTGTGTCTAGAACAATAGTCATCTCTATTTAGCATATGCAAATTAATTCATATTTTTTAAAGCGTGACTAAAAAAATTTTTTTTTACCTATATGCCCTAAGTTATCCCAATGAATATTCCAGAATTGTTTCTTAAAATAATCATCTTCAGAGAATTCTTTCCAATGATGGCTTCTGTTCCTCAAAATGCCTTTAGAATCTGTATCACTTAGACTGCCTTCCTTAGTGAAACATTTCATTGGTGGCAGATCTTTATGCTCAGAGGGTCCCTTTGATTTTTCTTAGACATATCTAAGAGTCATGCACAGCCAAATCTGGTGAATAAAGTAGGTAATTGAGCTAGGTCAAAATGTGCTATGATTAAAAGCTGTCTCTCGTCATGAAGGAGTCCAAAATATTTTAGCAGTGGAATTATCACTGGAATGAACACTCACACTCCCAAAGTAACTAACTTGATGGAGGTGTTGAGACATCGGTCCCGTTCACTTTCTGTTCCCATACTGAGAAAATGTACATTTCACATCTGTGTCTTGAGAGTCTGTGTTTCCCTTTGTGATGGTGCTCTTATAGCATTAGAGGTGTGAGCCAGGTACAGAAATGCCCCAGTCTCCAAATCTGAAATATCTAGAATATGACTAAGAGGAAGGAAGGAAAGAAAATAAATACCTTAAGTCCCCAAGCAGAGGCTACAAAGCCCATGCATTACAGTTAACTTTCATTTGAGATAGATTTCCAACCACCATGGCTCTCAGTTTGCCCATCACGCCACAGAATAATAGATATTCTGTAGAAAGGGCAGAAAGAATTTCTTGCTGTAGGTCCACCAACCTTTCCAAGCAGCGAAGGAAGAGACAAAAATCTATAAAATTTAAGTGTGGCTGTGAATTTTCTAGAGATTTCCATTGGCAGAAGTTAAGATAATAACATTTTAAGTACTTAAAGGATTGAGCTTGAGTTCCTTGGAACTGATTTTTATGTGTCCCCTGGCTTTCTTGGTGGCTCCCGCCAAAGGCATCACCCATGTATGTCTCTGGGGGTCGTCTCTGGGTAAAAAATTGTTTCTCTGAATGATTAAAGCAGCGTATAGTTGTCAATTATTTTTCCAACTTTTGTACATATTAACTCCACTCACCCCATTGGAGTGAATTATGTTTGGGAGAGAATGGTGATACCTTTTGAACTTAAATAATGTCACTATTTTCAAAAACTAGTACACCTCCTTGAGTTTATCTAGCTCTTAAGGGGTCTCCTTTCAAAGATTTTTTGAAGAAATCTATCCCTTAAAATATCAAGAATCAATAAGTAAATGGGTGTTCCTGGTGCACAGTGATTTATAACCATGCCATTCGGACATAATGAAAAACCACATTCCTTCCTTCCCATCTTTTGGCTTACTGCGGGGATGCCTGGACACCAGTGTGTCCCCCAATATTATAATTTGGGGAGGTTTTCATTGTCGCTTTCAATCTGTCATCAGTGCCATTAAGATGGATTCTTACTACTATTGGAACAATAAAGAGTAAGTTAAACTCCCTCTTGGGATTCTTTACAGTGTAAATTAAGAAGAAAATATGTTTATCTCTGGGACCTTATCTGTAAGTTCTGAAGAGTTCTGTGGCCAGCATCAGGTTAGCCATTTTGAAAAGGCACCGTAAAAGAAGATTTGTATTTTTTAAAAAACGGAAGGCATTTTAGAAACGCTTGACAACCCATAACCAGCTGTGGATTTTTTTTTTTTTAAGTCATAGCCGATTCATTTCCTATCTTTCAACTGATTCACTGAGGCAAAGGGCCCTCCGCACAGTAATAATTGTCCAGGGAAAGTGAGAATAAAATCTTGTGATTTTTTTTTTTCCCCTCCTGCAGTATGAGATCCCCAGATAGGCCATCTCTCTGAGTGTAAGCGTCCCACTCATTATGTCATCATGCATCCTTTTGCTTTCACTGAAAGATCACGTCTTTAGAATGCTGAGCCTGCTACCGAATGCGGCTGTCTTCCGGGCTAAGGAGGGACCCTTGACCCTGCATTTAGCATTTGACTATACAGACCACTCCCGGCCACAGCTGCTCCAGGGACAGTGGTGGTAATCCCTTTCCATTGAGTGAAATTCCAGTGATCTGTAAGCGCATCATTTAAGGGTGTTTGCATCTGGCCCCTGCTGCACGCCCCAGCCAGGAAGAGTAAGGAAAACATAGGCTCTCGGTTCCGTGTGTCCTTCTTCTCCTTTCAAGGTGTTCTCCAGTCTAAAATGCCCTTTTCTGACCTTCTAGGTCCCGTTGTCACACAGGACATAACCACGTATCACACGGTGTTTCTTTTGGCCATTTTAGGAGGAATGGCTTTCATACTTTTGGTTCTGCTGTGTCTCCTTTTATATTATTGCAGGTAAAGTTTTTACCTTTTTGGCAATATCTTTTTTAATTTGGAATTTCTTGGGCAAGCATTGATTTTGAGGTCTTTTTTTTTTTCTTTTTCTGAATCAAGGTCCTTTTTTTTTTTTCCTCATGAAAAAAATACTGAAGAACTGAACATTTGTCCTTAAAGTTGTGAACAAATGAACATGATGTGGGGGGCATGCTGTTTATAAGTTTGCTCAGAAGGGGAGTTGTTTTATTTTATTTTATTTTATTTTTTTTAAGTTTGACAGTTGTCATGATTCGTTCAGGATATTCCTAACCCCTGATTAAGAGATGATATTCTCAAGGACAAAGCAGAACTAAAATTCTTATTTTGATGCCTTGGCTATTCCATTTTGTGAGAATGTTTGTTGTCGACTCTTGGGGGACCTCTCTTGAATGAATAACTTGGTTGAACGTATAAAAGCCTGCAGGTGAAATCTGCAGATTGTGCTGTTCTGAATCAAAATAAGGCTGAGGGTGTGGGATGAGAAGGCTTCTGGCTGCTGGTTAGTTGTCTTGTTTCTTCCTGTGGAAATGGAGAATTGGGATTTCGCGGGGAACCTCACTGCTACGAGAATCTTTAACCTCTGGGTTTGGATTTTATCTTTGATCATAGGCGGAAATGCTTGAAACCTCGTCAGCACCATAGAAAACTGCAACTCCCGGCAGCCCTGGAGAGTTCCAAACGGGATCAGTCAACTTCCATGTCTCACATCAACTTGCTCTTTTCTCGCCGGGAGTCAGAATTCCCCGGCCCCCTCTCTGTCACCAGCCACGGCCGCCCGGACGCCCCAGGGCCCAAGGAGCTGATGAGCGGAGTCCATTTAGAAATGATGTCTTCCAACGGAGAAGTGGACATGCACACCCCCATGCTAAAGCTCTCCTACAGTACCTCGCAGGAATTCAGCTCTCGGGAGGAACTTCTCTCTCACAAAGAAGAGGATAAAAGCCAAATCTCCTTTGATAACCTGACACCAAGTGGGACATTGGGAAAAGAGTATCACAAGTCTGTGGAGATTTTCCCCTTAAAGTCCAGGAAACCTCTGGAAAGAGAAGGCTGTGAGTCCCCAGGCAACAGCGAGTATAGGAGGAGCTGCAATGCCATGCTGTCCCAGCCTTTGTTTGAAAAGCAAGACAGAGACGGTCAGGCCTCTGTGAACCATATCCCCACGGGAAGCAAGCTCACCATTCAGGAACACATGTACCCCGCGCCCTCATCTTCCGAAAAGGACCAGCTGCTAGACCGCCGGCCTACGGAGTATATGATGTCGCGGTCAGTAGACCACCTGGAGAGACCCACATCCTTTCCGCGGCCCGGCCAGTTGATCTGCTGTAGTTCCGTGGACCAGGTCAATGACAGCGTTTACAGAAAGGTATTACCTGCCTTGGTCATCCCCGCTCATTATATGAAACTCCCGGGGGACCACTCCTACGTGGGCCAGCCCCTGGTTGTTCCAGCCGACCAGCAGCTGGAGATCGGAAGACTGCAGGCGGAGCTCTCCAGTCCGCATGCAGGGATCTTCCCGCACCCCTCCTCCCAGATCCAAGCGCAGCCCCTGTCGTGCCAGGCAACCTCCCAGCAGCACTTGCAGGACGCGGGCGCCCGGGAGTGGACGCCGCAAGGTGCGTCCATGTCAGAGTCTCTCTCCATCCCGGCATCCCTGAACGATGCAGCCTTGGCTCAGATGAACAGCGAGGTCCAGCTCCTAACCGAAAAGGCGCTGATGGAACTCGGGGGTGGGAAGCCGCTCCCACACCCCCGGGCGTGGTTCGTCTCCCTGGACGGCAGGTCCAACGCGCACGTTAGACATTCGTACATTGATCTCCAAAGAGCCGGGAGGAATGGAAGTAACGACGCCAGCTTGGATTCTGGCGTGGATATGAATGAACCAAAATCTGCCCGGAAGGGAAGAGGAGACCCCTTGTCCCTTGCGCAGAGCCACCCGGCTGTCCAGGAGCATCCGCAGAAAGAGCCGAGGGCGGCGGACAGCGCCTCCTACACGCAGCTCGTGTACCTGGACGACATGGACCAAAGCGGCAGCGAGGGCGGCACCACCGTGTGCACCCCCGAGGACAGCGCACTGCGGTGCTTGCTGGATGGCTCCGGCCGGAGGAGTGGTGGCCAGCTGCCCAGCCTGCAGGAGGAGACAACCAAACGAACTTCGGACGTGCCCCCGGAGCCGCTCGCCAGCCCCGAACAGAGAAGATCTGCTCAGGAGGACGACGAAGAGGAAGATGAGGAGGACCAAGGAGAAGACAAGAAGAGCCCCTGGCAGAAACGGGAGGAGAGACCCCTGATGGCGTTTAACATTAAATGAGCGATCACAGAGCCACCCGGCCGTGGAATATAATGCAGTTGCCAAAAATCCTTTCTTCCGGAAGCAGTTTACCTGTTCGGGGAAAACACTGAACAGCGGCGTCCGTGGGAGCAGACTCTCGCTGCGTCACGGTTCACTGTGTAAATGTCAGAAAAGAATCAAAGTTATGACAGAATGAAGGATGATGTTCCCGGATGCCTCGCCTCCAGGGAGATGGCTGAACGTAGTGTCCGGACGTCACTCTGGGTCTCGGACACTGACAAACCACAAGTGATGTTGCTAAGGTTCTGCTGATCACCTCAGTTCTCCCTCAGATTCTGGGAACAGATGAAACTCTTGTCACATTGCTTGAATCCATTTTATCACGATAATGCACCTGTGAAGTTATTATTGCGAAATTAGCTTAGCACTTAGTGTCTCGAGGTATGCATTATCTCAAAGGAAAGCTATGCATCGCTGCTTTGTGCTCTCACTTTGCTTAGGTTTTTTGCGTTGGTTAGGTTTCGTTTCGGGTTTGCTTTTTAAAAAAGAAACAACACCACACACACACAATTTGGTTGTAAAGATTTCCTTCTTTCTTTTTCATCCGTTCTGCTTCTCGGTGGTTTATTTCGGTGTCTCCTTCCGGGAACTCCCGAGTGTGTCACCTCTTAACATCCAAGCCTTTTAAATGAAATCGTACTGAAGTTTTTGTCAGCTGAGAGCCCTTCAGTTCTGGTCCCGTTAACTCCAAGTGCCTTTTTTACAGCGACAACAACAGTCCCTCACCTTCCTTCTTCCTCTCCTCCTCCTCCTCCTTCTTCTCCTTCTTCTCCTTCTTCTTCTTCCTTCTTCCTTCTTCTTCCTTCTTTTCTTTCTTAACTCCTTTAATTGAACTGCCTGGATTTTATAAAGTTATTAAGTGATACCCCTTTTCTTTAAACTGCATGCTGCCAAGTGCCCGTTTGTGCTCCCAATTCTCATTTCAGCGCAGTGTTCTCTCTAGTTCCCATGTGTGACGTGGATTCTGTTGAGCTAAGGTAGACTAGAGGACACTTTAGAGATCGCCTTCCCTCCTCTATCCCTTCGGCCACTAGCCACCATTATGGTTTCATTGGCTGTCTGTATATACGGTTATGTATTAACTCGGGAATCCTATGGGCTGATCTTGCTCACCCAGACATGGAGTATGGACTGAGCAAGTGAATGTGACTATTACAGAAATCGTATGTACTACCCAAAAGTGCCAGAATGACTCTTCTGTGCATTCTC
The DNA here is from genome assembly GCF_003265705.2 of Callorhinus ursinus. Taxonomy (NCBI): domain Eukaryota; kingdom Metazoa; phylum Chordata; class Mammalia; order Carnivora; family Otariidae; genus Callorhinus; species Callorhinus ursinus. Next base: position 2,287,929 of record NW_027397098.1, read on the forward strand.
CTTACAGAGCTGCTTGGTTATCCAAAAATGAAAATTCAAAATAAATGCTGAAAAAAAAAAAAAAACAACGATCCTGTCGTCCTTTTCATTCATTCTGAGCCATTATTTGTTGTTTCGGAGTTGCTATTATGAATTTGCTCTTGGGGCACCTGGGTGGCTCAGTCGTTAAGCGTCTGCCTTTGGCTCAGGTCATGATCCCAGGGTCCTGGGATCAAGCCCCGCATCGGGCTCCCTGCTCCACAGGAAGCCTGCTTCTCCCTCTCCCACTCTCCCTGCTTGTGTTCCCTCTCTCGTTGTGTCTCTCTGTCAAATGAATAAATAAAATCTTAAAAAAAAAAAAAAAGAATTTGCTCTTGGGGCTCCTGGGTTAAGCATCTGCCTTCGGCTCAGGTCATGATCCCAGTGTTCTGGGATCGAGCCCCACCCTCTGCCCCTGCTCGTGCTTTCTGTCTCTCTCTCAAATAAATAAATAAAATATTTTTTTTAAAAAAAGAATTTGCTCTTCATTCCCCGGCAGTCTGAAATGCTGGTTGTTGAACTTCTATTCAGAGACTCCAGAATAGACACATAGGAATTTACATTGCAATTAAAATCCACCTTGTGTTTAGTTTTATTCAAGAACATAAGGTACCTTTTTGTTGTGTTTCAGGTAGGGAGCAATGTCTACACTTTACAAAAAACTGATGTTTTCTATCGTGATCAATATTGATCCACTTGGAATAACTTCAAAAGGTTTCATTAAAATGACCAGAACCATCCCAGATGGGTGAAACTATTAGTCAAAATCATTGGTGGAAACATCAGAGCATAGGACACAGTAAGCTAACTATGTGTACAGTAACAACTTCATTACAAAATCTTTATTCGTGAATTCCATGTGGACAGAAAACCAATTAAGTTGATTTTTATTACTTTAATTCTCAAAGGTTGATGTATTTTGCTTTTCAGGGGGAAAACTTTTGAGATTCCCGGACAGTGCTGGGGCATCTAAATGGGATGGGAGTCTTTGGTTTAACAAGTAAGGGACTTTTGGGGGGTGAACATTCTCACCAATAGGTGGCAGGTGAGCCCATCCAGACTTCACTCACAAAGACTACTACTTGTCACTTGCCTTCCCAAGAAAAAGTGGCCTCTCCAAGAATACCCAGGGCCAGACATAGATGACTGGGAAAATGCTGGGAGACTCTCAGCCCTTTCCAGCCCTGCCGAAGGTTGCTGCCAATGCAATCATCTCCTTATTAAAGCATCGGTTTCCAGAAAAGCCTCATTTACAATGCATGTTACCTGTGAAAAGTAGGTACCACGTTGCCTGTCAGAACTGATTACGGGAGATTTGGTGGGAAGTTTGGAAGAAGAGGGGCTTTTCTGACCCCCTCCTCATTAGACAGGACATACCTGGTTTGGGTACAGTTATGCAAAGTATGGGGCAGCTAGCAGTGGTCCTGAGACATTGTGTGCCTAGGAAGACGATGCGGTGGGTTTGCCGAAAGAAAATCGTTTCTGCCAAAGGTGAAGATTAACACGTTTTACACTTGTCCAAAAAGAGGCTCACAGGATTACATGTTTGCTCAGGGTGCCAACACCAATCACCAGACTAGAGCTGTCTAGACAGAGCACTGTGACTGTGGACTTCACACATTTCATTTATTTTCTTTCTAGCCTGGTAAGGGTAAAATACCTCACATTATTACGAATCAATTACATTGTCGGAAGAACGAAAGCCATCAAAGGCGTCTTGCCCTGCCACCTAGTGGTGAGTTTTCACCAGCCTGCTACGGAGACAGACAGACGGCTGGCCGTCCAAGGCCAGCTCCAGGAACACGGCGCAGGTGTGTGCTCCGGAATGGTCAGACGCTGGTTCTGTCCTCCAGACAAGGTGAGCAAGGAGATGGGGCGGACGTTTGTTGAGTCACTACCCTAGCAACCGTATATCGGAAACCATCATGCATTCAATTCTCAAAAGCTTGTGAGGAAGTTTTATGTTCATTCTTTGTTTTACCTCCAAATAAATGGAGGCTTGGGGGTTAAGTACTGGAGGCCACTCAGCTAGAATCAGGGGTACCTTGCATAAGCCACCAGCCCTTGGGAAATGGATGCATTTAAAGTTGTAAATGTGGGGTGCCTGGGTGGCTCAGTTGTTAAGCATCTGCCTTCAACTCAGGTCATGATCTCAGGGTCCTGGGATCGAGCCCCGCATCGGGCTCCCTGCTCAGCGGGAAGCCTGCTTCTCCCTCTCACACTCCCCCTGCTGTGTTCCCTCTCTCGCTGTGTCTCTCTCTGTCAAATAAATAAAATCTTTTTAAAAAAATAAAGTCGTAAATGTTCCTGATAAAGGATGTATAGGACATGACTTGCAAATCATCATAAAATACATAATTGTCAATTCCGTTCTATACTTGATTCCCATAGAATGCTTTCATTGATTTTTGTCATAGCCAGCCTGTTGCAGTCGACAAAAGGATGTTCTGACATGCACATCTGTTGACTTTTTTTTTAACATTAATGATTAACACAGAACTGAAACAAGGAAGACACATGTCAGAATTTCACTCGTTCATCAATCACTGAGTGATTTCTTTGTTGAAGCAGATAAAAGTGTTTGACTGCTAGAAGAGTATTTCCTCAATTTTTGTGCTATTCTCAAGGTGATGGTTCCAGACATGGTACCCTTACAAGTTTAATCTGCAATATTAACATTTTCTCCATCTCTTTCTTAAATTCGGACAATCAGCAGGTCAAGCCTCTTTTTGGAACATTTGCCAGTTTCCATGGTGTAAATGCTCCCATGTGGCCAATTTCAAACAATAGGGTGACGTCACTGCACACAAGAGTTGGGAAGAGATGCACAGTTGTACAGGGTTATATTTCCACCAAAAAGATAAAGGGAAATAACCCCAAGAGCATAGTCAGTTGTACAGTTGATCTTCATCATTTGGGGATTCCATATTTGCAAAACTGCCCACTTGCTAAAACTTATTTGTAACCCCGAAATCAAGCCACACTGTACTCTCGCGGTCACTCACAGACATGCAGAGCGATGAGAAGTTTGAGAATACCTGTATTAGATGAGCGTTGTTCATGCATGAGTCATAGGGCTGTTGGCTGTGAGTTCAGCGTTAATGCATCAATAATATGTATTAAATAAGATGTCTCCAAAGAGAAACATACATCAAACAAGATGATGTTTTGATCGGTGGATGAAAATGTGACCAGAGACTCTCGGGATCCTAAACCTGCTTTTCCTCTGATTACCATGGTTCTAACGTTATACTCACAAATTCAGTGATGAGTTTTCAACTATTTTGAAATTGCACAATTTCTTTTGTCTTTAGATTTTTTTTTTGAGGTATAACTGACATAGAACATCAGGTGCACAGCATGATTCAGTGTTTGTATCTATTGTGAAATGATCACAACGTTAATCTAGTTAACATCCATCACCACACGTGGTGTTCAGGGTAACTTTACAGAACCTGACTACCGCTAATAATAGGAATGGACTGTAGTAAATAATTAGGACATGATACACTTTAAGTAATTAGTACCTTTGTTTTTTATACCATTTTTCATTAAATTATTTGTTGTATATTTTTTAAATTATTTGTAAATTGAGTATAGTTTTTAAGAATGGCTTTATCTAGGGATGCCTGGGTGGCTCAGTGGGTTAGGCGTCTGCCTTCGGCTCAGGTCATGATCCCAGGGTCCTGGAATCGAGCCCCATGTCAGGCTCCTTGGTCAGCAGGGAGTCTGCTTCTCCCTCTGCCTGGTGCTCCCCCTGCTTGTACTCGCTCTCTCTTTCTCTGACAAATAAAATCTAAAAAAAAAAAAAAGAAGAAGAAGAATGGCTTTGTCTAACAACTGGCTTGCAAAATTCCTGACATTTCAAGTCCTCTCTGGAAAGTGTGCCCCCGCATACCACTAGCTAGAAGATGGCAGCATATGAACAAAGTCTGTCTGACTCCATCACCTGGTCTCTTGCTTTTTCAAAGCTCACATGGAAACCCCTACTTAGGACAAAAAAAAAAAAAAATCTAGGTTCATTGCTTTCCAGGCTTTAGTCTAATTTAATGCAAGATGGGTAGCGTTTGCTGGGAAAAGGACCACATTCCTTGTCCTGGGGCAGGTCCCTGCAGGACTTGGGGGGAATTTATGAAAGAGCGTGCTCTAATCCATGCCAGGAGATACACAACACCATTTAAATAACACCCCTGTGCCTTTGGAACCTTATTTAGTATAAACTAGCACAGATAAATGCTAAAACCGTGAGGCAAAGCACCCAATAAATACACCAGAACCAGAAAGGAAACAGACCACAAAACCTAAAAATAATCAGGCCAACAAGTCTGATTATATGATTTCTTGTGTTTATCTTCTTTAAAAAAAAAAATTTATTTATTTAAGAGACAGAGAGCAGGTGATGGGGCAGAGTGAGAAGGAGAGAGAGAATCCCAAGCAGACTACCTGCTGAGCATGCTGGATCCCACGACCCTGAGATCATGACCTGAGCCGAAATCAAGAGTGGGACGCTTAACTGACTGAGCCACCCAGGCGCCTCTATCCTCTTTTCAATTTAGTTCTTGCTGACCTCTGTATTTGGAGGACGAGGAGATTAAAAATAAGTATAGCCATGGATAGAAATGTGTGATGAGTTTTCAGCTATTTTGAAATTGCACAATTTCTTTTGTCTTTAGATTTTTTTTTTTTTGAAGTATAACTGACATAGAACATCAGGTGCACAGCATGGTTCAGTATTTGTATCTATTGTGAAGTGATCACAACATTAATCTGGTTAACATCCATCACCACACATAGTTACAGAATATTTTTCTTGTGATGAGAACTTTTAAGATCTACTCTCTTAGCGACTTTCAGATACACCGTACAGTATTAGCTGTCTTCACCATGCTGTACATTACATCCCCAGGACTCGCTTAATTTTTTCACTGGAAGTTTGTACCTTTTCTGTGACTTCTTGTTGGCTATTTTGACACAGTAATTGAAGCAAGTTACAGTTACGTTTTGGGATTCTTGACATCATGGAGAACCCGTTGAAGTAGGCACGATGGTTTTCAAGGATCCATGGAATCAGAGAAGGTAAGCAGTGGAGAAGCAGCAGTTGACATAACAGACGCGAGAGAGATCCGGCTAAGCTTTTTAGGTGAAGTAGAAATTGCAAGCCTTTTTTTTTTTTTCCCTCCTGAAAACTGTATTTTCAATGCTGTGGATATAAGTACCCAAATCCCTGGTTAATGTTTTTGTCATTCTTTACAGTGATTGTGACTTGTTTGACGCTGGTGTTTTGGTACCTGCTAGCTGGCTCCTAATTCCTTTAAGACCTTTTACGCTTCAGCAGGATGAACAGGAATGAGAGCACCGGAGGACGTGGAACATGAAAGAGCCTTGATAATCTCACACGGGAGGAATTGGAGCCCAAAGTGTTGAGATGATCACTCCACACAGTGAGTGACCACATGGCGTGTCTCAGTCCATTCTCATTGCTATCACAAAACTCCATAGACTGGGGGGCTTATAAACAGCCATCGTTTCTTTCCCGCAGTTTGGAGGCCAGAAGTCTGCGATCAGGGCACCAGCAGGGTCAGGTGAGGGCCCTTTTCCTGGCTCACAGCTGACACCTTCTGTTGTGCTCACGTTGTGAAGGGGGTAGGGAGCTCTATGGGGCCCCTTTTATAAAGGAACTAACCCCATTCATGAGGACTCTACTGTCATGACCTAAGCACTTCCCAAGGCTCCACCTCCTGATGCCACCACCTTGGACATGAGGATTCCAGCCTATGACTTTGGGGAGGACAAAAACACTCAGGCCAGAGCACAGGACAGGCTCCCAACTCCGGATCTCAGGCCCTGAGTGCCTCCACCCCCTCGGCCACTTCTCCATCCCCTGCTCTTTCTGGCTAGCTCTTCCACACTCTCTGCCATCTGTTCACATTCCGTGTACAATATATATTTAATTATCAGAGTAGAAGGCATTGTAAGCCATAATAATTACTAAAATTTTATGGCTGTGGGAGAAACCCTGACTTGGACTCAGTGCCCCTGGGCGTCAGACCTGACTCTGAGACCAGACAGGTGACTGACTTCTATGGCTGTAGACGGGGGAGAGTGTCATCTGCTCTGCTTACCTCTCTGGGTGGGTTGTGTTCAAATGAGACAATAAATATTAAAGTTCCTTGTAAACTGTAAATTGTGGTAAAATAGAAGTTGTTACTCTTTTTTTTTTTTTAAAGTAGAACGTGGGGCTTGAACTCATGACCCTGAGATCAAGACCTGAGCTAAGATCGAGTTGGCTGCTTCACCGACTGAGCCACCCTGCCACCCCAGAAGTTGTTATTCCTCTTCATCATTCTTTGAATCTTCTAGTTCCCTAATCCTGTTGCTATCGTGTAACAGTGACCATTTTTTTGTCATACCAGCTTCTTCTCAGCGGCTTTTTAGGAAAATGGTAGACAAACCAGCAAAAATCTCTTCTTTCCCATGCCGACCACTTTCTGAAAGGTTCGGCTGAGTGATCTCTCCCTTTGTGCAAGTAGGATGATTTTCCAGGTGTCTGACATTAACCAGGGGGCTCAGTGAAGGTGCCGCCTCCTTACGTATTGGTCTGGGAATATGTATGAGCACACACTTACAAGGCAGTAAGGTTGAGACAGATGCCCCATAACCATAATTTATTTGCTACATGCCACAAAGATAAATTCCCTTGTAATACAGGGCAGTAGACTCTCTGGTCCTTAATTAAGTGGCTCTTGTAGGAAGGTCATGTGCTTGTAACTCCAGAACACTGGTACTCGAATCCAGAGGCACAGTAGCATCACCTATGAGCCGGAAAAACTGACGTAGTCAGGCCCCGCCCCAGACCTATCAGACTCAGAATCTCTGCAGGGAAAACCTGGTACTGGAGTTGCTTTAAACACACTTGCCCCAGCTAATGCTGACAACATTTGTAAACAATTGCTTTGGCAATTCTGAAGATATTTCACAGTTTGATAGCAGCTTCCATTAGGTACCCCGGGGAATGACGGATTTCCCCTTCATTTCTAGGGTAGGTTAGCTGCATCGCCCCAGATTTGCAGCTGGGGTGGGCAAACATGTTCAATAACAGTCCCCACGCTGAGCAGCATGTGCCCAACAGATGTGGCCAATGTGCAGACTGCTTGTTGAAGCCCGGATGTTGACCAACCCTGGGTTCTGTCCTCCATCTTGCACCCATACTACACGTTGCCCTTGCAATCAGACCCACAGCCATCTCACAGCACTGCCTATGAAGGAACCCCACCACCATATCTGCAGCTCAGATCTGCTGTTGAAATTCAGCCCAGCTGCTGGCCAGGCATCTCCATCCACATAACCCTCAAGCATCTCAGACTCAACTTGCCCTGTGATGGAGTCATCATACATCACCCCATGAACCTCCCTGCCTAGCCCCCCAAAACAGCCCCGTTCTCCTCGTTTCCTCCATATCTGCTACCCCAGTAAAGAGCTTCCCAAGCCAGAAACGTCAGGGCCAACCTCACCACCCAAATTCAGGCACCACATCCTATTAATTCCACCTGCTACTGGAAACAGTGTGAATATTTCATGTTTCCAGCTAGCCAGGGCTTTCTGAGCAAAATTTACTGGCATCCTAGGTTTCAGGATGAGTGTAGCCATTCCTTGGAAGACAGAGATAGTCAATTACTTCAGAGAGATTTACAGGTTTATCTCCCCTCGAGTCATTCGTTTTCCATTCATTTATCTTCATTTATGTGTGTTGTAATACACAGGGACCTTCTTCCCCTTCTTTCCCCAGAGAGGATTTGTTTCCTTTAAGAAGTTAGTTTCACTCCCTCTCTGAACAGGAGGGAGCAGCTATACAGTAGATCCCATAAAGCACCAAAATTTATAATTTGTGGGTTCCTCTCCTATAGTATGGATCCCCTTTAAAGATTGATTGATTGATTTTTGGCGGGGGCAGAGGAAGAGGAAAAGAGAGAATCCCAAGCAGACTCCCTGATGAGTGTGGAGCCCAAAGCAGGGCTCAATTCCATAACCCTAAGAGCATGACCTGAGCTGAAATCAAGAGTCAGACGCCCAACTGACTGAGCCACCCAGGCATCCCCAGAACCCTTTATATGTGCAATGTGACACGTGTCTTATTGCACTGGGGTAAAATGGGGCAGAGGATAGAGATATTTTTTAAGTACACAGTCAGTCTGCCTCTGATCCAGAAACCTTCTTTCTGCTATCAGGATGAAATAAATAATATGTCTATAAAAACTTGTATGTTAAGTATCTCCCAGACCTGGGTGCCTGGGTGGCTCAGATGGTTAAGTATCCACCTTCGGCTCAGGTCATGATCCCAGGGTCCTGGGATCAAGTTCTGCATCAGGCTCCTTGTTCCTTGGGAGCCTGCTTCTCCCTCTGCCTCTCTCTCTCTCTCTCTCTCTCTGTCTCTCATGAATAAATAAATAGAAAATTTAAAAAAAAAAAGTATCTCCCAGACCTGTTCTTGTGGTTGCAAATGACAGAAACCAAACTCAAACTAGTGCAAATTAAATGAGGGACTTCATCATTAAGGGAGATTTGGAAGCCAGATGACGGGGTGTGATATTGTGATTTAAAGAAATATATATTTGGTCTTTGTCCTTCTTCCTGGTAGAGCTCCTAACCCCTTGTTATTTTTTAAGTGATAAGAGCGATAAAGCTTGTCTTGTTATTCATAACAAATCCTTCCAACCACACCTCAGTGTGTTCTAGAGGTGACTTTTAGGCTGCACCTAAGGATGGGGCCTGGTTTCCAGGAAAACCAACCATGTGACTCGAGGGGGTAGGAACTTTCAGTCCCATGCCCTTGACCTCAGAGGAAGGGAGAGGGGCTGGAAGTTGAATTGTTTGCCGGTAGTCAATGATTTAATCAATCCTGCCTATGTAATGAAGGCTCCATAAAAACCCAAAAGGATGGGGTTCAGAGAGCTTCTGGGTAGGGAAACGTGGAGATTCGGGGAGAGCGGTATGCTCAGAGAGCATGGAAGCCCCACACCCTTCCCTGCCCCCATTCTTTGCACTCCACATCTCTTCCATCTGGCACTTCTGAGTTACATCCTTTTATAATAAACCAGTGATCTAGTAAGTAAAATGTTTCTCTGAGATCCGTGAACCACTCTAGCAAATTCATGGAATGTGAGGTAGGGGTCATGGAAACTTCTAATTTATAGCCAGTGGATCAGAAGCCCAGGGAACAACCTGGTCTTGTGATTGGCGTCTGACATGGGGGCAGCGGGGATGAGGGGGGCAGTCATGTGGGACTGAGCCCTTCACGATGCCATCTCCCGATAGATAGTGTCAGAATCAAGTTCAACTGTAGGACCCCCCAGCTGGTGTTGGAGAATTTCTTGGTGGTAATGGAAAACCCATGCACATCAGAATCAGTGTCAGAACTGTACGAGGGAACCAAATCACAGAAGACGAGGAGTAATAATAAGGGCTTCGTGCTTATAGACTACTTTCGTAATGCATTATCTTGTTTTGACTCTCACAACTGCCCTGTCATACAGCTAGAGCAGGTGATGTTAATCCACTTCTGTATCCAGAGACACTGAAATTAAGTGTGTGATTTGAACAGAAACCCAGAGGCTTTGCCCAGAAGCCCAGTATTCTCCCCAAGGCACCCAGCTGCCTCACAGAGATTAATTCCTCGGATAGTAACAGCACTAACACTGAGTACTTCCTATGTTTCCAGCAGGTTCCAAGCCCCCTTCCATGGATCAGCTCACTTAATCCTAACCACCATAGCCTGTGAGATCAGGACTTCTGTTGTGTCACAGACAAGGAGACTAGAGAAGCAGAGTAACTTGCCTTATGGACCTATGCTCTCTGCCCTTCTGGGATGCTTACGAGAAAGGGTTACTTTCTTTACGGAAAGTTAAGCATTATGTTTCCCAGCATGCTAACAACTTGATAAAGAGTTAAAACAACTCTAAATTCTTTCAAGGAGCGTGGTGGTGGTTACTGAGGTCCTAAGTGATCCTGTGTACTCCTTAGAAAGATAACTTGATCCCTATTCCCCAAGACGGGAAATTTTGGAGTCCTGTGATGATAGTCATTCCTTAAAGGCCAGGCAAGGTAGGAAAGTCGGTGAAGCGAGATCAAGTGCCCTGGGGTAGAAAATTTCATGTTTGATATCAGAAGACACACAAAAGGGACAGAAGGATGACGAATATATATTTAAAAAAAAAAAACACTTGGAATTAGAGAATAGCTCAGATTGCATTGGAAATCAGTTACATTTTTCCTTATAAGAGGCCAGAAAAATGGATTTTCCTTTTCCTGAGTGAGAGAGGAGGAATGTACACTGTTTCTAGGGGAAGAGGTTAGCCTTTTTCTGGGTTGGAGGGTGAAAGAAAGCTGGAGAGGGGCATCTTCAGAGAAGCACCACAGAGCAGAGAGCATTTTTGGCCAGAGACACTTGCAGAGTCTCACATGAAAGATGGTTGTTTTTTTAAGAGGTTGTTATTCTATAATACTGAAGCTAGCTCCTTTTGAATCAGTATTGGAATGGGACAGTATCAACCAATAAATAGGTGAGGGTGTCATTGTGAACTGCAATAAAGGATTTTTTGTTTGTTTTTGAGAGAGAGTACATGAAAGGCAGGGAGGGGCAGAAGGAAAGGGAGAGACAGAATCTCAGGCAGGCTCCACACCCAGTGCAGAGCCTGATGCAGGGCTCGATCCTGAGACCCTGAGATCATGACCTGAGCCTAGGGCAGATGCTCACCCGACTAAGCCACCCAGGTGCCTCTGCAGTGAAGTTTTATGTGAGCATCTGCTGTTCCTTTAATGTGGTGAGAGCTATTGTTGTTCCTTCTACTCTATTAAGAATACAATACACTGTTTAAACTTAACTTTTTCACTGGGCCAATAGAATAACACTTGGACCTTCAGGAAAACCTTATGGTGGGAAAAAGCAAGTGTACATGCAGAGACACACATACTGCATTAACAATATGTGCTATTCAACTAGAATTTTCACACACTGAAAGTGAACATCAAGAGGGAAAGAGGAAATGTAATTGCTTCTCAGAACAGAAACCTCATCTTTTATTTTGTATCCTGAGATTTGCACAGTGGAGTGTGTGAGAGTGTGAAGGAGAAGAGAAGCAGTGTATGTAAGAGCTGAGAAGAAACACTAGCCACCAGAAGAATTTACTTAAAAATTATAAAAACAATGTTACTAGGGGTGCCTGGGTGGCTCAGTGTGTTAAGCCTCTGCTTTTGGCTCAGGTCATGATCCGGGAGTCCCAGGCTCCACATCAGGCTCCCTGCTCAGTGGGGAGTCTGCTTCTCCCTCTCCTTCTGCCCCTGCTTGTGCTCTCTCTCTCTCTCTCTCTCTCTCAAAAAAAATTAATTAATTAATTAAATTTGAAAAACAAAAAACAATGTTACTGAACCATGTAGTGACTTTTGGTGTTTCCTGTCTTTATAAAACAAGTTATTTCGTAGATGGAAAGCTGTTTGCTAAGTTTTTGCACTATCTTTTTTCCTTTACATTCTTAGACATAGAAACCAATGACATTTGTTCTCATGTGTTTAGAGGTATTTTCTATGCCTCTTTCTGGCTAATAATTCCTTCTTCTCTGGAAATGATGCCCAATAGACAGGCTGGAACCCAACGCCCTCCCTCTACTATATGGGAGTATAGTGATTGGTCCACATCCACAGTGATTGATCGAGATAGGGGCCAATCAGAATTCTCTGCGCCTTTTTTTTTTTTTAACTAGAGCTACGAAAGGTGGGGCTAGTGGTAGAGCTACATATATGAAGTTGTTAATGGTCATATTCCTTTAACTCTCTGAGTAGGGGAGTTAAAGGGGAGCTCTGATGTGGAGGTCGATCCCAGGACTCTGGGATCATGACCTGAACTGAAGGCAGACGCTTAACGACTGAGCCACCCAGTTGGCCCTGGAATCAATTTCATTTTTTTAATTTTTTTATTCGTCCCGCTCCTTCCCTTATTTAAAATATTCCCATACTCTTCCAATAAATTCCCCTTTGTTTTCAGCTAGCTCGTTTGTTTGTTAGATACTTTGTCAAGTATCTAACAGAGCCCAGAAATAAAACATCCTACTAGCCAGACCTAATCAAACATGAGTCCCGCTGCTGTGTAAAACCTATGTGTGATTTTTTTTTCAGGTCCAACCAAAGGCATTTACAAAGTTTTGCCTGACCGCTGCCTTCCCACAAAAGACCTGCTGCGAGCCCAGCGCACCTGCAATCTCGGAGGGGCCTTGCAGCCAAGGACGCAGGCACCACCTGCCCTGGCCCCCGAGAAATGGCAGGAGCCTATGGTTCAGGCCCCCTCTGCAGTAAGATGACCCCCTCTCCTGCTGATGCACCGACCCCCAGCTGGCACTCTCCTGTGGGGAAAGAAGCACTGAGGGAGCGGATGCCTTCTCCTGTTTAAGCTCTGGCTTATACTATCACAGTACGTGAGTAAAGACTTGACTGCTACTATCACTTTGGCAAACACGCTACAACTTAGATATTAGAAGACATGCTTGTGCTTGAGAAGATCAATAAGCTGGAATATATACTTCTGGAATTTTTTAACCTGGCTCCTATGAAAGTACAGTTGACCCTTGAACAAAACAGGTTAGGGGCACTGACCTCCAGTGGAAAAATCCCCATTTAACTTTTGACTCCCGCGCAAATGAACTGCTTATAGCCTACTGTTGACCAAAGCCTTACCAATAAGATAAACAGTTGGTTAACATGTATTTTATATGTTATATGTATTGTATGCTATCTTCTTACAATAAAGTAAGCTAGAGAAAAAAAAATAAGAGAAAATACTTTTACAGTCCTGGGTTTATTAAAAAAAAAAAAAGATCTGCATATAAGTGGACCTACGCAGTTCAAACCTACGTTGCCCAGAGGTCAACTGTGTATGAAAATTCTCATCATAAAATCCTAGATAACTCCCACTGCCCAGTCATTGGACTCATAAGTCACCATGATAGGAATTATAAGTCGCCATGACAAAACAACAAATTCTCATTTTGTTGCGTTTTAGATGCTCTTCATTCTTTCAATGAGAACTACAGCATTCTTATTTTCCCTGCCTCTGCATTATAGAATCTTCCCATTAGAGATATGAAGGTACGTAAGAATCATGACTTTTGTGAATGGTAATCAAAATCATTCTGTTGGCACAGTCTCTGCCTTTGATCTTAAGGAAGGAGTGAGAGCAAAGATTGTCATCGGAGCTGCGATTCAGAAATTGTCTGACAGAGAATGGATTTTTAAATAGACTTGTCTTTTAAATCCCATTTTTGTGTTGATGTAACCATTTTTAATTCATTTAAAAAATCTTCTCTACCTCCTTTTTTTTTTTTTTTTTTTACTAACTCGGAGTCTTTCTTTTAAGCCCTACATCAAAACTTCCACCACCTAGGCAGGCACAAGGACAAATCACCTTGAGATTGACCTTATGATTGTGTGTTGTCTTAACACACGCCCGTTCTATAAGCCCAGAGCGCATGAAATAAACACATGCCCAACTCACCTGAGGCTCTTACATCAAATGTCAACTTCGAAATAGATGTGTCTTCTGCTGAGACAAGCCCAGAATGACAACCAAAATTCAAAAGTAAAATAGGTAAGGGTTAAGAGGATACAGGGAGCCCGGACGGCTAGCCTGGCAAGGTCCAAGGAGCAGGCAAGACTTGCACTCAGTTTAGAGAGTCAAGTGAGAGAGTCTTCCAAGAAAGGAGGAGAGGAGGCAGCAGGAACCAAGGGTAGGGGGAGGTCGGCTTACAGTCTTATTTACCAGGACTTGGCTCTCCAGCTCCCGAATTACATTTCTCTGCATGTTTATTCTTTGTGCCGAAATAGTCGTACCCAGAAGATGTAGAGCTGAACTGACGACCCCATAACATCTTGATTTTTTTCCAACTGTAGCTCAATTATTTATTTTAATTGAATAAAAAATTTTTTTTAATCCTGCCATTTGCAGCTATACAGATGGACCTTGAGGACATTATGCTAAGTGAAGTACCCAGGCAGGGACAGATGCCGCGTGGCATCACTTATATGTGGAATCCAATTTTTAAGAAAGTCAAACTAATAAAAACAGAGAGTAAAACAGTGGTTGGCACCCCGGGGTGGAGGGCGTGGGGCGATATGGGAGAGGGTGGCGAAAGAGTACAAGCGGTCAGCTCTAAGATGAGTAAGGGCTGAGGATCTTAGGTAACACAGGGTGACTATCGTTGGTAACACTATGCTATATGATTGGAAATTTGCTAACAGAGTGGAACCTAAATGTTCTCATACACAGAGAGAAACATGCGAGTTGATGGATGCGTTAATTAAACAAGTGGTAGGAATTCTTTCACAAAAATATTTCTTTAACTTTATCCTTGGGGACATTAGCTGTCAGATGATGGCATCTATTGTGAGTCAGAATCTTTTGGTTTTCTGGAATACCATAGTAACAGTGTTCTTTTTTTTTTTTTTTCCTTTGAGGATTAACCTTCAGGATAATTAGAAAAATGCCTTCGTATGACTCAGTATTTTTTCTCCCTGTGTCCTCAGAGGCCTGTAACACTGACCTGCCCTAGGAATTCGGGATTCTGGAAACCCGTGGTGAATGACGTCAGCACATGGTTGATGAGATAACTCAGTAGTGTGATTATCCGTCATCTGTTTCCTTTAAGAAAGTCATTCCCAGTTGTTTCAACGTGTGGGTCTACTGATAAAGCCATTACACTTCCGTCATCTGCGTTCACAGCCTAGTGTGCTGATCGCTGGGGTAATAACAGGTGGTGCCTCTACCTGACTCACTCCTTACAAGTGTCAGCAGCCCCAGGGTAAATGCTTTTAAAACGTTTAAAATGGGCACGAATGGGAAAGTCACATTTTTGCTTCAGGTTGTGGAACTCCTGAGCCGTCCGAGGCCCCCAAGCCCCATCGCCTCAGCGGTTGCTTCCAGAGGAGAAGGGGCTCCAGCCACTTTATCTGTAAGACTGCCGTTCATCCCAAAGGAGCAGGTCCTTCCCCGCGGAGTGGGGGGCTGTCACCCTTGCTTCTCCTCATAAACTTACGATTTTGCCGAGGAAACAAATACACATACTTGAGAAATGAACAGTGCAAGTAGACAGGATTTAAGACTTCATTGTCTACGTATGAAACTCTCCCACCTGGAGAATGGCTGAGTTAGGCTAATTCACCCAGGAAAACAGGAAAGGGAAAGAGTAGTATGGGTTCCACGCAGGACAGAGGCCCCGGAGCCCTAGAAGATCATGGGAATAGTTCATAGGTTAATAGGTATAGTCACCGATCACATGCCTCTCCCTCAAACCCGTCGGGGATCTTAAAGTTGTGATCAGAGCCAGCATCTTTTTTTTTTTTTTTAAGATTTTATTTATTTATTTGAGAGAGAGAGAGCACACAAGCAGGGGGAGCAGCAGAGGGAGGGGGAGAAGCAGGCTCCCCACTGAGCAGGGAGCCCATTGCGGGACTCGATCCCAGGACCCCGGGATCATGACCTGAGCGAAGGCAGATGCTTAATCGACTGAGCCACCCAGGCGCCCCTGTCAGCATCTTTGAAAGACAAATTCTGACAGAGAAAACGAGGCCGTGGAATTATTTGAAGAGGAACATCAGCTGCCCTGATGTGGAAGTGACCCCACAGCACAGAGTAGGGACCCCTTTTGTTAAATAGTGTAGCCACGCATTGCAGAGTGTAGACTTCAGGGAGGTCAGGCACAATTACGCCACAGGGGTGCTGGGGTGGCTCAGTTGTTAGGCGTCCGCCTTTGGCTTGGGTCATGGTCCCAGGGTCCTGGGCTGAGCCCCATATCGGGCTCCCCACTCAGCAGGGAGTCTGCTTCTCCCTCTGCTTCTGTCTGATGCTCCCCCCATTGTGCTCTCTCTCTCTGTCAAATAAATAAATAAAATCTTAAAAAAATAATTACACCACAAAATCCAGCCTTCCCTTATAAGAATGAGTTCCTCTTGCAAAGAATGCATTGAGCGCATCAGTAAGAGAAAGGACTTCACCAGAAGTTGCGGCTAGGGTAGCTGAGAGTCACGGGCAGAACTTACAAAGGAAATGTCTGGGAACTGGTCCCACGACACTTAGCCCACTTACGACAGGGTCAGAGAGAGAGAGAGGGAGCATTTGGGGAGATTTCTTTAGAAAAAACAGTGCTGTGAACCCCAGGCACGGGGCCGGCCCCCGGGGGGGGGGGGGTGCAGAAACCTCTGTGGGCCAAGAGGCTAGAGTCACAGAAGGAGGGGCGCTTTCCACAAGGCCCTTCTCTCTCTCCCTGGCCACATGTTCTGTGTTACGGCCAGCCCCGTCGGGGCAGAAAAGACAAGACCGAATGCCAAAACAAGCAGAGGTTTTGCTTATTTACAGGACTGAGCATTCTGATGAATAAATCGAGGCACATTTTGTCACCCAGTGGTCTGTAAGACTGTTGCTCCTCGAGAGTGACCAGAAATGTCACCAACTTGACATTTTTTTTAAAGATTTTATTTATTTATTTGAGAGGGAACACAAGCAGGGGGAGTGGGAGAGGGAGAAGCAGACTCCCTGCTGAGCAGGGAGCCCGATGCGGGGCTCGATCCTAGGACCCTGGGGCCATGACCGGAGCCGAAGGCAGACACTTAACCGACTGCGCCACCCAGGCGCCCCTCAACTTGACAGTTTTGTAATGGACAGAAAAAACCTCCCCCTGCTCCCGTCAAAGGGCAGTGGGAGAGAAAACCAGGTTTAAGTCGTGTTTGATTATGTAACAAGTTTAAGTAACTTAAACGTGGTTTTCTCCTATAATTTCTCCTCCATTCTCCTCTAAACATGTAGCAGAACCTATTCCATTTCTTTAGAGCACCCGGCTTCACATCTTGTGTAAAAGCATCAGCTAATTTAAAGAGATTGTGTTAAGGGGCTCCTGGGTGGCTCAGTTGATCGATTTTGGCTCAGGTCTTGATCTCAGGGTCGTGGGATTGGCCCCCCGCATTGGGCTCTGCACTCAGCCCCGAGTCTGCTTGAGGATTCCTGCTCTTTCCCTCTCCCCCTGCCCCTTCCCCCACTAAAATAAATAAAGAAATCTTTAAGGAGATTGTGTTAAGAGTGCTTTTGGGGAGTTATAAGGAGGAAGAATTATATTTTTAGGGACTCAAAGATCGACAGTAGAGATAAGGGCTGAAGGAGGCTGAAAAGGCCTAGTGAGACAGGGATGGCTGGTGGGGTGTGGAAGGATGCTGGGCCCCGGGCACCAAGTAGCCCGTCTTGCCCAAGATGCTGCTACCCTGACAAGACTTAGGGGCAGTAGAACTGCTGGACAGAGAAGAGCCATGTAGATCTGGATCACAGTTGTCCAGCAGAAGCCACAAGGAAAGACACGTCCAAGTTCACTGGGGCCAGTAAGACCCATGGACATCTTTGCACAACCTTGAGGGAGAGGCGGTGGTCCAAAAATGCTGGAGATTGAATTTCACACTGATCCAGGTGCCTGGGGTCTCAGACTTAGGTCTCAAAAATAAAGAAATGGATGTTCCTTCTATAAGTTTGTAGCCTGAGATCCACACCCATCACAATAGAAAGGAAATAGTTGGCATTAAGATGTGATGAGCAACCAAAGAAATAATCAGCTGTCAGGCAACAGACCGACATTTTCACCAACTTAGGATTTCCCAAATTCCAAGATTTAGTTTTATACGCTATTTAACAAGTTTTTTCTTCCCGGAAAGTATTTTTCTGCAGTAATAAGTACTGAAGTGAGTCGGCAGACAAGGCGTTTTAAGGTGTGCTTTAGGAAAAGAGGGAGAATTCTGGGTTTTTTCCTTGGTGTAGTGGACACCCCTGGGTTTGCCTGCCAGGCCCCCATCTCTGAAACTGTCCTCCCATTCCACCATGTAGGAGTGGGCTACTGGCAGACATGTTTCCCAGAGTTGATTAATTCAGGTTCTCCAAAGGACATGGTGCCCATGGTTGGTGACCTTTGAACTCCCATTCCTCCCCGATACTATCACATAGTTATCACATAGCAGCCGTGCAGCTTCGATGGACTTGACTGTGGACATGAGCCCTAAGTTGGCCAAAGATGGTGAGCATAAACACATCCTCCTTGCCCAGTGATGGGTTGAGGAATGAGCACATGGTCTAAGTTAGTGTAATTAAAGTGAAATTAAAGACTCTCTTGTTCACCCATTGGAGGAAAAAGAAACACTCTCTTTCTGCACAGTGAAGGCTGAAACTGCTAGAGTCATTCTGCTATCAGGAAGTCAGGGGATGCAACTGATAGAAAACAGGAAAGCAAGCCAAAAGAATCACAGAGAAACTGAACGGGAGCTCTGATCAAACGAAACCTGAAGCTTGCCAATGCCATTGGGCGTTTGAAATGTGATTTAATAAATACACTTCATTATTTAAGTCTGTTTGAATTGTGTTTTCTGTTGCATCCTGATATGTAAAATTTGGTTCCATCAAGAGGGGAATTACAAGTAACAGACCCTAAACTGTGAAATTGACTAAGTGAAGTATATGGAAAATAGTGAGACAACTCTATTTTATGTAGTGGCAATGGTAAATTAGGATTCAGAAGATGTGCCTACCACGATCTTAACATGAGTTTTGGTAGAAACACTCAAGATATTGGAGTGTATTAATTGCTTATTGCAGCTTTCCAGAAGATTCCACAAGAAAGAGCTTAGGCTTTAGAGAAAGAAGACATTATTTTGCACATGTCTTAGTAGAGCCTGTGATTTGAGGGTATCAAAATCTGGAGTCTGATATGGTTGAAAAAGCCAAACTCTTTACTTCAAGTCAGCAGAAGAAGATCTTGCAGGAGCGACGAGCAGGGTTCGAGGGAGGCATGATTCTCTCTGCCAAACATAGAGACAGTGACTCTAGTTGCACAGTTGGGTTGCACCACAGCAGGAGGGGACAGAGTAACTGTCCCTCCCCATCCTAAGTTGTTATTCTGAATTTTCCTGGGGCAGAAAGAAGCCTAGACAGAGCAGGGTCATTAACCAAAGGCTAAGAACGGGTAACGTAGAGCTAGCAAAGACAGTTCCAGATCTAAAGGCTATTACAAACCCATGACGTTGACTATATTCTTGTGAGTTTCTCTAACTACAACCTCGTTCTATGATGTTGAACATTTCCTGTTCATCGTTCTTTGAATTGTCTCTAGTTCTGGTAAAGAGACAGTTGTGTGTGACTCAGTCTTTGGCTTCCTGCTCCCGATATATTTTTTTCTTTATTTGGTTGACCCAGGTCATAATGCCTCCTAATATGAATGGGAAAATGAAAGATCCCCCAAAAAAGCTCTCTTAAAAGTTGGCCTAATTTGGTCTTATTTCTCTTTGCTGTACATTTGTAACAGCTAAGGAAGCAGGTGGAATGTTTTTACTGATGCTTATTTTTTTCCCGTAATTTTGGTCTCTTCGGTATTCCAAGCAGTTGCGTTTTTTTTTTCACTTTAGTAGATTTTATTTATTATTTCATACAGTGATGCTAAGAGAATTTCTATTTTTTTTATTTAAAATATTTTTTATTGGGACACCTGGGTGGCTCAGTCGGTTAAGCGTCTGCCTTCGGCTCAGGTCATGATCCCAGAGTCCTGGGATCGAGCCCCGCATCGGGCCCCCTGCTCAGCGGGAAGCCTGCTTCTCCCTCTGCCTGTTCCCCCTGCTTGTGCTTTTTCTCTCTCTCTGACAAACAAATATATAAAATCTTTTAAATAAAATAAATACATAGGGGCGCCTGGGTGGCTCAGATGGTTAAGCATCTGCCTTCGGCTCAGGTCATGATCCCGGGGTCCTGGGATCGAGTCCCACGTCGGGCTCCCTGCTCCTTGGGAGCCTGCTTCTCCCGCTGCCTGCCTCTCTCTCTCTCTCTCTCTCTCTCTCTCTCTCTCTCTCTCTCTCTGTCTTTCATGAA
>NW_027397098.1:2307970-2490987 GCF_003265705.2 Callorhinus ursinus
CTCTCTCTCTCTGTCTTTCATGAAATAAAATCTTTAAAATAAATAAATAAATAAATAAATAAAATAAATACATACATAAATAAAATATTTGTATTTAAATTCAATTAACTAAGATATAGTGTATTATTAGTTTCAGATGTAGAGTTCAGTAATTCATCAGTTGCATAGAACACCCAGCGCTTAATACATCACATCCCCTCCTTAATGCCCATCACCAAGTTACCCCATCCCCCTACTCACCTCCCCACCAGCAACCCTCAGTTTGTTCTGTAGAGTTAAGAGTCTCTTATGGTTTGTCTCCCTCTCTGATTTTTGTCATGTGTTATTTCTCCCTCCCTCCCCGATGATCCTCTGTTTTGTTTCTTAAATTCCACATATGAGTGAAATCATATGGTAATTGTCTGATTGACTTATTTCACTTAACACAATATCCTCCAGTTCCATCCATGTTGTTGCAAATGGCAAGAGTTCATTTTATTGATGGCTGAGTAATATTCCATTGTGTGTATAAATACCACATCTTCTTTATCCATTCATTGGTTGATGGACATCTGGGCTCTTTCCATAGTTTGGCTATTGTGGACAGTGTTGCTATAAAAACTGGGGTGCAGATGCCCCTTCGGATCACTATGTCTGTATCCTTTGGGTAAATACCCAGTAGGGCAATTGCTGGGTCATAGGGTAGCTCTATTTTCAACTTTTTCAGGAACCTCCATACTGTTTTCCAGAGTGGCTGCACCAGCTTGCATTCCCACCAACAGCCTAGGAGGGTTCCCCTTTCTCCCTAAGCGACTGGTTTTTAGATTATTCTAAAGTGTACCAGGGACACGTGAGGTAGGAAGCCTAGACAGGCTCTTCCAGTCTTTGCTGATTTATATATTATGGGTCTAGTGTAATTACTTTTTCTACACTTGATCTTAGCCAAAAGGCCGAGAAGCTATGTAATTACATTTTCTAAGATGATTTCACTTTGATTTTAAGATTTTATTTATTTATTTTTGCAAGCGAGAGAGAGAGATTGGAGGGGGAGAGGCAGAGGGAGAAGCAGACTGCCCACTGAGCAAGGATGCTGGGTGGGGGACTAGATCCCAGGACCCTGGGATCATGACCTGAGCCAAAGGCAGACGCTTAACCGACTGTGAGCCGCCCAGGTGCCCAAAGATGATTTTACTTAAAATAATAATAATAATAATAATAATAATGTTTGAGAACTGTTGTCCCAGGCATTGGCCACAAAGATCTGTTCTTAGCTAGTTGTTGTGCTGTTATGCTTTAAAAATACATAAATAAGTAACAGAAGGAGAGAAATGGGTGGAAGGAGGAAATGGGGGCATCAAAACAGAGGAGGGTATATCCCTGCATGTAGAGGGGGGCTCACACCCGGAAGAAAAGTAAGCTTCGTGGACTCCGCATCTTCTGGGGTAGGAGCAAGATGTCTACAGTGGCTCTCAAGGTAAGGATTAGGGAGAGCAGAGGTGGCTAAAATTGAGCCCATTTAAGGGAATTAAAAGATTGACCTCACAACTGATCTCAACGCTGTAACTCAGAGGAATAGGAGAAAAACCTGCAGAGAGAGAGGGTCGTCACTTCCGGAGCTCGTCGGATGATTTGATGTCATCACAGAACAAGGAGCAGAAGTCCCTCAGAGGTCCCCTGGAGGTCACGTGGTCCAGGCTCCTCATTGGCAGATTTCAAGAAAGACTGGACTGAGGGAGGTTTCAATGTCCATGCACAGGCAACCTGCAGCTGTAAAAGGCGGTGGTGGCCCTTTACACATGGCTCTCCTATTCTAAAGAGAGAATTACTTGAGGACCTTCAAAGACAACACATCAGGAACTTGATATAACTTGTGTGTTTCTTCCTGTGCTCTCAGCCCTGCATGTGGGTTCCCGGGCACCACCTAGCCGAAGCACTCAGCAGCACAGGTATTTGGGGGAGTGATGGCTGAAAAATATCTAGGCACAAATTACCCGTTGCTATTTTTAAAGTGAATTTGCATTAACTACTCCCCGTTCCCTGCTTTATTGGAGAAGGTGGGTGAATTCCATTAAGCCATACCTTCCTGTTGGGTCAGAGTTAGATAGAGTCCGTCTTTATCTTTCCAGCTTTTCTAATGATTCCTCTTGCCTAGATTCACATCCTTAAAGGCTGCAGTATTGGAGGAGAGACTCTCTAATAATTGTGTATTGTGGTTCAGTTCACACGCTGTCCTTCAATATTTAGCGTCATTTCTCAAGTACCAGTTATGCCACAAGCACTAAACAAGGTCCTATGGAAACAGAATCATTGCAACAGGGTTCCATCCGCAAAGCTCGCTCACACCAGCAGTCGTAGTGGCAAAGCATAACGGGCCGTTTGGAAGTTCTGTCTGTGATCGGCTCACCTCGGCAGAACCATGAGAGGTGAAGCAACTTTCTTGTGGGCTGGGGCTTTCCCTGCTGTACCTGTCACAGCCAGGCTGACGTTCAGGGCTCGGGAACTGATGTTTTAAGGCATTCCATGGAGTAGACTGGTCAGCCTAAGACGTCCAGAGAAATGGATAGAGGTGTGGTATCCCTCAGGATTGTGCTCCTACGTAAAAATCATCGGGGCAATCAAAGACAAGCCATCCCGGGCTGCTGGAACAGCCGTGGGGAGGGAGGGCCAAAGGGATGCTCCGAAGGACCTGGGCTGAGGGCTGAGGCCTGTAAGAGGGCTGAGCCCACGCAGGGGCTGCTACGGGGATGTCTGGCTTTACTCAGATGAAATCTTGACCTTCCATAAGAACAAAAAAATGCCACCAAGTGGGGGCCCAGGGCCAGCCGGGTCCTGGCTGAAGAATCATTGGTGTATTTGCATCCCCGTCTCGCCAAGTCTCTCCTGAGGGAAAAGGTCCAGCCTTTGAGGACACCCTGCGGTGGGACCAAGGGTTATGAAATTAGAATCGGGCCCATGTTTTCATCTGCAATCTGTATCTTGTCCTTCTGTTCATATGTGCATAAATAGGGTTTTCCTGTTTCTAAAGCCTGGTGCCGAAGGACGCGTCATTTGATTCGGTCGCTTGATGTACAAAGGAGGACTGACATTGGAAGTCTGTCAGTGATTCACGTGAGCCCCCAGAAGCCAGCCCCGATGCGTTGCGAGTCGGAGAGACGCCACAGCAGAGGCACAGAATGAGCGGAACGTGCCACACCGTCGCAGGGGCTGAGCCAGAAGCTGGGCTGGGGTTGAAGCTAGCAGTGCAACAGGTAATTCAGGACGTTTTGGTGAAAGTAGACCTCCTTCCCTCATCTCTACCCACCGCACAAAGGGTTTATTCTCAGAGGCAAACCTGAGGATGACTCTCTAGCTCATAAAAGAGAGAGGAATTGAAAATAAGTTGTAGGAATATAGAGCTCGTGGACGCTGGAGACGGGACGGACAACCCTTGCCTGGTAATGGGCAGAAGGAAAGGCATCATCTATCCCCCGATGTTGCTGGAGGCGGAACCTGCCACTTACGTGTCCTACTTACTTGCAGTGAGTCAAGGTAGAGACCCGGCTAGATGTTTGTTTGGGTTTGTTTTAAGATTTTTATTTATTTGAGAGGGAGAGAGAGTGCACAAGCAGGGACAGAGGCAGAGGGAGAAGCAGGCTCCCCGCTGAGCAGGGAGCCCGACGCAGGGCTCGATCCCAGGACCCTGGGACCATGACATGAGCCGAAGGCAGACGCTCAACTGGCTAAGTCACCCAGGCGCCCCCAGCTAGATGTTTTTAATTCTTAGAAGAATCATTTAAGTTGCATCAGTGTGAGGCAAGCAGCGTCCACTGACTTGGGAGAAAGGTCTAGTAGGACCTTACATCTTTGGCTTGGCGACATTGTCTCCCTGGGGAATGGTCCCATGTACTTAAGGTGCTAAGGCTGTTTGGGAGTGAAGACTCACATCCCTTCTCCGCAGTATTTAAAGTTAGGGAAACCGGCAGAGGGCTCTGTTAGCTATGGGGGAAAAGAAACACATAGCAATAAAGGTCTAGGAGATCGCTGAAATAAAATCACCGTGGAGATTGAAAGAAACCAGACCAGTGAGGAGGACACTGCTTTGAGTCAGGAGAGGGGACATCAAGGCAGGAGTGGATCTGTCCGTGAAGAGGCGGAACCTCTTGTGGGGGGGCAGGCTGACCTCCTAGGGGAGTGGATGACTGAGGGAATCCCAGGTGTAGACCCTTCCTGTCCTCGGCAGGAGGGAGAGCAGAGAAGCACGTTCTCAAGTAACCAACTTCCGGGAGGGGTTGGAACATTCTCCAGCTCCATCTTTGAATAGCCCTGAGGCATGATGGGGTGGGGCAGGCAAGTCAGGCCCTGACATTCCCAGCTCCAGTGAATCATAGAAGGGCCTGGAGGGCAGGACAGGTTAAACCTCGTCCTGCTTTTCATGTCACGTGGGGGTGGAGATGGACCGCGGGGACCCCAGGCAGCGGGAGGGCATTATTTTGTAAATCTGAGCTGAAATAAACAGCTTCTGGGACTCTTGAGATTTGGCGGGGTGGGGGGGTTGGTATACTGTCTCTAATGGACCCCAAAGATGGAAATCTAGGATGCCAAGGGTGGGAAGGGGCCAAGGCAGGCTCAAGGGGGTCCCGTCTTCACATAAACGTAAGACCAGGGGGCACAAGCAAGGAGAACCATCGTTTACAACGCTTGATGCCAACCTGAAAGCGGAAAGACGGCCTTCACAGCTGATGCCACCAGGCAAGCTGTGGGCATCCTACCACCTCCTTGACACTTGCCCTCTGCCCAGGCTTCTGCAGATAATGATGGGCCTTTAAATCCCCACCAAGGTGGGGTGC
Source organism: Callorhinus ursinus (assembly GCF_003265705.2). Taxonomy (NCBI): domain Eukaryota; kingdom Metazoa; phylum Chordata; class Mammalia; order Carnivora; family Otariidae; genus Callorhinus; species Callorhinus ursinus. The sequence goes on from NW_027397098.1 coordinate 2,312,776, forward strand.
CTGGCTGGCTTAGTCGGTGGAGCATGCATCTCCTGATCTCGGTGTTGTAAGTTCGAGCCCCACATTGAGTGTAGAGATTACTTAAAATCTTTAAAATGTAATAACTAGCTAAATAAGTTAATTAATTAAATATAATGTAACATAATAAAAATTAAATAAATCCCATTTGAGATCCCGAGGGCCCATTTGAGACCTCGTACATACAGTCTGTGACCAAGCACAGCCACTCATGGGGTAACTAACCCAGAGGACACAAGGAGACTGGCATCTAAGAGCCGATCTGCATTTGCTTGGACATGTCCCATAGCTGGTTCCACAGCAAGCTGAGAACCCCGCCATGTTCCCCAGCCCCATCCTGTCAGAAACCAGCATGGACAATGCAGAACAGCATGGGGGGCTATATCCAGTCAAGAAGAGCAGGAGCAAGGAAGCAGGGTCAGGTTCTGAAATCCAGGATCAGAGCCAGATGCAAGACGCCAGGCAAGGATACACCAAGAAGCCAGCCGTTCAGAGCCAGGAATTAAATGCACTTGACTTACCAGTCCGGATGCAAGGTGTCGTCGAGTCGGAGGCAGGCCTGGGGGAGGAAGCACTAGGGCTCAGGCAGGACTCGGGAGAAAGGGGTCCCACAGGAGCCACTACTTTCATCTGCCCTCCCCTGCTCAGGGTCCTTACACTTACTTACCCAAGAATGAAGGATGGGGTAACCGGAAGTTTGAAAGGGAACTAGAAATTCCACTCTCCTGAAACCCACACAGGCTCTGCTTCGTCCCTTCCACTGGGCTAGTCTGTGCTGAAAGAAGCAGAAGGACTTGGAAGTACCAGCCTGTTCCTCCTCGGCTACAAGTCGGAGCTACCCCAGGCTCCAGGCCACGGCTGGAGAACCCACAGGAGAGCCAAACAAAAGACTGAGCTTCACCACGGTCAACTTGACCTTTACTTTCTCTTGTACCATCTTTGCCCTCCAGGGAGGTCTGGTTCCTGAAAAATCTCCAACAAGCAGAATGACGCCTGTCATCTTTTCTTTTTAACGTTGCCCAAGGAGGAGGCTAAGGGCGGAAGGTGGCAGGGCAACCAGATGCTGATTTGCAGAAGAGCGAAAGCCAGAAAGGGCTTGATGTGAAATAGTGGACTGTAGAACATTCGATCCAAAATTGACTGTTAAACTTAACATTGAGGGGGAGGTAGCTTGACTCTTATGGTCTCAATAGTTATTCTCCTAAGCCCCAAATAGGCTCACACAAAGTTGGGGTGATGTGTGCATTCAAATGTTGAAAGAATAAATAGAAGAACGAAGGTACCAACCAATTCACGAAATATGGAAGTTGTGTGACATCGTCCAAAGGGATGATCTTAAAACAACGTAAAATTAAAAAGCTGACTTCTCTTAATACCACTGGAAAGAGTCACAGACATACACATACCTGTATAGGAAGGAGCTTTCTCAAATGACCACCCTTCCCAAAAGCTTCCGGCTTCCTTAAATTTGTATTAAAGACTCTAAATGTCTCCGTGATCATTTTCAAACATCACTGTCCACATAGACCGACCCACAGAGGGGTGTCTGGGGACAGATATGATGACATATTATAGATAGTGGTGGATGGGAATGTTGTGGCCTTCAAGCTTTGAATGTCTTATCATTTAGAGAACAGTTCATTTTATAACACTATCTGAGTATTTTCCCAAGAGTTGGTGTGGAGTTGCATGCAGTTGAACTGCCGTGGAGTTGCGTGCGGTTGAACATGCAACCTGGCATGTTGTTCTGTTTTGAAAAATAGAGACTATTTAGAGTTTTCTTCCGAAAACTCTGAAAAATAAATATATGAAAATTCTGGAGTTGGGCTTGATCTTCAAAACATTTCCGTGAGTTCACTTGTACCAGACAATAAATAATTTTAGAAAAACGAAGGACGAGTTAAAGTATGAAGCATGACTTGCAGGTGTTATACAATCTGATATACTAGTTAAAAAAAATATGAAAAGATATACTTAGTTGTATAAAGAATTCACTTAAAATTTCATCATGAATATTGGATGCACTTCTAACTTTAAAACGGTACCTTCTGCACAACCATGTCAATAATCCATATGGAAAAATATATTTGCTGAACTATTCACTGTTAATTATCATAGCCATAAAATAATTCCTTTTACTGAGGAAAGGGTTACATTTTCCAGTAACTTTTATTTTTTTAAAGATTTTCTTTTTAGGTAATCTCTACACCTAATGTGGGGCTCAAACTCACAACCCTGAGATCAAGAGTCATGGGCTCTATTACCTGAGCCAGCCAGGGACCCCTTTCTAGTAACTTTCAAATGCTTGGGTAAAATGTCAGAACTAATGTTCTAAGTGGAGAGGTTACTTTAGACTTTGAGATGTTATCCTCTCGTTCAGAATCTTCCATCGTCCTGTTGTCTGGTCTCTCCTGCACTTCTATTCAAACCCAACTGGTCTCCTCACTGCATCCTGGACCCTCGGGCTGACTCTCAGACCTCGATCTCGGGTCTCAGAGGCCAAGATTTTCTGGCTGGAGAGCCCTTCCTTTCCCTGCCCTCTATTCCCCAAAGTCCCAAAGCAGACCAGCCTCTTAGGACAACTCCTGTTCCTCCCCTTCCGGAGCCCCTTCCCTTCCCAACGAGCCCACCCACCATGCCATGGTGCTCTACCATATCATTTATTTCAGTTGTATGGCTTGCCACCATGAAAAGATCAAGCTCCCAGAGGGCCAGCCAAGTCTTATTTTTTCCTTTAACGCCCCATGGATGTCCAGCTATGAAGCCCAGCGTTTGGTTTGGTGCTGAGAAGGCCCGAGTTGAAATCCCATCCCTGTCATCTCATTCATGGCTCCCCTGAGCTAGCAATTACTGACCCTGTGCTATGTCAGCACTGTATTCTGCTGGGGGACAAAGAGCTGAATCAGGCATGGCTACCACTTTCAAGGCCCTCAGGACTGAGATGTGTCCTCCCCGAGCCCCCACCACCAAATTCGTATACTGAAGGCCTTATGTCCCATAGGGCAATATATGGAGGTAGGGGCTCTAAGGAAGTAATCAAGGTTAAATGAGGTCTTCAGGGTGGGGTGAGGAAAGGGCATGGTCCTGTTACTGGAGGGGAAGGCCAAGGCTGCTCTGAGTTCCCTGAATCCCTGGCCTGGGGTGGTATGGAACTCAGCATCAAGTGGATCTCAGGGGTTTTCCTAGAATCCAAGGTCGGCTTTCCTAAACTCTTCAACGCCTAGGGAGCAAATAGCAGAGCTAACCTATGTAAACAGTACTCTTAGCATAGGCTCCCATAGCCTCCTCCCCACTCAACCAATTCTCCCCAGAAACTAAAACCGAAATGGAGAACAGAGGGTGATTAAGCAGTGGCGTTCAGCTGAGGCAGGCCTGAGACCTCAAGCTGATTCCATGGAGCATGGAGCCAACAAGGACAGCTGGCCCGCCGTGACCTCTCACCTCCGGCTACCCTACCCTCCACTAGGCACCGGGAATTTATGGACCGGGATTCACAAAACTACACTGCCGCGCCTTGATGGGACTCAGCTTTTCTCTTAGCCTCCAGGGTTTTTTTCTTCTCTTTTCTCTACTTTTCTTTTCTTTCTTTTTTTTTTTTAATTTTCCACCCTCTGCTAAATGAAAAACCATCTTCCTAAATCTCCAGTTCAAATTCCCAAAAGAGAGAATCTAACTTGATTTTCAAACCCCCTTTTGAAGGATGCTTTAATACAGGGTGTCTTGATGGTCCTGCCTACTGTCTCGTCTCCCTGGCCGTGACCTGTGGGTGGGGCCCTCTCCCATGAAGCGGGTGGTGAGCATCCAGGCATACGGGGGTGAGCCTGCCCTGCCTATATGGGTTGGGATGCTCTCAGCTACGAGTCACAGAATATCCAAATACAAGGAACCTAAATGCTAAGAGATTATTTTTCTCCCCTAACAAGAAGCCTGCGGGTAGTGGTCCTAGAGCTCAGAGGCTCGTTGACCCCATGGACGACCAGGCTCTTCCCACCTTTCCCCTCTGCCAGGTGACTGGACAGTAGTTGAATCAGTTCAATGAATACAGGAGACGTTAAGATGCCCCAGGGGCCCCCAGGGGGCATCTTGCGCCACCTCTAGCTTTGAGACAGGCAGCAAGAGTGAGCATCTGTCATTTACCGTGTCGTCCGCAGGGGCCAGTGGATGCCGATGACACATAGAGGGTGGCACATTGCGTAGGCAAGTGTCTGCTCTCACAAGCAAACAGGCAACTGCGACAGGGCTGTAAGTGCAAGAAGGATTTGCTAAGACACTATTTTGGATAAGTTACATAACCTCTCTGAGGCTCGGATTCCTAAACGGAAAACGAGAATAATATCTACAGCACAGAGCTGTTGTAGAGATTAATGGGAAATAAGTCACATTATTGTCATGTGTAAGAGCGTCCCTGCCTCTCTCCCTGGCATGCAGCAAATCCACATTTGCTTCATCTTCCCCCGTCACCGACAGAGGAAATATTCCATAAATACTTGTTAACCAGATACAGCACCACTTACCTGGAACATTATCCTCTTGAATTTTGTTCGCTATTTGTTGTAAAAAAAAAAAAAAAAAATCAATTTGACATGCAAAGTAAAAGTAAACATCAAAAGATGCAAAGACTGGCATGCTAGGAATTAATTTAAAATGCAATCATGCCTCATTGTATTTACCAGAAAGCTCAGTAACTCCATTCAAGCATCTAACACATTTCCCCTAGATCATCTGATTATCCATTGTCACTCTCCCGCGGGCACAGAACCTCTGAATAATCTTCCATTCCTCCCTGCAGTTGGCTCAAAGCTGAGGCGTTGGGGGATTTTTGTTGTTGTTGTTGTTTTAAAGTTTTGTGTATGTTTAGTGTGCGTTTTTTCTTTCTTTCTTTCTTTCTTTCTACTGTAGAGTCTACGGGACAGACTGGGGTTGTCTCTCATCTGAAATAAATCAGAGTAACTGGCAGTTTTGCCTCCAGATGCTGCTCCTTATAAGAGGTTTAAGACACTGTGGTTAAATCCATTTCTCCCACCTGTACCTTTGACAACATAATCGGTGGATGCTTCTGCAGGGGATTCAATTTATTCACATTTGATTTCAAGACTCTTTATCAAATTATCCTAATTATATCACTTCCCAGATCCTTTCCCTGCCAATTATGCATGTGGTTTCCTTCTTTCCCTTTCAACATGTCATCAGAGACTCCTGCTGTCTACCCAAGATTCAAACATTCTTCCTTTTATTCAAAATTCATCTCGGGGCACCTGGGTGGTGCAGTCGGTGAAGCATCTGACTCTTGATTCCGGCTCAGGTCACAGTCTCAAGGGTGGGAGATTGAGCCCTGAGTCGGGGTCCACACTCAGTGGGGACTCTGCTTGCTCTCTCTCTCCCTCTGTCTCCCCCCCACCCCAAAACATCACCTTCAAGCCCATCTCCTCCGGGACACTCGCACCTGCTAAGTGTGATGCCGTAACAAATGACTACAAACATCCTTGGTGGCTTAGAACAACACAAGTTTATTCTCTCACGGTGCTAGAAGGCAGCAATCCCAAATCAAGGTGTCATCAGAGCAAGACTCCTTCTGAAGGCTCGAGGGGAGAATCCTTCCTAGCCTCTTACAGCTTCTGGTGTTTCCAGGCCATGGCATTCATCAGCGTGGGACGGTGTAATCCCAGTCTCTGCCCCAGTCTCCCCTCCGGTGTGCCCGTGTCCTCGTGTCGAAGCTCCCCCTGCTTCGCCCTCAGAAGGACCTGCCACTAGACTCAGGGCCCACCTGGGTAATCCGGGGTGATCTCACCTTGAGATCCGTAAATTAATTACATCTGCAAAGACCCTTTTTCCCAATAAGGGTACAGTCACAGGTTCGGGGCAAATTTTATCCCATGAACATGTTACCGCAGTTACAATTTTTTAATAAAAAAAAGTAGAAAGACAACTGGTTCCCTAAGGTCGAGCTTCGTCGCCTGAGAAGTATACTCCCGAGCGTGTAGCCATTCGCTTGCATCAGCCCTGTGGGACTCAGGGTCCGGGGGCAGGGGGACTGACACAAATACACTCCTCTCCTGCTTACCTGGCCTTGAGACAAAATCCTTTGTCTCTGAACGAGGAAGCGCTCATGTCTTCTAGTAGCAATAAAACTGTAACAAGCACACTTGTTAGCTTGCAAGCCAGGGAATATCGCAGACCTTGAGACAAAATCCTTTGTCTCTGAGTGTCTTCTAGTAGCAATAGAACTGTAACAAGCACACTTGTTAGCTTGCAAGCCAGGGAATATCGCAGACTGCTCACAAGTTCTAGACACATACTGTTGCACGTCACTGTTATGAAGTGGACACAAAACCAAGTGTGCTGAGCCACAGAGCCCATGCTCCAGCTCTGGAACATTCTGCTCCCTAGTCCTTGCACACAGCTCTCAGAAAATTGTGCCCATGATTCCAGGGGAAGACCACAGTGGTGGAAGGAAGCTAAAGTTAAATTCAACTCAACAAAATTTCATTACGTGCCTGCTGTCTGCCAGGCCCCCTAGAAGACTGATAACGGATCTCATTCTCAAGGAGCCCATTATCCAGGGAAGACGCAGACGTGTGTCAATAATAAAGTGCGATAATCACCACATAGACCGAGTGCAGAGGCAGCATGGTAGAGAGCGACAGGTCTGGGCCAGAATCGACCGCAGACTCGTGCTCTCCGTCATTACCTTATATACATTTCCTGAGAAAGGCATTGTCTATTTTGACATACGATTTCTAAAATATGAACACAAAAATGTATCATCTTTATTAATAAGAGAAAACTGAACTTTGGCCGTACACGATCCAGTGATGCCCCGGTGGACAAAAGCTTGGATATATTCAAGGAATTTGACAAGCAGCATGGTTTCAAGAGAGTTCAGGCACCCTGCAGCTCGGGCTCTGGCACCATCTCGGCAGCCTCTGGCACTGTAGTTGCCCTCAAGTCCCACCTCGTTCTCCAGGGGCAAGACAGACTCACCAGCCATGACATTCCAAAAGGCAGCCGGTCTGCCAGATTCTCTGTGGTTCCGCCCCGCTGGCTTGAGCAAGGATGAAGTTCTTTGCAGCAGAACACTAAGCCGCTCGAGTGTGTAATGTTCACACTCAGAATGCCCATCAGAAGTGCTTCTCAAATGCAGTTTCCAGAGGTACAGCACATTCATAGGTTCCTACACGATTAGTAACGGAGTCACTGAAAAAAAAAAAAAAAAGATGAAGCCCAACAGGAGCCTGAAGCAGACCAGCTATCAGGAACATAGAGTACAATGCAGATGTAATGGGCAGGGCTTGGGGCGCATAGAGTGGAAAGTGTTAAACTACAGATCTGGCAAGAGTCTTTTTCAAACATAACCTGATATACAGACGGTAACCACAACTGATTAGAAGGACTGAGTCAGTCTTTAAGACTGCAAGTCCTGGGGGCTCCTGGGTGGCTCAGTCAATTAAGCATCTGCCTTCGGCTCAGGTCATGATCCCGGGGTCCTGGGATTGAGCCCCATGTTGGGCTCCCTGCTCAGCGGGGTGTCTGCTTCTCCCTCTCTCTCTTCCCCTCCCCCTACTTGTGCGCGCTCTCTCTCTGTCTCTGTCTCTGTCTCAAATAAATAAAATCTTTAAAAAAAGAAAAGATCGCAAGTCCTCGTCCCTGTATATTCCTTCCAATTCTGCTTGCAAATGGGCCACTTCTTTCCTTAGCTCATCTCTTTCTTGCTGAACCCCATCACATGCAGTTAGGAGTAACCAACAGTTTGAATATTCTGCCTTGAAATGATCTTTCTTAAGTCTAAGGTATATTAGATCACAAATGTTTGGATACTACGTAACATGGGACACCATATTTTTCTAGCCTTTTATGGTTTCATTAGCACTTTGCCAATCTCTGCCTGCTGCCTAATTGTAAAGCCAGTAGCACATATAGATTGTGGCAACATCCTGTCTTTACATTCCAATTTCTGAACCAGTTACCAATTGTCGCATAACAGAACACCACAAAATTTAGCATCTGGAAACAACATCACTTATTATTTCTCACAAATCTACAGGTCTGCTGGGTGATTCTGCTCATCTAGGCTGAGCTCAGCTGATCTTTGCTGGGACCATGAGTGTATCTACAGTCAGAGGGCAGGTGAGCTGGAGGTTGGCTGGTTCTAGGATGACCTTGTCTGGAAGACCCCTAATCAGTAGAGTCTCTTATCCTTCTAGGAGGCTATCTAGGCTTGTCTTTGTTGCAGTGGCAGGATTCTGGGGGAAAGACTGAGAGAGAGAGAGAGAGGGGAATCACACAAAGACTTTTGAGGCTGGTCTTGGATCTGACACACCATCTCTTCCATCACATTCAAATGGCCAAAGCAGGTCAAGCCAACCTAAATTCAAGGGCTCTTGCTGGAAAGAGATGCAAAATCAGTTGCGAAGAATATGAATACAGGGAGAGGTTAAGAATTGGGTCCACTTTCTTTCTTTTTTTTTTTTTAATTTATTTATTTATTTGAGACAGAGAGAGAGAGAGCGCACAGGGGGAAGGGCAGAGGGAGAGGGAGAGAGAAACCCAAGCCGACTCCCTGCCGAGCATGGAACCAGACACAGGGCTTAATCGCATGACCCTGAGATCATGCCCTGAGTCAAAACCAAGATTCGGACACTTAACCGACTGTGCCATCCAGGCACCCCTTGGGTCCATTTTCTTAACCAATCTAACACAATGTGCCCACATTAAAAAAAAAAATCTTGCCAGTAACTGGGTATACATAAATCCAAAGGCTCATGTTTTTCTTTGATCATGGAAAATACACTTCCATTACCTCTTCAAATATTATGTTCCCCGTTTTCTCCCTCTGGAGCTCATCCTTTCCTCCTGGAACTTTGTTTTGTCAGATGAATGCTAAACCTTTTTGTTCTATCACCCATGTTTCTTAACTTCTCTAAATTTTTCGTCTTTTTATTTCTCTGAACTGCTTTTTGGGTTATTTCTCAGGTCTATATTCCCATTCATTAAACCTCTTTTCAGCTGTATTAATAATTTACCATCCTCTGAAGAAATGGAGAACAGGAGGGTGGGTCCTCCATGTACTGTCCTTCCAAAATGAACCTTTCGATTTCAAGTATAAAAATTTATTTTTTTATTTTAGAGAGCAAGCGAGCGAGCGAGCAGGGGAAGGGGTAAAAGGGCAGAGCTCTTTCAACCTGCGGAACTGAAACTGTACCCATTAAAAAACTTCCCATTTCTGGGGCAGAGAGAGAGAATCTCACGCAGACTCCATGCGAAGTGCAGGAGAGCCCAAATCGGAGCTGGATCTCACAACCCCGAGATCATGACTTGACCTGAAATCAAGAGTCGGATGCTTTAACCAACTGAACCCCCCGGGCGCCCCTAGATTTTGAGTATAAATAACACGAGCTTCTTGAACTTTTCTTTTAAAACCCTATTGTCAAATTCCCTTAGTTGCCTCTTTCTGTATTCTTATCACCCCCATCCCCACTTCTTCACATGACAGTGTTTAGAGATGAAAGTAAGAGACCATATTCAAATCGATCTTGCGGTTAAGTACGATGTCGTATTACTTCACAGCTAATGTGTAGTACTCTTCCAACAATCGGCTCATCGTAATTAAGGCATCTCTGCGGTTGTCACCTCATGGTATGTAATGGACAACAATAACTACACGTCGTCTCTCCTTGTATTAGATGTGGTTTAAAATTTTTTATCATTGTTTTGTACTTAAGAAATGTAGTTTGTTAGCAGAAACAAGGATTATATATAAGTCTCTGGTTATATCCAAAAGTTATAGCACCTCACACCCATAGGATGGCTCACATCAAAAACCAGAAAATAGCAAGCGTTGGTGAGGACATAGAGGAATCCCACCCCTTGTGTGCTGTTGGTAGGAACGTAAAATGGCACAACCGCCATGGAATATGCTATGACAGTTCCTCAAGAAAAATTAAAAATGGAATTACCGTATGATTCGGTAATTCTACATTTGGGTATATTATCCAAAAGAATTGAAAGCAGGGATTCAAAATGACGTTTTTCATCCACATTCATAGCAGCGTTATTCACAACAGCAAGAAGTGGAACCAACCTTAGTGTCTATGGAAGGATAAATGGATAAACAAAATGTTTATATCCGTATAACGGGATATAATTCAGCCTTAAAAAGAAGGAAATTCTGACCCATGCTACAACATAGATGAACCCTGAGGACATTATGCTAAGTGAAGCCACTCTTGAAAAGACAAATACTGCACGATTCCATTTGTATGAGGTACTTGGAGTAGTCAAATTCATAGAGACATGGGCGCCTGGGTTGTTCAGTCGTTAAGCATTTGCCTTCGGCTCAGGTCATGGTCCCAGGGCCCTGGGATCGAGCCCTGCATCAGGCTCCCTGCTCAGCAGGAGGCCTGCTGGCCCTCTCCCTCTGCCCCTGCTGTGTTCCCTCTCTCACTGTCTCTCATTTTTCTGTCAAACAAATAAATAAATCTTAAAGCAGACCCCCCCCACTGAGCACAGAGTTCACCTCAGGCTCCATCTCAGGACCCTGAGATCATGACTGGAGCCGAATCAAGAGTCGGGTGCTTCACCCACTGAGCCACCCTGGTGCCCCAGAAATGGGGAGTTTTTTAATGGGTACAGTTTCAGTTCTGTAGGTTGAGAGAGCTCTGGAGATTGGTTGCACAACAATATGATTATACTTAGCACTATGGAACTATAAACTTAGAAATGGCAAAAATGGTCTATTTTTTATTATGTGTATTTTACCACAATTTTTAAAAACCAAAAGTTATAATAGTTCAAATAAAATAAAACCAATTATACAATTATGGTCTTATACCTATAATAGGAGATGAGTTAGCAGGATAGAAAATTCTCCAGGGCCTCTTTAACCCACTGGTAGATACTCTATAGTACTCTCTTTCTCCACATCAGTCTTGGATCTGAGATCCTAGAAGATGCCACTTGATTCCAATTCCCCAGACTCTAGGATTACATCAGGGAAAGAAGCAAACATTTTTAGAGATAGTGAGTTTCTGTACATGACGATATGGTTTAGGAATCTCCAGGGTCATCTGCAAACTTTGCCCTCCTTCAAATGATTAACAATGACAAACCCTGTATTATATAAATAAAACCTCAATCCTGTACTGAACAGACGTCTGGGCCAACTTCTTTCCATTCTGGGGAACAGATGTTCCCTGTTTGTCATTGTTTTCCGGTGTTAAACTGATTTTTGATGCCCTCATTTTATTTCTCCAGGATTATTTATTTTCTTATTCTTTTTTGAGAGGTTTTTAGTCAAAGCTTCTTGCAAATTCAAATAAATAAGTTTCCTTTGCTTTGTATTTTTAAAATCTTTTCAAGAACGCTTCTGATCGGTGAGTGACTGAGCAGATAAACTTGCTCCTGGTCATGATCCTGCTGGTTACCCAACTAGGTTACAGTCATCGACTGTTCATGTTCACGGACAAGAGCTGCAGGAAGCTCTGTGATCTATATTTGCCTTTATTCTAAAGTTTGAAGCCAGAGGCCACAAGTGACTTTCTGCCTCAGAAATAGTTGCAATTGTGAAAGATAGTATTGTATTTCCTTCATGTTTTGGCCCCATTTTGCACTTCTTACAGAGCCTTAGCAGGCTCAACACTCTCAGTCATAAAAGGCTGATGAGCTTTGAAATGGCTCTGCAATTTTTGTCTTTATATACTCTACCTCATTGCATTTTAAGGGCATAGTCTTCCCTTATGGGGGGGGGGGGGAAGGCACAAAATGCTCCCAATACTTCTGCAAAAAACGAACCCATACCAAACATTTCAGGTGGCTTTTTAAAGTCTCATTTTGCTCGTTAAGCAGTTCCTTGTAACTATCTTTCCACTGACTTTGTAAACCTTCCCGTGGTCGGGCAGGACTTTTGAACACCAACAGTTAACAGGAAAGCAAAGGCAGGGCTGCTGTGTACAGAATGCAACAGCAAATAAGAGCCTGAACCTGACCTGCCTTTTATTTGGCAATCCATGCAGCGGGTCCTTTCCCTCCTCGGGGCGACACAGAGGGTTTCGGCCAGAAGACCCTATAGTTCTGCTTGGAGGTGTAGGCTATGACTTTGACGGAGCAAAGCCAAAGTGTCGTACTTGACACTGTCCGATCCCCCAGCGTCATGGACAACATTCCCCCAATTCCCCTAAGATGGTTCTGCTCTGAGCCGCCTGCCTGTGATGTCCACGGAAAACAGGACAGCTCAAAATTTTTCTGTTAAGTTTTCGGGCTGCCAGTCTATTTGGAATGGGGAGGTGGGGAGGTGGGGAGGTGGGAAGCCCTCTGTTTTGACTTTGCCTTTGATTTTATAGACAGATACAAGAAATGGAATTTTTAAAGGAGTGTATGTGTATGTGTGGGAGGCTTCTAGAAATCATGGGCCTTGGCACGCCTCCTCTTGAGTAAAAGATCCCTGCAATGGTTAAAAGCGCTTCGTAACCTGTAGAGGTGTAAAATCGCCTGGCCTGTGTTCCAAAATGAAGACTCGAGGATTTGGAGACTGTGGCCGCATTCAGAGACCAGCACGGGCCGAGGCTCGGTGCAGGCTCGGGTGGCAGGGCCCGGCCCCACCGCCCGCCCCACCGGCTCGCGACCACCCCGCCCCGTCCCTCGCCCTCCCCTCCGCTCCCCGCCGCTCCGCTCCCCTGCCTGGCACGGCCCCTCCTCCCAGCTCGCAGGCGCCGCGAGGCGCGCCGACCCTTCCCCGCCCCAGCCGCGGTGGGAGGGCCCAGGCCGGGCGGGGCTGGCGGGCACCGCGCCCGCGCTCCTGGCTCGGAGGAGACGGCGGGCGGCACTAGGGGGAGCTGCTCGCGCCGCCGCCGCGCTGGTCCCCCACGCCCGCGGCCCCGAGCGCCGCCTCCCCAGCCCGCGCCGCCGCGATGGCGGAGGACAGCGAGTCTGCGGCCAGCCAGCAGAGCCTGGAGCTGGACGACCAGGACACGTGCGGGATAGACGGGGACAATGAGGAGGAGACGGAGCACGCCAAAGGGTAGGCGCGCGGGCGGCACGGGGCGCGGGGACAGCGCGCGGCGCGGGTTGCGCTCGGACGCCGGGGCCGGGGGCGCGGGCGGGGCCGGGGCCGCTCGGAGGGGGCGGGCGGTCCCCAGACCTGCGGAGGTCCGGCTCCCGCGGCTCCTGCGCGGCGCGGCGGAGGCGAGGCCCCGGGTGGGCGGGGAGGCGCGGGGCCCCGGTGCGGGGACCGGCGACGCCGCTGTCACCTGCCGCGCGGCCGGCCGGCCCCTGCTCGTCCCCGCCTCCGCCTCCGCCTCCGCCTCCGCCTGCGCCCGGCCCCGGCCCGAGGGTGCGACGCGCCGTCCTGGCCCGCGTGCGACTCGGCGGGACCGAGGGGAGGCGCAGCCCCCGTCCCTTTGTGGCGGCCGCGTTTGTGGGAAGTCGTCCTCCTCGGCTCCTTGTCATCCTCTCCTTAAGTCCTTCCAGACCCTCCCACCCCTCCCACCCCTCCCCCAGCCGCCCCCGCCTCCAGAAAAAAAAAAAAAAAAAAGGGAGCTGGTGGGGGGAGTGGTTTTAGATTTGCGCGGGGTCGTTTGCGCGCGGGTGGCGGGGAACTGCGGAAAGTTGTGCTTGCCGGCCGCGGCCCCCGGCCCGCCCCGCGCGGAGCGGGGCTGGGGGCGCCGGGGGTCCCGGACCGCGCCGCTCCTGGGGACGCGCGAATTTGCCACTGCCCCGCGTGCCTGCAGGGCTCTCTGAAGCAGGACGGGTCTGCTGATTTGGGCTCAGGCTTTGGAGATCTGAACAGATCTTGCTTGCAAAACGGGTGTTTGATCTCCAAAGCCAGCTGCACCGAGCGTTTTAGCACCTGATCAGGTTTCTTCTTACTCCTTTTCACTGGCTCCCTTTTCTCCCCCGGAGACTTGATTTGCTCTCCCTTTGGAGAAAAGATTGCTTCCGGTTAAGGGTATTGAAGTTCTGTTTTTAGAGTCTGGGAGGGGGCCGGTCATTTAAAATAAGACTGGTGTCCTTAAAGGTGGTGTTTGCACTCCCCTTTTACCCCGTTGGATTCAAACTATTTCGCTGGTCCAGAGCACTTATTGCTGCCCCTTAGATGTGAGATTTTTGCAAACCATGGTGACTGATGAAGAAGTGGGTCAGCTTGAAAACATGATAGGGAGGCCTTCGTCACAGATGGCTTATTTATTCAGTTCATGGAGAGGATTCTTTAAATGATTGATGATTTAAAGTGTAAAGCATTTACATTCTATTTAACGTCTGCTTGAAGATTTGTTTAAGAAAGGAACTTTTACTGAGCTTTCATGTGTTATAAAATATTAAAAGAGATCAAGAAAAGGAAAAGCTGACTAAATGTTTCTCCCATTTGCAAGTTGCTTTTTATATTTTTGCAGTGAATAATACTTTGGTGGCAGCTGCAAGTACCGAATGTTACAATTCAAGTCTAGAATATTTTTTTTTAAGAGGAAAGGAAATTCGACAGAAATCTGAGCCTGAGTTCTGTCTATGCAGGGATAGAAATTTGCCTGTCATAGCCAGCTACATATAAATATGCTTTCGAGACAATCACATTTTTGCTAGAATGGGCCCAGGGCCCACATGAAATGTGATGGATTACCCAAATAACTTCCCAGATAACTGTCCATGATCTTTATGGCGAGACCCTGGACTTCTGTCTCCTCCACTGTAATCTCTGTTTATTATTCATTCTTTTGAAGGCTTGGTTTGTACCTCCTTGCTTACACAGTCCAGAACATTCATGCTACAGAGAAGTACTCATTTGTGTTTGCACTGATCTGGGGGCTGGCCCAGGAAGCCTTGCCACACATAGGCTGCTTGAAGTTTCCAGATCAGCACCCAGAGGCATCTCTGTGTCCTCTGCAGAGATTTTCAGTGTTAGACATCCACATATTGTATGTGAGCACGGTTACTCACCATTTAGAGGTGCCCAGTGGACTGAAGTGTTTTAACCAAGAGCAGATAATATAACAACTTCTAGTGGGAAGAGAGTGATAGAATGGATTTCTTTGTAGTCTGTTAGGAGGAGATCAGTAAAACTTCGAGTTACTGCTTTTTTGGATTTGAATTTAGATGGCATGTGCCAAGTTTGTGGGTAATTGTGTTTTGTTTTGGCTTGTGTACTGATGATGTGGCCCAGTAGAAACCTAGATTTTTTTTCTTGCGTGGCTCCGGTTTGTAGATGTTAAAATTTGAAAGACTCCTCTTTTCTATGCACGGCCTTTTCATTCTCTACTGGTTTAAATTAAGTGACGAATAAAGAGCCTTTGGAGGAGTGAGTAGGTAAACACTTTACCTTTTAATGATGAATTACTGCTTTGAGGCTGCTAGGTATGGGTCAGTGCACAAAGCAATAATTTACTAAGTAGTACCCTTGTGGCCTGAAGGAATTAATTTACCCCACGATTGAGTATGCAGATGACCCTTGAGCAACACTGGCTTGAACTGCATGGGTCCAATTATATGTGATTTTTTCCCCCATAAATAATACAGCACAGTACTATAAATGTATTTTCCTTATGATTTTCTTAATATTTTCCTTTCTCTATGTTACTTTATCATAAGAATACAGTATATAATATGTATAACATACACAATATTTGTTAATCGACTCTATGTTATTGGTAAGGCTTCTGGTCAACACTATGCTATTAGTAGTTAAGCTTTGGGGAAATCAAAAGTTATACAAAGATTTCTGACTCCGTGGGCCGTCCGAGCCCCTAACACCCACGCTGTTCAAGGGTTAACTGTCATGTATTTACCACTCATTTTAGACATACTAAGTTGCAACTAGAAACTTGGATAAGAGGAAGTTACCAAATTAGATCATTTTGCCACCAATATGTAAAGATTATTGCATAGTATGCTTTTCTTTCATTTTCATAGAATTTTCCTTATGGACTAATTCATTTTTGTGGATAATGCTTCAAGCCCATGAATGAAATATGTTTTATGCTCAGTGAAAAGACTAATAGACAATTACCTAGAAAGGTTGTTTAAACAACTCCCTTAAACACAGGATTTACAATTAGGGCAAGTAACTCGGTCCTTGTAAAGAGTTTGGAGGGAACTTGAAAACTTTCAAGCAAATTCAAAGTTTTAAGGTAATCACGTTTATACTATTAGTTTCTTAGCAAGACTTTCTACGTGGATAAAAATGAACCTCAATCCAGCTTTCTGTGTGAATTATTAGAAATAGTCCAGATTGCTGAAGATTTCTGTTCCGTTGGGGGTGGCTCTGGTACTAAAGAGGTTACCTATAGGGTGACTTTCCCTGGAATTTTCCCAGGTGGGTTTGAGGTTAGGGAAATACACAAGGATCTTTAATACTTACCTCAGTTTGACGGTGGGTTTCTTTCTTCGAAAGGGATTTGGGGAAACAGGGAGGATGGGGCAGATTGTTGAAGGATATGCTAAGCTGACATCTTTTCTCCATTTGTAAAATACATTGGATAGTGGTAATTACCTCGTATTCGGCCTACCACCCACATGAAGCATACTTACCGTCCAGTGTTGGAAGCAGGGTCACACTTTTGGCCCCAAATAAAATTAGTGTTCAGGTTGGCACAAAACCAAATCTCTTTCCTGGCTTTACCAACACTGACTTTCAGAATGCAAAAAAAAAAAAGAAAGAAAGAAAGAAAAAAATATCCTAGGCAGATTGTTGTTTTTCATCTCTTTCCTACTAAGAGCTTTTTCCTCAGTATTCACTGTGGTGGAATATAGAAGGCAGCTACCAAGAATATTTACACAGGGGGTAAAATAAGCATATATGAATATGCTGTTGTTGGCAGATAAATGACCAAATTATTCCCTGGGGTAGATATGAAATAGTTTTAGTATTTAAGGGTTATTGTGAGACATTAAAAAAACATTTTTTTTTCTTAGAAAAATTAAAGATCTGGTATTTGGTAAGGATTAAAATTTTGGAATTCTTTTAACAAAGAACATAACCTCTCTTCTCCCACACCCAGTATGGGGGGTGGGGCGCGGATTGAAGTTACTCTCCATATAGTGTCTTGTTCTTTCTGGCTTTATCTGTGTATTGTTGAGACCGACTGTGGGAATTTTTCCAGAGGATCATTCAGAGCTGCCCTTTCTGAAATTTGATGTTTATCAACTGTGTAAATCTAAATGGAAAGGTGTGTTAACAGCTTATGCCCAAGGAACTCCCTCAATTCAAGAAATACAGTTTGAAATCATCAAATGTCTGCTCAGACTTGCATCTGAAATGTGGTATCACCCTTGGGCCAGGCCCCAAAACAGACTTTTTCCAGAAACTTAGCTAAACTCTGGAAAATTTCTAGGTGTGGGACACACTCTATGTTGTGTTGAAATTGTTTATTAACACAAGTGCCCACAGTAAATATATATGAGTTAAAGTCAGTTGCTCAGTTAACTCAGGGATTAGAACCAAATTCTGTACCGAGTAAGTTCAAGAAAAAGGTTGGTCAGTTGGGTTTTTTTGTTACTGTATTTGAAAATATGTTTCTGACTTTTACGCGTTTTAAGAGTAAAATATGCTTTATTAAAAATTCAAACAATAAAGTGTGTAAGGAGTGGAAGGCCCCTGGTCCTATTATTTGCTAGAGAAACCACTACTGACAGTTTAATCAACTAATATTTTAATATATATTAAAAATTGCATATTTAATATTAATAAGATCAAACTTTACATGGACTTATTTGTTATCTTGTATTTTTCACTATTAGTGTTGTCTGCTAGAACTTTCTGCAGTGATGGAAATGTCCATTACAGAGGTCACTAGCTACATGAAAGGTGGTTAGTGTCACTAAGGAACTGAATTTTAAGTCTTATTTCATTTTAATTAATTTAAATGTAACAAGCCCTTTCTGGGTAGTGTGTATCAGATTGGACAGCTCAGATCATATCCTGCTTTTGACTTTTAGAAGTTTTTGTGGTACTCCAAATACTTCTTTGTTCTTCTCTTGTCTTCGCAAAATATTTTTCATTTCTTCCCTCTAGCGGTTTAGAAGTTCTATACCCTATTTCCACCCCCCCACCCCCCCGGGAATCATCTTTAAATTTCGAACAAGCATGTTTTTATCTGTACTTCTATCAATGTTAAAAATTAACCGTTATTCAAAATATTCTACCATTGAACAAAACAAAACATGTAGGATATTTTAACTTCTTCCTTTACGTGTCCTGGGTTTTGTTGGAATAGTCTGGAATTTTAATTCCATGTGGCTTCTTTTATTTTTGCCCTTGTATCCCATTAAAACTTTCTTCTTAACTGTTACATTATATTCACAGCCATATTGTCAAAAACTTCTTAGACTCCCCTGTTTTTGTTGCTTATCACTGTTCCTTGTAAACCATGCCTTCTTTTTTGAGTACTTTCTTGCTTAAATTTTTTTTTAAGATTTTATTGATTTATTTGACAGAGGGAGACACAGCGAGAGAGGGAACACAAGCAGGGGGAGTGGGAGAGGGAGAAGCAGGCTTCCCGCCGAGCAGGGAGCCCGATGTGGGGCTTGATCCCAGGAGCCTGGGATCATGACCTGAGCCGAAGGCAGACGCTTAACGACTGAGCCACCCAGGTGCCCCTTGATTAATTTTTTTTTTATTAGCATATGCAGGTGATCTGTTTTCTGAATTCTTGTATGTCTGAAGATGCCTTTCTTTTGTCCTCATGCGTAAACCATAGTCTGGGCATGCGGGTAATTCTATAATAATCATTTTTCTCCAAACTCCGCAAACGATTTATTATCATCTAGCATTTAGTGGCACAGATGCTCTGCCAGTCTGCTTCTTTGTTATATAGGAAACCTCACTCTTTTCTGTGTTTTGACTTGTTTTTAGTCTAGAAGTTTCTCTCTGTCTCTCTATAACCCGAGGGCTTCTGCATCCTTTTACATTCTACAATCACACTTTTCTTTACTATCTAACCAGAGTGGCTCAAGCTGAGACAGAGGGATGGAGATTTTTTTGGGACTGAGGCTTTCACGGTCCCCCCGCTGCCCGTGTTCCCTCCATCTTCCCCATCACTAGCTCCGAACGCTTTCAACTCCTTTCTCCTTTCTCCTCAGACCTTAGACACTGAGTCGGTTAGTTGTCTGTCATCCCCTGGCCCCCGAGAGTCACTAATGTCAGGCTCCCGTGCACACCACTGACAGAGGGTTTTGTGGATGGTGAGGGGAGAGGCTTGATTATTGCGACTTCCAACTCAACGTCAGACATCACTGCTCACCGAAGGGATTTAGTTCGTGTCCGTGCCCCTTCATAGGCCACGGCTTCCCGCATGTTCTTGGGAGTCCACTCTCCCTCCCAGGGTGTTCTCTAATCTTCCCACCCCCAACCCCTCCTCCAAATTCAAGGTCGGGCCCCAGCGTCCGTTTTTTCATGAAGACTTCCACCCAAGGTGATCACCCCTGTGAAAGGCCCTATAGCCCTGGCCACCACAGGGGGAGCTGTGGTCCTGTACCCCCAAGACTGGTACCTCAAAACATGTCAGCAGGGCACCACCGTGTGTCCCCCGTCTGCTTGCAGGCTCTGACCTTTGCCATATCTGGTGCGTGGAACACGGCAGTGGCTTAACAAAGGTTTGTTGAATGGATGCCAGTGGCTCTGAATCTCCACTGACAAATTAATTTCTGATTTAGAAAGTTTCCCCCTATGTGCATGAGGAATACGTGAAGCATTTTTTTTTTCCTAATTCTAACTGAAAGGACATGGGCCGTAGATTCACACTTGGTTTCTATGCTGTCTAGACCCCAACGTGGTAAAATAATGGCTAATTTTCTGAACTTCTGGTAGGCTCTTCCTGCTTTGTGTATACATTTTTCCTGTTGAACCTTTGCAGCCACAAAGGAGGAGACGGGTTTTTTTTCCAAGTTTAAAGAACCTGTTCAGGCCGCATCTCAGATTCACACTTAGGTCCTGGGCCTCTTGCCACCTGACCGTAAACTCTCACCCCCGCACTAAACTGCATGAACCGTAAATCAGTCAAGAGTAATTTGATAGTGTTTCAAGCTCCTCGCCCTTTAATGGCCAACTCGAGCACCTCTAGAGTCAGAATTCACCAGTGTAATGAGTACAGGAAACGTCAATTGATTTGAAAATAAATGAATACATTTCCTTGTTTAAAAAAATACTGCAACTTGATTAGAGAGAGCACTCTTGAATTTCTCTTCAGGTCTGTTCAAGGACTAATTTTAATGAGAGCATCAGTATTTTGCAGTGACATCTTTTTTCTTCCATGCCTGTTTCATGGTAGTCTCGTCTCCGTTCTAGACCAAGCTCTGGAGCAGCCCCACTGTGGCCTCCTTCCCCTGGTGCCATCCACCTCCCAGCACTGCCTTCGGTCAAGTCTCCACAGCGACTTTCCTATAGGAAGCAAAACGGGCTCGGGAATCGGGTGTTGAGCATTTCGGGAGGACAGCCCTGCGGGAGGAGTCCACGTGAGCCCACTGGTTCCCCAGCTCCACCGCCCGGCCTGTTTGGCCCTTGAGCGGGTCGTGCTTTTGTGGGTGTTTTGAGTTCCTGTAACTCGCTCCCCAAGCCGCAGGAGAAAATCCAGGGCACAGATCACCCGGTGGGGGTCCCAAGCGGAGCTGGGATTTAAACTTTACAGTTTCTCTTTTCTGTTACTGGCTTCAACACACACGCACACACACGCGCGCACACACACACACACGAAATATGGGCTCCTTTATTCCCATGGGCTGAGTTCATTCAGTGTTCAAGTTCATGTAGTACGTTCCCGAGAAAGATGGTGATTCACTTAATATAATTTTCCATAGTCTCTTCATTTGTTTGTTGTTTATTGGGGGGTGGGGTGGGGGATGTAGGGATACTTGTTCTTTACTGTCTTTTGGGTGTTTATTAACATTTTATAGAAACTGAAGAAAGAACCAATGAAAGCAGCGTTCTTTTTTGTTTTTCCAAATGAAGTTTTTTTTAAAAAAATTCTTTTTTGCAAAAGCACATCATTTTTAATGTAGGATGTCAGAATGTAGCAACAAGCAATGCCTTGGTGTATTTATATATACATTTTCATATATATATACGTATTTCATATATATAATTCATATGTACATGTGTACATTTTCCTATGCATGTATATTTACAAAAATGCAAATATACTCTTCCCATTGTCCTGGAAATTCCTGTCGTTTGATGTGCCGTGCACATCCTGGCCCGCTCCGAGTCCATCCTACGGCTCTGTGGAGCCTCCTCGTCTACTCAGTCTGCTGTTGGGCTCTCGTGCCGAGGCTGCAGGTGGGCCCCTTCTTCCAAAGCAATGCCTCTTTTCTGGCCACCTGGGGTGTTTCCCTCCCCTCCCAGCGGCCGGGATGTGCACATGGTACGAAGTTGCCTTGGACCAGCTGAACCCAGCAGACGTCCTGGGGATGGCAGCGAACAAAGTAGAGGAAGCCTGGCCCGTCTTCTAGAACTTACCTATGGGGCAAGCCGAGATTCATGAGCATGAAGGGAGCTCTTGTGTCAGATGCTCTGTTACTTGGGACGTTACCCCCCAGCAGCCCGACCTATATGCTAACTAATATAACATCTGTATATTAGCTTTGGCTTTTTTATCCGCCTTAGTTTTTTAGATTAAAAAATATTTTGAATAGGGGCGCCTGGGTGGCTCAGTCGTTAAGCGTCTGCCTTCAGCTCAGGTCATGATCCCAGGGTCCTGGGATCAAGCCCCACATCGGGCTCCCTGCTTGGTGGGAAGCCTGCTTCTCCCTCTCCCCCTGCTTGTGTTTCCTCTCTCGCTGTGTCTCTCTCTGTCAAAAGATAAATAAAATCTTTAAAAAATAAAAAATATTTTGAATACGTAGAATGAGCATATGGTTACAAAATTCACAAGGCACCAGGGGGTATCCAGTGAGAAGTGACTCTTATTCCCCCAGCACAGAGTATCCCTCTTCAGGAGCAGCCGCTGTTGACGGGTCGTGGCCCGTCCTTCCCGTGGTGAAGGACATGGTGTGCGTGCGTTTGCGCACACGCTTGTGTGTCCTTGCGCTGGTACTGAAATCAGTATGCATATCAGACCACACAGACCAACCTCATTTTTTTTTAAAGATTTTTTTATTTGAGAGAGAGAGAGAGAGTGAAAGAGCATGAAAGGCAGGCAGAGGGAGAAGCAGGTTCCCTGTGGAGCAGGGAGCCCGATGCGGGACTCGATTCCAGGACCCTGGGATCATGACCTGAGCCGAAGGCAGACGCTTCACCGACTGAGCCACCCCGGCGTCCCAGACCAACTTCATTTTTTAAAAGGCTGTGCGTCATTCTGCATGGAGCCCTGGGTGTTATACACAAACAATGAATCATGGAACCCTACATCAAAAACTAATGATGTCATGTATGGTGATTAACATAACATAATAAAAAAAATAAAAGACTGTGCGTTATGTCATTGACTGGGTGTACCAGTATTTCTTTCACTTGTCCCCTGTGAATAGATCCTCAGGTGGTGTCCTGTCTTTGTGCTAGTAAACAGCGCTGAAATTAGTATCCTTGTATGTATATCACTTCTCCAAAATATTTCTTAACAAATATTTTAGAATCTTTTTCTGCTAAAGTTTTAGGGACGCCATGCGGTGTATTGAAATTAGTATTAAACCAGGGATCGAGAAACTTCTGTCACTAACCCTCAGTTTAATTTCTCTGAGCTCTGGGGTGTCTCTGTGCTTTTTAAAAAATTTCCTTATTTCTTTCCTCTACCATCCCAAAGTGGACTGTGTTTAGCTGCCTTCTGGGCTGGGGAGGTCATATCCTTCTGTGTTTGAGAACTTCCAAGTTCACTTTTTGGATTCCAGGTGATGACTGATAACCTGTTGCTATGGCGGCCCCGTCACTCCTCCTATACTGGCGTCATTCCTCCCACACCATACAGATGTTGCCCCTCACTTCTTCACGGGATTTTTCTCAGGGGGAAAAGCATACTATTTTGCCACACTCTGTAACCACAAGGATTTCCTGTACTTATGGAATGTTCCTGTAATGAGAGGGTTGACTCGGTCCGTGATCAGCATTGGGATATAGAAAAGAGGAAGTAGAAAATGAAACTTTGATATGTAAGTGCATTTAGAAATAGGAATATCATTCGAAAAGCATGTCGATGCTTTGCGGATGCATTAATATTAAATATAATAATGCTAATCCATTATTGAAATGAATCTCAGCCAGGGAAAATACTTATTTTTGATTTGTTAACTATTTGCCTCTGAAAGGTCAGAAATGAAAAAAATCGTGTAAGTAGGAGCTAGTGTATATCAGTTCTGTCAGAAAAACATCATGGGAATGGGTGAGAGAAGACTATAGGAAATAGGTGATTTTTCACTAATTTGGACTGTCTTGAAAGGTATACTCTGCCAGCTCCCTTAAGCCTTTAAAAAATGTTTTTCCCACTTGTTGTGTTCATCATTTCATCCTTAGGAACACTTTTGCCTAAGAAGCAAAGAAGTAAGCCTCTAAGAAATTTGTTTGTTATATAGCTGAACAGTTTGCACTTAGTCTTTTAATTGTATATAATGAACTTAAAGATGCATTAAAAATTTTCATTTACATTTTAAATATTTTCTCCTTTATTCTGATCTTGGACTATCTGCCAAGACAAGTCTTAACTTCACAAACTAATTCACACTAGGCTAGTTTCTATCCAATGCATATTGATAAAATCTTATTATAATTAACATCAACTCTTATTAGAAGTGGGTTTAATGGCAAGTAGGCACCAAAATTGTTTGATAATACTGAAGTGATTGTGGAAAGAGAAGACTAAAGAGGTAAGACACGTTTTCCCACATTGACTTTACGGTAAGAGTTGAAACAACTGAAAACTTACAAGCAACCAAGTATCCAAAAAAGGGGGATTGGTTAGCAAACTGTTGATCAGAAGCTAGCAAAGGGAGTCATCCAGGTTCTTCTGCTCAGCTAGGCCTGGGTTGAACCTAGGGCTTGTGGAAGCCACTGCCCAGAGCTAGCCACCCTCTGCTTCTGACACCTGTGTAAATATTGAAATTGTTGGCTGGTCCCACCATGACCTCTACCGAACATTATGGTCTTAGTCACTGTAGCCACCAGCCTCCTTGGCTGGCCTTTATAATAATCTCTGACCTTCACTGGCGATAAACTTGGGGGCATCTTTGAGCTTCAAGCCTTTCAAAGGCTTGTCCATGACTTAACAGCTTTGGTCAGAGAACATGTGGCTTTGGAGAACCCCTGACCTAGATTTCCTGCGTCAGCCCCATGAGGAGAGGGATGTGCTGGGGAAGGGATGAAGCCACCGAACCGAAGAGGTGGCAGAAATCTTACTTTAGGTCAGGCCATCACAAAGCCAGATGGTGACACCTGGGAAGGGTGGCTTCCTGCTCTGGACTGTGGGTTCCACCTGGGGAGAAAAAGGGCGAAGAAGTCATTACTGGAATTGTACCGATGAGCCACTGGCAACAGGCTGCCTTGCGAACCTGAACTGTAGGTCAAGTCCATTATTGAACTGGGTGGCCACGTGATCAGCTTATGAGCGATGGGTGCCCGGATCCAGCACAAGGAGAGTGTGTGGCCCACGCCCCGGGAGCACTTGCCTCTGCCGTGGCCGACTTCCTACAGCTGCCTGTCCGCAGGGCACTGTGAAGCACCTTTGCATCACCTTTACTGTTGTTCATAAACTGTATCAAAACCTGGGCGCAGACTTTGTCCCTTGTAGTGCCTTTCCATCTCGTAAAGGGATGTGGTGTCCCAGCCGTAACACACGCAGCGCTAAACATCTGTTATGACTCAAATAGGCTGCTAAAAAGTGCCCAGAGATCATGAATGGGCAGTTGACCAAAGAAGAGCTAAATGTTGCCAACATCTGTCTCAAAAGACGCCCAGCCCGTGGCGAGGCGCAGACGGGAGGCAGGCTGGTGTAGCAACTGCTCGTGCTCTGGAGCCAGTCCGGCCGCACTCGGCTCCTGGCTCGGCCACTCCTTGCCCCGTGACTCTCAGCAAGGGACGGAACTGCTCTGTATTTCCGTTTCCTCGTCCGTAAATCGACAAGAACAGTCACGATAGCACCTGCCTTACAAGCTGTGACTGCGTACAAGGCTGACGTCTGTGAGGGGCTCAGCGCAGCGCCTGGCGGGGTCAGGCCACTGCCTCATGGGCCGTGATGGCAGCTCCTGCCAGATTGTTATCCATGTGAGGGTTCCTTTCCCTCACATTCTTCTGCTGTCATCAGACTTACAGATGTTGGACAAACCAGCCGACAAAGGGTAGACTCTGAGGTGGTTTTCTTTTCATATCCCTTACTGCCAGTGAGGCGGCACATCTTGCTTGTCACGACTCTTTTGGCTGTTAGAGATTCCGCTTCAAGCCGCGCTCATTCGTGGCCCATTCTTCTGTCAGTCTTTTGTCTTTTTCTCATTGATTTTTTTTTTATTGATTTCGCATTCACCCAGCAAATATTTATTGAGGACCTTTGGTATGGCAGACACTGTTTGAAATGCTAAGAACACAGAGGAAAATGCTGTTGCGTGGACCTGAGGCCCTGGCTAGAGGAAGAGAAATGAATATATAACTTAGCTACCAGTGGGTCACGAGAAAAGGTAATGCAGGGCAGTCATATTAATAGCTAACATGGGTTGAGTGATTTCTGTGTGCCAGCTATGTCCCAAGTTCTTACACGTAGTAACTGGTTTTGTCCTCGCAGTTTTTCTAATAGTGTCTATTGGAAACTCTGTCCTTTCACAGCTGTGGACACTGACGCACAGACAGGTGAAGGTAATACATTCCAGGTCACACAGCTAGGAAGTAGTGGAGCCAGAATTCAAAACCAGACCCTGGCTAATGCCTGCATTCCTGGCCAGGATGGTAGGTTATCTCTCTATGCTGTGCTGGAGACACAATGTAAAGGGGAAAAGAGCTTTTTGTGTATTCTGGCTATTAATAGTATTTTATCATTTTATCAGGTGTTTTATGAATATCTTGCCTCATTCTGTGGCTTAAAATTTTTTAATCGGTTTGCCACAAAATATTTAACTTTGAGGTAGTCAGGTTATTGCCTTTTATTTGTGGTTTGTGCTTTTGAGATCACCCCTATTTATTCCTTTTTTTTCTTTTCATTGAAGAACAGTTCACATGCAACATAATGATTCAGTATTTAAATATATTACAAGATGGTCACTGCAGGACGCCTGGGTGGCTCAGTCGGTTAAGCGTCTGCCTTCAGCTCAGGTCCTGATCCCAGGGTCCTGGGATCGAGCCCCGCATCGGGCTCCCTGCTTAGGAGGGTGCCTATTTCTCTGTCCCCCTGCCGTTCCCCCTGCTTGTGCTCGTGCTCTCTTGCTTGCTCTCTCTCTCTCTCTCTCACAAATAAATAAATAAAACCTTTTAAAAACAACAACAACCAAACAAAAAACCCAAAATGGTCACTGCGATAAATCTAGTTACCATCTATCGCTGTACAAAATTGTTATGACATTATTGACTGTGTTCCCTGTGCCAGACATTATAACCCCGTGCCTTATTTATAACTGGAAGATTGTCCATCCCCCCCACCCACCCACCTCCTCTCTGGTAACCCTCAGTTTATTCTCTATATCTATAAGTCTGTTTCAGTTTTGTTTTATTTGTTTGTTTTGTTTTGTTTTTTTTAGGTTCCACATATAAAGCTTACAGTATTTGTCTTTCTCTGTCTGATTAATTTCACTTAACATACACCCTCCAGGGCTATCTAGGTTGTCACAAATGGCAAGATTTCATTCTTTTTAATGGCTGAGTAATATTCCATTGAGAAAGCTTAAGATACCCAAGAATAAATTTAACCAAGAAGGTGAAAGATCTGTACTCTGAAAACTGTAAGACATTAATGAAAAAGATGGGAGAGGACACAAATAAATAAAAAGATATACCGGGCCCATGGATTGGAAGACTTAATATTGTTAAAATGTCCATAACTGCCCAAAGCAATCTAAACGCAATCCCTATCAAAATACCAATGGCATTTTTACCCTCCAGGGGCATTTTTCACAGAACTAGAACAAATAATCCTAAAATTTGTATGGACCACAAAAGACCCCAGATATTCAAAGCAATCTTGAGCAAAAACAAAGTTGGAGATTTCAAACCCCTGGAAGAATGTGTATTCTGCTGTTTTTGGATGGAATGTTCTGTATATATCCATTAAGTCCATCTGGTCTAACGTGTGGTTTAAGGCCACTGTGCTTATTAGTTTTCTGTCTGGATGATCTAAGTAGAATGTTAAAGTTCCCTACTATTACTGTATTACTGGCAGTTTCTCCCTTTGTGTCTGTTAATACTTCCTTTGTGTATTCAGGTGCTCCGATATTGGGTGCATAGGTATTTACAAGTGTTACATCTTTTTGTTGGCTTGATCCTTTGATCATCATGTAATGCCCTTCTTTGTCTGGTGTTACAGACTTTGATTTAAAGTATATTTTGTCTGATACCAGTGTTGCTAGCTTTATTTTCATTTCTGTTTGCATGGACTATCTTTTCCCATCCCTTCACTTTCAGTCTGTGTGTGCCTTTAGGTCTGAAGTGAGTCTCTCATAGGCAGCATACAGATGAATCTATTTTTTATCCACTCAGTCACCCTGTGTCTTTTTTCCTGGAGCATTTAGTCCATTTACATCTCAAGTAATTATCAATAGGTACGAATTTATTGCTGTTTGGTTTACTGTTTTTTTGTTGTTTTTGTAGTTCTTGTTTGTTTCTTCTCTTGCTCTCTTCTTTGTGATTGTTCTTTAGTGTTGTGGTTGGATTCCTTTCTCTTTATTTTTTGCACTTTTATTAGGTAGGTTTTTGGTTTGTGGTTACTGTGAGGTTCATATATAACTGCCTATATACATAGCAGTCTGTCTTAAGTTGGTGTTTAAGTTTAGATGCATTCTACCTTTTAACTCCCACGCCACCCACATTTTATGTTTTTGATGCCATATTTTACGTCTTTTAATTTTGTGAATTTCTTAACTAATCATTGTAGATATGTTTAATTTTACTGCTTTTGTCTTTTAATCTTCAGACTAGCTTTGTAAGTGATTGATCCACTACCTTTTGGGTTCTATATACCACTATATGGATGTCTTTACTAGTGAGATTTTTTTTTTTTGATATATTTTTTCTATTTCTAGTTTTGGCTTTTTCTTTTTTACTTTAAGAAGTCCCTTTAATATTTCTTATAAAGCTGTTTAGTGGTGATGAACTCCTTTAGCTTTTCCTTCCCTGGGAAACCCTTTATCTTCCCTTTAATTCTGAATGATAATCTTGCTGGGTAGAGTATTCTTGGTTGTAAATTTTTTCCTTTCAGCCCTTTGAATATATTGTGCCACTCCCTCTAGCCTGCAAAGTTTATGTCAAAAAATCAGCTTATGGTCTTAATGGGGGCTCCCTTCTATGTAACTGTTGACTTGCTCCTTCTGCTTTTAAGATTCTCTCTTTAATTTTTGACATGTTAAATATAATGTGTCTTATTGTAGATCTCCTTGGGATTATCTTTTTTTGGAACTCTGTGTGCTTCCTGGACCTGGATGTCTGTTTCCGTTGCCAGGCTAGGGAAGTTTTCAGCTGTTACTTTTCAAATAAGTATTTTGCCCCCTTCCCTCTGCCTTCTTCTGGCACCTCTGTAATGTGAACGTTAGTATGCCTGATGTTGTCCTAGAGGTCCCTTAAACTGTCTTCCTTTTTTGAAATTCTTTTTTCTTTTTGCTGTTCAGTTTGGGTGCTTCCACTACCCAGTTTGCAGATCTGTTCTGCATCCTCTCATCTGCCGTTGATTCCCTCTAGTGTGCTTTTCGTTTCAGTTAACTGTATTCTTCAGCTCTGACTGTTGTTTTTTTATCTTGTTTTATAGCTCTTTGTTGAAGTTCTTACTGTGTTCACCCATTGTTCTCTCAAGTTCATTGGGCATCGCCCCTGTGCTGTGGCTGGGCTTCCACTGGTGGGGGCTTACTGCTGGGCAGGGCTGGCGCCCAGCCTGGTGGTTGTGAGGCCCTGCCCAGACTGCTGTGGGTGTGCTGGTGGGCAGGGTTATCAGCCTGTCTGCTGTGGGGTTCAAGGAGGAACAGGGTTGTCCCGGGCTCTTAGCAGAACATGCCTCCTGGCTTTAGCAGTCTAGAGGAACAATTCCAAAATGGTGCCCACTGGTGCCAGGATCAGCATGGCTGAATGAGACAGCAAAAATGACTGACACCAGTGTCTCGGTCCTTGGGGAGAGGCCCAGCTGCCTCCTGCCTGTCTGAGAGGCACTCCAGATTAGTAAATGGGTCTCCTTTACCTATAATCTATGTACTTTTCTATCTGGAGCTTTTGCACTCATTTTCTGGTTTAGTGAGTCTGTGTGCAAGCCCTTTAAGAGTGGGTTTTTCTTTCCCTACAGGTCTGTAGTTTTCCTGAATGTACTCCCTTTTGGTTTTCAAATCCAGGTATTTTAGGGGCTTGTCTCTCCCATGTAGGATCTAAGTTGGCATGCCTGGTTTGGAGCTCAAATCTCTTGCTCCTTAGGGAAAATTTTCTTATAGCTAGGGCCCCTCCTGGCTGGAACCCTATGGCTGGGGTGTGGTGGGTTTTTCCTCCTCAGTGAGACCATATCTCTCCCTCTTCTGTACACTCTGGTGCCGTCCCTGTTGTGGTGGCTGTGTTCATCCAGTTTCTAGGCCCCTTTCTGTATACAGATGTAGATGTGTTGTGTCTGTGGAAGGAGGTGAGCTCAGTATCTTTTTATGCTGCCATCTTGAAACCTCTTCCAGAGTCTTTGTTCTTGACCATTTTAGGCATCGTAATTATTATAGACACTTTACAAAAATGCATGAAAATATAACAAAGCTTATCTATAATCCCATTGTTTTCTTTGCAGAAATAGTAAATCAAGGGGAAAAATTTATAAAACAAAGCATCAAACTGTTAATGGTTTTTGCAGGGAGGAACTAAATGATCTCTGGTGGAATCCTGTGAAATCTAAAATTGTTATTTTGGGGATTCACATGCCCTAAATTGAATTCTTTTGATGTCACCCTTAAGATTAATGTATAAGTTATGATAGGCTAAGCTGCTGTATCAAGTAGACTCTCATGTGTAATTTGCTTAACTCAATGAAAATTTCCTTCATATGACACCTGCGGGAAGGCGTTCAGATGGGTGGCAAGAAGACTTTTCCTTCATTCTGTCAATCAGAGCCTAGTGTTCTCCCAATGTGTGGCTCTCCCATTCTCTTTTGTCTCATCCTATGCCTGCATCCCATCAGCACATGGGAAGGAGTGGGGAGAACGCCCAAGAGGGTCTCTGGGCCAGCAGGAAGGGGCAGACCTCACTCCTACTCCCATCCCACTGGCTAGAACCTGGTCACATGGCCATACCTGACGGGGAGCGAGCTGGAAAACGTGGTCTCGTTGTGAGGCCGGAAAGAAAGGGAAGATGGATTTTGTAGTCAGCCAGCAATCTCTGCCCCACTTGTTTATCCTGGAGCATCTGCAAAATGTTTGCATGGCTGTATTCCTTTGTTCATTCCATTAAGTCCTGTCTATAGAATCCTTGAATATTTCTTTGAAGAGATTTGCCGGATGTACATATTAAATATTTGCCATCTCCATGGCTGAGAAGTTTATTGGTTAACCTTTGAAGGATAAATGGGGTTTGAATATGCCAAAGAGTCTCTGTAGGCACAGACAGAAGTACCTGTCCTTCCTGGGGTAGGAAAACTGAGAGGCTTTCCACTATGAATCTTTCATATGAATTCTTGGGGAAGTAGGAAGTGCAACTTCTGTTCTTAAAGAACCAAGAGATCTTTATAAAAGGGCTGCGTGATTTCCATGGCTAAACTGTGGTTCAGGATTTAGTTTTGAGCCCCGAGAGTCTGAGTCAGTTTTTCCTCACCGGATTTCCAAGAAGAGTCTTCATGAGCAGGGCTTCTTCTTTATTATCTTGAGGCCCCAGCAGCATCTCTCCTACCCGGGGGGCCGTGACATCTCTGTGTGTCGCACGCTCCTCCTGGTCTGCAGGAGGCCAGCTGTAGGTAGGCCGCCATCCCCAGCTCTTGGTCTACAAAGGCCTTGACATCATCCTACCACGTCCAGGGACAGGAGTTGCACCTGCCAGTGTTTTAACAGCTTGGTTGACCTGCAGTTCACACACCCGACAATTCACCCATTTAAAGTGTACAATTCTGTGGCATATAGTATTTTCATGGAGTTGTACAAACATCCCCACAATCAATTTTGGACATTTTCATCACCCCAAAAAGAAACCCTGGGTCCCTTAGCTGTCACCCCCCCCTCAGTGCTCTTCATCCTCCCAGCGCCTAACAACCACTAGTCTATTTTCTGTCTCCATAGATTTGCCTGCTCTGGATATTTTGTGTAAATGGAATCCTGTAATACGTGCTCTTTAGTGATTGGGTTCTTTTATTTAGCCTGATGGTTTCAGGGTTCATCCATGTTGTAGTGTGGGTCAGGACTTCGTCTTTTGTTGCTGAGTCATATGCCGTGGTATGGATATAACACATCTTCTTTATTTGTGTATCCGTTGGTGGGCATTTGGGTGGCTTCTCTGCTTTTTGGCTATTATAAATGATGCCTCTGGGAAACTATGTGTGCAGGCTTCTGGGTTGATGTATGTGTTCACTTCTTTTGGGTACATAGCTCGGAGTGGAATTGCTGAGTGATGTGGTAACTCCATGGTTAGCATTTCGAGGAGCTGCCTGACTGTTTTCCAAAGGACCTGCACCGTTTTGCATTTCTGCCAGCAGTATCCGAGGGGTCTGATTTCTCTACATGCTTGCCAACCCTTGTTATTGCCTTTTGTGATTACGGTTATCCCTCCAAGTGTGAAGTGGTATGCCTGCCAATTCTCACTTCCAAATTGTTCTCCTTTGGAGGCTTCTGGAAAATGGAAACATAGTTTGTCCTCACTCAGGGGTGAGGGGTTTCTGCTTCTTTTCACTGTGGAGATACTATCAGATATGTCTGGGAGTTTGGAGGAGGGGATGGTTAATTTAGTGCCCATGAGAAAAAAAGAGGGAAAAAACAAAAACAAAAAAAGCTTGAGCACTAGAGTTAACAAAAATGATTCCAGTTTCTCCATCATAACAAAATAAGATGGTATAATTTTAACAAGACAGTGTTGGGAGGTGGGGGAGTTGGGGTGTGTAATACCAGACCCCAAAATACAACTTAATGGAAAACTTCATTGTACAAATGTCCTAGAAGTTACAGAATCAGTGACGTAATCATATTTAAGGACATTTTGGTGAAATAATCTGGTATTTTTATTTATTTTTTGTCTCTGTATCAACTCCAGTTTCCATGAATTTAATTTATCTTTTTTAGAAAAAAATTGATTGACAGACACAGGACCAAAATATCTGGATTCTTCGTTGGTCCTGATTCTTCATTTCTGTCCGTTTGGGTAGGCATCCATGCCAGTCTTAACTTCTCAGTTTGTATCCCTCTAGATGAAAGCATCTTGGAAATTTGGAGATATTTTAAACTAGGTGAATTGGACGGAAGAGCTGTAAGGTCCTGGGCTCCCAGTGGTTTCTAGAGAAGCCATAACCAGCAGCAGGAAAAGAATTGAGGCAGGACAGGGGTAATTCCCTGGGTTATGAAGCCAAGGGCATGTCCTTGATGACTTTAGTTACCACCACTCCCCTCCCCCAACCCCCCCCCCCCCCCCCCCCGCGCCCAGCACACTATTGAGCACTTGGTAGATGCACAATAAAGACGTGATAATAGGCTGTAGTAAGTTTTCCCTGCAGGTAGGGAGAATTGTAGCTTTCAGAGGTATTTTGCCACCTGGCAATAGGTGATTGGAGTCATCTCAAGAGCCAGAATTACTCACTCATTCATTCAACAAGCATTTGTCATAAAAAATTTACTAGTGTCAGTCAATAAAGCATTGCAGACCTTGGGGATACAAATGTGAATAGCTTTTGTCTGCCGCCACCACAGTTCAGCAAGCTCACTATTTTACAGTGAGCTCCCAGCCATGGGAGCATTGAGGGAGGAAAGCCTGAAATCCTCGGACTCCCAAATCAGGGAATTTACAAAACCATACTTATCCACGGCGTATTTCCAGCTCTGCTGCGTGGCTCTGATGTGTTTGTTTAAGCCCCGTTGCTAGTCAGATATTTATGGTTGTCTTTAGCTACCAGATGATTTTAAATGTAAACATCACAATAGTACAAATTTGATTCTACTAAAATCTGATGAAAATAAACCAGTCATTTTGGGGTGGGAATGCATTACTGTTTTTAGACCACTAGGGTACCATTTGGCAGGGTCTTCATGTGTCTCCAAAAATATACATTATTTTCTATTTTAGGACCAGAAATAGGGAACTATGAATCTCTATCTCAAGTGCTGTTCTTCAACAGTTTTTCTCACTATGGAAGACACCTTTCATATTTTGACTTTACAGAGGAGTGAATTATCCATTTTAAAATTGAAAAGTTTATGATTTAGTACATACTAACCAACAGAAAGAGGAGTCCCTTTATGACCTTGCTGTTCGGTGAGAGGCTAATGCTTTGTATCAGCTAATAGGCTTTAAGTGACCCTGCACTGAAAACAAACAAACAGCCTCACAATTCTGTTGTGTAAGTCACCAAAGATCTGTCTCCCATGCACATTGTGTGCGTGCAGGCAAGAGCCTCCACTCCTTAGAGGTACCTGGGCCTGGGGACCTCGCTAAGCAGGGGGCTCCATCCCCTCTTGATGGCTTGGCTTCATCTTGACTCAGGGCTGCAGGGCTTGTCTGGAAGGAGAGGGCAGCGAAGAGGAAGATATAATACGGCTCTCCAGTTTCCACCTGGGAGTGACACATGTTATGTGTCCTGGTCTCCCACTGGCTAAGCAAACTGCCTGCCTGCGCCTCACTTCAGGGGGGCGGGGGATGTATATGCATCCTACTTTCTAGCGCCCACAGGAGAGGAGATTCAGAAATATTGGTGAGCATGGATAATGTTTACCACACATCGGAGTAGGAAAAACCCAGCTCTCCCACTGTGTTTCTCCTTTTCCTTCATGCTGCTGCCCCATCACAGCATTGGGACACCAGCTGGGTGCCCTGCACATTAACTTGGTTCCCATACTGTCTTCCTGGAGGTAGTCGCATGTGACTGCCTCCTCCCTGCCCCCCGCCGCCTCAGATGCCAGTCCTGAGCGCACGTAATCACCCCTGCTTCTGACTGACTACCTATACATTGGGAGGTTACCATGACCACCTCCTTAGGTTCAGTTAATTTGAATTCCCCAAACTCAGGAAAACAGGTGACTTGCTGTTTACCAGTTTATTATTTAAAAATGCGATAAAGGATACAGATGCACATTCAGATGGCAGAGATGCATAGAGCAAGGTATGTGGAAAGAGGCACAGAGCTCCCATGCCCCCCCTCTCCAGGTGCGTCACTCTCCCAGCACCCCTGAGCACTCATCAGCCTGGAAGCTCTCTGAATCCTGGACGTTTGGGATTTTTATGAAGGCTTCATGAGTAGGCATGATCGATCATGATCGATCATTAACTCCATTTCCAGCCCCTCTCCCCTCTCTCAAAAATGGGGGGTTGGGGCCCAAAATTCCAAACTTCTAATCATGGCTTGGTCTTCCTGATGATTAGAGACTGATATATATTTTTCTACTGTTTCATACATTTTATAGAGAAATGAGAGACATCCTGTTCCTAAGGAGCTTACACTGTAGTGAGAAAAGTAGATAAGAACACCGAGTTAAAGTGTGCTGAATAGAACAGTGCTCAGATGGCAGGGGAGTCTTTGAGTTAGGGGCACCTGATTCAGATTGGGCGGGGGGGGAGAGCAAGAAGCTTTCTCAGAGGAGGTGATTCTTGGCCTGAATCTTGAGTGACAAGCAATTTGCTGGGCGGTGAAGGAGGGAAGGGTGTCCCAGCAAGGGAAACAACATGCTTAAGTATATACTAATAACAGTACCTACTATTTATTGACCGGCTTTCTTTGTGCAAGCCACTAGGCTACACACTTACAGACCCCGTCTCATTTCATTTCCCGTGGGTCTCCCATTTGTATATTATCCATTACATTACAAATATATGCCTCATAAAACAAGACTTTACTTTGTTTGTTGTTATATCTTTATATTCTAGTAACTGTTACTCTGTAATAAACAGCAACCATTTCATTAGATCCTATGGGTTAGGAATTTGGAAAGGGCCCAGCTGGAGGAGCTTCTCACTGGGGCTCTCTCGGGCGGTCACATTTCAGCTGGGACAGCTGTAAGCCGAAGGCTCCGCTTGACTGGACCCCCAGGTGGCTCACTCATGTGGCTGGCCATTAGTGGGAGCTCAGCTTGCTTCTCCCTCGGGTGGCCTACCCATGGCCTCACCAGAAGGACAGGCCTCAGCATTGTCCAGTGGAGAGAGAGTTCCGCAAGAAGTGGGTGGGGGCTGCTTGCTTTTCTCACTAGACTTGGCCGTCACATATGGACACATTTGTTGTGAATGTTGGCTGTAATGAGTCACAAGACTATAAGGGCATACATCCAGGGGGAGGGAACTGTAACCAGGGTCCAGGGGCGCAAGAGCACCTGGCTTCGGGGGTCCCAAACAGCCCAGGGTCAGCCGCTCATCGCTGACAAAATCCAAAGGTAGAGAGATGAATGGTGGTGGAACCAAAAGGACTTTACTTCCGTGAGGCCAACACCAGGAATTCAGTGGACTAGTGTCTCAAAAAACTCTTTCCAAAGTGCTGAAAATACTCTCAGGTTTATACAAGGAAAATGTGGACAAAGGTCAGTGGGTACAGGAAGGGGGCAGTAAAGGTCAGGTCGATCCTTGCCTTGGGTGTCTTGCTGGTGTCTAGGTGGTCCCTATTGCTTGAGGAGGTAGTTTTGGTTCCTGTCATGGGATGCTTTGGCTGGAGGGTCTTTTGCCTGAGTTAAGAGATAAGCTGGAAAGAACTTAATCAGTTAGAAAGTACAGACTGAGGTCCAGATGGAGGTAGTTGGAGCCCTCTTACAAATCCCCGCTGTCAAAACACCGTTCCATTTCTATGCAAGGAGAAGGGACGGTGGCCATTTCTTCTGTAGCTACTTCCTGCTGACCAGGAATGATGGAGGGATTTGGGAATGGGAGACTTTGACAGGGAGAACTTCGTTTCTCTAGTCCCTCCTGAAATATACAGTAAAGGCATCTCCGAGCATGTGCGAATTAGCACAGGCTCACGTTTGACAAATACAAAAAAAACCAAACAACAACCAAAAAGAACAAGTAATATAGCAGTGCTGAGCAGGGCATATTTCTATTTAGAAGGAATCAAATTTAGATCATGCTAAAAGGATCTAGAGCTAGAGCATTTATAGCAGTGATGTGTTTGTTTAAATCTTCCGTGGCTTCAGCTACATTTTTTTGAGTAATTCGGAATATAGACACAACATTCTGTTTAACTGAGAGCATAGGTTCCTCTTTGGGCTGCAGTCAAAATATCTTCAAGGGCCATCCAGTGTTGAAGGAATACTTTTCAAATGTATGTGGTTTCATCAATTAGGAGGGTGAGTGGGTGCTGGGTTTAATTAAAGACAGCCGCTGTGGGCTTAGCTAAAGCCTCTGCTTGTAATTCTACATGGATAGAGGCAGCTCCTGGAGCCTGCCTAAGATTCTGTCTCCCTCTCCCTCTGCTGCCCACCACTGACACAAGCTCTCTCTCTCTCGCAAACAAAACACATCTTACTTTCCCTGCATACAGAGTTGCTTTCTTTGTCATTTCTTAGAAACATCAATTACATTTATCAGAATTTTTACTTTTAGAAACCTTAGTCTCCATTGAAAACTGTAAGTGGTAACCACGTGTGAACTGTCTATCACACCATCTTTCATCTTTCTTAAAAATGTTGAGGATAGGGGCGCCTGGGTGGCTCAGTCGTTAAACGTCTGCCTTCGGCTCAGGTCACGATCCCAGAGTTCTGGGATCGAGCCCCACATCGGGCTCCCTGCTCGGCGGGAGGCCTGCTTCTCCCTCTCCCTCTGCCCCTGCTTGTGTTCCCTCTCTCGCTGTGTCTCTCTCTGTCAAATAAATAAATAAAATCTTAAAAAAAAAGTGTTGAGGATATGTTGAAAACTACCATAGTCTATCTTCTGGCCAAAAACTATTTACATTCTCCCATGTGGAGAATACATTTACCCTCCCTAAGACTCTTCAAAATCATGTCGTGTTTTGGCTTAGATATTAGGCTCAGGCTTGAAGTCTGGGATCTCATGTAAACTAAGTTTAGGTGTGACTGAGGGCTCTCGGGGTCAACTGAATGAATACCGTGAACTGAGCAGGTACCTTGTCTGCTTCCCCCATACCCCTCATGGGATGGTGGGCAGGTGTAGGGGAGCCCCAAAGGGGGGAAGTAGAGCGCAAACCACAGTCAGTGGTCCATAGCAGTTCTGAAATCCAACCAGAAACATGTTGCCAGCTCCTGGCTTTGCATTCAGTCCTTCTCCTTGGGAGCTGTCCTCTGCGGCTCTGGGCGCTGTACCTGGGGCTCTTGGTTCTGGCCCTCCAGTCGTCCTTCTAAAAGAAAACTGACTTTGCACCTCAGTGAGTAACCTTCTTTGTCTGTTTCCTGCCTATAAAAGGCTGAGGGTCCAAAGGCCTCTGTTCACTTTGTTCTGCTCCTCTTCAAGCTGGTGTGATGCTTTCCTACGTGTCCATTTATAATCCACTCTGTTCGACAAAATCTACCCTGAAATCTCTTCTGTCAAGTAAACTTTTCTCTCTGCCAGGCGCCTGGTGAGAATGTGGTGGGACAAAGATTCTTAGAAACTCTGTTGTTCACAGAGGACAGATGAAGCCCATCCTTCAGCAACTTAGAAGGCCTTTTGTCTGTTTGGAATGGTCCAGAGGCAGCACCTTAGATCTTCACAGCATCCTAACAAAGGGTCTTATTGCTCCACCCTTGCTTTGACTTTCTGTTCTTAGGCCATTTCTTTTTTCTTTTTTCTTTTAAGATTTATTTTATTTACTATTTGAGAGAAAGAGAGAGGAGGGCGACAGAGGGAGAGAGAGAGAAAGAGAGAGAATCTCAAGCAGACTCCCCCCCTGAGCTAGGAGCCTGATGCAGGCTCGATCCCACGACCCGTGAGATCACGACCTGAGCCCGAGCTGAAGGTGCCCCTGAGGCCATTTCTCAATATGTAAACCCTTTGCCTTCTAGAGATGCTGGGATGAGAAACACTTATTTTTTTAACCTGCAAAATATTGGCTGAGTGTATTATATTCTCTAATTTCTACTCAGAAACTAACTAGCTTTTTCTTGAGTTGATCTCTCTCTCGTCTCATTATAGACAGCGGCGTGAAGCCAGCACCTGCAACCCTCTGCCCAGCGATCTTTTTAGTTAGAGCATCATCAGCTCATTAGGTACATTTTCTGGCTTCCTCATCATTGCTGGCAACAGCTCTTTATAAACGTTCTTCCTCTAGTATGTAGCACGGGTCTCCCTTCCTCATTCAGGTTCCTAGTTGAAAATGAAGCACTCAGCGAAATAATCATTATGTGAAACATTGTGTCTGTTTTTCTTGGAGCCCCCACCACCCCTACCGGCCTTTTCGCCTGGACTTGGAGTGGTTGCTTGTGTTTTAGGGTTTTATTAGAGTTGGCCCTCCATTTTCAGGCACCCAATTTCTGATCCAGTTTTTATTGCTCTGTAACAAGTCATCACAGAGCTGGTGACCTAAAACAGTGGTCACTTTGTTAATGCTTGCAGATTGTGTGGGTAGGAAGTTGGAAAGGCAGGTACTCCCTTAGGGCCTCTTGTGCAGGTGCAGGCTCCACGGGGCTGGTCGTCCACCTGGGCACCCTCCCACGGCCCTGCCTGGTGCTGCTGTGGAGTTAGGTGTGCCGTCTGCTGGCCCGGAGGTCTCAGGGCACTCAGGCCTCATCCGTGGCTCCGGGCTGCCCCCAGAATGAGCGCCCTGAGGAAGCCAGGTTGGAAACTACATGGCCTTTTGTGTCCGAGCCTCCCGAATCACATGGGGTCACTTCTGCACAAAGAGCAGGTGACAAGCCTGCCCAGATTCACGCGGAGGGGAATAGACCTCACCTCTTGTTGAGAGAAGTATCAAAGGAGTTTCAGGGGCGCCTGGGTGGCTCAGTCATTAAGCATCTGCCTTCAGCTCAGGTCATAATCCCAGGATCCTGGGATAGAGTCCCACATCGGGCTCCCTGCTCAGGGTGAGCCTGCTTCCCCCTCTGCCTGTAGTTCCCCTTGCTTGTGCTCTCTCTCTCTGTGTCAAATAAATAAATAAAATCTTTTTAAAAAAGAGAGACTTTTCAGATGTGTTTTGATACTGCTTGCACCTGGAACAGTATCCGGCAGCAAGAGAACCTCACTATGTGATTGCATCCAATTAGTAGGCAGATCTGCCTCTCTTATAAAATTTGCTTATCAGTCTTTGAGCGCTACAGTGTGACCCCAGTAATAACAAGTGATGTTACTTCTTGTATTTAGTATGTATTTTTGAAGAGTAGAGGCATGGGCACTTCACATTGTACATCTTTTATTCCAAGTGAATTAGAAAGCGAAATATTATTTTCCAAAAGTCACACAGTAGAGGAGAAACATAGAAGGATGTTAATGTAGTTTTACGGTAGGGAAGGTCTTTCTAAGCAAGATTTAAAAGCCCAGAAGCCACAAGGGAAGTTTCTTAAATATTAGACTCCACCAAGATTTTAAATGTCTGTATAGGAAAAGATAGCATAAAAAAATAAACCAGGTAAAGTATTTGCAATCTAAGTAATACACAACAGCCTAGGCAAGGTACTACAGCCATAGAGTAGTATGTCATAGAGCTGTTGCCAGGATTGAATGAAATGCAAGTACCCAAAGTGAAAATACTTAACAACTGGTAGGTTCCATCCATGCTTGTATAAAGGCCACCAACAAATCAATTTTTTTAAGAGATTGGTAACAGAAAAAGATATGAATGAGCAATTCATAGAAAAATATAAATGGTCAGTAAACATATGGAAAGATATATAAGCTTGCTCCTGATTAAATAAAGAATAATTAAATTTCCAATAAGACTTTTCTACCTATAAGTGTGTCAAAGATGACGGGAACCTGGGGGCCCAGCTCAGTCGGTTAAGCGTCTGCCTTCGTCTCAGGTCATGATCTCAGGGTCCTGGGGTCAAGCCCTGCATTGGGCTCCCTGCTCAGCAGGGAATCTGCTTCTGCCTCTCCCCCGCCCTGCCCCATGATTGTGCATGCGCTCTCTCTGTCGCTCTCTCGCTCAAATAAATAGATAAAATCTTTTAAAAAGGGGGGGTGCGCCTGGGTGGCTCAGTTGTTAAGTATCTGCCGTCGGCTTAGGTCATGATCCCAGGGTCCTGGGATCGAGCCCCACATCGGGCTCCCTGCTCCACAGGAAACCTGCTTCTCCCTCTCCCACTCCCCCTGCTTGTGTTCCCTCTCTCGCTGTGTCTCTGTCAAATAAATAAATAAAATCTTTAAAAAAATAATAAAAAAATTTAAAAAAAGACTGTCCAAGATGAAAAAGAATGTTAATATTTCAGCATTGGCAGAGAAGTTGGGAAATTGACATTCTCATTGACTTACTGTTCTTTGTTCCTTTATAGGAGAAGCATATTTTGCTTCTGGCTTCTTTCAGGATTTTCTTTTTTTTAATCTTTGATTTTCTGTAGTTTGAAAAGGATATGCCAGTGCTGAGGCGTAGTGTTTCTTGGGATGTATCCTGCTTGGTGTTCTCTGAGCTTCCTGGATCTGTGGTTTGGTGTCTGACATTCACTGGGGGAAATTCTCGGTCGTGATCATTTCAAATATTCGTTAGGTTCCTCCTTTGCCTTCTGGTATTCCCATTACGTATGTGTTACACCTTTTGTAGGTGTCCCACGGCCTTTGGGTATTCTGTTCTGTTCGTCGGTCATTGTTCTCTTACCTTTTCACTTTCGGAGATTTCTTTTGTTGTTGTATTTTTGTTTTTGTTTTTGAGAGAGTGTGTGCTTGCATACGAGAGTGGGGTTGGGGGGAGCCCAGCGTGGAGCTTGATCCCACAACTCTGAGATCATGACCTGAACCTGAAATCAAGAGACAGACGCTTAACTGACTGAGCTGCCCAGGCGCCCCACTTCTGGAGGTTTCTGTTAAGGTTTTTGTTGCAACATCTTCAAGCTCAGAGATTCTTTCCTCAGCTCTGTCCAGTCCTCTAATAAGCCCATCTAAGGTACTCTTCATTTCTCTTACAGTGTCTTTTATTTCTAGCATTTCTTTCTGGTTCTTTCTTAGGTTTTCTGTCTCTCTGTTAATGTTGTCTGCCTTTTCATGCTGTCTACTTGGTTCCTTTGAGACCTTAGCATATTAATCTTAGCTGTTTTGAATTCTTGGTCTGATAATTCCAGCATCCCTGCCCTGTCCAATTCTGGTGCTTGGTCTTTTTTCCAGCTGTGTTTTTGGCCTCTCAGTACACCTTACAACTTTTTCTGGATAGCCAGACGTGAGGTACCAGGTAAGAGGGACTGCTATAGGCCAGCCTTCAGCAGCGTGGTGGTGAGAGGTGAGGGCGTGGGGGTTCTGCCGTCCTGCACTTGGGCCCCTCCCAGCCCTTGGTGAGCCTGTGCCTCTGGGCTCTGAACTTGCTCCTGTTTCCTCCGTTTTCTTTTCCCCCGTCATGTGGGACAGGATGCTACTGTGGGCTGCGTTTGGCTGTTTCCCCATGTCAGTTAGGCTCTGGTCAACTAATTTCTTCTGGGGGCAGGCCTTGTTGAGAACAGAATGCTCTGGCTCATTTCAGAAGGGTCCCTCTTCCCCTCCCACTGCTGGAAGCATGGGGGGATTTTTGTCTGCTGTTTGTTCTGGGAACCTGACTGCTCCTGGAGGTAAAACTCACAAAAGTGTGGGATTCCCCTGGGACTGGATCCCCCTGGTCCACACACAGGCCCCAGCATTGGGCAGTCACGACTCTGGTTTTCTTACCTGAGCACCGCTGCTGTGGAGGTTTGCATTCCTGAGGCTTTTCTCCAGGAAGCTGCAACGCCCTGTATTCACCTGTCTGGCCAGTCTTGGGGCCAGTCTTAGTTTGTCCTGGGTCCTTCCTTGCCTTTCCCATGAATCTGAGAGGAATTGTTGACCGGAAACTGATTTATTGTTGGTGGAATGGATATTGGTACAGTATTTAGTGCAGCAATCTTAATTATCTACTAAAAGTAAAAACGTTTGTGCCCTTTGATCTAGCATTTCAACCTTTGGACATACTGGCATGAATGCATAAAGATGTAAGCATTTTTTAAAAAAAGATTTATTTGAGAGAGAGAGTATGAGTGGGGGGTGGGATGGGAGAGAAGTAGACTCCCCAGTGAGCAGGGAGCTGGACATGAGACTCGATCCCAGCACCCCGGGATCATCACCTGAGCCGAAGGCAGATGCTTAACCGGAAGGCACCCAGGTGCCCCTGCAGTAGCATTTTTTAATATAGGGATGGTTAAATATGATATATTTACACAGTGGAATGCTCTGTAGCTGCTAAAAAGAAATGAGGTAGCTCAGTATATCCTGACATGGGAAGAAGTCTAAGACACATTAAGTAAGTGGAAGGAGAAAAAAAGCAAGTTGGTAAATGGTATGTTTAAGATTCAGTTTTTGTTTAAAACTTACCCACAGTGAAAATGAAGGCATGCTTAGAGAAGAAAGAGAATTTTGGAAGAATACGTACCAGAAAAACCCCCTCTGAGGGACAATGTTATGAGGCTGTTAATATATATATATGTTATATATCAGTGACATTTTTCGTATGATGCATACA
This sequence comes from Callorhinus ursinus, assembly GCF_003265705.2. NCBI lineage: Eukaryota > Metazoa > Chordata > Mammalia > Carnivora > Otariidae > Callorhinus > Callorhinus ursinus. Next base: position 2,355,540 of record NW_027397098.1, read on the forward strand.
TATCTGATAACTAGTCAAGAGAGAAAGTAGGTAGCAGCAGATACAGTTCATTGAGGGCAACAGGATGGAACTGATTGTTCCCATCACTTTTCCCTATATCCAGGCAGTAATGCAGTAACAATCTCTGAATTTTAACTTCCCTTCTGGGAATACTGTGGTAGCGTAGACCCAAGTAACTGGAAATTGCAAATCTCCTGGTGTCTCTTTCGCTCTTTCACAGGGCATGACAGCCATAAGATGACAAGAGTTCCAGACAAATGTTTTACCAGTGAACATTTTTTTTCCCATAGAATTTTTTATTGTTAATTCTTCTTGTTAAATGATTTACGAAGGAAAATTTCCCCTTCTGCAGAGAAGCGGTTTCTTTGGTTCTGTTGTGTTGAGATTTGTGGTTTGTTGTACCCAAGAGATGTTTATAATGGAATTTTTTACAACACGTATCTCTCCTTTAAAAGGCTGCCTAAAAAGTAGGTTAGCGGAGCCGTGGTTAAGTGTGAAAGCTACTTGACTTCCATTATAAAATATGGTTTCTAGCTCCAGTTTTCCTGCTCGAATGCTATCTAAGCACCTACAGTGTGACTTCGTGTAGACTAATAAGTCTTCCGAGTTCCTTGTCCTGTTAACTTCTCATCTCAACTTCCTTCCCCGCTTTACATGCCATTTTGAGTTTCTGGATCTAATCTCATCATGTGTGTGTGGAGGGCGGGCTTCCCACGCGACACCAGCAGAATTCTCATTTAACTCCATTCTGCTACGGTCCTCCCGGAGGTAGCATCAGACTGCCCAGGGCAGGGGTTCAGTCCTACAGGACTGCTCCCCACCCCACACTGCCCACCACTTCAGACGCCAGTTGCAAACCCAAGCTGTCCCTTGTACTACTGACCAGCCAGGTGTGTATCAGAGGTTCCCAAGACCCTTTGCTCAGATTCGATTGATTTGCTGGAGCAGCTCACAGAAGTACTAGAAACATTTTCTTCACTGTATGACTGGTTTATCATAAAAGGCTAGGAATGGGGAACGGCCAGGTGGAAGAGATGCCCAGGGCCAGGTGCTGGGAAAGGGCGCGGAGCATCCATGCTCCACTCTCCCCGAATCTCTACAAGGAAAATCCTGTTTTTCGAGGGTTTTGTAGAGTCTTCATTACATAGGCACGACTGATCAAATCACTGGCCACCTTGCTGCCCTCCCCTCCCCCCTGGAAGTTGGGGGCTGGGAATATAAGTTCTAACCCCCTGATCACAGGGTTGGCACCACTGGCAACCAACCCCCGTCCTTAGGCACTTTCCAGAAGTCAACCTCATTAACACAACAGACATTTTTAAGCTCTTGTCACTTAGGAAATATGTATGAGAGCTATATATTAGGTCATCTGAATGATCAAATATATACGTTTCTTACAAATCACAGTATCAGGCATCCTAACCTAGCGCTTTTTTTTTTCTTCCTGGGTATAATTTGCGTTCTTCTCAGTGATTAATTTTATATAATGATTTTTTTTGTTCTTGTTTTACCCTCTGTGAATTTCCTAACAGAAGTCCTGGAGGGGATTTGGGTGCCAAAAAGAAAAAGAAGAAACAGAAGAGAAAAAAGGAGAAACCGAACTCCGGAGGCACCAAGTCAGACTCGGCCTCTGATTCGCAGGAGATTAAAATCCAGCAGCCTTCCAAAGTGAGACTCCTGTTTTACTTTAGCCTCTGTGGTTCCTCCTGCATGTGAGAGTCGGATCGTAGGGCTCAGCGTCCCCGAGGGAGCGGAGGTGTACTTAGGGTTTTGCCAGGACCATGTGCTGGAAAGCGCTCGTCCCCGGCGGGCATTACAGCCTTCCTGATGCTGATGTTCATACCTAAATAACCAAGAGGTACAGACTGCGTTTTTGTGTGTACATGGATACGACCTGCATTTTTCCTTTTTCTCAAAGAGCGCATTAGTATGTAGATTGTAGTGATAGAAGTCAGTCTCTGCGTGAGCTTGTTAGGTGTGTGTTGTTGTTGTTGTTGTTTTGAAGTTACGCTTAATATTTCATTACTTTTAGTTCAGAAGATATTCACATTTTAATTTTTCTGGGTATCTGTCGAATTACCTGAATAGCACCACACGATCTGGCAGGAGATTCCCACGGGAGCAGCCACGGGTAAGTCTTATGACTTTGAATCCGACCAGTTGGCTTCTCGGCCATTCTTAACATCCCATTGCCAAGGGTGGGCCATAGCTCCTGATGTTCCCGCTGGAGAAACACCCCTCCGAGACCCAGCCAGCAGTTGTGGTGGGCGGATGGCCGGCCGCGCGGGGTTCTGGTGGTGCTGACGGCAGGCCCCCCCCCCCGCCTTCCTGGGGGCCGACCCCGGTCACCCTGGCTGGGAACACAGGCCTTGTGTGCGGGCCACGGGGGACCACAGGGCCCTCTCCACACAGGAAACTCACAGGGCAAAGGGGGGGGGGCGTTAGAAGTATGACGAAGCCCAGATGATCCTGATGGTTGCAGCTCCACGTCAGTTGTCCCGGTGGGTCGTGGTGTGGCCGAGGGGCTCGGTCCTGGCCCCGTAGCTCATGAGCTGTGTGGGTGCCGCGCTCCACGAGCCTGTTTGCCCATCTGTGAGGTGGGGGTGATGCCTTCTGCCCCAGCTCACAGGACTGTTAGGAGGCTACAGTGTTAGATCCTGTCTGTTAAGTGGTCTTTATAGTCTGAAGCACTGTTATATATGGCAAGTTTCACGGGGTTGAAATTCTTTTTCTTGCACACAGTTGACACTGTATTGTGGGAAGTGGGTCTTGCAGGCAGATTTTGTTGTTGTTACTGTTTTATACGTAAGACCAGGGGTCACTGAGAGGATACTTACTTTGCCCAATTTTCCCTGACTGCCTGTGTGGGGTGAGAAGAAAATGGGATGTTCCCCCCTTGCTTTTCAGCTCATTTCTCAGGTAATAAATACTCTAACCACTGTACCTACTTCCTGAGGTCACTCATATAAGGTACACCATCTACTTGCAAGACATTTTTCCCATTTCTCAATGTCGCTTCATTGGATAAATGTGGTGCCACTTATATGCAGCTCTGCCCCTCCGTATTGCTTCTACCACCACCATCAGCTTGTACCCCTCGCCGCACCCCCAGTGACGTTGAGCCCTTCCCTTACTTCCGGTCACTTACGAGAAACTAGAGCTAGCCAAGGCAGGCGGAACAGCTAGCATTTGCGTAGAGAAGTTGTTTTCTTTTTTAATTGAGAATAAATAAGAATTGTGTTAATGTGGGCCTTTGTCCATTGCATTTTTTTAAACTGGAGCTTCTTTCCCTTACACAAGATGCTAGCTCTAAATAACACTGTAAATTACAGTGGATTGTGTGTAGAAAATACTCTCTTCTGCCCTCAAGAACCAGAATAAGAGGACCTTTGTCTGGATTCTTTAGACTTCTTAATTGTGGAGGACTTGGACATCTTTCCAAGATACTAAATTTAGAAAGTAAAGGGTGAAGTTACGTACAGTTGGAGCTTAGTAGTCCACGGAGGAAAAGAGGTGTGCCTGACTTAGGGGTATGGTAGTGGGAAGCTAACGTGGGGTTGATCCATGTTCTCACCTTCCCTAACATGAATTTGTTTCTCCCCGGGCGGTGCTGCTGTGGAAAGTAAATGGATAGGTTTAAGAATGTCTCATAGCTGAATTTTCCTTGCTGCTTTGTCACCATGGATTTGAAAATAGTGCTTGCTTCTCTCCACTTTAAGAAAGCACTTAAAATAGTGATCATTCAGATATAAATATTTCATGAATGGTCGTTTTATGTAAAGATTGCTAGTCAACCTGATGAGGCTAGTTAGGTAGGGTTGAAACCACTCTGAGGTCTGTCTTCACAGAGTTGGGATATCCTTGGCTCCTTTGGAACAAAGATGCTGATTCATGTTTGCTGCAAACTAGGTAGAGTTTGGTATATTTGTGATCAAGAATTTCACTCCAGAATTAGGGAAGAAAAATTCCCATGACAAATTCAGTGCAGGCTTTGTAGGTTCAAATTTGCCTTTTTAAGGATAAATGGGTCCGTGTTCAAGCATTATTAGTTGAAATATGCTGTGCTCCGACTTCTGTTTAAGTTGTAGGTCTTCTAGTAGATTGCCTTGTTGAGGGGTTCAAATGGATGTAAATTTCATTTTGCTGGAAATCAGTTACTCTGTGTTGGAGGTTCAGAGCAAGAGTCTTAAGCAAACACAGGGAGGCCTATATTAAATAAACTCTGTTCTGTAGTGTGTCACATGGGTAAAGCTTCCCAGGTTAAAGGATTGGCTCCAGACCACAGATGTTAGATTCAAGGTTGACCAGAAGTCCAGAGCTACTATTAATAAACCAGCCAGGGTCGATGGTAGCTCTCCTTGGTGCCCCCGGTTTGTTGGCACACAGGAAGACCAAAGGGCTCCGAACGTCTTGTTAACCACTTCTGAACTACAGCGAAGAGCATTCTTTGTGTGGCATCAGAATTCTAAAATTAATAATTTTACGTACTGAAAAAAACCCCGTGATTTTCCTGTTCAGCCCTAAGTGGAAAATATAGGCTCGCTTTCCATGTGGGATTACATTATCTGAGGGACTTTCCAAAAAAAGAGCTGGGGAATCTTCAGAGATAAGAGAATATTGGCTTCGAGGAAGGAACTTGAGATTGGAAAGGTAGTGTCAATTTTCCAGACTGAGAATATGTTTTACTTAAAAAGGTTAGTTTCCAACACTTGGGTTGGGGAAAACAGGCTGTGGTTGCCAAAGACCTAAACTCGCAGAAGAAACTGTTCTCGTTGGAAGGTTTGTCTCTGGAGGAGCATCGGAGCCAGGAGAGGGCAGGGTGTGGTCCCGGTGGAAGGCACACTTAGAGATTCCCTTTCTTGATTAACTTCCTTCCCAGCTCAGCACTCAATTCTCTTTCCTTTTCCTTTTCGTTTTTCTTTTCTTTCCCTTTCCCCTTTCCCTTTCCTATTCCTTTCTCTTTCTTCTTCTTCTTTTTTTTTTAATGAACTAAAATTTTCCCTCATCTGCCTGGTTTCCATTCTAGCAGTTACTTCCTTTGGCCCCACACTTTGCTGCTGCAGGGCGCGAACTCCAACAGTGAAACCGAGGGGTATGCCTGACCGGCTGTCTCATCGTAGTAACGCATTCGTGCGTGCCCCTCCTTTCTGCCGCTCTGCCCGGATGAGTGCGGGTGATGACCCTCTGCAGATAGGGGGGACCCTGAAGCCGGGGGTGGTCGGCTTTACTTCAGATTTCCCAAAACTATCGAAGCGCCGTTAAAACTACCGAGCCATCGTTACCTTTAACATAATGTGTTTGCTTCTATTTTAATACCTTAGCATCCTTGAGCCCGATCCCTGACCAGGCTTAGAGGAAGATGGTCAGTTTTTGGTGGTGTAGGCTCCAAGGCAGATGGCCTGTGTGTCTGCCCCAGGTTTGGGAGCGGTGGCAGCTTCCTCATTTTTGTGTCTGTGTCTTTGCTGTTCTAGAATCCCACCATTCCAATGCAGAAGTTGCAGGATATCCAGAGAGCAATGGAGCTGTTGTCCGTGTGTCAGGGCCCCGCCAGGAGCATCGATGAGGCTGCCAAACACAGATACCAGTTTTGGGACACACAGCCGGTGCCCAAATTAAGTAAGCTTTTCTGCCTTTCTTTCTCCCCCCGCCCCCACTCACAAAAACAGCTGGGTTAACAACAAACAAAAGAAACTTCCATAATTTCCGTAATTTGTTTTTTTTTTTTTATCACAGATTAGCAATGTACACAAAAGTCCTGTTTTTCTTCTTAAAATAGAAATATTGGGTAGTGACACTGGCTTTTCAATAGACACAGTTTTAGAGTCTAATTCCTCTTCCGATAAAAAAAAAATCCCAACTTCTCCCACTTGAAACCTTAGTGTATTAAAAATAGATGTAAAAGACAGTCTCAGGCACTTTTTTGGTCCTGAGCTTCATGGAATTGTTTTTCCTCTACGTAAATTTTTAGCAGTCTCCCATCTCACTTACTCCAAAAGACACAGGATATTTGCCCTACTAGATCTTCTTGAAATGGAAGGTTTTGTGCCGCTTAGCAATAGGATCCTGCACACTCAGCGCCCGCGTGAGGTACTAGCGGCGCAGTAAGGGACTCGGGCGCCTTGGGAGCGCTACGAGGACACCTGGGGTGCATGCGCATCCCGGCAGCAGGCCTCTCCCCTCAGCGCTGGGCCTGCTCCCTCACATTCCACTCAGACTTTCGCCTCATAAGTTTCCATAAACATCATTCAACTCTTCCCCTTTCCACAGTAGAAAAGGTGATGATATATAAATGCACTAAAAATGATTATGACTGCATTAAAAGCTAAGCCTGCTGCTTTCTCTTATCCTCCTATGCAGATAGATTATAATTACTTTCTCTGTTCTTCTTTCTTGATCGTTCGAGTTCCAGAATCTGTGTAAGATAAAGGATTGTCATCCAGATCTCTTAATAGTCCAGTTATGTACAAATTATCTGCTTTATCGCATAAAAATCTGGGAACAGCCCTTATCTGTGCCCTCAAATAATGGTTTTCAACCTTTTTGAAGTTCCCACTCCTCTCCCCGCCATATCCACCCCATGTACCTGGAAGAAGCACGGGCTTGGGAATGTGAAAGATCGAGGAAAGCGATTCTCCTCACTTCTTTTTCCGTTCAGGCTCTAGAAATACATGTGTTTGGTCATGTGGAGGAAGACTCTCTAGAATGAACTTACAGGATTTTAAATGCCGTTGAATTGAGTGGCCATTAGAGAAAGGGATGTGAGTCTGTTGGTCCGGATATAGTGGGTTTAGCTGAATGCTGCTTGGCAGGCTGTTGGTAGCTTTCAGCTCACAGCCCCGGGGACAAGCAAGCCGCCTTGGGCCGCCTCCTAACGCCAGCACACGTCTTTGGGAAGATAGCCGGGGTGCGCCACATTTGGGCCCCTCCCCTAAATCCCTGCAGGATTCCCCCAGCTCCTTGAACACCCAGTTTGCACCTGAGTTAAGGCAGCAGCAAGGTTAGTTGTGGGTGGCAGAGGCGGCCTGAGGCTGTCCCAGTGTTGGGTGGGTAGCCAAGCTCTAGGCAGTCGTCCCGAAGGGACTCTCAGGGAGCAGCTGAGAATCTGGCCACCCAGGCTGACTTGACGAAGCCTAAGGTATTATAGGGGGGTGGGCTGGTGCAGCAGTAGCAACCGACAAAGTCAGGAGCTAGAAAGAACGAGAAACAAGACCCCTTGGAGCTGGTCGAGACCCTGTGGCTTCCACCTGTAAAAAGGTGAGGCCAGAACCTGTACCTGATGGTCATTTATTCAGCAGATACCTGTTTCTTTTTTTTCCTTCTGCTTGTTTTCCTTCTGCTTCTGTTTATTTATTTATTTCTTCTTTGAGGTGTAACTGACATACAGCACTATATTAGTTTCAGGTGTCGAACATAACGATAGGATGTTTGTGTACCTTGTGAGATGACCCCCACAGTAGGTCTAGATACCATCCCTCACCTCACCGACTTACAGAATTTTTTCTTTTTTAAAGATTTTATTTATTCATTATTCATTTGAGAGAGAGAGAGAGCACAAGTGGAGAGGAGAGGCAGAGGGAAAGGGAGACGCAGACTCACCACTGAGCAGGGAGCCCGATGCGGGACTCGATCCCAGGACCTGGAGATCATGACCTGAGCCAAAGGCAGACACTTAACCGACTGAGCCACCCAGGCGTCCCCAGAATTTTTTTCTTGTAATAAGGACTTTTAAGATCTGCTGTCTTAGCAACTTGCAAATATGCAATGCAGTATTATTAACTGTAATCACCATGTGGTGTATTTTGTCCCCCGAACTTACTTGCTTTATAACTGGAAGTTTGTGCCTTTTGACCCTCTTCACCCATTTCACACTCCCATCCCTGCCAACCGCCAGACAGTTCTCTGTGTCTAGGAATTCAGAATTTTTGGTTTTTTTTAGATGCCACATATAAGTGAAATCATACAGTATTTGTCTTTCTCTCTCTGACATAACTCACTTCACATAATGCCTTCAAGGTCACCAATGGCAAGATTTCATTCTTTTTTATGGCTGAGTAATAGCAGATCAATGGTGAGTGTGTATTGTTCAGTGCCAGGCGCTGGGGAACATGGTGGGGAAACCGTGAAGGGAAAGTAGGATAAAAATGGTGGCCAGGTGGGGATGGAGGGAGGGCATCCTCCAGGGAGGAAACAGCTTTAGTCAGGGAAAGATGCTGTGGGAAAGTGATGTGTAAGCTCATATCCGCAAACACTCAAGCGGCTCGCCTACGGAGAGCAGGGGAAGGGCTGTGAGAGCAGAGGGAAACCCCAGACGCCGTGAGCTGGGGCCGGCCTGAGGGGGGTCAGTGTGGATGAAGCTGGAGAGAAAGGCCAGGTGGGCGGCCGGGTGGGCATGAGCCACACGCGGGAGACTGGGTTCTATCCCAGTCGCACTGGGAAGCTGTGGAGAAGGAACGGGAAAAGGGCACCTTTGTGGAGATCCCTGGAGACATGGATGACTTCAGCTGCATTGTCAGCAGTCTGGAAATGACTTGTGGGTGTTGCTGGGAGGGGTCAGAGGTCACCCTAGCCCTCCCCCCCCGCCACCAGCCCAGGTGTTTGAAATGCAGAATAAGAAGAGACGTCTTCTCCAGGCCATCATCGGACCTAAGCTGTCCACTGTGGTCTAGTGCAATGGATCTGTCACGTAGGGGTTGAGGCTGAGAAGTCACTGTCACGTCCTAATACACACCTTGTCATTGCATGAGAAAGGATTGCTCCTTCTATTTAATTGGTGAGAAAGCGGCTCTTCTCCACCACCTGACTACCTTGTCTCGCTCCAGAAGTAGCTGAGACATAGCATATTTTCAGAGATGATATGAAAGCCAAGGCCCCTAGCAGTGATTTCGTTTTCTGTGACAGACCATTTTGGATCCTCAGAATGCTTTGTCCTTGAATATTCTGTCTTCTTTCTCCTCTGCCCCTCCCCAGATGAAGTCATAACCTCTCACGGGGCCATTGAAGCGGATAAAGACAACGTGCGTCAGGAGCCCTATTCCCTGCCGCAGGGTTTTATGTGGGACACCCTGGACTTGGGTAACGCCGATGTGGTGAGTAACACTCCTGGGTTCAACACCTGCCTTCGCACACGTTGCGTGGGCCGGGGGGGGGGGCCGGTTGCGAGCACCCCAGACAGGACACTTGCTTGGTCTTGTAGCTCAAGGAGCTGTACACGCTGTTAAATGAGAATTACGTGGAAGATGAGGAGAGCGTGTTCCGTTTCGACTACTCGCCCGAGTTCCTGCTGTGGTGAGTCTGGCCGGCCGCTGGGGGGCGCCCCAGGCGTGGGCAGCCGGGCCGGCGTGCCTCGGTCTCTCCCTGGGTTCCGGGACACTAACCGGCGCCTGTTTTCCTTGCCTACATCCACTTCAGGGCGCTGCGTCCCCCGGGCTGGCTCCTTCAGTGGCACTGTGGGGTCCGAGTGTCTTCGAACAAAAAGCTAGTAGGGTTCATAAGTGCCATCCCAGCAAACATTCGGATTTATGACAGGTACCTATTAAAGCTTGTCCATGCTGGCTTTGATGTGTTATTTTTCCAAGAACTGCAGTTACAGTGGGCTTTGAAAAATCGCTTATGCGGGTCGTTGATCTTAGGGGAGGTTGTGGGTGGGCAGGGGCAGGGGTCTACGGGAAGGAACTCTACTCTCTGCTCAGTTTTGCTAAATCTAAAACTCTTAAAAATAAAGTTGATTCAGAAACACGGACCGGTGGAAAACTAAAGTTGATTTAATAAAAAAAAAAAAAAAATTGGCCTGCAAACAGCAAAAAAAGGACAGCTCTCTCAGTTTCGTCAGTGCACACACAAATGCGGACGTATTCTTGTATTATCTGTATGCATCGGAATAAAAAAACTGTAAATGGGTATTTCAGATTTATTTCTGGAGAAAAAAATTACCGTAAAAGATTTTAGGAGAGAGAGATTTTTAAAAAATCTTTTTATCCATAGGATAACTATGTTGCATTTTTGCTCCGGGTCTCTAGCCCAGGAAGTCAGAGAGGTCTTGTGCGGAGTAGGACCGGGTACTTTTCAGTGTATTGGTTAGTTCCTTTGCTACTAAAAGGCATTTGATGTCAAGGAGTCTGTGCCACATGGAATGGCAGCATATATAGAACCAGAGTGGGGAACAAACTTTGAAGCTCTGGAAGGTTTACTGTGGCTCAGAAAAACACCAGCTCTCGTCTGGTCAAGGCACCTTTCAGGATCCTAGGGATTGCATTATACTCCAAAGCAACATCTTACCAGATTGTGCAGCTGCGTGACCCGGTTATTGTCCTAATTGCATACATGACAGAAAAAAACAGTTGTAGAAACTTTGAGGCACATCTTACCCATTTTTATTTCTTTTATTTTTTTTAAGGATTTTATCTATTTTATTTGAGAGAGAGAGAGACAGACAGACAGAGATATTGAGAGAGAGCATGAGTGGGGAGGAGAGGGAGAGGCAGACTCCCCGCTGAGCAGGGAGCCCGACGCGGGGCTCGATCCCATCTGAATACTTAAATATTGTGTTGAAGGAGGGGGAATCTTTCGGTTTCCTATTCTTTGAAACGTCATGGGTGTTGTCTTATTCTTCTAAATGTTTTCGTCTTACGTTCCCTCCGATTTTTGACATCTTTCTCTTTCTTAGTGTGAAAAAGATGGTAGAAATCAACTTTCTTTGTGTTCATAAGAAATTGAGATCAAAACGGGTAGCTCCAGTGTTAATTCGAGAAATAACCAGAAGAGTGAACCTGGAAGGGATTTTTCAGGCCGTCTACACCGCTGGAGTGGTTCTTCCTAAGCCGGTAGCCACTTGCAGGTAACAACACCACACGCTCACCTCTTGCCCCCTTGCTCTGTTGCTCCCAGTTATTCTCACGTGTAACTCAGGGATTTGGGCTTACCTGTTATTACATAGTTTGGTGGCAGAGGGGGGGAGACCAGACCCAAGAACCACTGTGTCCATTGTTCTTTCCGTTTTGCCATAGAACCACTTCGAGAGTAAAAAAAAAAAAAAAAAAAAAAAAAAAAGCCAGGGGGTTGGGGGGACTCTACTTTTTAACATTTTCCTGCTAATGATGCTGGTTCTGTATTCCTGTGTGCCTTCCTTTGGAGAGACCAGCACTGCCTCTCCCTTGGGGCACTCGGGGCATTGAGATCTTGAAACATCCAGCCTGCTAGCATTTTCTTTCCTTCCAACCACTCAGGTTTATACCAGGCTCTGCCCTGGCTGTCAGGGAACTGTCCCAAATGCCTGATAAACACCAATTGAGAAGCCCAAACAAACCTGTTTGCTTAGAGTAAGAAAAGGCTTAAGCTCTGTTTTTTATGACTTCATCTGTTCTTACCAAGCTTTCAAAGGTTAATCCAGGGCAGATTTGTACCTGGACTAATCTGTTGTAAAGCCTCAGGGTTTATCTCTCTTGACTATTTTTGCCTCAAATAAGACGAAACTTTCGCTAAATGTAGTATGAAAGGTAAACTGTAAAACGACTCTCTCCTATTAAATTATTCGTAAATAACCTGAACAAATAAGACTTCGCAGGTATGTTTTAATACAAATCATCCTAGTACCTAAACTGGAATCACTGAAGAAATTCAAGGTAGTTTCTCAAAAAGTTGTTTTCTTTGGTGGGTGTTATATAAAAGCGGCACCTACTAATTTAGGGGGGGATGTTTTCATGTTTTTAAACTTTTTGGTCTGCTTTCTGTAGAATCAGCAGTGGTCATTGAATACTTGCAGACTGGGCATTTTTTAACTTTATTTACAATTTTATGATTGCTCTTTACTGAAAGAGATGAAAGGTTACAGACTACAAAGGAACATAACAAGGAAAGCAAGGATGTATTTTAGATGTAAAAACCAGCTGATAAAATAATTATGCAAGAAGAGGGCTAGCATCCAGCATTGCACCGGGGGCATCACTAGTGTTCATTAAATGCTTCTAGAACATCTGAGCTGGGACAAAGAGTAAAAACTGGTAGGGTTAGAAACCAATCAGGTTTTAAAACCTTTATTGTATTCCAGATACTGGCATCGATCACTAAACCCCAGAAAACTGGTAGAAGTGAAATTTTCTCACTTGAGTAGAAATATGACTTTGCAGAGAACAATGAAGCTCTACAGACTTCCGGATGTAAGTAAGAATTTTCTGCAGTTTTTCAAAGCTGTGACCTTAACTAAAGCTTTTAGTGTAGAAAAGAGTTATTTGCAGGAGTCTTAAAAAACCAGCTCATGTGTTTGAGAATGTGAATGTGTAGCTTTTTGGAACTCTAGGCTAGGAAAAATAGGGGAGCTCATTTGGAAACAGCAGTTTTTTTTGTTTTTTGTTTTTTAAGACTTTTTAAGTCTTTAGTTTATGGTTGGATGGGATTGAACTCAAGATATGTAAGTTTTGAAATTTCGAGTATTTACCGTTTGTTACATAAGAAGGAAGAAAACTTGGGGCTTCTGATGATATTTTAACACAAAGGACCTAAGGAATAAGGCTTAGAGGAGAGACTGAGGAGAGGAAATAATGTTTCATTAAATTACCATCTTTTTAGGGTCACCTGGGTGGCTCAGTTGGTTAAGCATCTGACTCTTGGTTTCAGCTCAGGTCATGATCGCAGCGTTGTGGGATCAAGCCCTGCGTTGGGCTCTGTGCTCAGTGGGGAGTCTGCTTGAAAGATTCTCCCTAAGCCTCCCCACCCCCTCTCTTAAATAAATAAATAAATCTTAAAAATATATATATTTTTGAAAGATTTTATTTATTTATTAGAGAGATTGGGAGAGAAAGCATGAGCAGAGGGGAGGGGCAGAGAGAGAGTGCAAAGCAGCCTCCCTGCTGAGCAGGGACCCGCCGCCCCCAACGCAGGGCTCCATCCCAGGACCCTGAGATCATGACCAGAGCTGAAGGCAGACACTTAACTGACTGAGCTACCCAGGCGCCCCCTCAAAAAAATATCTTTTTAAGCTAACAAATTCCCAACATGACAAGTTGTCTCTTAATAGAGGAAAAATTACATGTGCTTACCAGTGTTGCCTTTATTTGAGGCTTGGATGGTGTGTTAGTTATCTCTTGCTGTTGGGATAGATTCCCACAAATTTAGCAGTTTAAAACACACATTTGTTTTCTCCCAGGTTCTGTGGGTCAGGAGTCAAAGCCCAGTTTGCCTGGGGCCTCTGCCCCAGGGTCTCTCATGAAGTTGCCATCAAGGTATCCACTGGGGCTGGGTCTCATCTGAACACTTGACTGGGGGTGGGTCCACCTCCAACTCACATGGCTGTTAGCAGGCCGGAGTTTTTGCTGGCAGTTGGACCGAGAGTTTTAATTCCTTGCTGGCCGTCGGCCTGAGGCCTACCTCAGGTCTTCGCCAGGTGAGATTCCCCATAGGGCAGCAGCTAATTGCTGTGACATGACAACATGGAGGCTTGCTTCATCAAAGCCAGTGAGGGAGTGAGTCTACAGAGAGAGCCGGCTAGCAAGGTGGAAGTTAAGAACCTTATGTAATCAGTGCTTGCAAGTGACATCCAGTCACCATTGCTGTGTATGTCACTGGTTAGAAGCAAGTCCCAGGTTCCACACTCAGGAGGAGCGCAAGGCTGTGAGCACCAGGAGGTGGCATTACCGGGGGCCATCTTAGAATCCGTCTGCCTCAGATGAGATCTTTCATTTGAAGTTTTGATTTCGCCAGAGCTATTCTTTCTCTTGGGTTGTTAAAAAGTAGTTTCATGACTATTTTAACTTGACTGAGGGATTCCCGTGGAATGTCACCATGTTCCTCTCGAACACGGGGAGGGCTTCACCTGCAGTGGCCTTTCTCGGCGCGGTGGACTCCACTACCTCCTTTCGTCTTTCGGCCAGTTGTGTGTTTACCAAGTACATGTGAGTAGCTACCTGAACGGATGTATTTCTTTCCAGTGGCAGACAGGAATCAACTGATTTCTGACCTTAGGCAGAATTTCATGAGGAGAAAAGTGGAGGCGAGGGAAACCAGATGTGGGAGAGATCAGGACCATCATTCTGGAGCTTTGTCACCTGGCAGAAGGATCGGAAGGCCTCATCTTCCCTTGTTGCAGACAGTGGGGCTCAGACTAATGAACCCACCGCCTCTGAGGCCAAGGAGGGAGGGGAAATGTAGACCAGGAGAGAAGAAAATAAACACCGCAGACAGCATGACAGAGGAGGGTCCACAGGACCTGGGGAGGGGGTGCCGGCCCCTCATGCTGGAGCGCAGAAGGGAAGGTAGGCGTGTGGAGATGTGTGCACAGAAGACGTTCAGAGAAGTCACACTAGCAATGTGACACTGAATACTGACTGGCCAGGGCTTTTGTGACGCTAGGGGCCAAGACCCAGAGTGACCCGAGAGGGACAGGCACACAGAGGCACAGGACACGGCTACGGCGAAACGTGCCCCCTGCAGGCCTGTCCGTTCTCAGCGGCCTCCTTGCGGTTGGAGACTTGGCCGTCCAGGAGCGGAAATTAAAAAACTTCAGGCGTGCCCGCTTTTTTCACTAGGGGCTAACGCTCTTCTGTGGTCTCCCCGAATTTCAGTTTCTTGAGCCTGAAACCATCCAGCTTGTGTGTAAGGAAGGCGCCCACTTCCACGTAGGTTTCCTAAAATGGGATGAAGGAGGAGTTTTAGTATCTGTCATGGGTTTATTCAGGGTGATCAGATTTTGAGCTAAGAGTATTTTTGACTTTTGTCCCTCATCCTTTATGTTTTTACACAAAAATCGATCAACTCAGGTAACAATGTTAACAAGTTGGTAATAAATCACTGGTCCGGCATTGGGAGTTTTTTCCCCCCAATAAAGTGAAGTTTACAAAGTGCTCTCACATGTGTATATATATTCATGTTGCTCTCACGACAACCTTTCGAAGCTGGTGTGGCCTGTCTGCATTTTGCAGATGAAGAGATCGGGGCTTACGCAGTTTGACACTTAGACACGGGCCTGTCACTAATAAGTGGGGGACTCGGGATGCACGCCCCGAACATCCACGTTCCGCCTGTTAGATCCCTTTGCTCCTGCTGTCACCTCTCGCACAGCCCCGGGGGGCAGCGTGGCCCGGTCCCACCAGATGTCTCGCCACACGGTCACTAGAGTGGAGGTGAACACAGGAAAGCATGATCATCAGGGGCCAAATAGCGCTCGTTGGCGTGTTCCAGTCTGCCTCCCTGCCTTTAAGTCCTGGGGAAGGAGAGCAAAATGAAGAGTAAAACAATGAGGAAAAGAGAGGGTAGAAGAGATGAGAGTACAGGTATTAGAAAATCCAGAAGGCACCCACCGAGCCACCTGGGAGTGTGCCGTTTGAGTTAGAAGCTGGACGGCGCAGGGGCGCCTGGCCGGCTCAGTCAGTAGAGTGTGCAACTCTTCGTGCGACCCTTGATCTCCGGGTTGTGAGTTCGAGCCTCGTGGTGGGTGTAGAGATTACTTAAAAATAAAATCTTAAAAAAAAAAGCTGGACGACGTAGCATGTACTCAACAATGGCCTGCCTGTAGAGGGGCCCAGTCATGTGATTTAAGAACATTTTGTACCCTTAAGCGTAAAGAATCTTACTGCGTACAACTTTTGCTCTCTGGATCAGTCTCATCTGATCCATCATTAGTGTTTCTGCATACTGTGCCTGCTTTAGGTCTTGTTTGTGGACTTCTGAATCTAAAGCGTTAACATTATTATGAACAGCATTGTGCTAGACACTGAACATCCATAATCTCAGCTATTATTCAGAACAGTCCTAGGAGGGCAGGGCATTCTCCCCATTTTATGGAGGAGAGCAGTGAAATTGCTCTGCCCAGAATCGTCATCTTCTTGTTAGGAGAGAACCACCCAGGGCCCACACCCCCTGCCTCTGCTCTCTGCAATGCTCAGGTCTCCCCGAGAGTCGTGCCCTCCCCTACCTTGTAAACATTGGTTTGTTTTAGCTTGCTGTTGAGCATTTTCTTCTTGTTTTTTTTCTTTTTAAGATTTTATTCGAGAGAGAGAGAGAGAGAGAGAGAGAGAGAGAATGAACAGGGAGGGGAGGGCAGAGGCAGAGGGAGAAGCACACTCCCCGCTGAGCAGAGAGCCCCACGCGGGGCCCCCATGGATCCCAGGACCTTGAGATCATGACCTGAGCCGAAGGCAGACCCTTAACCGCCTGAGCCACCCAGGCGCCCCACTTTTGAGCATTTTCAAAGTTGGAATTTTTTTTTTTTGTCAGTGCTCTTAAAGGTGAAGGAATTTAAAGTCAGCAAAAAACAGAGTCAGGTTCATCTCCTGGGGTCCTTCCATGGTGTTGCAGGAAGGACGTGCTTGTCAAGACGTGCAACATTTAGTTGCAGTAGATGCTTTTTTTAGTGATTAGCTTCCTACGGCTGCTTTTTAAATCAAATCCCCATAATCATTGCTTACGTCTCTACTCTGGAATCTTCGCTCTAAGACAGTTTACACCACATAGTTTGACAGAACAAAACGGCTTCTGTTTTTTAATAGACCTCTGAGCCTTTTCCCCATCTGCACTGATAAGCAGATTTTACACATATTTCAATGTACAGAGAGTCCCAACGAGTCACGCCTGCTAGCTGGACCCTGGGAAAGTGAGTCTGGCTGAGATAATAAGAGTTTGCATATGAAATGTAAGGCTGTCTCAGTCACTGGAAATGTCTTCTTGTGTTTTTGGAATTCTCTGGAAGCCACCTTTCTTTTTTGGGTTATGCCAAAACTTACCATTTTTTAAATCTAGGCTTAACATTTCTCCACCTCTTTCTGAAGACCACAGTTGTAATTGGAGGGTGTATTTTATATTTTAAAATGTATCTTGTGCTTCTGTTAATTTTTTTTTGTTTTTGAGAGTATGAGACTTCATGATATTAGAAAGAAGCACATTTAGGCCCTGAGACACATTGTGAGTCAGCAAAAGTAAACATTCTTCTCCTGTTTTCTGGGATCTTGCATTTTTTTTATAGCTGATACAGTCTTATGTTCTCTTTTAAAAAAAAAAAAAAAAGCTTCTGTAAAAAAGCACTTCTAGGGCTTATAAATTGCCCAGTGCATATACTTTCTGCCTGTTCACCCAAACGTACTGTTTCACGGAGTTTTCTGTCTCCCACTTCGACTACCCTTTATTCTGACTTTCGGAGACCTGACACAGCAGTTCTCAAAGTTGGTCCTGGGACCCCTGAGAAGTCCTGGAGTCAAGTCCATTCCAGGGGAGCAGGGTCTGTGACATCAACACTATTTTTATAACAGTGAGACATAAAATGCATTTTTCGCTTTAATTACCTTACAGATGAACTGTGACGTCTACGAGAGGCCTTCTGGAATGTGTGCTCGTGCATTTTTTTTGTTTTAAGATTTTCTTGGTTTTAATTTCTAATACGATACGTGCGGGTGGATATAACCCACCTTCGCAGAACTCGCTGGGAATACTCCGTATTTAAGAGGGGAAAGGTGTCTTAGACAAAAATATTCCGGAACTGCTGCCTTAAGGGTGTCTGCTGGGCAAAAGATGTTGATTTTAGTGATTTTGCAGGATAAATACTCACTGAGGGAGAATATTGCTGCAGAGGAGTGTTTTGGTCTAGAAAGAAGTTGGCAGGCTTGTTCTTCCTTTCTGAATGTCCGTCTAACATATGCAGTATCCTGTTGCTTGCACTAATGAATCTAATTGCTCGATATCATTGTTCCTGAACTAGTAACAAAAGAAAAAACGGTTTACTATTGAGCAAGGCTACTTAAGACTTTATCGAGGTCATCTGCGTAGCAGAAAACCATCTTTGTAAATGACTTTTTAAATACATTCTTTCTGTATATGTAGTTTGGTTTTTCCTGTTAGCATTTAGAAATGTATGTTTGTTACCTTTTCCAGTATTTGGAAATCACCTAGGTTCCATCTTGCCATGAATTTGCAGTATAGAAATGCTACCAAACACTAAACTTGGCTCGGGGGAAAGGAAAAAAAGAATTTTTGCCTGGCTTACATAAACGTGCCAGGCCCAAGAAGTGTCATCTTTGAAGAACTGACAGTGACTCTTTTCCCTGTCTGCAGCCTTCACCGTACCTTACTGTGTAAATGTGGTTCGAAACATAGGCATTCATTCATTCATTCATTCATTCATTTCATTCATTCATTTCATTCATTCGGCACATATTCGGGCTGTTATTACCCTTCTTGCTTGCTTGAAGGGTTAGGCCTTGGATGGAAGCCAGGGCCTGGAGATTTCTCGTGCTTTGGCTTTGTGATCCACAGAAAGGCTAGAAGTACGAGTTCTCTATTAAATGTTCAGGGCTTATCTTCTCTCGATGTGGACTAGTAAACTGTATTTTAGCTGCATTACTACATCTTTACAGATTACATAAGTCATAACAGAAAGGACATTTGGGTCTGTAAATACAAAGAACAGATCTCTCAGCCCCCCTGCTAGCCCCCACCGGTCAGCGGTCAGTCAGCATTGTCGCGGACCCCAAGAGACCTCGGCACAGCCGCTAAGATGAATCAGAGCCAGCACTCAGCATGAGACCTATTTTCGACCTTAGGCTTCTCTGCTATGCTTCGAGTCTGGGGGCACGCGGGAGTTGTCATGATCTATTTTTAAAGGCAGTATTTAATTTTAAAGCATTTAAAAATAACTTAGAAAGGTAGAATAGAAGTATTTATATACAGGTTACTTATTGCTCAAAACGTATCCACTGTTTCTAGGAAAAAGGAAAAAAATCAAGCTAACTGGAAAGTTAGAACTGAACTTGTTCAGTTCACAAACTGAAATTGTCTTGCTAAGTTTTTAGTATTTTGTACAAACAAGCACTTGTGGTAGGTTTTCTCACTTCTTGGCTCAAGTGTTCTGGTGTTTGGGCAGTTCCCAGGGAGCTAAGTGATGTCTGGAGCTCTTCTGAGGTTACAGTGGAACAAAATCCAAATGGGGACCTGTCCTGACCGTTAGGTTAATTCTGTTCCTAGTAGAATACCGTATAAATCGTGATGCTCTGGAATGATGAATCCAAATGCCTGTTCTAATCACCTTTTTTAATCAAAAGAGCGCAGGGGAAGCCAGGCCTGGTACTTGGCAGCTAGCCATGCACCTTTAGAAAATACTTGGCTGTTCAAATGCTTGCCCTTCCCCTTCTGACCAATATGATCTACTTTTATTTCATTTTTGTTGCTCACAAGAACAAAAGAGCTACAGCTTCTTCGTGGGCCATTCAATAAAATCAGTTTCTGAGCTGTCTTCACCTCAACATGTCAGACAGGGCAGTCTCTAAAGCACATCCTTCCAGAACACATGCTCAGATTGCTCTGCCCTGGGGTGGAGGCCGTTAACATGCTTGGCTTTGGCACATAGATTGGTGTCCCCTCTGGCTTCGTTGGGGCAGCACTGGCAGACCGGGCCCACAGATAGAAGGTACAGCACATTGTCTAACGTATAGCCTAACTCGGTGCTTTTCAGGCTTTTGTGTGTAGACTGATCACTGGGGAGTCTCGGTAAATGGCAGATTCTGTAGGGCTGAGGGGGAGCCACGATTCGGCAGCTCTGACAGGCTCCCAGGTGACGCTGACGTACCCGGCCTTCCGTTCCTCTTACAGTTCAACTTCCCACTTTGTTTTGTGTTCACTGCAACAAGGCTACCAAGACGTCAGGCCTGAGACCGATGGAACCGAGAGATATCCGGGCCGTTCGAGACTTGACCAACACTTACCTGAAGCAGTTTCATCTCGCCCCGGTGATGGATGAAGAGGAAGTAGCTCACTGGTTCCTCCCCCAGGAGCACATTATTGATACGTTTGTAGTGGAGGTAAACATAAGGGGGTTAAGACACTACAGACAAGTATGAAAACACCACACAGCGGAGTCTGTTTTCCGGAGGGATCGAAGAGTGCCCCTCTCTCTCCTCTTTCTCCGGGACTCACTGCTTCCAAACCAGATTTCTTCTCCCCCCGATAGAACCAGAATTTATTCTTACAGTTTCCGTTCCTAGAGAAGAGCACATTTTTGCTAGTGATTAATGGGAAGTCAGGATACGTTTCTTTTGATACCTGTGTGATTAATTGCTTAATTCAGTCTTGAAATCAAGTCAACTTGGATGGCCTTATCTGAGGTATTTTCCAAAGTTTAGTGTCTTTGGGTTTTGCGAACCTGGTTTGACCTGAACTGCTTTCAGTTGAGATGGCATAACTCAGCCACTTAACTCTTGTTCAAGGGAAGGAAGGAAAAGTAACAATCTAGATTTTCTGATTATTGATTGGATGAATTTAACATAGTGCTTTTTAAACCTTTTTTTAGAAAAAAGAAAAAAAAAAGCTTGGAATTTGTTGTTCAGATGATGTTTTGCATAGAAGCTCTTTCGCTTGAAGTGGGATTGGGTTCAAAAGTTGAGATTTAAGCTGGTAAGTACCTGGAGGAGGGAAAGACTAAGGAGGCCAGGTAGAAGTTCCGACAATAGCCCATTCACCATTCAGGTGTGAGCACTGAGCTGGGGTTGTCTTTTCAACATTGTCAGGCATCCATCTGGATGTAGGATGACAGCCGAGAGAGAGCAGAAATGGTAGAAACAGGGTGAATTCAAAGGACAATCCTGGAGAACAACCGAGCAGTCTTTTGTTTTTAAGCTCTTATTTCTAGAACAATGCTAGAGTGCACATTTTTAAGCACAAATCTCTTTTAATTTAAATTCAGTTAATTAACATAGAGCGTATTATCAGTTTCAGAGGTAGAGTTCAGTGATTCATCAGTTGCATATAACACCCATTGTTCAGTACATCATGTGCCCTCCATTTTAATGCCCCTCACCCAGTTACCCCATCCCCCCTACCCACCTCCCCTCCAGCAACCCTCAGTTTGTTTCTTATGATTCAGAGTCTCTTATGGTTTGTCTCCCTCTCTGATTTCATCTTGTTTTATTTTTCCCTCCCTTCACCCTGTGATCCTGTTTTGTTTCTTAAATTCCACATATGAGTGAGATCATATGGTGCTTGTCTTTCTCTGACTGACTTATTTCACTTAGCATAATACCCTCTAGTTCCATCCATGTCATTGCAAATGGCAACATTTCAATTTTTTGATGGTTGAGTAATATTCCCTTGTATATATGAACCACGCCTTCTTTATCCATTCATCTGTCGATGGACATCTGGGCTCCTTCCACGGTTTGGCTATTGTGGACATTGCTGCTATAAACATTGGGGTGCAGGTGCCCCTTTGGATCACTACATTTGTATCTTTGGGGTAAATACCCAGTAGTGCAATTGCTGGGTCATAGGGTAGCTCTATTTTCAACTTTTTGAGGAACCTCCATACTGTTTTCCAGAGTGGCTGCACCAGCTTGCATTCCCACCAACAGTGTAGGAGGGCTCCCCTTTCTCTGCATCCTAACCAACATCTGTGGTTTCCTGACTTGTTCATTTTAGCCATTCTGACTGGTGTGAGGGGGTATCTCATTGAGGTTTTAGGGGCGCCTGGGTGGCTCAGTCGTTAAGCGGCTGCCTTCGGCTCAGGTCATGATGAGCCCCGCATCGAGCCCTGCATCGGGCTCCCTGCTCAGCGGGAAGCCCGCTTCTCCCTCTCCCACTCCCCCTGCTTGTGTTCCCTCTCTCGCTGTGTCTCTCTCTGTCAAATAAATAAATAAAATCTTTAAAAATAAAAGAAGAAATAATTGAAAAAATATATATTATTTCATTTAATAACAATAATAAACATGTTACCTAAATAACATATTTTTTATGAAAAATAACTGTTTCCCAAAGCGACAAAATTAAGAATGGTATGTTTTATATTTTTGCATATCTCTTTAATGTCTGATTTACTAGAAGACAGCTGGGCTCTCATATCTACTTCTGCATTCTATCTATTGTGATAAATTATTTTCGCTGACGTGTGTGAAAAAAAATCCTTCACATGAAGTATTGACGATATGGAAAAGAATGAATATTTTAGTAGCCTATTCCGATCGTTTTGAATATTCTCTACCTGAAAGCATATTAATGAACTTTGCATACTCTGATTAAAATCCATTGGTCTGCCTTGTCTGTTGTCCTTTACCAGTGTATGAGTTTGTAACGTCATATATTGATCATTTGGAAAATACCGATTCACTGAGTTAAAAAGATCTTCTAGATACTAACAGTTCATTATATAATATCAAAAAGCCTCATTCATTGATATCCCCACCATTGTCATCAGAAAAGTACATAATATAGTTCATGGTGGAGGATACAGGTTTTTCCAGACATAAAGTTGTACCCTGAAAGCTCAAATTTTATCACTGGCAACAAATCCCACCAATATTTTCCTTGAAGTGATAGGATCGCATCATTGATTTTGTTAGTCCTCTTTTTGAGTGGTGTTCCATGAAAAAAGTGGCTAGATCAGCTCACAGCTCCGTCGCCTACGGGCTTCTCTTTGAGACAGTAAACTCATGGAAAATGAGAGTTTTCCTAGAAAAATAAAAAGACTGCCCTTTCAGTAGGCAACAGAACTGCCTTGTGTGCTTCGTCCCGTGCCATCACACAGGATGGGAAAGGATGAGTTGTTAAGCATCGGGAGTTAATACAGTTAAGAATTCTTATTCGAGGACATGCTTCAGTGAAACCTTTTTTTTTTTTTTTTTTTAACCGTGAGGGTGTGGTGGTGAAGAGTAAAAAGACCACCGGCACGGTTTGGTGCCGAGGCCCGGATGGTGGTGGCACCCATCACTCCTGCATTTTTGGTGCAGATGTCCACACAGTGAACGAGGCAGATAACTCCGTAGTGCTGTTAGGAAAATCGTTTTGATTCCTCGGACTTCTGGAAGGGTCTCGGGTACCCACAGGGGTTCACAGACCACATTTTGAGAACTGCTGCCCTCGGGTATATACTCAGAGGCCGAGCTATATTGTCATACAGCTCAGCAGAGTATCTCCTGGCCGTGTTGGAGAGGTCTTGTTTACACAGATCCTCACGCACATTTGGTTATTACCAGACTTTAAATTTAGGCCAGTCTGACGGGTATCAAGGGATATCTTGTTTTTAATTTGCATGTTCTTATTACTAATGAATTTGAACATCATCTCATAAATGTGCTAGCCATTTTTATGCCGGTCATATACTTTGTCTCTTTTTACATGTAATCTTCTTGGTTTCTAAAGGTTTTTCAATATGTTGAATGCTAATATTTGTATTGGGCTCTGTTTCTGGGTTCTCTCTTCTGTTCCACTGATCTCTGGTGTCTGTCCCCCCACCAACACCACACTGTCTGGATTACTATAGTTCTATATAAGTCTTGATAGGTAGAGTGATTCATCCCACTTCATTCTTTCTGTTAAGATTGTTTTAATCTATTTCTTTCACCCTTCCGTATAAATTTCAAAATAAGCTTGTTTTTGTCTATGAAGTACCTTGCTGGGATTTTGATAAGAATGACATTAAATCTATAGATTAATTTGGGGAGAATCCATGAGTCTTCCAGTCCATGAACACGATATGTCTCTGTTTATTTAGAACTTTTGAGTTTTATCAGCATTTAATAATTTTCAGCATCCAGATCCTGTACATGTTTTCTTAAGTGTATACCTTACATATGTGATTTTCCTTAGAGCAGTTATAAATAGTATTATGTCTTTAATTTTGGTTTCTGCATGTTCATTGTGAGTGCTTAGAAGTACAGTTGCTTTTTCTGTGTTGATCTTGTGTCCTGCATCCTTGCTGAAATCACTTAACAGTCCAGGAGTTTATGTGTAGATTTCTTGGGATTTCTACATAGACAGTCCTGTCACCTGCAGATAGGGACAATTACATTTCTTCCCTTCCCATCTGCATTCCTTTTATTTCTTCTTCTTGCCTTATTGCAGGGGCTAGATCTTCCAGGACTTTGTTGAATAAGAGTGGTAAAGGTCGACATCCTTGTTACTGGTATTAGTGGAAAAGCATTCAGTCTTCTGCCATGAGGCATGATACTAGCTGGAGGATTTTTGTAGATGCTTCTTATCAATTTGAGAGAATTTCCCCGATTCCTAACTTGCTGAGTTCTTATCATGAATAGGTGTTGGATTTTGTCCATTGCTATTTCTGCTTCAATTGATATGATTGTGTGATTTTTCTTCTTTAGTCTGTTGATACGGTATATACTACATTGGTTGATTTTCAAATGTTTGACTACTCTTGGCATTCCTAGAAAAAACCCATTTGGTTATGGTGTATAAATTTTTTTATACATTGTTGGATTTGGATTGCTATTTTGAGTATTTGTTGAGTTCAACACAGATACTGGTCTGCAGTTTCTCCTTTTTTTTTTATACTGCTTTTGTCTGGTTTTGGTATCAGGATAATTCCGGCCTCATAAAATGAGTTAGGAAGTGTCCCCTCCCCTTTCTTCTAGAAGAGATTGTATAGAATTGGTGATAATACTTTAAATATTTGCTAGAATTCTCCACTTGACACCGTCTGACCTTAGAGAATTCTTTTTTGTTAAAGTAAGTTCCAGTTCTTTAATGGGATAGGACTATTCAAGTGATCTGTTTCATCTTGATTGCATTTTAATAGACTGTGGTTCTTGGGGAATTGGTCCATTTCTTCTAGATTGTCAAATTTATAAGAGTAAAGTTGCTTAATTATTCTTTTGTCCTTTTACTGGCCAAAGGATTTTTTTAAATTTTTTTATTAACATGTAATGTATTATTTGTTTCAGGGGTACAGGTCTGTGAATCAACAGTCTTACACAATTCACAGCGCTCACCATAGCACATACCCTCCCCAATGTCCCTCACCCAGCCACCCCATCCCTCCCACCCCCACCCCCACTCCAGCAACCCTCAGTTTGTTTCTTGAGATGAAGAGTCTCTTATGGTTTGTCTCCCTCTCTGGTTTGGTCTTGTTTCATTTTTCCCTCCCTTCACCTATGATCCTCTATCTTGTTTCTCAAAATCCTCATATCAGTGAGATCATATGATACTTATCTTTCTCTGGTTGACTTATTTCACTTAGCATAATACCCTCTAGTTCCACATTGTTGCAAATGGCAAGATTTCATTTTTTTTTTGATGGCTGCATAATATTCCATTGTAAATATATACCACATCTTCTTTATCCACTCATCTGTTGATGGATATCTGGGCTCTTTCCATAGTTTGGCTATTCTGGACATTGCTGCTATAAACATTGGAGTGCAGGTGCCCCTTTGGATTACTACATTTGTATCTTTGGGGTAAATACGCAGTAGTGCAATAGCTGGGTTGTAGGGTAGTTCTATCTTCAACTTTTTGAGGAACCTCCATACTGTTTTCCAGAGTGGTTGCACCAGCTTGCATTCCCACCAACAGTGTAGGAGGGTTCCCCTTTCTCCGCATCCCCGCCAACATCTGTCGTTTCCTGACTTGTTAATTTTAGCCATTCTGACTGGTGTGAGGTGGTATCTCATTGAGGTTCTGATTTGGATCTCCCTGATGCCGAGCGATGTTGAGCACTTCTTCATGTGTCTGTTTGGCCAAAGGATTTATGGTGATAATGTTTATTTCATTCCTGATATTGATGATTTGTATTTTTTCTCTTTTTATGTTTGTCAGTCTTGTTAGTGTTGTATCCAATCAATTTTAATTGATTCCCCCCCCAAAGAACGAGGCTTTTGTTTTATTGATTTTCTCTGTTTTCCTGTTTTCAGTGTCATTGATTTCTGATCTTATGTTTATTATTTCCTTCCTTCTGCTTGCCTTGGGCTTCTTTTGCTCTTCCTTTTCTTGTCCCTTGAGGGAGGGATTTAGATCATTGAGACCTTTCCCTGTTGTAGTGTAAGCATGTAGTTCTATAAATGTCCCTCCCTGCACTGCTCTAGCTTCATCCTACATATTTTGGTATGTCATATTTTCATTTTCATTTGGTTCTATGTATAAATGTATTTGTTTATTTTTAAAGATTTTATTTATTTGAGAGACAGAGAGTGCACACGAGCGGGGGGGAGGGGCAGAGAGAGAGGGAGAAGCAGGCTTCCCGCGGAGCAGGGAGCCCGATGCAGGGCTCCATCCCAGGACGCTGAGATCATGACCTGAGCCGAAAGCAGATGCTTAACCAAACGGGCCACCCAGGTGGCCCTGTATTTTTTTTAATTTATTTTGAAACTTCCTCTTTGAGCCTTGGATTATTTAGAATTCTGTTGTTCAACTTTGACTTCTGAGAGATTTCCTCTTGATTTCTAGTTTCATTCCATTATGTTGGAGAAGACACTCTGTATGATTTCGGCTCTGTTAAGGTTCTTGAGGCTTATTTTAGGCCCAAATGGTCTATCTTGGTGAATGTGTGTGAAGTGTGTATTCTGCTCTTTTTAGGTGGAGTGTTCTATGTATGTCATTTAGATCCTATTATATTATTCAGATTTTCTACCTCGATGATTTTCTTTCTAGCAGCTCTGTCAGTTGGTGAGAGGGTGTGCAAGTCCCCAGCTATAACTTTGGACTTGTCTATTTCTCCTTCCACGTCTATCAGGTTTTTTTTTTTTTGATGTATTTTGAGGGTCCTATTTAGTACTTAATACATATAGGACCTTTATGTCTTCTCAGGGGATCAGTTTTTTTATCAGCATGTAATACCCCTCTTTGTCTCTAGTAATTTTCTTTGCTGTGAACTCTACTTTGTTGGATATAAATATAGTCACTCCTACTGTTTTAAAGATTTATTTGAGAGAGAGAGCATGCACGGTGGGGAGGGGCAGAGGGAGAGGGAGAATGAAACTTAAGCAGACTCGGCCCTGAGCGTGGTGCCCAACATGGGGCTGTCTCACAACCCTGAGGTCACAACCTGAGCCAAAATCAAGAGTTGGAGATGCTTAACCAGCTGCACCACCCAGGCGCCCCCATCATTCCTACTACTTTAAGATTAAAGTAGTGCACGGTATATCTCTTACAGCCCTTTTACTTTCAGCTTATCTACGTCTTTAAACTGAAAGTTTCTTATAAACAGCTTGTAGTTGAACCGTATTTCTTTATCCACTCTGCCAGTCTTTCTTTTGATTGTTGTATTTAGGCCCTTTATATTTGATAATTACTGATAGGCTAGAGCTTAAGTCTGCCATTTTATTATTTGTTTTCTATTTGTTTCCTCTGGTTCTTTTTCCTCTTGTTTCTTTTTCCTTGCCTTCCTGGGGGTCACTTGAATATTTTTTTAGGATTCTGTCTTGATGTCTTTATGGTGCGTTTGAGTGTATTCGTGTGGTTTGTATGATGGTTACTCTGAGTATTCCTATATATAGGAACATGTGACTTATCACAGTGGACAGGTGTCAACATTTTATCATGTCAAGTGACCTTACTTCCACCAGATCCCTTTATCTTCTTGACTTTTTATTGTCTTGAGTATCAGATGGTGTTACAACTTGTGTTTCAGTCGTCAAGTAGATTTAGAAAACTCATGAGGAGAAGCATAGTTTACAGCATGTAATGAGTTCTGCTCTGTTGTTCCTTCTTCCTGACACTCTAAGATTTCTTCTGTTATTATTGCATTTCTGTTTGGAGAATGTCCTTTGGCCAGTCTTAAAAGTATGTCTGCTAGCAACAAAGTCTTTTAGTTTTCATTTGTCTGAGAATGTCCTTATTTCTCCTTCATTCCTGAAGAATAGTTTCACCAGATGCAGAATTCATGGCTGATCATTCTTTTCTTTCAGCCCTTAAAAATGTTGTGCCACTGGGGGGTCCCTAGGGGGCATAGTCAGTCAAGGTTCAGTTCAGGTCATGATCTCAGGGTCGTGAGATTGAGCCGCACATGGGGCTCCACACTCAGCGCAGAGTGTGCTCAAGATTCTCTCTCTCCCTCTCTTCCTCCACCGACTCGTGTGTGCTTGCACACGCTCTCTCTCAAATAAATTTTTTTAAAATGTGCCACTGGGGTGCCTGGGTGGCTCAGTCAGTTTAAGTGTCCAATTCGATCTCAGCTGGGGTCTTGATCTCAGGATCCTGAGTTCAAGCCCAGCACAGGGCTCCACACTGGGCATGCAGCCTACTTAAAAAAACAAACAAAAAATGTTCCACTTCCTTCTGGCCTCTGTGGTTTCAGATGAGAAATCTGCTGTCATATAAAGTGGTATTCTCTTGTAGGTAATGCCTTTTCTCTGTGACTACTTTCAAGGCTTTTGTCTTTAGTTTTCAGAAATTTAATTAGGATGCATCCTGGAGTAGATTTCTTTGGGTCTTTCCTGTTAAGCTTCACTCAGCTTCTTGATTCTGTTGTGTGTGTTTTGCCAAATCTGGGAAGCTTTCACCCATTTTTTTCCACAGCCCCCACATTTTTCTTTCTCTTCTGGGACTCCAGTGATAGGAATGTCGGATCTTTTGTTACTGTCCCAGAGATGCCCGAGACTTAATTCATTTTTTTTTTTCAGTCTATTTTCTCTCTCTTGTTCAGACTGGGTAAATTCTACTGAATTCTTCAAGTTGTGTCCTCTGCCATCTCTACTCCACTACCGAGCCCATCCAGTAAATTTTGGTTTTCAGTTTCAATGTTTTGAGCTGAAAATCCTTATTGAAGCTGAAAGTTTAGGTCTTCAATTCATCACGAATACTGAGCTGCTAATACAGAGCAGTAGAGAATCACTTTAGCGAGATGTCTTTAATTTCTTAGTGTCTGAAAAATGGTTTCATAAATCAGAAGCGTTCAAAAGCCAGATAATGCATCCATATAGAATTTTCTTTCCAGGTGAAAGAAATACTGGCAAGAGCATACATGTGGTGTAGCCTGTTCAGCTGTGTAATTCAGGCATAGCATAGTTTGAGTTGAATGTTAACTGTCTAGGGCACCACAGCTAATTAAAGCAACGTGAACAGTACTGGCTCATTTCTTATATTAACAGGTATCCCAGTGATGATGAAACCAAGACCATTGTTTGCATCCCTTTTGATTTTTGGTGGCTTCAGATTCACGGGTGCATGTTCGGGTGTGGTACTAATGCCTTTCACAAGTTTCTCAAAACAGCTTCCAGACTCTCTCCACCTTCACTTTATGCTGATACAATTCTTGCTTTGCGCCAAGAAGATGTTAGTATGATACGGTATCTTTGAGTTGGAAAAGGCAGCCTTCCAATCCCTGGAGCTTTTGTTTCTACAAAAACAGTGAATCTACTTTCATCCCTGTTCCCTAGGTCTAGGGAGACTCAGGAGTTGAGCTAGAGGAAACTTTCCTTTTAGAACATTCTCCTTCTGGGGCGCCTGGGTGGCTCAGTCGTTGTGTCTGCCTTCGGCTCAGGTCATGATCCCAGGGTCCTAGGATCGAGCCCCACATCGGGCTCCTTGCTCCGCGGGAAGCCTGCTTCTCCCTCTCCTGCACGCCCTGCTTGTGTTCTCTCTCTCTGTCTCTCTCTGTCACATAAATAAATAAAATCTTTTAAAAAATAAATAAAAGAACATTCTGCTTCTTAAGAACATTATGCAGGCAGCCAGCTACCAGTAGGCTAAGAAAGGTGCAACACCGTGTTCTTCTCAGGCTCTACCCAGCCCACCCTTGGGGCCCCCAAACAGACGGCTGAGAGAGAGGTAGTAGGAGTTGTTGCTTTTTGTTCTAGCAGAAAGTTACGGCACACGTCAAAAATCAAAAAGTGAGCTTAAATGTGTGGATGCAGCATGTTCAAGGAGGTATTTACCTGACGTTACCTTTGTCCTTTAGAACTCCAGTGGTAAACTAACTGACTTCCTGAGCTTCTACACACTCCCCTCCACAGTCATGCACCACCCTGCGCACAAGAGCCTCAAGGCCGCCTACTCCTTCTACAACATTCACACGGAGACGCCCCTGCTGGACCTCATGAGTGATGCGCTCATTATAGCCAAATTGGTAAGCAGCTCCCTCCCTTTTTGTCCTGTGTGTTTCTCCAATTATGTGTGCCAAAGTATGTAAAACCTCTTACTAGAGTTCCTTTTGCACGGGTGCCATTCATTTGAGATACTTGTTACTGTTGACCATCCGTCAAAGGGAGAATTTTGGTAAGAGTTTTCTTTTAAAACTTCAGAGGCTGTTTGTATCGTTGATTCTATTGCAGCTTAGCCTAAAAGGTATTTTGTGCAAATTAGAAACTCTTAACCCTTACAGAAGAACGCATAAAACCCATAATACAAGGAATATGGGAAAAATACATGGTATCTTGATAAAAGGAATATACATGTTCGTGTTGCAGTGCTTAATTAGCAACAGGAAACTTTTCTGAACTCAACTAAATAGTCTGAATTTTAAAATTAAAGGAACTTTATTTTTAAAATTAAGGAGTTTAGTATTGAAAAGAAAGGCATTTAAAATGAAAGGAATTAAATTCAAAATGTGCTCTACTATATTTGCAATATTTTTCTATTTCCTTAGTGTGGTAGTTAGGATAATTGTTAAATTCTTGCTACAAATAAACATTTTTTTTAAAAAGTTAAAATTAGCTGACGGTTATTTCAGTGTAATTACTGGACATGAGAAAATATTATTCATGAAAAACTGAGAACATGTCAAAAGTGTCTTCTTTGATAAAGTGTCTTCTTTGATAAACTGAAAACATTTTTTTAACATAGTACTCCTGCATCTCCAAATCAGCATTACCCTATGATTCTCTGATCCTATTGCTTTTTTGCAACTACTTCCCCCCAAAAAAGGCCAATAATAAATTAAGGTAAAACCCCTGAGAAATAGAAATCTATACCACATTTTGCATATTTTTACCTAACATTTTCAAGAAATACAATTTTTACTACTAAAATTTTACTAAATTTATTTCCCAGCATCAGCCCAAGACCAAGTACACATTTAAAGTCTTTAAAGCTTTCGCGCAGTCAGAACTTCAAAAGGCCCATAACTAACAGCTCTGGAGATGGAGCCCCCTGGGCAAATGTTCCTTCTAAAAATATCCTAAGACAGTTTTGAACTGAGTTCTTAACCTATACATAGAACGTAGACATTAAACCTTGTTATAAATGCATATTCGAGCTATTAGACTTTATTACTTTATTATGTACACTGCAGTACATAATAGAAAACACTCTAGTCCTTTGATGTTTAAAATCTGAAATCCTTTTTACATTGGCAGAAAGGATTTGATGTATTCAATGCACTAGATTTGATGGAAAATAAGACCTTCTTGGAAAAACTCAAATTTGGCATAGGAGATGGCAATTTGCAGTATTACTTGTATAACTGGAGATGTCCAGGAACAGATTCTGAAAAGGTAAGTGCAGTAGCTACACCCTTTATAAACCTAATAAATGTCCTTAGGAAATCCCATACTCGCTGCCCTTAGGATTAAGGCGTTTTTTTAGTAGCTTTTAAAAAATACAGAGCTATTGTACTATAATTTATTTTTTCTCGCTTACCTGTTCTTACCATTCTGTTTCTTCCCTCCCTTTAGGTTGGACTAGTATTACAATAGATGGATATTTCTATTTCTAGAGCTCTGACATCATCATTTGTTAATATTCTATTTAATGATTCCTGGAACTGCCATTCCAAAGAAGAATAAAAGCACAACTTAACTGAAATCGATGTAGTAACAATCAGAAAAGATGGAAAAAAAAAAACACCCATATGTGACCAATAGTACATATTTCTAGCTAGAATGTTAACATTCTTTTTTCTCACTGTTTACCCATTTGTAGGAGGGATGAAAGGGTACAGAGAGCACATTCCTCTAATCTTCAGACTTTGGGCTGTCTCTTGATGAAGAGAAGGTATTTTTCCACTCTGTAGAAAAGGGACTGTTTTTCTATGGACTGAAGGGAATCACAGAACTGTGTAAGAAAATCTTTGCTATTGTGTGGAGATAAAACTGCTGCATTTCTCTTTATTAAGTGTTGGTCTGTCTGTCCGTGTAACAGAACGAAGGATCCATGTGGAAAATGTGTGCTCCCGTCACCTTACACAGTATCGCTGGGAGCATTTAGGGAATCAGCACCTTCTGTAACTCGGTTACGGAGTAGGTGGGTGTTCAAGTATAGAGGGAGATAAAAATGTACTGGGGACTGGGAAGTACATTTATTTCTCCAGAAGCAGAGTTGCCAAATAAACACACAGATGTGTACTTTGATCTCCAGCAGTCAGTGGATTGGTTCAAAAGCAAAGTTTTGTGCAAACACGTGCTGAGAGTCTACATCCATGAGTGACTAGACTTCGCTGCTGCCGCACAAACTCGTGTCTTCTCAGCAGCAGCAAGAGATGTCAGGCAAAGAAAATAAAAGCTCTGAAGTCACAAGAAATGCTCAGTGGAATTTATTAGTGCTATCAGGACATAGATAGTTTGAATGTTTTTTATTACTTATGCAAAATTGCACATATTCCTTTACGCTGACTTTAATTTATCATGAAAGCTGTCATGCTAATGGAAAATATCTTATTATGTAAATAAGTATTCATAATTTTGTTACTGATGGTGTTTTTATCTAGAATTTGAAAACCCAGTTTTTGCAGTGTACATATACATGTATACATCGCCAGTAGTCCAAGGCGGGGGAGGAATATGCCGAACGAGGCCACAAAGCACGGGCTTTGACTCAGACAGAGTAGATCCTTCTTCCTGCCTTTACTGGGCCAGTGCCTAGGCTCTTCAGTCCAGAAAAATTTAATTTTAGACAACATGACAGCCTTTCCTTTATGTTCTAAGTGGTCAAATGAAAGCAGTCATCTCTTAGATCAGGTAGGAGCCAGCAAACTCTGGCCCATGAGCTAGATCCAGCCTGTCCCTTGTTTTTGTAGAGCCTATGAGCTAAGAATGGTTTTCACATTTTTGAATGGTTGCTGGGATGGGGCGGCGGGCGGGGGGGGGGGGGGAATACGGGGAGGGGAGAATCAAAGGAATAACATTTTGTGACATGTGAAAATAATAGGACACTCAAATCTCGGCATCCATAAAGTTTTACTGGAACACAGCCACACTCATTTGCTTATGTATCGCCTGTGGCTGCTTCACGCTACAAAGGCAGAGTTGAGTTATTCTAACAGAACTGTATGGCCCAAAAGTCCTAAAATATTTACTCTCTGGCCCTTAACGGGAGAAAAAAAAAAATTGTCGTCCCCGACTCACACTAGAGCTGAAAGCCACTCTACACCTTCCTACCATCGTCCTAAAGACAAACCCGCAGCTGTGACTACCACTAGAGGGCGCTCGGGGACCGCACAGTAGTGCAGTCGGGCCGGCGGGGTTTACCATTTTGAAGGCTTAGAGAAGACTTAGCATATAGGACGATTCCGACTCCACTGCATTACCATTCTTTCTTAACAGGAGGGTGGCTTCGGAAGCAAAACTGAACCAGTCCACCAAAACACCAAGAATTAAGTAAATGGGGTTTTAATCTGGAGTCAAGTCTCTAGTTGGGAACTGTGTTCCATTCATTTTTAAGGCACAGCCTTATATGATACAGGTTTTCAGATTGCAGAATTGCCAGTCAGTAATTCTATCACAAGCTCACGTCGTGATAAAACTGGCACTTTTCCTTTATTTGTTTACATAATTCCAGTTGTTATAGAATTCAGATGCTTTTAATACAGTAATTAATAGCATATTTTCCTCTTTATAATTTAGATTACCAATGAACATTTCAAAATTGAAAATTGATAAAACTACTTGTGTTTATAAAATAGTTACTAGAATTAAATTTCACTGCATTATACAGTGTCTTAAAGATTCAAAAAAACCTTGTCCTTCATCTTTGACAACAATGGAAATGCTCTATGCCATGAGGTGTCTTTCCCTCCCCATCCCCCCCCTTTTTTTTTGCCAAGATGGCATTTAGTAAAATTTAAAAGAACAGCGGTGGCATAATCCAAGAGTCAACCAGAATTTAGGCTGAAAATATACTTTAGCAATCCAGTACCTTCCCCCTAAATTACAAAAGGACCTTTTCCAAACACACATTGCAAATGGCAGACACTTGAACACAGACATGGAGGACTGATTATGCTCCATTTTCCAACATGAAGAACCCCAGTAATTGCGCAAACCCATCTCTGAGACCTCAAGCTCCTCACTTCATTTCTCTTCCTGCCTCATTTGACCTAATTACCAGCATACTTTTTACCCATGTTAATTTTCCAAGGAAATAAGTTAACCATGTAAAGAGGTGAATTTCAACCATTCAAAATACCGCATCTGGCTTTTTCCTATTAGCTCATGCATATGCCTACTACAAAGAAAGTCAAATCAACAGGAGGTAAAAAAAATTTTTTTTCTCCTGATAGGTTTCTGAAGACAATGTATTGCTTGGTGTTTAGTATCTTTCTTTTAAAACTGATTGATCTCCAATCCAGTTTCATCTGCATTACTAACGAGAACCTGTTTACTGTGGCACATTTTCCAAGTTTGATTAGAAAGATGTCAAGTGTTGTAGGATACAGAATTTCTTGCTTACAAGCATTGTACCAGCCTTTTAAAAAATGAATTTATACAAGCATGGACATTAGTTTCAATAAACTTTTGTTTTGATATTCATACTTTTGAATATTTTCTGCACTTAAGTGTTTTTAAGTGTCAGCCTATTTATACAAAGTCTTACACCTATGAAAGGAATGTTACTAAAAGCATCCCAAGAATATATGTAAAAATAACACATTTTATTAGTTTCAAGGCTTCTTTACGAAGTGTTTTACAGCTGTGCGAAATGACAAGTTTATAGAAGATTACTTTGAAGTCGTTTTTTTACCTTTGGGTGGCTTCCTTATCTTATTGGGGTTTGGAATCACTTTTTTTATTTTAAGGGGCTGTAACACAACAGCCGGCTGACCTTCAACAAGCTTCCTTTTATGTTTAGAGAGGTCTTCAAAGGAAGTTTCCAAAATCTCTTTGTCTTGGCTTTCCAAA
Organism: Callorhinus ursinus; assembly: GCF_003265705.2. NCBI lineage: Eukaryota > Metazoa > Chordata > Mammalia > Carnivora > Otariidae > Callorhinus > Callorhinus ursinus. The sequence goes on from NW_027397098.1 coordinate 2,390,285, forward strand.
GATTCAGTGTCTAATTTTTCCCTGGAGTCTTCCGGCCTGCCTTGAAGCCATGGCACGTGTAAACGCGGTACTCTGGGAATTATGGCCTTGACTTCATCAACAAAGGCAGTGCTGTCCTTTCTGAACCCCAAGGCCAGGACACATTTTAAGCCAACGACAGGTGCGAGTGTCTCACTGAGACGGGGAACCTGACAAGCCGGAACGGATCTGCTCAAACTTAACTGAATCAGGTGTGAGGTGATGAGCGCGGGCTTGGCTGACTTACACACCAGGACCAGCACTAGCCCGTTCCTTTCCAGAGCTCTGGTAACCTCATTAACGCCAATGGTCAGCTGCTTCCTGATGTGGGCAGGAGACCACCCTGACCCTTGCCCATTATCTCCTGGTGGTGTCTCCTTATGACCCTCACTCGTATCAACTTCTGTGCTACATTTGTCTGGGCTTTGTTTTTTTAAAAACTGTTTTTTCTTTTTCTTCTTATCCTCAGTCTTCTGAAGCCCAAGCGATTTAAATCTGTCTTCAAGGGTGTGTAATATAAAGTGCATGTCTTCTCTCTCTAGTGCACTCCAGCAGATAGCGTATGGGTTGTTCAGCGCTGTCTTTACCGTTAAAGGTCTTGTCTTCCGAACAGAGCCCCTCCCTGGTGCTTGAGGGGCTGCAGCCATTCTGAAAATCTTTCCTAAGAAGCAGACGACAAAGTAAATTAGTGTTACGAGCCGTGCATGTCAGAAGAATATCTTGTTTGCACTCTTTCTGATTCCTGACAGGCTACAGCAAGCCTGACTACACAGAACCAATGACATGACCATACACTAAACCTCTTTTAAGATTAAGGAATTTTATGTTCCCCATTTTTTCATGACTTTGTCTTTATTCTTATACAGGTAATATATAAATGTTTTGCATTACTGCAATCACAGTGATATCCTATTTCGTTTATTAAAAATGTTCCATGTTTCTTACCTGTTCATGATTATCTTTTTTAATGACCGTGTGGTATTAATCTTACAAATCTGTTACCATTTTCTGAGTTGCTCTCCAGTTAGGCCTCCATCCCACAAAGACTCCCTGAGCACCCCCCGTGTGCAGGCAGCGAACAAGTCCACCTGCATGGAGCCCCCAAGCTGTGTGGGCCCAGAAGCCTCTGCTGTTCATAATCAACCAGGTGTCGGTTTTTAAGAACCAGGAGAGTAATCTATGTACACGCTTACAAATTCAAATAATACTTTCATTCTATGCCCTTTTGTAAGTCTCCCTCCCTCCCTCCCTGAACTCTAGGCTTCTTGTATATCCTTCCTTAAACATCTCCCACATACACAGGTATACATTCCCCCTTCTGGACAGTTATTCCAAGCTGACTGCTTCTGCAGCTGGCAACTTGATGAAAACTAGGGAAATTTTGTGATGAAACTTAAAAATACTAATCCGTTAAAGAAAAATAAGAAGGATCCTTCCTGGGAAAATGTTATAAACCACTGATGTAGGGAGCATATCTTGGCTCTCCTTCCCAGAGCAAGTGCATTTGTCTTCCCTCGCTTCTTCCTGGTGCTCAGCTAAGAACCATAGTGACCTACATGGCAAAACTGAAGGAAGTTACATGAGCCAGCCCACGAGAAGTCTGACATCTGGAACTGTCCCTATTTTCAGATGACCAGATTTTCTCCCTCCAGACAGTCCCTCATTCCAGGTAGCCATTTATCCCACTGAGGCTTGCCTTCCCCGAAATGCCCCATGCACAATTAAGAATTAAGTCCTCTCCAACTGAACTTCCACTCACCGGGCTGGCTACTGATGGTAAAGAGCAGGTGTCTTTGTGGAGTGTGTCAGAACTTAGAAGGCATTTTCTCCATGTATTACTTGATGCTCACAAAATTCCTATAGAATTGCCCAACGTGTGGGTGAAGAAACGGGTTAAATGCCTTGCCCAAAGTCACAACTGGTTTTCCAAACCCAAACTTTATGCTTTTTCAATCCTGGCTGCACCTCAAAAATAACCTGTTGCCTTCTAAAACATACACATGGTTGGTCCTTACCCTGGATGTACTGAATTGGAGCCCCTGGGGATAGGACCCAGGACACCTGTATTTGTAAAAAAAAAAAAAAAAAAAAAAAAAAAAAAAACTGTCCAGGTGAGTCCGATCCAGAACAGAGTTAGAACAGCTGGAGCAGGACAGGCTGCCTCTTGACCCTGAACAGCCGTGAGAAATGGCTTCCTGACCTCCACTGGTCTCCAGTGCACCTCCTAAGTCACCTTCTAACAGAAATCTAAAATTCAGCTCCTCCGGGCAGGGTCAGACTTCGGTCATACCAGTGCTGCCAGAGCCTTGGTACCTGCTGCACAAGCCGCTTCCTCCATACCTGCCCCTCTGCACAGCCCTCCTCGTCCCCCATTTTCTTCATGTTCCCCTCCAGCTCAGGGAGTCAGGAAGTAGCTCAGCCAAATCCTTGGTAGAGGACTGGCATCAGGTTGAAGGTGGTCAGGAAGACAAGACAAATACGATGTAACAGAGCTCTTGCCAAACTGCAAGTCAGCTCATGGGCCTCAGCATTCAAACAGCACAGAATGCGGAAATCCTTAAGTAAATACTGCAAAGAGCTGTATGCTCTGGAGGGAGAGTCAGCTAGGCACAAACTCCCATCTTCAGAATCTAGCGAGGGGAGACAAGGGCCAAGTAGTTCAGATATGCAGACTCTTACACCATATAATCCAAAGACAAAGTACTGATTGATGAGAAGAAGTAATGGTTTTGGAGGAGAAAAACAGGAAGGCTTTGCTGAGGTGCCTTTTGAGCTAGGTCTTGGAGGCATTCACTACATACAGGATCAAGCGCAAACCCTTTAAGGTGACCTACAAGGCCCTCCACACTCTGGCCCTCATCTTCCACCAGCCTCTTCCACCATGCACAATTACACCCCGCCACTGAACCACTTACTGTTGAAGGAGGCCACCAGTTTCTGACCTCCACATCCTCATACACATTCTTCCCTTCCACCTTCAGCTCCCACAACCACCTTTCTTCAGCAAGTATTTCTGGATTATCCACAATGCACCAAGCCATAAAGTATTAAAGTAAAAAGTTACTAGCCTCACCGTGCTTAGAATCCCTGAAGAAGACCTATCAGCAGGTAATAACATAATAAGATGTGCACGTTCAAGTCCGGGAACTACAGAATACTAAGGAAACAGCAGAAGCTAACTTAGCTTAAGGAGTCGGAAAAGAGGTCCTGGAGAAAGTGACCTTTTAACCTACATCTGAAGAATGCCTGCCAAAGGGAGTATGAAAGGGAGTATGAAACAGAGTATCCCAGGGAACAACATTAAGGACACGAATTAAGTTCAACATCGCTGGGGCAGAGATGCTAAAGAGGGTGAGGTAATTAGGGAAAGGAAGGAAGGACGAGAGGGTGAAGGTCCTTGCAAACCTTATAAATGGGGAGCAACTGTAACGTTTAAAACAAGAGTGCCGTGATTTGAAAGGCACTGCAAAAAGATCTTTGCGGGTTCCGGGCCTGGAAGCGTCCTTTGCCAAGAGTGGAAGGAGCAAAGAGGTTCCCAGAGTAGGCAGGACGGTGGCCTGCTCTAGAGTCGCCGCAGAGGGGATGGGACAGAAACACACAAAGTTGAAATAGTTAAGAGGGAGAATCTACCAGGCTTGGTGCTATCACCCGGGAGTAAAGCAGAGGGAGGACTCCGGTCTCTAGACCCGGTAGCGGAGGGGAGGACAGCCCCAGTCCCCGCTGGCTACATTCCTGTCTGAGTCCCTCTCCCTGTGCATGCTGCCCTGTGTCTAGTGCCTCATTCTTCACTATTTAGATTCGCAAACTCTAGTTATTTTGTGGTCCGTCCCCGGTTCTCGTCTGTGGAGCACTGAAGGACCAGGGTGGGCTTTATCTTACTATTTCCCGTACCCTACAGATGCTCAACTCCAGAAAGAGGAGAGTAAACCAAGGCCTAGGAAAGGACGCCCGTTCACGCGGGGGCGGCCCGAGAGACGGGTCTCGGGGAAGACCTCGGGACCTCGCGTGCCCGCCGCCCTCCGCACTATGCCGCCTCCCAGGCCGGATCCCAGCCGGGGCGCGACCCTCCGGTCCCCTTACGTCCTCCGCACCCCGTTCCCACTCACGATGGCAACCGCACCACCTCCACGTGCGACGCGCGTGCGCAGAGCCCTCGCCCTCCCTGGCCCCGCCTTCCAAATGCTCAGAGAGCTTCGCACCCCATCATCTCACCTCGTCACTCACAAAGGAGAGAGCCGGCCCACAGCTTCGCGAGGCCCCAGCTATAAAAGCCGTGAGTTTGGGAATGTGGCTGGGAGGCTCAGGGCGCAGCCCTACAGCGGCAATGCGCAGGCGCAACGCCGGTCTCGCGAGACCTCACGGTTGCCGTGGTAACCCGCGGCTCACAGGCTGCACAGCGTGGTCTGGGGGCTGTTCGAACGCCGGCAGCCGCGGGAAGGCTGGTTGTCTCCTGTGTCGCTCTCTCCCTTCTAGTTTCTCCCTTTCGGCGCCTGATAGTCTTGGCTCTCTCGTCTCTCTTTTCTGTATTTGGCTTGCCTAAGGGGACGCAAAACCCTAGTTCCCGTCCAGTGTCCCCATCTCCGGCGACTCTCCGGCACCAGGAAGATAAACGGGGGGATCAGGGGTGGTTTGAGATTAAAAAAAACGTGTCTACGGGCAACAGTGTAGGCCCTCTTGAGCCCCCTGAAAGAGGAGAGTAAAGGCTTCTTTGCGTTCTGCGACAGCAGCTCTGAAAACTCCAAATGTCTGCTGTAGCTACTCCGACCGGTGGGAACTAAAGGTACGAATGGAGTCGCTGGGAAGTTATGGACAACTGCAATAAATCAGCTGAAGGACATTTGCAAGGTCGAGCATCTGGATCTTGTTTTACCCGTGGCGGGAACTTAAAAGAAAGTAGGTTGCTTCTGACCTAAAGAGCCTCCTCCCTCACCACCCCAGTCCTTTCTCTTTTCTAGCCTAACTTAGCGCCCCTTACTTTTCCTCTCTCCATATTTCTCAGAACTTTTCCCTTCTCAATCTCTTCACTACTCGTTTGGTTTTACATTTTTTAATCTGTTTTCTCCATTTTCAGTTCTTATCACCTACGTAGTATCTAAATGGCCATAACAGAAAACAAAACAAAAAACCGTGTTCCTTTTGGTCAAAGATTTCTGCAGGTTACACAGGGTTAAAGTACAATGTGATTTTTTTTTTAAATCACAAAAAGAATGAAGTTACAACGAGTTTGAAGCTTTTGTTTCGTAAAATGAATCTTACTGAGTCATTATGATAAACTGCAAACATCCATTCTTAGATCTAGCTTAAGTAGTCTTAGATCTAGCTTTCAAGCTGTAAGAGAAACGCTGACACACATATCTACTTGAAATGCTAGAATAATGGGAAGGAATTGTGCACAAGTGTTTGTCCCCCTAAGGTTCCAGAGTGTAGAGTTAGATTTAATAGCATCCATCTAAATTTACATTCGCTCTATGAAGATTACCTACCCTTACATCCCACAGCTCCGGAGCCAGTTTGCCTACCGGAAATCCTAACTTCATCTCTGGCGAGGCATGTGACCCCTAAAGCAAGCTAATTAACCCTTGAGGTGATAAAAATAGTACCTGTTGTGCTTATTAGAAGAAATAATCTATGTAAGATGATTAGCACAGTCCCTGGCATGCAGAAAGTGCTTGATAATTCTGTGATGAATCTAGTGACAACCTGAATGAGGAGTTAATAAAAATTAACAGTGGCCTCTATGACTTGAGTGCTTGTGTTTTATTTTGAGACCACCAATGTAGTTTCCCCAAGAATTTTGCTAACATGACTACATTTTAAAGGTAACTTCTCTCATTTGGATCGTACAAACTTTGCAAGAGAAAAAGTAAACAATCCTCCCATGACCCAATTGCCTCGAAACATATTTCCTTTCTGTGTTCCCTTGTAATTTGTTTCACACTTATACATGCAATTAAATTGTGAAATAATAACACAAGATTAAAATTTGTGTTCTGATTTTCTTCCCATATAACACTTTTGGATGTTTCCCAGTCTTCAAGTTATCACTTTAATTCATATATGTGTTGTATGTGTATATATACATATATATAACATTTAATGACAGATGTTTCAATTATTTTACCCTGTAAAACCTCAATTTTGTTTTTGAGTAATAAAGTTTTCTTTTTATATTAACTCTAGAATTGGACTATTGTTAGATTTATATGCTTGTCATGATGTAAGAGTGGCTTAAGGGACCTGGTGATAAATCATGTCATTAGAGGCAATGTAAATGTGAGGTGTTTCAAGCAGTTAAGGGATCTCTAAGTAACAGCTGGTGGCAGTGCCACACATCTGTAGATAAAGTCAGTAAGGAGAAAAAGATTCTAATTGGATTTAGACCATTTATTATACTTAGAAGACAGCAAAAGCAAGATCAGCAGGATCTTAACGCCCATGGGACAATATCCCTAGTCCCAGAGATCAATAACCATAGGTGTCATGAGTGATGCGTCACTCTGCATTAACAAATCAACTTTACACTTCAGCTGAGCAGTTTCATAGACTTACACAGAAGCCCACAGCTGTACCCTAAGGTGGCAAGGTGATGGGGGGAAGGGGAGGGCAACATGAAAAGCATTAGTCTCCACTAAAACTAGAGAAATGGAAGAGAAACATCCTTGTGGGAGTTTCCCACAAGATAGGGACCTAGGGGCGCTTGGGTGGCTCCGTCGGTTAAGCATCCAGCTCTTGATTTTGGCTCAGGTCATGATCTCAGGGTCATGAGATTCTCTCTCTCCCTCCCCGCCCCCCCCCCCCGCCCGGGCACCACTCCCTCTCTCTCTCTCTCTAAAACAAACAAAAAAGATTGCCACCTTGCTCCAGGAAGAATCCCAGGCATTCTGCCAAGACTCAGACTGCAGTCAGGCCTTGCCTACATGGCTACATGCAAGGTTGTCAGGGGCCTTGGCAGAGAGCCTTCTATTATAAAGGAGAGATTTGAAAGACCTTACATCAAATGGTCACAAAGCTGGGATTTTTTTTTTTTTAAGATTTTATTTATTCATTTGAGACAGAGAGCACAAGCAGGGCAAGAGGCAGAGGCAGAGGGAGAAGCAGACTCCCCACTGAGCAGGGAGCCCGATGTGGGACTCGATCCCAGGACCCTGAGATCATGACCTGAGCTGAAGGCAGATGCTTAACCATCTGAGCCACCCAGGCGTCCCCCCTCCTTTTTTTTAAAGTAGACTATTTATTAGAGTTTTGTTTTATTTTTACAGGCAAAAGCCTAATGTGGTATGATGCTAGCCTTTAGATTTTCCATAGGTCCTGAAGAGCCAGCAACAGTAATTTTGGAAATAAAGTGTCTATATGATATAAAGTTAGCTGCAAGTAACTATTCAAAATATGCCATACGTATACATAAACATAAACCTATAATTTTAGAATTAAAGTATAGAAATTTATATTAATTAAATTATCACAGAATTCTTTCTGAAGCAATATGAGAACAAATGATTGAGAAGCACTTTTAATGTAGAAATATGTATATATGTCTATAAGTATGTATTAGGTGAAAAGTATAAATAGCATTTTACTTTATTCACCGGTTTTTATTGAGCATCTTTTATGTCAAGCAATGTGCCAGATGCTATATACCTAAGAATGTTTCCTTCCTTCCTTTTGTCAACAGATTAACAGTATTTATTGAATTCTAAGTTAGGGATAAAGCAGTGAACCAAAGTTCTAATGGAGGAGACAGACAATAAAACAAAGAAAGTAAAATATATAGTATATTAGGTGATGAAAAGCACTGTGGGAAAAAAGATTCAATGCAATCCCTATTAAAATCCCAATGGGTGTTTTTGTTGAATTAGAAAGACCCACCCTAAAATTCATACTGTATCTCAAGGAACCCCCTGAATAGCCAAAACAATCTTGGAAATGAAGAACAAAATTGGAGGACTCACACTTTCTGATATTAAAAACTTACTACAAATCTATAATAATCAAAACAGTGTGGTATTGGCATAAAGACAGTGGAGTAGAGAGCCCAGAAATAAACTCTCACATATATGGTCAATTAATTTTTGACAAGGGGACCAAGACAATTTAATGGGGAAGGAGGTTTTTTTCCCAACAAATGGTGCTGGGAAAACTGGATATCCACATGCATATGAATGAAGTTGAACCCTTACTTGTATCCCATACAAAAATTAACTCAAAGTGGGGCACCTGGGTGGCAGTCAGTTAAGCATCCAACTCTCAGTTTTGGCTTAAGTCGTGATCTCAGGGTCATTATCTCGGGGTTGCGAGATCAAGCCCTGCATCAGCCTCTGTGCTCAGCACAGAATCTGCTTAAGATTCTCTCTCTCCCTCTGCCCCTCCTGCTTGTGTGCTTGCTCTCCCTCTCCAAAATAAATAAATCAATCTTAAAAAAAAAACAATTCAAGGGGTACCTGGGTGGCTCATCAGTTGGGTGTCTGCCTTCAGCTCAGGTTGTAGTCCTAGGATCCTGGGATCGAACCCCGTGTCAGGCTCCCTGCTCAGCAGGGAAGCAGAGAAGCAGAGAAGTCTGCTTCTCCCTCTACCTCTATCCCTCCCCCCTGCTCATGCTTTCTCTTGCTTGCTCGTGCTCTCTCTCTCTCAAATAAATAAAATCTAAAAAAATTAAAATACAAGATTAAAGACACATATGATCATCCCAATAGATGTTTAAAAAAAGTTTTTGATGAAATCCTACATCCATTCGTGAAAACAAATTTTGCCAAACTACAAATAGGAAGAAACATACTAAACATATATATCCACTGAAATAAGCCAGCTGCAGTGAACATACCACATTTGATGGTGAAACTCTGGAAGCATTACCTTTAAGGAATTATATACTACTTGTCCTATTCATTATTATACTCAGTTCCTGGCTACTGCAGAAAAGCAAAGAAAAGAAAGATCTGAGGATTGGAAATGACAAAATGAAACTGTCATTATTCATAGACTATTGTTTGCTAAATAGGAAACCCAAAATAATTTACTGAAAAATAATTAAAAGATTTATCAAGACTGCTGGATAAAGAGTCAGCATACAAAAATCAATTCCCTTTCTCTGTAGCAGTTACAAAAGAACTAACAATGAAATTTTTAAAAACATTTAATCTAACATAATAAAAAATTATAAAGTTACTTAGAAATAAATCCACATGGGGCGCCTGGGTGGCTCAGTCGTTGAGCGTCTACCTTTGGCTCAGGTCATGGTCCCGGGGTCCTGGGATGGAGCCCCGCATGGGGCTTCCCTGCTCAGTGGGAAGCCTGCTTCTCCCTCTCCCACTCCCCCTGCTTGTGTTCCCTCTCTCGCTGTGTCTCTCTCTGTCAAATAAATAAATACAATCTTTAAAAAAATAATAACACTTATTACCTCCTATCTTTTGATAGACTATATAATCTGCTTATTATATGTGTGATTGTCTGTAACCCCCTACCAGAATGTAATGCAAGGATAAGGATCTTGTTTGTTCTGTTGACTAATGTTTTTCAAGAACCTAGAGCAGTGCCTTGCTCATATTAGGCACTCAATAACTATTTGAATGAATGAAAGAATGAATAAGGAAGACAGGATGGAATGGAATCAGGAGAGTCACAAAGGTAAAGGTAATGTTCTATTTCTTAAACTGGTGGTAGGTTCATGAATGTGCCCTTTATTTTTAGAATTTTACATATATATCGATATATGTATATTGGTTTGTAATCAATATTTAATAAATAGTAAAAAAAAAAAAAAGGAACTTGATTGTCCAAATTGACTCACTCCCGAAGGAAAGCTGAGTTTTTACTGTACCTAGTATATTATTATCACTGGGCAGAAGACATCAATATTTCCATTGTCTTTTCTCTCTCGTTCTGCAGAACGAGACACCATGGCTCTAGCCTCTGTTTATGGGAGGGCAACTCAAGAGAAGAACATGCTTTGAAAAGAGTTCTTAGAAGAACATTCTAGACTTAGAGAATAAAACAGAGCACAGTGTACCTTCCCCTCCCCCCTTTCCTGATTTCTTATAATGACTGTAATGCCCAAATGTCTCAGCTTCTAAATACACCTCGATACTGGCGTTTGCCAGTATCTGGCAACTGAAACTATCTGTATCTGGCCTACTGAAACACTGTTAGGGCTTCCTCAGCAGAGAAAGCACTCACTGTTCTGAAGTTGCTATTTGCCTTTGTACCCCACAGTGTATCTCCCATCACCTGCAAATTTGAAAACTAAAAAATCCTGGCGGTAGATTTTGCTAACATTTGCTTTTTATCTTTTACTTAAAAATTCATTGATTATACCGTGAAAGTATTTTTGAGGAGATTTAAAAACCAAGGGATTTACATGAAAAGGTAAAGCAAATTTTTTAAAAGATTTTATTTATTTACTTGAGAGAGAGAGAGAGAGACAGAGAGAACACAAGCAGGGGGAGAGAGGGAGAGGGAGAAACAGACTCCCTGCTGAGCAGGGATTTCCTCCCCACCCCTCCCCTACGTGGGGCTCCATCCCAGGACCCTGGGATCATGACCTGAGCCGACCTTAGCCCACTGAGCGACCCAGGCGCCCCAAGCAATATTTTTTAAATGTAGTTTTATGCAAAAACAAGCTAAAATGTTTTGGGGCCTTTCGTCTCCACCGCTTGCATTGTTATGTTAGACGTTTCAGATCGATAACTCTCTGACCCCTGAATTTGTCAGTTCTTCCAGTCACTTCGCTCCAGAAGGTTTCTTCTTAAAAGAGTCGGAAATGAACTCCTCCTATGACCAGGAAATGCTGTTCCAGTTCTTTGAAAACTTAATCAAATGTGAATCACAACCCCATTCTGTGTGTCTGCAGACTTGCAGTGACATTGGTTTTGTTGCCCTGGAGAATGGGGTCAAACTGAATAGATGCGTGCTTCTGTGCCTTTACAATAACCGAGAGCTAGTTAGGGTGGTTGCAGCCCGTGTTCAGAATGTGTTTTTGCTTTTTAAAGACGCCTTTTTCATTCCTGATGAATTGTTCCTAGAGATACGAGAGGAGGCTTGAGAGATCTCAAAAAACTGCCATCCAGGTTTCTAGGAATTACGAGAGGACAGAGGGAGACATATACCAAAAGGAATCCCCACTGAGGTCCGTGGGGATTTCTCTGGATTTCCGGCAAACAACCTCTTGAGAAAGAATTGGGGAGCAAGCCAAGAGCGGAGAGAAACTCATTTAAATTCCCTGCTCCTCGCCTTTCCAGTTGCCGTCGCGCTGGCTGCTCAGAACACTGGCGCGCCGCTTGGGACGCGGGCGGGCGCCGAGGTCAGGGCAGATGCTACTCACTGTTCAGCCCCGCCCCCTAGTACTGGGCGCCAATGGGAACCGGCTGGGTCCATAGCACAGCCAATGGGAGCCGGCGGGCGGAGGCGCGCCTCCATTTAAGGAGGCCCGCCGCACGGGCTCCAGGGACCGGCGCCTCAGGAGTGCGGCGGTAGCTGAGTGCTGTCACCATGTCTTCTTTGCAGGTGAGTCGAAGGGTGCGGAGGCAGCCCAAGAGGGCTTCCTCCTCAGAGGGAAGCGCTCGAGTGAGGCGTGGGGCAGGCGTGACGCCCCCGGGTGGCGGGCGACTCGGAACTCGAGTCCTGCAGTCTTCGCTCCCTGGGTTTCCCCCCCACCCGGAATTGTCCGGAGTGACCCCGCGGACCCTCCCACCCCCATCGCGAGCGCCCGCTTATTGCAGTGGGGACCGCACCGGTGCCATCTGTTGACGGCGAGCCGGGGCTCCCTATGGCAACACTTGTGAGCCCCGGGGATTGGTTACTCGCAAAGTAAGCGCTGGCCCCGGGGAGGGCGGACACCGGGCGGCCCTGCTCCGCCCGCTCTTTCCATCCGGGAGAGGGAGGCGACGGCGGCTGGGGTGCCACCCGCGCCCCCTCGCTCCTTGGTAAGGCAAGTGTTTTTCTGAACAGCAGAGATCTGTAAAACTACAAAATAGTTTTGCTGGTATGCGAAAAAATTTATGTTCAGGGTGGGAACTTCGGGGGAAAGAGAACAAATATAAAGTAAGTAAAAACCATTAGGAATTCCTTCACCCAGGTGATAACCACTGCTAACATGAGGGATTACATTCTTGTATGTGTGAAAAATGTGTGTGTATATTTGTGCCTGTGTGTGCTTGCACATGCATGTGCATGCATATGTACATGCATGTGCATGTGTGTATATACACACACTGATTCGATTAGACTCTTAAGTATATACAGTTTTGTTCCTGTACCTATCACTATATTAGGAGCATTTTTCATCATTAAATATTCTTCTAAAATAAAATTTGAAAAAATACCTGCATACAATTTCACAGAATGAGCATGGCTCACTTCTTTAAAGATTCCTTTTTTTTTTTTAGATTTTTTTTAATTTTGGGGGGAGGGAGGGAGGGGCAGAGAGAGAATCCTCAAGCAGGCTCTACGCCCAGTGCAGAGCCCCACGTGGGGGCTCGATACCAGGACCCTGAGATCACTACCTGAGCCAAAATCACGAGTTGGGCGTCTTAACCCACTGAGCCACCCAGATGCCCCCCCTTAAGGATTCTTTAAGCAGTATGTTATGGTGACTAAAGGCACATACTCCAGAGTCGGCCAGGTTCAAATCCAAACCTCACCCCTTCTTAGTCCGTGATGTAGTTGCTTAACCTCTCTGTGCCGATTTCCTCATCCAAAAATGGAGGAGAGAGACTGTCAAGATTAAATGAGCTACATGTATAGAGCAAGTAAAACAGTGCCTGCCGTGTGGTAAGTACCCAATAAGGAAAGTGTGTCCTTGAACACTTAGATAGTTTTCACTTATGTAGGACAAATAATTCATATTGAGCTTTCCTCAAAATAATCAAACCTTTCAATATCAAAACTGTATTCCTTTTTAGCTTAGTATTTTGTTTTGTTTGGCAAACAAATGGGATTTCTAATTCAGCTATAATCTCCAAACTTTATTTTAAACTTACAGTAGGTTTACTTCAGTAGCAAAACTTTTAGCAAAGCTGAGAGCCAGGTAAACTGGATGTATTTCTTTTTTAGAAGTTGATGCTCAAAGGCGGACTGCTTCTTCAAGAAGCTACATCTTTTTGAGTCTTGGGGGTTCATGATTTTACAATGGGCAAATCATTAACCCCTTTCCCTCCATGCATGTTTGTATGACTTAAGAACCATGCAGTGTGAGAATTTATGATCTTCCTAATTCAGCTCCTCAATGGGAAATGATTGCTCAAAAAGGTTGTCAGCGTGCCTGGGTGGCTCAGTTGGTTGAGCATCCGACTCTTGGTTTCAGCTCCGGTCATGATCTCAGGATTGTGAGATCAAGCCTCACATTGGGCTCTGCACTCACCGCAGCGTCGGCTTGAGGTTCTCTCTCCCTCTCTCCTTCAACCCCTCACCCCACTCACACACTCTCTCTCTCTAAAATAAATAAATAAATCTTAAAAAAAAAAAAAGGTTTTGTCAACCTCGTATTGTGGGATGACCATGTTCTTTGGCTGCAGAAGGTAGAACTAGATTAGGTGAGAGTCACCTTCAGAGGCTATTTTCAGCTGTGATGAAATTGGAAAGGAAACTTACCCAGAGGCCAGGGTGGTCAATACTCCTAGGTGGTAAGAGGGTAGAGGGTTCCAGCTCCGGGAAAGCAGGATGCACCCCCTGTGAGTGCTGGTGGGGACACTGGGGTCACTACTACACCAGGTGTGGTCAGAGGGCCTTATGAAAACATGAACAGGAGAGAGTCTGGGGAGAGGCCTTCTGAGGGAAATGATGTACACATGCATTCAAGCGGGACACCGAGGCCCCAGCACTAGAAGAATGAGCTCAGCAAAGGCTGAAATTCCTCACCAAAAGCAATGAGCCCAGCTCCACAGTGGCACAGGGACATTACTGAACTCCCCCTTTGACCCAGAATGCTTTGGAATTAAGTGTAAACAACTGTACATTTCAAGCTGTTTCTCAACTCTGATAGTTTTCAGACCCACCTAATATCCACTCACTCATTGATTTATTCACCAAGGACTCAGAGGGGCTGGTACTGCCTACCAGTGCTCTCTGTAAGGCATGAATACTTACGCCTGCCCTCTGTTATGCATATATGGGGGAAAAAAATCCAGTCCCACTCAGCTTTCCTGTTGAGCCCTCATACATGCTGTCCATGCCACCTGGAACACCCTTCCATGCTCCTGTCCATCCAACAGGTGCTGTCCCCTCGGGCTTAGCTAAGTGCCATCTCTGCTGGGAAAGCTTCTTCCCCACCTGCTGACACTCCTGCCTCTGCATCCCCAGAGGGCCCACAGCTCCTCCACTGGAGCTAGTATCACATGATCATTGTTGACCTGCTCATCTCCCCCCAGAGCCTGAGCTCCTTGAGCGCTGGCTGCCCTGTTCATCCCTGTCTGCCTAGCAAAGGCCTGGTGCACCACAGGTGTTCAATACATCTGTTAAGTAGTGTGAGTCAAGTGATGAGCTCTGGGTGGGCAGAGTCAACAGAACGAAATCAAGAATATATCTGTTCTTAGTGGGATTTAATCTTAACACCTTTTCACGGAAGTTGATAGTATCATTTTTTTGCCTGAGGCTGAATCTCAAAGGAGTTTTGTTGCTTGCATAAAATCCCATGGTATTGTGTCTCAAAGCTAGAATTCAAACCCAAGATCCTGATGTGAGGCCAGTGTTCTTTCCCCTAGAGCTCATCGTGGTTGAACTGGGAAAGGCCCCATAGAGGAGGGTACACTGGAAGCACAGCATGGAGCAGGAATGTATCAAGTTGTGGCACTACAAAAGGGCATGCTGGATGGAAAGAATGATCTTGGCCCCTGCTCTGGAACAGGCTTCTGTACCCTGGAAGGGAGAAAGAACAGGGATCCCTGAAGTTGTGTGTGAAACCCTGTCAGGGCCTGACCTCTTGTGGAGAGGGTCCAAGACTTTCATTAGGTTGTCACAGGGTTCCATGCCCCACTCTCCACCCCCACCCCGTATATGAAGAACAATTTCCCAGAAATTCCTTCTGGAAGGCAGGGACCTAGTATGGTTATTGAGAAGCCTTAGAATTCTCCTCGAGGCATGGCTTGCCAAGAGGAATTGAGTTACTGTCACTGGAGAAGGGTGCAAGACCTCACAGCAAGCGGACGACCTGAGACGCTGGTAAATCTCAAGGGGACGATCCCTACACCTCTCTGAAGAGCCCTGCCCTTAGGAAGCCCTGGGCACGTATAGAGCATTTTCATTTTATCCTTATCACAGGCACACTATAGAACAGTTGGAGAGTACAGAAAGCGTGAAAAACCCAGAGAAGTTACCAATAATCAGAGGCAACTATTGTTTTCATATTTTAGTATATTTCTTGCTAGTCTTTATTTTTTCTATGTAACTTACAAAACTGTGTATAAAAACAATTTTGTATTTGTTAAGTTAAAGTGTTTTTTGTGTCATTATGAGTACTTTCTTCCAGTTTTTTCTAGAATTAGTTTTTTTTTCCAAAAAGACTTAAAATAGTAATGGTAACCTTTATTAAACATTCACCATGTCCCAGGCACTATTTTAAATATTTGACGTGTGTTAACCTATTTAAATCTTCTTTACAACCTGGCGGATAGGTGGTATTATTGTCCTATATTCTGGCCGAGAAAACAGACACAAGTTAAATAACTTGCCCAAGGATACGCAGCTCTTAAGTGATGAAGCTGAGATTATAATCAAGGCAGTCTGGCTCTATTTTATTTTTTTTTTAAGATTTTATTTATTTATTTGAGAGAGAGAGCAAGCACATGAGGGGGGGAGGGTCAGAGGGAGAAGCAGACTCCCCACTGAGCAGGGAGCCCGATGTGGGACTCGATCCCGGGACTCCAGGATCATTCCCTGAGCCGAAGGCAGTCGCCCAACCAACTGAGCCACCCAGGCGCCCCAAGGCAGTCTGGCTGTAGAGCCTGTGTTCTTTTTTTCTTTTTTTTCTCTTTTTTTTAATTTAGAGAGAGAGCGCGCACACACACGAGCAGAGGGAAAGGCAGAGAGAGAGAGAGAGAGAGAGAATCTCAAGCAGACTCCGCCCTGAGTCTGATGTGGGGCTCCATCTCACCCCCCTGAGATCATGACCTGAGGCAAAATCAAGTGGGATGCTCAACTGATTGAGCCACCCAGGCGCCCCTAGAACCTGTGTTCTTTTTTTTTTTTTTAAGATTTTATTTATTTATTTGACAGAGAGACAGCGAGAGAGGGAACACAAGCAGGGGGAGTGGGAGAGGGAGAAGCAGGCTTCCCACAGAGCAGGGAGCCCAATGCGGGGCTCGATCCCAGGACCCTGGGATCATGACCTGAGCCGAAGGCAGACGCTCAACTGACTGAGCCACCCAGGCGCCCCTAGAACCTGTGTTCTTAACCCTGACATTGTTTGAAGCAGTTGACAACTTCCTAGAAACACACTCAGAAAGGTGAGGCATGGTGTGTGACCCTTATCACATGCACCCATGCTTCTTAGACCCCTGGGCCTTTTTCAAGGTTATTTAGGTTGGAGAACCCAGTCTCTGGGGTTCTGACATGACAGCAAGGCTATCCACTTTCTCTACTAACACTTTGGATCTTTGGATCAAAGGGAGCTATGCACTGGAGAAAGAAAATGGAGGGTGGGGGTAGAATGCCTCCCTGAGCTTCTCTTGTTTGATACCCAGGCTGGTGACATTTCCTGCTTATCCCTGATTTAAATAACACAAGGTAAAATACAGTGTATTTTTTAAAAAAAGAATAGAAAAATTATATTAAGGAAGTAGTCACCAAAGCCCTTTTTAGGTAAACAAAGAGGTTAAAAGAGAAGGGATAAAGCTAGGAGCACACAGGGGGCTGGCTTAGTGGAGCATACAACTCTTGATCTCAGGATTCTGCGATTGAACCCCACATTGGGGGTAGAGATAACTCAAATAAATAAATAAAATCTTAAAAAAAAGTACTGGGAGCACATAGACATTCCTTTGTGTGGAATATTCCAATTTGTGGAATTTATATGCTTTTAACTTATAAAAAGAAATGTGTAGGGGCACCTGGATGACTCAGTCAGTTGAGCATCTGACTGTTGGTTTCTGCTCAGGTTGTGATCTCCAGGTTGTGGGTTCCAGCCCCTCGTCGGGCTCCACGCTCAGCCGGGAGTCTGCTTGGGATTCTCTCCCTCTCTCTCTTCCCCTCTGCCCCGCCTCAAATAAATCAATAAATCTTTAAAAAAAAAAGAAATATGTATTAAAATTTCTCTTGATAAATTTTCCCCCCACCTTTTGACCACATTCACCCATTTCCCCCACCCTTCACCCCCCTCTGGCAACTGCCAGTCTGTCCTTTCTAAGTTTAGTTATTTTTAGATTCCACATGTAAGTGAGGTCCTACAGTATTTGTCTCTGTGTGACTTACTTCACCTCACATAATGCTCTCAAGTTCCATCCATGTTGCTGCAAATGGCAGGATCTCCTTCCTTTTTATGGCTGAACAATATTCCATTATGTGTGTGCATGTCTATATATACCATATTTTCTTTATCCTTCCATCATCGGGCACTTAGGTTGTAATTTCCATGTCTTAACTGTTGTAAAGAATGATGCAGTGAATATGGGGGTGCCAGCATCACTGTGAGGTAGGGACTTTGCTTCCTTTGGATATATACCCACAGGTGGGATTGCTGAATCACATGGCATTTGTATGTCTTTATTTATTTATTTATTTTTAAAGATTTTATTTATTTATTTGAGAGAGAGAATGAGAGAGAGAGCATGAGAGCAGGGAGGGTCAGAGGGAGAAGCAGACTCCCTGCTGAGCAGGGAGCCCGATGCGGGACTCGATCCTGGGACTCCAGGGTCATGACCTGAGCCGAAGGCAGTCGCTTAACCAACTGAGCCACCCAGGCGCCCTCTTTATTTATTTTAATTTATAAATGATTTATTGGATTTTTTCAGAAAAAACTAATTCTTTAAACTGAATAAGCTCTATACATACAAGTTCTCATTTTTCATTTAGCTTTGATTTACTTCTTAGAAGTTTTCATGTTTCTGACCAGCCACTGTCTTTTAAACCTCTTGGCATTTTTTTTCTGAGCTCCCCAAGCATTATTCAGAAACTGGGTGGCTGCCCTTTTCCCTGGTAACCTCTTATTTTCAAGACATAGGAACTTATTTACAGTAGTTCTATTGATTCTGGAACCATATAAAGAATTCTCTCTAAAGGCTTTCAGTGCTTAGTGCCTTGAATCTCTGAGATCTTGATCTTCTAGCCTGAGAGCCAAGTGGCTTTTATTCTGGTCCATAGACTCTACTTTTTGTACCTATTTCAGCTTTCTTGGAATCACTTCCTTTTTCACATTCTTCATTTTTCTTCTGCTTTCTTCTTTCAACTTTTTTGATGATGTCATTACATTAGTCTGTCCAACTGCAGTTAACTTCTCCGGAATGTAATCTGGAAGGAGTTTTCTTTGTTGGATGGACAGCTCGTCTTCTTCAAGAGTGCTTTATCCCCAACCAGCTGCTCCCCTTTGTGCTTCGTCCTGGGTGCTGGCCAGTCAGCTCCTCCCTGACAGGCATTGCTGGGCTGCCGGACCAATAGGCAGTGCTCTGCCTTCTCCTCCCCACCCCCTCAACCCCACCTAGGCAAGACATTCCCCCTCCTCCTCCCCCCAGGTGGCACTCTTCCCCCTCCCGGTGGTGCTCTGCCTACCCCTCCCCAAGTTCCTCCTTCTCCCCTCCCCCAGGCCTGCTGGCCCTCCTCCACCATCACTGATGCAGGGGTGTGGGAGGTACGAGGCTGGAGCTGCACCATGGCCCAGGCAGCATCAAACCGCCTCCATTTGTATGTCTTTGGGAAAATGTCTATTTAGTTCCATTGTCCATTTTTTAATTGATTTTTTTTTCTTTTTGCTCTTGAGTGGTATAAGTTCTTT
Organism: Callorhinus ursinus; assembly: GCF_003265705.2. Taxonomy (NCBI): domain Eukaryota; kingdom Metazoa; phylum Chordata; class Mammalia; order Carnivora; family Otariidae; genus Callorhinus; species Callorhinus ursinus. The sequence continues at coordinate 2,409,213 of NW_027397098.1, forward strand.
ATATATTTTGGATATTAACCACTTTAAAGATATATGATTTACAAATATTTTCTCCCATTCCATAGGTTTCCTTTTCATTTTGTTGATGGTTTTCTTTACTGTGCAGAAGCTTTCTAGTTCAATGGAGTCTCACTTCTTTATTTTTGTTTGTGTTACCTTTGAACTTGGTGTCAGATCCAAACAGTCAGAGCTGAGACCAGTGTCCAGGAGCTTATCCCCTCTGTTTTCTATCGAGGAGTTTTGTGGTCTTAGGTCTTACATTCAAGATCTAAACAAAAGGTCTTACTTGACCTTACATTAAATCCTTTGAGCTGGTTTTTGTGCATAGTGTCACCTTGTGGTCCAGTTTCAGTCTTTTGTCTGTAGCTGTCAGGTTGTCCCAGCACCATTTGTTTAATGACTCACCTTTCCCCATTCTACGTTCTTGGCTCCTTTGTCATTAATTAATCGACCATATATGCATGCTTTTATTTCTGGGCTCTCTATTCTGTTTCATTGATCTGTTTGTTTTTAGGCCAATAACATACCGTTTTGATTAGTATAACTTTGTGATATAGTTGGAAATCGGGACACAGCATGACTCCAGCTTTGTTATTCTTTCTCAAGATTGTTTTGGCTGTTCAGGGTCTTTTGTGGTTCTATACAAACTTTAAGGTTGTTTTTTCTACTTATGTAAAATATGCCATTAGAACATTGATAAGAATTGATTGCAATGAATCTGTAGATAGCTTTAGGTAGTATGGACATTTAAACAATAATATTTCTTCCAATTAATGAGCATAGAATATCTTCCATTTATTTATGTCTTTTTCAGTTTTTAAAATTTTCAAAAATTTTAAAAGTTTTAAAATTTTCAGTATTGAGAAATTTCAGTATTGGGGTGCCTGGGTGGCTCAGTCAGTTAAGCATCCGTCTCTTGATCTCAGCCCAGGTCTTGATCTCAGGGTCGTGGGTTTAAGCCCTACATTGGGCTCCATGCTGGGTGTGGAGCCTACTAAAAAAAAAAAAGGAATTTTCACTTATAACAGTTTTATGTAGTTCTCCACATCTTGTCTGAATATCAGGTAAGTACCAGGAGAGGTATCCATAAATTAAAAGAAATTAGGATAACTCTGGTAGAATCAGTCCAGTAATAGTTCTGTTTGAAACCTTCCCCTTTCTTTTTGCGTTCCCACTGTTTGGTGGTAAATACCCCCAAATTAGATGGGCCTGTTGAAAGTTAGTGAATGCACCATTTGCCTTTTCTTCCTTTTGTTCTAGGCTGATTTTGATAGGATTGCAGAAGATGTGAGGAAGCTGAAAACAAGACCAGATGATGAAGAACTGAAAGAACTCTATGGGCTCTACAAACAATCTGTAGTTGGAGACATTAATATTGGTATTGTGTGTGTGTGTGTGTGTGTGTGTGTGCGCGCGCACACGCGCGTATGTGTATATATATTAAAATGTAATACATATTATTAATATGTTAATATTTTTAAAATCATATATTTTTTAAAATACATTTCATCTGAACAATGTTTATAAAAGCATTGAGTAAAAAGTAAACTTGAAAATATAACTATCCTTCTTTTGGCAGAGTGTCCAGGAATGTTAGATTTAAAAGGCAAGGCTAAATGGGAAGCATGGAACCTCCAAAAAGGTTGTTAATTCTTAAATAAGTAAAATAAACTTTCTTAATTTTCCAATACATCAGTCAGTGAGATACTCTGATTCTGTCTTTCTAGGGCGGTTGAAGGAAGATGCCATGAGTGCCTATATTTCTAAAGCAAAAGAGCTGATAGAAAAATATGGAATTTAAAGTTCATCTATGAGAAAGTTTTTCTTTTGAAGCCTTCATAATGGTATCATTTCTTAACATCTAAGGAAGAAATGCACTGTTAACTCTTTTCATGTCACGAGTATGTTTGCTGTTAACATGAATTGTAATCCTTAATTAGAGGTATGCTGAAACTATTTAATGACATTTTACTTGCTAAAACCAGGGGATTTTTAAAAAAAGTATTGCTCTGGTAGTATGTCACAAAACATTAACAATTTTTTTTTTTGGCTTATCTGTTTTTCTACAGTGAGTTAGTATTATTGGTATATGATCAAAACAGTTTATTAAGAACCAATAACAAGGTTCTGCCTTTATTACACTATGTAACTTTGGGATTCTCACTGGCTTGGGATCTTGGAAATCATAAACATACCTGGTTCCAGTCCATACTCTGTAATTTTTTACTAGGTGACCTGAGACAAATTACTTAACCTTGCTAAGCCTCAACTATAGAGTAGAGGGGGAAAATCAGTCTCACAGGGTTGTAAGAATTGAATGATTCTTCAGATAATTGAGAATTGATAATTGAGGTAACTCTAATTATCCTACCTTCAATTTAAAGCACACATTATATAAAGCCTAACAAATAAAGTTTTTAAAAATAAACTTACGAGTCCATGACTATTCAAAGAAAGAAAAAAGCCATCTTTCAATTATTTTTCTTTAAATTTTTACATTTAAGACAAAAAAATTAAATGTAGTATCTAGTGATAATAAAATGTACAACTACTGTGCCTCTTACATTCATTTTTATCAGAGTGAAAATGCAGAGTCTGGAATATAATAGTGGCCTAATCCTCAGTCTTTCTTGCCGCACACAGGTTCCCTGAAAGAAGATAGTCTTGTTTTAGCACTTCTAAAATCTGTTTGAGATTGAAAAAACAGTGTACTTCTATTCCCTGGATAAGGGTTTGGGTTTGGTATACTATGACCAAGGAGGGATAGATTGATTTCATGTGACTTTAAAAAAAAAAATCTAGATAGACTAGATGAATTTCCAAGGAATTATTCTGAGTGAAAAAAAGCCAGTCCCAAAACGTTACACAGGGTATGATTCCATTTACGTAACTTTCTTGAAATGGGAAAGTTACAGACATAGAGAACAGAACAGTGACTGCCACAGAGCACAGAAGAGGGAGGTAGGTGTGGCTTGAAAGAGCAGCAGGAGGGATCCTGTGTGGATGGAATGTTCTGTCCCTTGGCTGTATCACTGTGAATGGCTAGCTGTAACATTACACTGGAGTTTTGCACATGTTACCATTTGGGGGAACTGGGTAGTTCTGTATTATGTGAATCTACAGTTATCTCCAAATAAAAAGTTTCATGAAAAACGAATCTAGCTTGATTCCTATTCTGGAAAATTTTAGAACGTAAAGATGGTTCTCATCTCTACTAAGTCTTACCTGAAGATTGTCGGGAGTCTGCCATGACGAAGTCAACAGCCAAATGCAAGAAAAGGGAGACGTCAGCAACGACAGGGCTGCTCCTTCCAATGGAGAGCTTGGAAGCTCTCAGAGCTCTTTCCACGTGGACTTCACCTCTACCAGGTGGAGAGGCAGGTGAGAAGGCCCACCCCAAAAGTCTGGCATTGGCTATACCATGTGATTCCCATTGTGGACCATATTAACTAAAAACTTTTCAAATGAATAATCACAAGTCAAATTACTTTTGTGCCAATGCTTTCATAAGGAAGCCCTGGAAATGGTGTCACACCAAAGGGTAAAGCACAGCAGGTACTAAACATGTATCATAATTTGCTTCAGCCTATTTTTAGCCCAAGTTGATTGCATGAATTCTAACTCCTCCCACAATGAATTTTTCATATGATTTGCCCTTTGTTAGAAATGAATGATAAATTCTGTAAAATGTGTCCTGTATGCATTTTGCTCAATCTTATTTATTAAGATTCTATGTATAGGATTTTAAAATCTTAACACAAACATGAACCTATCTTATGTGATCATAAACAAATAGATGCTTTAAAATTTAACCTTAATATATATTGCTGTGTTAAGTACTTTAAGCCTTAAGGAAGATACATCAGTGACACCAAGTAGTGGAGTTTATTGTGAAGATCCCACGGGACATAGGAAATCAGCGCCAGGATTCCAAGAGACAAACACAATTTGGGACTCACCAGAGATTGCAGGAGCCATGCAGCTCCAAGGGGGCGGTGCCCCTTCATTCCTATCAACCCGCGACTGTGAATCCCATTTGTAGTGTTCTGCCTTATTTGGACTCAGCGAATTTTCCCAACTTCTGCTTTTTCCCCTTTTAGCTCCTGTTTTTTCCAACTGTTCGCTTTCTCCTTATGTCAAACCCAAACTGTCACAGAGCAAGGCTGAGGCATCCTGTCGGGCATGGCATTTGTGCTGGGCCGCTCCACACACCAGGGGCCAGACACCAGACTGGCTGTCCATGGGAGGACTCTCGTTGGCCCTAGTCAGTCACTGCCAGGGTCGGGGGACAGGAACAGCACCCACAGAGCCAGCGGGCCCTCAGTGTTGGAGAAGCCCGTGAGGAGGGGGCCCGGGCTTACGGGCATTGTGAGGACTTGCCCACTCAGTCAAGGCACCAATGATGGCTCAGGACTATCTTATTTTAATAAAGCAGTAGGTTATATTTTCTCATTAAATGGGATGACCCTAATTTCAAAAGATTGGATCAAGCTTTGAACCACCGTGTGCTGATGGAGCAATTTGTTTTCTAGCATTTTCCCTGTCTCTCATTTCGGTTAAAATAAGGGAAAAAATGGGTAATTTACTAAGCAGAAGTTTTGTTGACAAACTTCCCACAGATAAGACTCAAATGAGATTCTGATAGAAGATAAAGGACCCTGCCGGAAGTATTCTTTACCCCTTTGTCATCTTCTGTCTCTGGATCCATAAGCGCTCTGTGAAGAAATACATTTATGTGTCACACATCAGCCTGGTAGTAGCAAATGAATAATTTCCCAACCTCTAAAAAAAAAAAAAAACCTAATGAACTACTAAAAAATTAAAAAGAGTATGATATAATCACTTTGGACCCTCCTCAAACTGAAAGGAAAAATCTCTAAAAATAGGCAAGTATCAGTAGTTCTAGACACATGGTTAGGTAGTTCTTGATGAAGGTCTCATCAGAAATTTCCATAAGATAAAAGTGATTTTCTGGGAGTGCATGAACATCAAAACTTCCACCAGTTACATCTTTCCAGGCTAAAAATAAAATTACATTTAAGAACAAATGATGCTTACCACCGCCAACAAAAAGATTTACTTCCAGATACTGCTTTTCTAAAGCTGACACTGGTGGTAGAATTACTTCTAAGGTCTCATGTTCTGTACGTCCTGTATTTTTAATTTCTCCAAGATCCATCAGGACACAACGGTCTTAGGTGCATTCTCTCACTTCCCACACGACTGACCTCTCTCCATTTACACTAAAACCTGGGCCAAATTTCCACTTGTTACAGTAACGGCTAGTCGATATTAGCTGAAAATCATCAAACAAATCTCTCAAAATACCCCAAACCATCAAAACAATTTCACCATTGCTACATTTTTAGATCCAACAAAACATGTTGAATCGCAAGAAGGAACAGCCTCAGATGGCATATCAAAGCAGTAAACTGAAAAGAGCCGGTGAGTAACTTTCCATATGCAACATCTCGGAGCCTCTCCCGGTTAATAACTTCACTTAAAGGAAATGTGGTGCATCCCCACTGCTTTCCCTTTTGCTATTTCCAGCAATACAGACCTTTTTTTTTTTTTTTTTTACTAGTGGTACCTGCACCTGTCAGTACCTGTCTGAGACTCGCTGTGGGCCAGGTCATTTTCTGAGGTCATCTGACTTCTAGAACAATGCAGGTGGCAGCACAATGGCGGCTGGGTACCCAATTGCAACTCAGGGTGAGGCCGGTACCTTGCACTGTCATTCCCCAGAAACGACCTATTTCCCAGCTCTCCACAGTCAGCAGACGGTTGTCAGGGGCAGAGCAAAAGCAGGTTCTCGCAAGCAGGGCCCTGGGTTGGTTCCGCCCGGTTCTCAGTGGTCACAGCAACAGAAATTAGCATTCACTGAACTGGGTGCTGGGTGTTGGGTTCAACACTGGGGACATGCGGATAAATAATCTCATTACTTCTGTAACTTAGGCATTTGGCTGGGAGGCGACTAGAGACGCCAAGTGCTGCCAGGGTCAGGGTGATCTGTGAGCATGATGGCGGGGGTCGGGGGGCAAGCAAGGTCTCCCTGGGGAAATGGAGTGGGCTCTGAGATCCAAATGAATAGGGACAAGGCTGGCAAAGGGAGAGAGGCAGCAGGGGAAGGGGGAAAAGAACGAGCACAGGCTAACAGCTTCTGTTCAGAGAGCGAAGAGGGAATTGGGACAAATTCAAGTGGAGGGGGTAGGCAGGGGTCACGTGTAGGCCTCCTAAGGGATTTTGGCCGTCCTAAGAGGGACAGGAAGCCACCAAAAGGATTGAAGGCGAGAAGTGTCATGACCAGACTTGACTTTTATCCCTCTGGGTAGTGTGGGGGTTGGAGTGGAGGGGGACAGAGCATCTAAGAGGGGATTCCTGCCTCTGCCTGGGATGGAGGAATGCTACTCCGTCCCTACCAATGAGGAGAAAAAAGCCCGACAAACCACAAAATCCTAACTTTCCTTGAACTTAGCTGAGTTTGCAAGGCAAACTAGAAACCAAATGCCAAGGAGGGGCAGGCCCCTAAAGGGAGAAGTGGAATGTGTATGCTGGCTCATGGAGGCAAAGCACGGGAGGAAGGGCCGTGTGCTATACATTCCAGAAGAAATCAGCTAAAATGTTCAAGCGCTGGAGATCAAGTGAGGGGCAGTGTGTCACATGGACTCACAGCAACTTGCAGCCTCCAGGAGGAGTTCACGAGAAAGACTGGGAGCGAGGCAGGGGGCCAGAAGGAGCTCCGTGTGGTCTGTGAAGGCCGGCAGCAGGAAATGGGCTGTGACCTTGAGATGGGTGCTGACCCCGCCCCTGCCCAGGCCCTTCCCTCCCACAGGCAAAAGCCACAACTTGCTGGAGGAGAGGCACCCAGTCCTTTCTCCCTAGGTGCAGGCAAAGACACACGGCTGCAGAGGGGCGAAGCATTAACCTTCTACCCTCGAGGAAGGAGTGGAGAGAGGGCTTGGACCCCCAAGGATACCAACACTACTTCTGGGAAGGGGCAGGGAACTTCCGCCCGAGACCAACCCCAGAAATGAGAAGGCCCAGGCGCGAAGGGCGTGCCCAGGATCAAAGCTCACCCCTGTCTGGGACATCCAAGAACTCCCCATGGTACCCCAGAGGCTAACACGGACATCGGTGACCAGCAATAGCGGCCTGGCAGTGGGGCCTGTTCCGTGAGACACTAGAAAGACTGGAAAATTGAGAAAATGCTCTAGCAGCCTGGACTCCCTGCTGGGCGCACCGTGACACCAGGGACTTGGTTGCTGGTGTGGCCCTGGAGCACTCTCAGTGACCGCCCTGTCCAGTCTAGATGGGCTCAGCCCCGCCCAGGGCCCAGCAGAAGAGATGCGCACAAACCCAGGGGTAAAATTATTTACTTCCATCTCTGTTTTTTTATGCGTGATACCTGGCTTTCAAAATAAAAAATTGTCAGACCCACGGGAAAGCAGGAAATAACTCCATTGTCGAGAGCAAAGCAATAAACAGCATCAGACTCAGATGAGAGCCGAAGGGTCAAATGAAAATTCTAGGCACAAGGGGCACTGACAATGAGAAATCCCCTCAACATCAGGAGACCCGGCACGGCTGAGAACATATTCCGGGAACCTGAAGGTGCTTACAATAGAAATGATCCCAACTGAAACACAAAGGGAAAAAAAGAATAATAATAATAATAATAAAAAGACAGAACATCCGAGAGCCAGGGGACACTGTCACACGGCCTGATGTGTGTAAAGAGGTGGGAACAGCACACTTGTCCAGGCGGCTGGCTTTCCCAGCCGTGACACATTTCCATTTGGCCACCAGGCTCAGGCCTCGCCGGTAGGTGGTGGGGAGGAGGAGGCCAGGGAGGGGCTTTATCAGCCTGATGGCGGCTTTGGAAAAAGCTGAGAGCCTGCTGGGGACGGAGAAGGAGTGGAGGGAGGAGCAGAATCCGGGCAGCAGCGTCTGGGGCGTGTTAGTGATTTGCAGACAGGTGCATAGCTATGGTGATTGGATTCACTGGAGGGAGGGTGAGGATGTTAGGGAGGTTTTTTGTACTCTATGGGTGGAATATCCCAGAGAGTGGATTATCTTTTGTTTTTGGCTTTGGGGAGGTTTCTTTCTGAGAGCTGTGGAGGATTTAGCTAAGCCCCTCTATAATAGTGCCTCGGCAGCCACACTGTGGGGTCAGCAGCCTGCAGCCCTTGAACAGACACCAGCCTCCCCGTGAGCATGAGCTCGTGCCCTGGACGTCACAGGTGAGGGTAAGTTCCATACGAGCCCCCACCAGCCTCCCGGAGGCTTCCCCTTGTGCGCCCCTTAGCTGAGACCCCCGTGAACCTCACCCAAACCCCACTTTTTCGTTGTTTGAATTGACCAATCAGGCCTTAGCCTGGGACGGCCAACTCCCTCCACCTGCTCGCCCTAACGGAGGCCTGTGCTATCGGTCCTGCGGCTCGCTCTGCACCTGGCCTTGACCCCCGCGTGGCAACCCCAGGCATGCTGTGGACCTCCTCCAGGACCCTCAAGTAGTAAACTTCTCCGTTCCAATTTCTCTGGTGTCTGTTGTGGAACCCCAGCTCACTACACCACAGCTGGGGCTCTCCTTGAGAAATGTTAATTTAACAAAACTCACAAGAGCCTTTGGTAGTGAATTCTGTGTGTGTGTGTTTTGTTTTTAAAACTTGCTTGTGGTTTTGTGCCGAACTGTCAGCTAAGCATGGCCTCGTTTAATTCTCCCCACAACACCTGGGGTTACTCTGCTCCCTTCCCCTGACAGGTGAGCCCCAGCTTGAGTCTCACAGTCCAAAGGCCCTAGGCAGAGGGTTTCCATCCTGCTAAGTGGGGTCTGCCGATGACGCCGTCGACATTTGTGCAGGGCTTGAGTATTAAAGCCCAGCTCTGCATACATTATTGCATTGAGTGTGCACAGTGATTTGGATTACTTTTCCATTTCTAGGGGGTGGTGTCAGACTGGGGGTTGTTTGATTCTGACTCTGTGCTAAGCGAGCCACACAAACCCCTGCCCCTGGGAGGATCCCACTTGGGAGGAGGCGGTGGGCGGAAATGGAGAGAGATGGGTCCACCCAGGGAGCCCCCAAGAAGGCGGGTGGTGGTCTTTCCCGCCGATCGGAGGTGGGCAATGAATGCGGGGACATGAGAATGGGCAGAATTGTCCCTATTCTCAAGGTGCGGCAAGTCTGGGCCACTTCCTGTAGCTACTTGCTTAAACTTCTAGTCCCCAGCACTGGCCACAGTGATCCTACACCCAGCTCCAGGCTTTGTGGAGAAAATAAAAGAAGCATCTGTCAAGCATCTGCCTTCTAGAAACTTCACTGAAGGAAGGAAACCCAGGCGAGATAGGAGAAAAGCATGACAGAGTACAATGGTAACAATGGGCCAGATGCTGGCCCCTCAGTCACTGCCCTGGAAAGTTAGAACAGGAAGGCCATTTGTAGGCTTGGATTATTGGGGAAGGTTTTGCAGAATGTTCACACTCAATCCTCTTGGAAGAATCAAGCGTCTGTATACACGTCTCCAGAGACAAAGGCATGGACCTGGGCCTTGGAGCTGAATGAGCTCTGGAACAAAATTCACAAGAAGGCAAACTACTTCTGTCTCCTGGAACACCTCCACACTTCATAAGCAGGGACCTGCTTCTGCTGACCTGTCTAAGGAAGATGAGAATGATCCAGCATTAATTTATTCAACACGTAATTGTGAAGTGATGAAACATGCATGTTGAACTATTTGTATATTTTACTGGCTTACAGTGGCTCCTGGGCACAGAAATTGTATCTATAAAAGCTTGAATAGAGCCTATTTTTATTTAAAAAATATTTTATAGATACAATTTCTGGGCCCAGGCTCCACTGCAAGCCAATAAAAAGATCGCAGGTGGCCCCAAAGGAGATGAAATCAAACTCTTAGAATGTCGTCTTCCTGTATCAGCAGCCTTGAGAACTGCCAACCTACAGTTTTCTATACATAATTATATATATTTTTAAAAAACCCACTTGTCTCACATGTAATTACTAACAGTGGGTATACCTGCCATCGGTTTGGGAATACATTCTTGCAAAATTTGTTGTCAGCAAAATCCTTGGGAGAGCCTCCAAAATCCACAAGGAGACAGCCTGTTTGTTCTTCCAACAATTCTTTATCTGAGGAATCTAAGGCTGGGCCTTTGACTTGAAACATGAACAGTGTAGGCCTGATACTTCCTCTGACACACGAGTTCAGAAACTGAAAACTGCACCTGCAGGGAAAAGTCTTTAGATCAAGGCTTGGCAGTGGATTTCTTCCTCTACAAGTTTCAGGGAGACATATCTCTTTGTAAAAGTGGGGAGAAGAAAGTTGACTAGTAATTCCAGTGTCATCCTGCCACCAAAATGGCACTCCCAGTTCCGGATGGATCTCTGGGCAGTATGGGGACAGCAGGAAAAGCAGTTCTCAAAGTATGATCTGGGGAATCCCCGGGAATTCCTGAGACCTTTTCAGGTGGTTAAAGCCATTTATATATACTAAATACTAAATACTAAAATATCATTTGCCTTTTTAACTCTCATTCGCCCATGTGTGCATAGTTGAGTTTTCCAGAGGCTACGTGACCTGGGGCACTGTGACAGTCTGAAGACAGCAGAAATGAGAATCTAGCTGTCTCCTATGAAGACAGACATGCAACAGATTTATAAAACTGTAAAACAATGCCGCTCTTCTCACTACTTTTTTGGGGGGGAAATATAGTCTTTTACATAAAAAGATACTATGTATGTCGACATATAATGGGTGTATTCATGTTACCAGAGGTTAAATATCTTTAAAATGTCTTCATTTTAATTTCTATATTGACAGATAAATCACGTGTGAACAAAAGCTCTTTGAGTTCCTCAATGCTTTTTACAAGTATTAAAGCTATTTTCTAAAGAGAAAATGCCCAGAGGAGGCCGGGATCGATACACTCCTTAAAGATTTCAGTTAATCATACCACCTGGCAGACCATAACATGGTTATGGTCCCTCTTGTACAGTTTCTTGAGTCTGTTGCTGCTGGTCAGGAAAAGCCAACACACCTCATCATAAACAGAAATATTAGAAATGGGATACAGAGAGTATCAATTAGGACACTTGGGTGGCTCAGTCAGTTGAGCATCTGCCTTCGGTTCAGGTCATGATCCCAGGGTCCTGGGATCAAGCCCCGCATCGGGCTCCCTGCTTAGTGGGGGGTCTGCTTCTCCCTCTCCCTCTGCCTGCCACTCCCCCTGTTTGTGCTCACTCACTCTCTCTCTCTCTCCGACAAATACGTAAATAAAATCTTAAAAAGAACACCAAGAAGTATAAATCTTAAGTTTTTTAAAAAAGATTTTATTTATTTATTTGACACAGAGAGAGACAGCAAGAGAGGGAACACAAGCAGGGGGAGTGGGAGAGGGAGAAGCAGGCTTCCCGCTGAGCAGGGAGCTCCATGTGGGGCTCGATCCCAGGACCCTGGCATCATGACCTGAGCTGAAGGCAGACACTTGATGATTGAGCCACCCAGGCGCCCCTAAATCTAACTTTCTGAGCTGATGAAAATGCTTTGTAAAAAAAACAAAGCATGAATGGATGTTGTACTTTGTCAGATTGCTTTTTCTGCAACTATTGAAAGGATCATATGGTTCTTTTCTTTTATTAATGTGGTATAGTATCACGTTAATCGATTTGTGAATATTGAATCCCTTGCAGTCCAGGAATAAGTCCCACTTGATTGTGGTGAATGATTTTTTTAATGTACTGTTGGATTCAATTTGCTAGTATTTTATTTAGAATTTTTGCATTCATGTTCATCAGAGATACTGGCCTGTAGTTCTCTCTTTTAGTGGACACTTTATCTGGGTTAGAGGGAATATACCTCAACATCATAAAGGCCATATACAAAAAACCCACAGCAAATATCATTCTCAATGGGGAAAAACTGAGAGCTTTCCCCTAAAGTCAGGAACAAGACAGGGATGTCCATTCTCATCACTGTTGTTCAACAGAGCACTGGAAGTCCTAGTCTCAGCAGTCAAACAACAAAAAGAAATAAAAGGCATCCAAATCAGCGAGGAAGAAATCAAACGTTCACTATTTGCAGACGACATGATACTCTATATAGAAAACCCAAAGACTTCACTAAACTGCTACAACTGATACATGAATCCAGTAAAGTCACAGGATACAAAATCAACATACAGAAATCTGTTGCATTTCTATACACCAATAAAGAAGCAGCAGAAAGAGAAATCAAGGAATTGATCCCATTTACAATTGCACCAAAACCCACAAGATACCTAGGAATAAACCTAACCAAGGAGGTAAAAGATCTGTACTCTGAAAACTATAGAACACTGATGAAAGAAATTGAAGATGTCACAAAGAAATGGAAAGACATTCGATGCTCACGGAATGGAAGAACAAATATTGTTAAAATGTCTATACTACCCAAAGCAATCTACACATTCAATGCAATCCTTACCAAAATACTACCAGCATTTTTCACAAAGCTAGAATAAATAATCCTAAAATTTGTATAGAACCACAAAAGACCTCAACTAGCCAAAGTAATCTTGAAAAAGAAAAGCAAATTTGGGGGTGTCACAATTCCAGACTTCAAGTTATATTACAAAGCTGTAGTGATCAGGACAGTATACTATTGGTACAAAATAGACACAGATCAATAGAAAAGAATAGAAAACCCAGAAATGAACCCACAACTATATGGTCAATTAATCTTTGACAAACAGGAAAGAATATCCAATAGAAAAAAAGACAGTCTCTGCAACAAATGGTGTTGGGAAAAACTGGACCACTTTCTTACACATACACAGAAATAAATTCAAAATAGGTGAAAGACCTAAATGTGAGACAGGAAACCATTCAAATTCCAAAGGCGGACACAGCAGTAACCTCTTTGACATCAGCCATAGCTACATTTTTCTAGATATGTCTCCTGAGGCAAGGGAAATTTCCCAAAAGCAAAAATAAGCTACTGCAACTACATCAAAATAAAAAGGCTCTGCACAGTGAAGGAAACAATCCACAAAACTAAAAGGCAACCTACAGAATGGGAGAAGATATTTTCTTTTTTTTTTTTTTTAAGATTTTATTTGTTTATTAGAGAGAGAGAGCACGAGAGGGAAGAGGGTCAGAGGGAGAGGCAGACTCCCCGCTGAGCAGGGAGCCCAATGCGGGACTCTATCCCGGGACTCCAGGATCATGACCTGAGCCGAAGGCAGTCGCTCAACCAACTGAGCCACCCAGGTGCCCGGGAGAAGATATTTTCAATGACTTATCTGAAAAAGGGATAGGGGCGCCTGGGTGGCTCAGTCGTTAAGCGTCTGCCTTCAGCTCAGGTCATGATCCCAGGGTCCTGGGATCGAGCCCTGCATTGGGCTCCCTGCTCAGCGGGAAGCCTGCTTCTCCCTCTCCCACTCCCAATGCTTGTGTTCCCTCTCTGGCTGTGTCTCTCTCTGTCAAATAAATAAAATCTTAAAAAAAAAATAAATCAATGAAAAGGGATAGTATCCAGGGTGCTGGTGTGGCTCAGTTGGTTAAGCATCCAACTCGATCTCAGCTCAGGTCTTGATCTCAGGGTCATGAGTTCGGGTCCCACATTGATGGAGACTACTTAAAAATAATAAAAGAAGGGTTAGTGTCCAAAATATATAAAGAACTTAGAAAATTCAACATCCCTAAGACAAATAATCCAGTTAAAAAGTGGGCAGAAGACATGAATAGACATTTTCCAAAAGGAAACGTACAGATCGCTAACAGACACATAACAAGATGCTCAACGTTGCTCAGCATGGAGATACAAATCAAAACTGCAATGAGATACCACCCCACACAAGTCAAAATGGCTAAAGTTAACAAGACAGGAAACAACAGTTGTTGGTGAGGATGCGGAGAAAGGGGAATCCTCTTGCACTGTTGGTGGGAATACAAACTGGTGCAGCCACTCTGGAAAACACTATGGAGGTTCCTCAGAAAGTTAAAAATAGAACCACCCTATAACCCAGTAGTTACGCTGAAGGTATTTACCCAAGGAGATATAAAAATACTAACTCGAAGGGATACAAGCACTGAGATATGTATAGCAGCATTATCAACAATAGCTAAATTATGGAAAGAACCCAAATGTCCATTAACTGATGAATAGATAAAGAAGTTGTGGTATATATATATATATAATGGAATATTACTCAGACATAAAAAAGAATGAAATCTTGCCATTTGCAACAACGTGGATGGAACTAGAGTATTATGCTAAGTGAAATAAGTCAGTCAGAAAGAGACAAATACCATATGATTTCACTCATATGTGGAATTTAAGAAACAAAACAAATGTACATGGCGTGGGGGGAAAGAGAGGCAAACCAAGAAACAGGCTCTTAATTATAGAGAACAAATTGCAGGTTACCAGGGGGTGGTCAGTGGGGGGATGGGTGAAATAGGTGATGGGCATTAATGAGGGCACTTGTAATGAACACTAGGTGTTGAGTATTTAAATTCTACACCTGAAACGAATACTACACTGTGTATTAACTGGAATTTAAATAAAAACTTGGAAATAAAAAAATTTAGGGGAAAAAATAAAATGTAAAAAAAAAGCAAAACAAACTACAAAGCAGAAGAAAACTTAATATAACACTCAAACATGAATTTAGTCAAATAAATTATAGAAATGCAAGAACGCTGTAACTTACAAATTTAAAATTCTAAATAGAAATAAACAGCTGTAAAAAGAGCCGACAGAATACCGGGAAAAGATTGAATACAAAGGGTCCCCTTTTCTCCACATCCTCACCAACACTTGTTATTTCTTGTCTTTTGAGAATAACCATTCCAACAGATGTAAAGTGATATCTTATTGTGGTTTTGATTTGTATTTCTTTGATGATGAGTGATGTTGAGCATCTTTCCATGTGTCTTTTGGGCATTTGGATGTCTGCTTTGAAAAAATGTCATTTTAGGTCCTCCACCCAAGTTTAAAGTGGATTTGTTTGTTTTTGCTTTTGCCTATTTTTTGAAATCGGATTTTTTTAATGTTCTTTGTTTTACTTTTTTGCTATTTAGTTGTATGGGTTCCTTATATAGTTTGGATATTAACCCCTATTGGATGTGTGGTTTGCAAATATTTTATCCTGTTCAGTAGGTTGCCTTTTCATTTTGTTGATTTTTTCCTTTGTTGGGCAGAAGCTTTTTTGTTTGATGAAGTCAAACAAAGTTCGTTTTATTTTGCTTCTGTTGTTTGTGCTTTGCTTTAGGTGTCATATAAAAAAAAAATCATCACCAAGACCAATGTCAAGAAGCTTTTTCTCTCTTTTCTTGTAGGATATTTATGATTGCAGGTCCTATATTTAACTCTTCAATCTATTTTGAGTTAATTTTTATGAGTGCTGTAAGATAGGGATCTACTTTGATTCTTTTGCATGTGGATATCCAATTTTCCCAGCAGCATTTATTTAAGAGACTGTCTTTTCTCCATTGAATGTTCTGGCTCCCTTGTCAAATATTAGTTGACCACATATACACAGGCTTATTTCTGGCTCTTGATTATGTTCTGTTGTTTTATATGTCTTTTTTTAAAAAAAGATTTTATTTATTTGACACAGAGAGAGCACACAAGCAGGGGGAGTGGCAGAGGGAGAAGCAGGCTCCCCACCAAGCAAGGAACCCAATGCGTGACTCCATCCCAGGACCCCGGGATCATGACCTGAGCTGAAGGCAGGTGCTTAACTGACTGAGCCACGCAGGTGTCCCTATGTGTCTGTTTTTATGACAATACCATACTGTTTTGATTACTACAAATTTCTGAGGCTGTAAGGTAAAGCAAGGTGACTACAGTTAAGAATACTTTATGTATACTTGAAAGTTGCTAAGAGAGTAGATCTTAAAAATTGTCACAGAAAAAAATTTTAATTATGTGAGGTGATGGATGTTAACTAAACGTGTAACCATTTTGCACATATACATAAACCATTATGTTGTTCACCTGAAACTTACACAATGTTACATGTCAATTACATCTCAGTAAAACTAGAAAAAAATAAAATCAGAATAATTTCATGCACAGACTGGCAAAAAAACCATAAAAATTTGAAAATATTGTCAAAGATATAGAGCAGTAAGAATTTTCATATACTGCTTTGGCAGTGTAAATCCTTACTATTCCTTTGGAGAACAATTTGGCAATATTTTATATAGTTGAAGACATTCACATCCTACCATCCAGAAGTTCCACTCCTAGACATAGACCCTCTTATACACATATGTGAGAAGACATATACAAGACTGCTCATAGAGACATTATTAACAATAGCAAAACAATGAAAATGACCTTAATGCCTATAAAAAGAAGAACTATAACACATAAATTGTGTTAGAGTCACATGATGGAATACTATACAAGAGTTAAAAATCAATGAAGTAGAGATACTTATAGAGATACTTATAACGACATGATGAATCTCAAAAAAGTAAATTGAGAAAAACCAGTTTTAGAGAAATGTTTACAATGTGATACACATATATAAAGTTAGAAATATGTGAAATGATACGGCATCTTGCTTAGGTCAGTATTTGAAGAGGCCAAAAGCAGGGAGAGAATAGATACAATTGGAGAGGGAGTACCTGCAGACTGCACTTATAATATCTTACTCTTTAAGGGGGCCAGTGGGCATGGTTAAGTTTGTGGTATTATTCTTTATTCATTTGTGTATATTACCTATTTAGAATGTGTTTAAAAGAGCAGCTTTTAATTATACTGAACCATCAGCTGTTGATGAAAAACCTCATACGAAAATACTTTCAATAATTAAAAAATATACATTAATAACAGGGCTCTCTTCCAGTTAATGGATTTTGTTGTTGTTTTTTGGTATCAGAGTCATGGCTGGTGAGTAAAAGAAATGGTCTTGGAAGACGTGAGGGAACAGAGAGTTTTAATGTTGGGAAGGCAGTGTTTCCATGGGGAGGGAAAGGCACCTGGGAAAGGAGAAGGGTCTCTTGGAAGTCTGATGATAAAAATAAGAAGGAAGGGGCTGAAGATAAGCAACATGGTAATAGCAAAGATGCAGAAGAATACAGAATCCCCAGCCATTCAAACAAAGTGCCATTTTTTTGAAAACTGCCCAGAAAAGGGCACTCTTAAACCAAGAAACAGAGTAAGCAACTAAACACGTTGGTTCAGATAGGATGACCTGCATCTGTTATTGCTGGTCAGGAAAAGCCAACACACTGTATCATAAACAGGAATAAACATAACAAAATACAGAAAGCATAAATCAAACTTTTTTTTAAGATTTTATTTCTTCGTCAGAGAGAGAGCACAAGCAGGGGGAGCATCAGGCAGAGGGAGAAGCAGGCTTCCCGCCGAGTAGGGAGCCCGAAGCGGGGCTCGATCCCAGGACCCTGGGATCATGACCTGAGCCAAAGGCAGATGCTTAACAACTGAGCCACCCAGGCGCCCCTATAAATCAAACTTTTCAGCTAATGAAAATATTATTTAAACTCACAAAGCAGAAGGTGACTTAATATAACAGTCCAACATGAATTAAGTTTAATCCAACAAATTCTAGAAATGCAAGAACACTGTACCTCACAAATGTAAAATTCTGAACAGAAATAGACAGTTGCAAAAAGAGCTGGCAGAATACTGGAAAGAAATTGAATCAAAAGACAAGAATTATTTCAAAAACGACTAAAAGAAAGTTGTCTCTGATATAATAAATACAAGGTATTTAAATGGATAGAAAGAACAGGAATGCAAGAGCTAAGAAAAGAAACACAAAGAGGGAAAAGACCCCCAAGGAAAATAATCATTGTAAAAGGCAGAGAACGCTCCAACACAAGGATAAATGGAGACCTTCAAGAAAGCTAAACAAAACACTCAAAAAGAACTATGACTTGAAATTATTATCTATGCAAATTTCACTGAAATAAAATACGAAACTATCGAAAGAATCTATCATATGACCCATACTATTAGAATTTGAAGATTAAAAAAAATTTTAAACCCTCTGGACCTGCAGACAAATTAACAAGTCATCTGATTGGGAAAATAAATCAGCATGATATTAGACTTTTTTTTTTAGAGATTTTATTTATTTATTTGACAGAGAGAGACAATGAGAGAGGGAACACAAGCAGGGGGAGAGGGAGAGGAGAAGCAGGCTTCCCGCTGAGCAGGGAGCCCGATGCGGGGCTCGATCCCAGGACCCTGGGACCATGACCTGAGCCGAAGGCAGACGCTTAAGGACCGAGCCACCCAGGCGCCCCAGATATAACAAAAATTTATCTCCTGTATCAAAGCAGTCCTTCAGAGGCAAGAACTGACAAAATGCGGTAATCATGAGCCTTGCCTAAGGAATTTATTAATCAGGAGCCAACAAACAGTAGCCCACTGGTCAAACCACTGCCACTTGTTTTTGTAAATCGGGTTTTCTTGGAACACAGCCATACTCAGCTTGCATGTGTGGTGTCTGGCTGCGTGTGTGCAAGAGCAGCAAAGTTGAATTGTTACAAGGATGTATGGCCCACAAAACTGCAAATATTTGCTTTCTGGCCCTTCACAGGTTTCCAGTTCCTGTCCTAGAAGCTGAAGTTCATCCAATCAAGAGATGATTGGGGAAAATTTGGCAGACTGGTAGGGAGCTTAGAATATTTTTAATTGTGGTTCTAAGACTACAAAAAGGGAGGGGGGAGGGTGGAAGATCGATATCTAAATGAATGTTCTGATAAAGTAGAAATAATACAACTTGTTTTTAAATGGGAGAAGGAAGAAAAGGGAAAATAGAATTAAGTTCATTGATTTCATACAGATAGTAGGTGTATGTCTAAGGATATTAAACTTGACAAAGCAAAGAGTAGAAGCCTAATGAAGGAATAAGAAGGCCGAGGAAATTATATAAAGTATGAAGGTAACTGCAAAATTACAAATATTACCACCAAACAAAATTACAAATATTCTTAAATAACAAAAAGTGTAAAAAATTTAAAGAGAGAAAGCGATTCTACCACATAGTGAAAGACGCACGATAAATATGACATAGAAGTCTGCTTCTATATATAGGTCATAAATATGACCGAGCAGAGACCAAACATATTGTCTTAACAATAAATGTAAATGGGCTTAATTCACCCATTCAAAGAAAAAGATCTTTAGATTGCTGTGCAAATCAAAACGAAACTCTATGCTGTATACAAGAGACAGTAGCAAAAGTCAGAAGGAGGAAATGGAAGTATGCTACTGTAAGGTTCTTAAATTTTACCTAGAATTGAACAGCACATTAAAAGGATTGTATAGTATGATCAAGGGGGATTTATCCCTGGGATACAGTGGTGGTCCAGTGTATGGAGATCAGTCAGTGTGATATACCACATTAACAGAATGAAGGACAAATCAAGTGATCGTTTCAATAGATGCATAAAAAGCATTTGACACCTTTCATAATAAAGACTCTGAACATATTAGGTATAGAAGGGAGCATATCTCAACATAATAAAATCCATATATGGGCATCTGGGTGGCTCAGTCGGTTGGTCGTCTGTCTTCTGCTTGGGTCATGATCCTGGAGTCCTGGGATCGAGCCCCGTATCGGGCTCCATGCTCAGCGGGAAGTCTGTTCCTTCCTCTCCCTTTGCGCCTCATCCCACTCTCATGCTCTCTCTCAAATAAATAAATAAAATCTTAAAAAAAAATAAAGGCTGTATATGACAAGCCCACAGCTAACATCATACTTACGGTGAAAAGCTGAAAGATTTTCCTCTAAGGTCGAACAAGACAAGAATGCCCACTCCTGTAACTCTATTCAGCATAGTTCTAGGGTCCTAGCCAGAGCTGCTAGGCAGGGAAAAGAGATAAAAGACATTTAAATTGGAAAGGAGGAAGTAAAAGTGTCTCTGTTTTCAGATGACATGATCTTATATACAGAATACCCTAAAGACTCCACCAAAAAACTGTTGGAACTAATATATGAACTCAGAAAAGCTGCAGGACACAAAGTCAACATGTAAAAATCAGTTGTGTTTCTATATACTAGCAACATACTATCTGAAAAAGAAACTAAAAAAAAAAAAAACCCATTTACAATAGAATCAGAAACAATAAATTGCTTAGGAATAAACTTAACCAAGAATAATATTTGAAGATAGACTGTAATAAGTTAAAAATGCATATCGTAAATTCTAAAGCATCCACTAAAACAATAAAACAAAGACATATGGCTGGGGGCGCCTGGGGGGCTCAGTCAGTTAAGCATCTGACTCTTGATGTCAGCTCAGGTCATGATCTCAGGGTTGTGGGATCAAGCCCCACATCGGGCTCTGTGCTGGGCATGGAGCCTGCTTAAGATTCTCTCTCTCCCTCTGCCCCTCCCCTCCCTCTCTAAAAACAAAACAAAAAACCCACATTTGGCTAATAAGGCAATAGTGGAGATACACAGGATTTTTTTTTTTAAAGATTTTATTTATTTGACAGACAGAGACAGTGAGAGAGGGAACACAAGCAGCGGGAGTGGGAGAGGGAGAAGCAGGCTTCCCCCCAAAGAGGGAGACTGATGTGGGACTTGATCCCAGGACCCTGGGATCACGACCTGAGTCAAAGGCAGATGCTTAACGACTGAGCCACCCAGGCACCCAATACACAGGATATTTTTTAACATAGTCTATTAATTCAAAAGGGAGAAAACAGGCAAAATGGAACAAATCACAGATGGGACAAACTGAAACAATTGCAAGATGGTAGATTCAATTTAAGGACATCAACCATTACATTAAAAACAAGTGGCGGAGGGGTTAGAATGTCAACTTCTGAAAAGTCCTTCTAGCTCTAGTGAAAATAACAAAAGAAAGGTAACAGAATTTCTTACTTTAGAAATATAAAAATCACTTATTGAAGAGCAATCTTGAATGCCTATTATTAATTATCTATCAGTAAGGAAATTCTTTTTTTTTTTTTTTTAAAGATTTTATTTGTTTATTTGACAGAGAGAGAGATAGCGAGAGCAGGAACACAAGCAGGGGGAGTGGGAGAGGGAGAAGCAGGCCTCCTGCCGAGCAGGGAGCCTGATGCGGGGCTCGATCCCAGGACCCTGGGATCATGACCTGAGCCGAAGGCAGACGCTTCACAACTGAGCCACCCAGGTGTCCCATGACATTTGATCTTATAAATCACTTAGATGGTGATGAAAATTCCTAAGCACTTTATTGGAATACCTTCCAGTAAATCATGACTCTTTTGGCCCCATTTGGTAAAACAAAGGGAGCTACCTGCAGCCCAGGGAAAACAAATCAGTATAAAAATTGCATCAGGGTTCTGGTATAAGTAGTTCACAACTTTTTCATTACTAGGGAGAAAATTCAAATGTATTTAACATTACATAAATCAATTAACCTGTCTGAACTGAAGTAAGTACTTTTTAAAAAAATTTTATTTATTTTTGAGAGAGAGAGAATGACAGAGAGCATGAGAGGGGTGAGGGTCAGAGGGAGAAGCAGACTCCCCGCTGAGCAGGGAGCCCGATGCGGGACTCGATCCCGGGACTCCAGGGTCATGACCTGAGCTGAAGGCAGTCGCTTAACCAACTGAGCCACCCAGGCGCCCCTGAATTAAGTATGTTTTAATGGAAATCTTCATTAATTATATGGAAAATATGTTCAAGTATAAAGTGAGTGGCAGGATGCCTGGGTGGCTCAGTTGTGAAGCATCTGCCTTTGGCTCAGGTCATGATCCCAGGGTCCTGGGATCAAGTAAATAAATAAAAATCTTTAAAAAAAAGTAAAGTGAGTGGCAATTTTTCCAAAAAGAAAGGCCAAAAAAGATTTTCATGGGCTTGATTTTGACAATTTGAATATATAAAATTTTAGGGATGTAAATGAAATAATCTATAACATTTAGTAAGTACATTTAAATCATAGGCACATTTAAAGTGATATAAATGTAATTTAGAAATCACCTTTTTTCACAATTCAGGGAATATTTTTATCTAAACAGTTTATGGGGGCACCTGGGTGGCTCAGTCGGTTGAGCACCTGACTCTTGATTTCGGCTCTAGTTATGATCTCAGAATCATGGGATCAAGTCCCATGTTGGACTCTGTGCTCAGTGCAGAGTTGGCTTGTCCCTCTCCCTCTGCTCCTCCCCCCAACTCCACACACACACACACACACACACACACACACACACTCACACACACTCACACACACTCTCTCACACACACACACACACACTCTCACTCTCTCAAATAAATAAAATCTTCAAACAATAGTTTACGGCAGCTTCTGTCTCAGTGTCTTCATGATTACTGGAGCCACTGTTGACGTCATTTGCAAGTTTTCTAGAGCACACAGTTTTCACTCCGAGTCTTAAATACAGCTTTTCATTTGCATATAATGTTGTCATTGGAAAATTTCCCCCAATATCCAAGCATCCATTGTAGGCTTGCAGACAATACCGACTCCATCTTTGGCCCTCCATCGTGTTCATGTTTGCTCAGTGACCTCTCTTAGGGCTGTGTGTTCTAGGCCCCTTAGAGACTGATACATACCTTAGAAATGCCCACCACGGCTGGGATTAGGGGAGGCTTCTTTTGGCCAGGAATCTGTTAGAGGTAACATAGTCTTTCTCCTTCCTGATGCACGGTTGATGACCAAGAGCTAATTAAAGGTTTACTGCCAATTAGGGGCATGCAAGCCCTTGGAGGTGCATATGAACCCTTTGATCTCATGACAGTGCCCTACTGCACATCTCATTCTATAAAAATCGCTGGACTAAGGTCTGGATTTTGCAAAGAATAGCTGTGCGGCTACCATGGATTGTCACCCAGCTGATGCCCTGTCAGCAAGTTACCTTGCATACAATTCTGTGTAAACTGTATGGAGGGGGCTACCTCGGTTTTTGGTCTCAAAGTGCCTTCTCAGTTTGGGAGATACTTTACGGTCCCTCCTCCACTTCTAATATCCATCCACTGAGTATGAGGATCATTTCTTTTTTAAAAAGTTCAACTTCTGTATTTGGATTTGTATTCTCCACAATTTAAACTCTTCCTATGAGGTTTTCAAATTGATCATGAAGTTGTTTACAAAGACATATAGTCTTTGCCAATGTGAGGTCATCAACCCTAGAGTCATGATTATTTGCCCCTTTTTTTGCTTTTTTTCGGTGTTAGTTTTGTAACAGATCTCTATAACCAACCAAACTATCACTGATTGAGAGCCTTTTAGGGTAACATATTCTCTAAAAAGGACTTTGTTTTTCATGATAAAATAATTGAGAGGACACTCATAATATGCAAGACTTCATATGAATGTAAGCACAAGTTAAGATCTTTTGGGGGGGGCGCCTGGGGGCTCAGTTGGTTAAGCGACTGCCTTCGGCTCAGGTCATGATCCTGGAGTCCCGGGATCGAGTCCCGCATCGGGCTCCCTGCTCAGCGGGGAGTCTGCTTCTCCCTCTGACCCTCTTCCCTCTCGTGCTCTCTATCTCTCATTCTCTCTCTCTTAAATAAATAAATAAAATCTTAAAAAAAAAACCAAGGTGTTGGCAAGATTGTGTTTCTTCTGGAGACTAGCCATTTACTGGCTTTTTCCAGCTTCTAGAGGCTTTCTGCATTCATTGGACTTTGGTTCCTTCCTTGCATCCCTTCAGACCTCTGCTTCCATTGTCACACCTCTTTCTCTAACTCTGACCAGCCTGCTGCCCTAAGGACCCGAGTGATACTTTGGGCCCACCCAGATATTCTAGGATAATTTCCCATCTCAAGATCTTTAACTTAATCACATCTGCAAACTGTCTTTTGCTGTGTAAGGTACCATAAGCACAGGTTTCAGGGATAAGGGTGTATTTGGAGGCAATGCGGATGTCAGGGGATGTCTTCTATCACAGTAGGTTAAAAAAAAAAAAGCATTATCAGATTCAGAAGATCCCTTATGATCAGTACTGAGGCGTTTGCCAAATCTGAAAGAGGATGATAAAAAGCATGAGCAGAGGGGTTCAGATAAATGGCTTCAAAGTGGTGAGATGATCTCAAGCAACGCTGGGAAAGGCATAAAAAAAGTTTGCCAATCTTTCCTTCCTGTGATGTTTTTGCTCAAAAAGAAAAAATGCTGAAGAAGCACAACATTGATTTAGGAAAACTAATGGAGCTTCACGGGTACAGATAGTTCTGGAAAACGGGAGCTGAAGTTGGATGAATTGATGGTTATGATCCCCATATCCAAAAATCTATTTAAAGGTCAGGGCTTACGAATGGTGACAAAAAAATCTAGTGAAAACATAGTTAAAATAGAAAGGGTGTCTTTCATCTATTTAACCTCAAAGCGCTCAAGACTCATGAATTTTGGGGACCTCCTATGTCTTACAGGTTAATTATTGCCTAGCTCATTAGCACTCGGGCTGTTTCTGCAGTGACTCCAAGCAGGACTGGAACAGGAATTGTCTAGATTGGGAACCCAGAAGCCAATCCTGGGACAAGGCTCCACATACAAGGAGCTGATTCGGGATGAAGGGAATCCCTGGCAGGGAGTGGGGGGGAGTGGCAATGGAGGGAGACAGCCAATAGACTCTGTGATCCAGCCAGACACCGCTGCAGGGGACTGAAGCTTCATTCTGCTGGGAAACTGGGTGCCAGTGTAAAGCACACACCTCTGATGGATTCCTCTGAGGTACCAGGCAGCTGGAGCTTTTGAACACCTCCTCCCCATCAGTTATTCGTTGAGGGCTGCTCCCAAGGGCCAGAAGCCCTTGGCATTTCCAATCTACCCAGCAAGAGGCCAAGGACTCCAGAGACAAGAGAAAGCCCTCAGGCCACAAGAGGCAGATCTGACAGTTCAGAATGGTGGTCTTAGAAAGTGGTAAAGTCTGGGGGTGGGGGTAGGGAGTATGGAGCACTAACCTATACATAACTAGCCTCACCACAGGAATGGTTTCAGATGGGGTTGTCTCTTTCTGTGCATCATGGTTAGTCTACCTCATTTAAAATAATCAGAAGAACAGGACCAAGATGGATACAACTTTAATGCTTCTGCAATTATATTTTAGAACAGAACAGGATGGTTTCATGGTTTCATGGCTTTTGTGTTTCATAGCATTCAGCTGAAGTCTGCGTTTTGAATTATTTTGTAAAATGACATTTACATGATGTAGAATGAAGCAATGAAGTTCTAAGTAATGACAAATAACACAAAGAACAAAGGCTAGTAAGCATAAATTTTTACTTTGTGGACTTCCTTGTCATCACACTCCCTCTGTTTGTTGTAGTAATAGAAAGTATTGTCCCTTCTCTGGAGTTTCTTCACGTACCCCGTCTCTGGCCAACGATCTACCTGCACATCAGAAACCGGAATACAAATACTATGATGCTGGTTTTATTTTTATATAATAATTTACTAACAAATAGTTAACAGTATATCTCACATCCAAAAATTGAAGCATAAAATTAAATCTAAAAATACTTGAGCTCTCAAGAGAGTATTATACACACCTCAAACACACCCTAAGTTGTATCCTTATACTGCAAAATAGCTAATTTGGTGCTTGTCTCTAGATCCCAATTTCTAGATTTAAATTTCTACTCAGTGGCCAAGATAGGGGAAACATTCAAAACACTCAAAACTTTGTCTTACGTTTACAAATTATTTCAAACATTATTACTTCTTAATTTCTAAAAGTAATGCCCGAGGAGGAAATTAGGCTCAGGCCCCACTCTGAAAGCACTTGGCTGCTGAGCGTTGATGTCACACCAGTGACAAATGGAACCAGCTAGACTCAAGACACCTGAAGGTGCATATGCATTCCTCAAATCCATATCACAAGTTCAGCTTGAAAAACCAATTTTTTAAAGGATTTTATTTATTTATTTATTTATTTATTTATTTATTTATATTTGAGAGGAAGAGAGAGCACAAGCAGGGGGAGCATCAGGCAGAGGGAGAGGGAGAAGCAGGCTCCCTGCTGAGCAGGGAGCCCGATGCGGGGCTCGATCCCAGGACCCTGGGATCATGACCTGAGCCAAAGGCAGACGCTTAACGACAGCCACCCAGGCGCCCCAAGATTTTATTTTATTTTTTTAAAAAAATCTCCACACCCAGTGTGGAGCTGGACCTTATAACCCTGAGATCAAGAGCCTCATGATCCACCAACTGAGCCAGCCAGGTGCCCCTTGAAACCCAATTTTTAATAGAAATTTGAGGTCATGAATTTAATCCTCCACTATCTTTTCTTACCTTCTCCCCACTATTCTTTCTCATATGTCATATTGGTTTGCTTACTCTATTATTTGGCTTGACCTAGTTTGGACATTTTTCTCCCCGTCCTCTCCAAATTCATGTTTTACTTTCTGGATCATGATCAGGTCAATACATTTCTCTTGTTGTTTGGTATATTTCTTCTGGATTTTTTAAGATTTACTCTATCATTGTCAAAACCTGATCACTCAGGTGTCATGGTCTAGATAATCGAACGCTCTTCACCACCATCTCTCCAGGCACCTTGTCACTTCTCATATGCACCATCCATAAATCATAACTTGCCACTGGGATAGGAATACCTCATGAATACAAAGGAATGCATGGCCTTTGTTTTCTAACAGCACATTTTCTTTTTCTTGTGTTGTCTCCTTTATTTAAGAATTAATGAAAATAGGTAGCAACATATTGGATGAACCTTGGCAGGCTTTCTGACATTTACAGTATAGGGAAAAAATCAATGCTTCCTATCACTTAGGTCAAGCTTGCCTTTCATAGCTTCCATTGCCCCCAGCAGAGAAAGGAGGGTGTTCTCAAGACACCATTATAACTCTCTTCCTCTTGGGGCCAGGAGCAGGCTCTCTTTCGTTTACTAGGGTCCTAAAAAGCATCTCATCCAGTGAAGAAATAGCCTCTGTATATGGGATGAGCCTCCAAGCAGCTGTATTTGTTCTGTGCTCATCAACCCTTAGTCATTTTAAATATCCCTTGTATTTTATAATTTTTTCTTCTTGGCCTTTCACTTGAGGACTCCCAGTCGATGGAAGAAAGCTTCACACCTTTGAGTAGAACAGAGTGGAGTTGTATGGTTGTTAAGAGCAACTAGTGAGGTCAGTAAGCTCTAATAGTTTATGTGTCCCAAAAGGACATATGCTTCAGGTGAGGAAAGAGAAGTTTGCTCAAACCCTCCCCACCTCTGTACACTGGTAGAGACATACCAATCAAGGTAAGCATTTGGTTACCATCCTGGCCAACCTTCAAGGCCCTCTGCAAATGTCTCTGCGGGCATGAAGCCCTTTTGGAGGATTGTCCCCCAAAGGAAGCGATTTTGTCTTCCTCTAAATTCCTGCATCTTTTTTAAAGGCACACATATTTTGACTTGCATAAGTTTTTACTGTTCATGTCATTATTAATCTTCTACTTCAAGATAATAAGAATAATAAAAGCTATCAATGATTAAACACTTATCTTTCATTCACTCAACAAATCATTAAGCACTACAATGTCAGGCACTTCAAACACGTGATTTCATTTAATTCCTGTAACTATTTTCTAAAGCAGACACTGCCATCACAATTCAACTGTTGAGCTCAGCCAAGTTAAGAGCACTGTTCAGGATTGCTCAGCCTGGGTGGCTCAGTCATTAAGCATCTGCCTCCGGCTCAGGTCATGATCCCAGGGTCCTGGGATCGAGTCCCACATCAGGCTCCCTACTCAGCGGGAAGACTGCTTCTCCCTCTCCCACGCTCCTTGCCTGTGTTCCCTCTCTTGCTGTCTCTCTCTCTGTTAAAAAATAAATAAAATAAAAAATCTTAATTAAAAAAAAAAATTCTCTCCCTCTCTCCCTATGTCCCGCCCCCTGCTTGCTCGCTCTCCTCCCCGCCCTTAAAATAAATAAATAAATCTTAAAAAAAAAAAAAAAGAACAAGGTGAGGGTGTCACTTCTCACCATCCCTTTAAAAAAAAAAATGAGAGAGAGGAGCCAGGATGCAGACCCTGGATAGATTCCAAATATGGTTCTCTTCCTACTGACCCAATCCATTTCTTGAGGTCAGGTACTCATATTTTTATCTCCTGAAGCACTTGGCACAGAAATTTGCATATGGTAGTGACAGGGTTGAGGGCATGCTGCCCCAGAATACGCCATTTTGGCATACTGATGGTTTCAAGTTAGAGTTACTTGAGAAACCGTTACATGAAGGACACTGACCCTCCTTTCTCCCATGTGAAAGGCACCCTCCCTGCACCTGGAGGTAGACAGACATCCTTATAACCACAGACAGAGAATTCAGAGCCAAGTGGACTGTGTAAATAAATTCTGCTTCATTTCCCCCCACTAATTAGTACTCAAGCCCAAGTTACTTTGTCTTGTCAGTTCTTCATACATTTATCATTTCTTTGTCTAAAAGGTATATAAATGGCCTGCTTTGGTCACTTCTTGGGTCTCATATCTTTGGGGCCCCTGTATATATGAAATTAGATGAAATTTGTCTTTTCTCCTGTTAATCTGTCGTGGGTCAATTTCATTATTAGACCAGCCAAAAGAACAGGAGAAATTTTCTCCTTCCCAACAGTTTATATCCAGTTAGTTATACTGAAGTGAAATGCAAGACCTCTTCAAAATTGCCAAGTCATACAGTGAATAGGCTTGTTCTTCCCTACATCACACACACACACTCCTCTCACTTTGTGGGACTTCCCCTTCAAGGAGGATCTTTGTGTTTTCTTAAATCTGATTTTATCTCAATCACATTATTGGGCATGGGAGTGTAATGCACAAATAAAGTCAGGAGTTGCTCTCTAATAGTTTTCTGTCACTTATAATCTCCATAATAAACAGAATCTAACCCCTTGATAATTCGGGATAAAAAAAAAGAAACTGGAAAGAAGTAATAGTTACACAATAAACTGAATATCTGGCAATAGAATTACCCGGGTAAGGGAAAAAGACTCTGCTTTTGTGGTTATCATCAAAGCTTTATCTGGCAGAGCATGGTTGTTCAATAAAAGCTAGAAAGTTCTTAACCTTTCCATGCTGAGGGACCACCTCTCCTTCCAGTCTACCTGAAAACCACACCTCTGGGCCTCAGTCTCCTCATCAGTAAAATAAGAGAATTGGAGTAGAGCTTCCTTTTAGTTATTCTCTGGTTCTTTGTTTGATTTTGATACTTTTCACTGAATATTTTGAGTTCAGGTTTGTAGAGACATCTTACCATAGCAACTTGTTTCACTTGTTTATATTCAATTTCATCCCGATATCCTGCTTGCTGAAATCTGTACAGATTTTCTATCTCTTCTGACCATTTTTTGGCACGACTTATTGATTTTGGTTTCACCTCAGAACTAGCCATGGCTACAGAGGTCTTATTGCCAAATATTTCTGAAAGATGTTAAAACAACATTAATAGATAGCATAAGAGTGACAATTTTGAAAGTCCCTTTAAAAATGAACACAAGTGGAATTTTTAAAAACTTAGAGAGTTGAGAATCCTGTTATGTATATTAAATTTTAAACATTCAATTTCAAGATTGAGAAGGATTCATGCTCTACTTTGGAAATAAAATAAAATAAAACCTGAAAGATACATAGGGAACTGTTTATTTCTTCATCAAATAAAATTGTATTCAGAGAGTGATGTCCTAATTCTGGTGTCCTAGGCAATAGTATACACATTTCTGAAGTCACACTCTTATTTTTAACTACTCAGTAGATTGTCAAAATAGCTCACCACCATTCCATTTGATTATATTCAAAACTGCATCCCCCACTTTTTTTTTTCCTAAAAAGGGAATGTAAGGTCAGTCTTCTCACTGTCTTCTTATTCTTCTTGCTGAGGAGCAATGTTTCCTCTCTTTCCATATCTTAACTACTTGGAGGCATCCAATCACTGCAGTTCATTCACTCAGGAGGTCACTGGGACCCTGCTCCTGTGACAGCCCCATGTGAAAAGACAGACGAACACAAAGTCCATGAAAGCTGTAAGACTGTATGACACTGAGATCATTGATTTTAAAACAATGTAAGCAGTCACCAGTAGCTTTCGAAGTTCAAATATTCAACTGAAGTACACGTAATTGTCTATTCACCAAACTTCTAGAGTCAGTTTTTCAAAGACATATCTTACAGTTGTTTTCTCAGAGTCATTTTATTACCAAAATATATATCAGTTAACTGAAATAACATGCCCAGAATTTTCACCATGATTCCTTGAATCCATTCTTTTTTTTTTTTTTTAAGATTTTTATTTATTTATTTGACAGAGAGAGAAACACAGCGAGAGAGGGAACACAAGCAGGGGCAGAGGGAGAGGGAGAAGCAGGCTTCCCGCGGAGCAGGGAACCCGATGCGGGGCTTGATCCCAGGACCCTGGGATCATGATCTGAGCTGAAGGCAGATGCTTAACGACTGAGCCACCCAGGTGCCCCCTTGCATCCATTCTTCTTTTAAAATATGTTTCTATTGGCTGAAATACATTAAATACAGAGCTCATGAGTAGGTCTTATAAATGACTTCTTGTTTTTAAATTTTTTTCAATTACAATGACAAATACTCATTACAGTACCACCCCCTTACCTGCACTTTCACTTTCTACCTCTGCTGCAGTCTGGAAGCAGATGTTCCTCATTCTGACCTATTCTCAGAAGGTCAGTGGTAGCCTAACGCTACATCCCAATGCCTATGTCGTTCACCTCACTTCATCTCCTCATACAGGCATTTTATCCTACATTATCACAAAAATAGTGCAGGAAAATATATTTGGACAGGCCACATTCACATAACTTCAAAATATATTGTTATAATTGTTCTATTTTATTATTGTTTTAAACTTTATCATAGACATGTATATAGGAAAAAAACATAGAATATATAGGGTTTGGTACTATCCGTGGTTTGAGGCATCCAGTGGGGGGGTCTTGGAATGTATCCCCCATGGATAAGGGGGAATTAATGTGTGTTGAAAAGGTCATACATTAAAGTACAAAAAAAGAAAAGTCAAAATAATCATCACACCAATTAGAAGTATCAATCCTTAACATCAGGTGAATATCATCCTAAAAGTTTTATAAAAAGGAATCTTACAATAAATGCTTTCACGAGTATAACAAATTTATCTCAGCCTGGATTTAACAGGGTGGGAGGTAGGAAATGGAAATAAAATTGATGGAATTGCTAAATTTCAGATAAATATTTCTTCAATGTGAAAAATGTGGCCTAAAATTTCCCTCATACTTAATAAAAATAGATTAATGGAGACTGTTAGGAGGCTAAGAGTCATTTGTTTGAATTTTATGTTATCAGTCCTGTACAAGTACCAATCGGCTCTTCTATGAAAAATAAGGGAATTGGTTCTGTGCTTCCCCCTACCTCCTGTATATTTTTGTCACATTCTTACTTAACATTCTAAAGGTTGTGGTATTTACATTCCGTCCTGAAACCAAAATTCTCACAGTTGTTTGGGTTTAGCTCCAGATTTAAAGGAATTAAAATGAAGCCATTTGAGTTACACAGTTCACTCTGATGAAAGTAGCAGCTACCCAAATGGATATATCATTACTATTGTTTGCATTTTTTTCATCGTGCATACCAATATGTATATTGACTAGACCAAAGAAAATTAAGGTATTGTTAATATTTGACTTTTTAAAAACTTTTGACCTTTATTTATTAATTTAGGTTTAGACTCATGTTGTATTTTAAGGCAATATGTTGTTATGTTATTGTACAAATTTATGTAAAATTTGGATTACCCGACAAAACAATAAGTGAGCCATATTTCAGTGAAACCCTTGCCCTTCATTTCCATTCATTTTATTTATTTTTATTTTTTGTTATTTTAAAATATTTATTTATTTATAGTTTCTTTTTTTTAGTTTTAAATACAATGAATTAACATATAGTGTATAATTAGTTTCAGAGGTAGAGTTCAGTGATTCATCAGTCTTATATAACATCCAGTGCTCATTACATCATGTACACTCCTTAATGTCTGTCACCCAGCTACCCCGTTCCCCCACACTCCTTCCCAGCACCCCTCAGTTTGTTTCCCATGATTAAGAGTTTCTTGTGGTTTGTCTCCCTCTCTGATTTCGTCTTGTTTTATTTTTCCCTCCCTTCCCCTATGATCCTTTGTTTTGTTTCATAAATTTCACATATGATGAAATCATATGGTAATTGTCTTTCTCTGATTGACTTATTTCACTTAGCATTATACCCTCTAGTTCCATCCATGTCATGGCAAATGGCAAGATTTCTTTTTTTTTAGATGGCTGAGTAATATTCCATTGTATATACACACACCACATTTTCTTTATCTGTTCATCTGTTGATGAACACGTGGGTTCTTTCCATAGTTTGGCTATTGTAGACATTGCTGCTGTAAACATTGGGGTGTGGGTGTCCCTTGGGTCACTACATTTGTATCTTTGGGGTAAATCCCTAGTAGTGCAATTGCTGGGTCATAGGGTAGCTCTATTTTCAACTTTTTTTTAAAAAAGATTTTATTTTATTTATTTGACAGAGACACAGCGAGAGAGGGAACACAAGCAAGGGGAGTGGCAGAGGGAGGGGGAGAAGCAGGCGTCCCGTGGAGCAGGGAGCCTGATGTGGGGCTTGATCCCAGGACCCTGGGACCATGACCTGAGCCGAAGGCAGATGCTTAACCATCTGAGCCACCCAGGAGCCCCTATTTTCAACTTTTTGAGGAACCTCCATACTGTTTTCCAGAGTGGCTGCACCAGCTTGCATTCCCACCAACAGTGTAGGAGGGCTTCCCTTTCTCTACATCCTTGCCAACATCTGTCATTTCCTGACTTGTTAATTTTAGCCATTCTGACCCATGTGAGGTGGTATCTCATTGTGGTTTTAATTTGTATTTCCCTGATGCCAAGTGATGTTGAGCATTTTTTCATGTGTCTGTTGGTCATTGGGATGTCTTCTTTGGAAAAATGTCTATTCATGTCTTCTGCCCATTTCTTGACGGGATTATTTGTTCTTTGAGTGTTGAGTTTGATAAATTCTTTATAGATTTTGGATACTAGCCCTTTATCTGATAAGACATTTACAAATATCTTCTCCCATTCTGTAGGTTGTCTTTTGGTTTTGTCAACTGTTTCCTTTGCTGTGCAAAAACTTTTTGCCTTTTTTTTAAGATCTTATTTATTTATTTATTTGACAGAGAGAAACACAGCGAGAGAGGGAACACAAGCAGGGGGAGTGGGAGAGGGAGAAGCAGGCTTCCCACTGAGGGGGGAGCCCGATGTGGGGCTCGATCCCAGGACCCTGGGATCATGACCCGAGCCAAAGGCAGACGCTTAAGGACTGAGCCACCCAGGCGCCCCCAAAACTTTTTATCTTGATGAAGTCCCAATAGTTCATTTTTGCCTTTGTTTCCATTGCCTTTCGAGATGTGTCTAGCAAGAAGTTGCTGTGGCCTAGGTTGAAGAGATTGCTGCCTATGTTCTCTCTAGGATTTTGATGGATTCCTGTCTCACATTTAGGTCTTTCAACCATTTTGAGTCTATTTTTGTGTGTGGTGTAAGAAAATGGTCCAGTTTCATTCTTCTGCATGTTGGCTGTCCAATTTTCCCAACATCATTTGTTGAAGAGACTTTTTTCCATTAGATAGCTTTCCTGCTTTGTCGAAGATTAGTTGACCATAGAGTTGAGGGTCCATTTCTGGGTTCTCTATTCTGTTCCATTGATCTATGTGTCTGTTTTTGTGCCAGTACCATACTGTCTTGATGATTACAGCTTTGTAATATAGCTTGAAGTCCAGAATTGTGATGCCATCAACTTTGGTTTTCTTTTTCTATATTTCTTTGGCTATTCAAGGTCTTTTCTGGTTCCATACAAATTTTAGGATTATTTGTTCCAGCTCTGTGAAAAAAGTTGATGATATTTTGAATGTGTAGATTGCTCTAGGTAGCATAGACGTTTTAACAACATTTTTTTTTTCCAATCCATGAGCATGGAACATTTTTCCATTTCTTTATGTCGTCCTCAATTTCTTTCATGAGTGTTCTATAGTTTTCTGAGAACAGATCCTTTGCCTCTTTGGTTAGGTTTATTCTTAGGTGTCTTATGATTTTGGGTGCAATTGTAAATAGGATTGACTCCCTAATTTCTCTTTCTTCTGTCTCCTTAGTGTATAGAAATGCAACTGATTTCTGTGCATTGATTTTATAATCTGCCATGGTGCTGAATTCCTGTATGAGTTCTAGCAATTTGGGGTGGATTCTTTTGGGTTTTCAACATAGAGTATAATATCTGTAAAGAGTGAGAGTTTGACTTCTTTGCCAATTCAACTTCTTTGCCTTTTCTTTCTTTTTGATGTCTGATTGCTGAGGCTAGGGCTTGCATGCAGTACTATGTTGAACAACAGTGGTGAGAGTGGACATCCCTGTTGTGTTCTTGACCTCAGGGGAAAAGCTCTCAGTTTTTCCCCATTGAGAATGATATTCCCTGTGGGCTTTGTGAATATGACTCTTATGATAGTGAGGTACGTTCCCTGTTTCTCTACACTGTGAAGAGTTTTAATCAAGAAAGGATAATGTAGTTTGTCAAATGCTTTTTCTGCATCTGTTGAGAGGATCATATGGTTCTTGTCCTTTCTTTTATTGATGTAGTGTATCACATTGCTTGATTTGTGGATGTTGAATCACTCGTACAGCCCAGGAATAAATCCCACTTGGTCATGGTGAATAATCCTTTTAATGTACTGTTGGATCCTATTGGCTAGTATCTTGGTGAGAATTTTGGCATCCATGTTCATCAGGGATATTCATCTGTAATTCTTTTTTGGTGGAGTCTTTGTCTGGTTTTAGGATCAAGGTAATGCTGGCCTCATAGAAAGAGTTTGGAAGTTTTCCTTCCATTTCTATTTTTTGAAACAGCTTCAGAGGAAGAGGTATTAATTCTTTAAACATTTGGTAGAGTTCCCCTGGGAAGCCATCCAGCCTTGGACTCTTGTTTGTTGGAAGATTTTTGATTACTAATTCAATTTCCTTGCTGGTTATGGGTCTGTTCCAAGTTTTTTATTTCTTCCTGTTTCAGTTTTGGTAGTTTATACATCTCTAGGAATGCAACCATTTCTTCCAGATTGCCTAATTTGTTGGCATATAGTTGCTAATAGTATGTTCTTATAATTGTTTGTATTTCTTTGGAGTTGGTTGTGAGCTCTCCTCTTTCATTCATGATTTCATTTATTTGGGTCCTTTCTCTTCTTTTTGATAAGTCTGGCCAGGGGTTTATTGATCTTATTAATTCTTTCAAAGAACGAGCTCCTAGTTTTATTGATTTATTCTACTATTCTTTTGGTTTCTATTTCATTTCCATTCATTTCAATGGGAGGTTCACTGCTTTGTTGCTGCACACTAGATAGGACCAACAGTGAGTTGGACATATGTGGTACAGCCTGACAATCCATTAACATATACAACTATATATAACCTATTTTTTCATAGAAAAATGACACTAAGAAACATGAGAGGAAAAAAGGTGCAAATTTGCTGTATAAAAAGACTTTCAGAATTAGTTATGCTTGTTATATGAATTTTGGCTGTATTATATTGCTTTTATAGATGAAGCACATTTTCTAAAAGTAGTGGCACAATCATACTTTTTGTTTTACCCATTTTTGCTTTTTGATACATAACAGAATACTTTTATATACTCGTATTCATTCAAAAAGTACTTTCCTGAAGGTCGTCTATGTAACCTTTTGCCACTTTTAAACAAAACAATCATGTCAACTATAAATATAAAAATGCTTTCAACAAGGGTGCCTAGGAGGCTCAGTTGGTTAAGCATCTGCCTTCAGCTCAGGTCATGACCTCATGGGTCCTGGGACTGAGTCCTGTGTCGGGCTCCCCGCTAAGGGGGGAGTCTGCTTCTCCCTCTCCCTTTGTCCCTCCCTGCCTCGTGCTCTCTCTCTCTCTCAAATAAATAAAATCTTTTAAAAAAAATTAAAAATGCTTTCAACAGAAGAACTGTTCAACAGACGAGTTAAGCTATTGGAGAAAAAAAAATATTTTTTTACTCAGTAGAAATATGTATCCTCTAGACATATTACGCATTTCAAAACTTTGTTTTCCCACAATAGCTAAAGGGAACATAAATGCATTTTCATCATAATAGGAAGCCCTGTGGTTACTGTAACTACACTATATAGCAGTGTTGCAAATCCCACCCCCCCAACTTTTTTGTCTCTCTTTTAACTTACTTTCTACTTATTAAAAACAGAATGAGACTAAAATTGGGAAAGATCAACTTACAATTTTTCTATTAAATATTTCAGTAATCCTGGGAAATTCAGTGGCAATATTAATCCCGCTAGTAACATTCAGCACTTTGAAATTTAGTGGTTTACTTTGCTGAGAGTTGTGGCAAAAAATAAGTACTATAAAACACGTCTGATTTTTATAATACTAAGTTATAGCTACAGAAACAGGAAATGGCAATGGCCTGACTTTCTAGTTTTGTGAAAATCTAATTTTATTAAACAGTATTAGGTTTATATAGGTATTTTAAACCCAGCAGTATCAAACCCTTGACGATCTAAGGTTTTAATCTGACAGTAGAAGCCTTTGATGTACCAGTCATCTCAAACTCCCTTCTATGCAAAGGTCCTTTTCACTTCCTTGTTCGCTCTGAAAAGTGCTTTGTACCTTTAGTTGTATTAAAACCCCAAGAGCATTAGTATTCCTTCCATTTCTGTACCTATTTTACTGTTCCTAGACGCATCAGGATATGGCAAAGGAGCCAATCAGTTAACATCCCTGGGCTTGTTTCCCGAGCAGTTAAGGTCTTTTTCGTCCGCACACTTCCCTTCCCAAAGTTTTTGGGGGGTCAGCTGAAAAACAAAACTGGTTTCCCAAATATGCCTTTGTAGTCCATGGTCTGGGTGTGCTAATCTGCATCTGTGCAGCGTAAAGCCACTCCATGCCTTCTCCAGTCCCTCAAGCCTTTCTTCTTACAGAAATCACCAATTCTGTATGTGAGGTAAAATCTGCCACATAAGGCTGAGCCGGACAAAGCATTTTGAAAACGGGGGGTCAAATGACTGGTCCGCAGGAGAACTCTGAAAGGAGACCCCAGAATACATCAAGCCTCAGGGGGCGGGGCTCAGCCTGGAAGCTACTGGAAAATCAGATTCTGAAACTCAGGGGGTAGCAAATAAAGACCGTAGCTAATCCAGAAAATAAATAAGCAAGAAAATCAAATCGGGCGCCTGGGTGGCTCAGTTGGTTAAGCGACTGCCTTCGGCTCAGGTCATGATCCTGGAGTCCCGGGATCGAGTCCCACATCGGGCTCCCTGCTCAGCAGGGAGTCTGCTTCTCCCTCTGACCCTCCCTGCTCTCATGCTATCTCTCATTCTCTCTCTCTCAAATAAATAAAATCTTAAAAAAAAAAAAGAAAAAATCAAATTTCAGAAATCACAAAGGCATGCCGGAGCGGAAGGGGCGGAGCCGAGGCTTCCGGGGCCGGCCCGGGCTGGCTCAGGGGAGGGGGCGGACCGACCGTTCAAGGCCCTTCGGGACGTGTCCACCCACCGCCCCCCTTCGGTCCAGCTCTCCGTGGTTACCCTCAATGGCCGATCTGGAGAGGCCGAGGCACCCCGCCCGGGAGCTCGCAGGAGAGCGCGGCGGTGCTCGAGTTCTCCACTCAGGAATCCGTGGGCTGGGCAGCGAGAGGCCAAGTGTCGCGCCTCGGCGACCCTCGCGTCTCCTAGCAACGCACGGCGCCGCGGAGCGCCCAGCTCCGGCCCCGCCCCCTGCGAGCGGGCCCTTGTGCGCAGGTGCGAGGGCTGGGCTGGGCGGCCTGCCCAGTTTGGAGCTTCAAAGCCGAAGCCGGGATGGGAAGCTCGCAGGGGCTGACCATTAAGCAGAGGAATCGGGCAGAATGTGTTATTTGCTTCTTCAGTACCAGACAGAATTCCGTTGGCGATTTTGGTTCCTGGGAGAGGGTACCTCCTATCTGTCCCACCCCATTTCTCATTTTGTTGAAATTAAATGAACCGGTCAATTCACAGGTTAGAGCTTAGTGCCTGACAATTAGTGAACCTACAATAAACAACCTCCATAACTTAAATGACCTTTCTCTATCATTACCTTTATCCGTATATTTAAAATACTATCGATTTACTTATAACTCCCAAATTTCTTTCCTCAGCTCAGATCTCTCTCTGAATTCCAGACTTGTATATGCAACCTATATTCAACATCCACCTAGTTGTCTCAAACAACCCCCTTCCAAACGTCCCCTCCCCAGCCTGCCCCTTTCACAATCTTCCCCCGTCAGTAAATGGCTCCTAGCGTCCACTCTTTGTCTTGCCCTCCTTATCCGTCACTGTTGGCTTTTCTGTTCCCAGCGAGGTCAAGCCACCGTCATTTTACCCGACTCTGGTTATTGCAATAATCCCCAACAGGTCTCTCTGGTTCCCCCCTCGTCTATTCTCAACACAACAATCTGTGCAATCCGTTTAAAACATAACTTAGACTGGGGCGCGTGGGTGGCTCAGTTGGTTGGGCGACTGCCTTCGGCTCAGGTCATGATCCTGGAGTCCCAGGATCGAGTCCCACATCGGGCTCCCTGCTCAGCGGGGAGTCTGCTTCTCCCTCTGACCCTCTTCCCTCTCGCGCTATCTTCCATTCTCTCTCTCTCAAATAAATAAATCTTAAAAAAAATAAAACATAACTTAGACTGTATCATTTCTCTGCTCACAGTCTTGCAATGGCTCCCCGTCTTACAGAGTAAAAAACCAGCAAAACCTTACAAGGGTTGCATACAATTCTTCTTCCCTTGCTCTGGTGCCCTGGATCACTCTGCTCCAGCCACACTGATCTCCTGGCTGTTCCTGGCCCAGCTTCCACATTGAGGCCTTCGTTCTGGCTACTGCATCATGCTCTCTATCCCCCTTACTACGTTCTAGTGTTTTCTGTCCACAGCCCTTATCATCACCTATTATACTACTTAAATAGCTTCCTTCTTAATTTTATTGTTTCTCTTCTGCAAGAACATAATTTCCATAAAGACAGGTTTTGTTGACCAAATTTCTAGAACAGTACCTAGCACACAGTAGGTGCCAAAGCAATGTATTTCGAATGAATATCTTTCGCCACCATGGCCACTAGGAAGCAGTATAGCATCGCGTCTAAAGCATGACCTTGCATTTGGATCTGGTTTCTACTACTTAGTTGTCACATGACTTCGTGCAAATTACTGAACCTCACTTTCCTTAACTATAAAGACAAAAAGTGTACCTATCTGTTGGGGTAGTTGTGAGGATGAAATAACAAATAGAAACCATATAGGAGAGCACCTAGAACTGTATAAATGATAGACATGATTTCCACTAGAATGTACACTCCATTGCCACATAGGTTTTTCTCTGCTTTGCTCGCTGATGTATCTTTAATGTCTAGAACAATGTGCAGCACATAGTGGATGGTCAGGGACTATTTGTTGAGTGAATAAATGAATCCACACCATCACATTTTTTGGAATACTGTGGCAGCTTCCTATCCAGACGTCCTGCCTCAGAACTGCCTAAGTGCTCTTTCAAACTTCAATCCAGGGGCTTGCAAACTTAAGCATCAATCAGAGTCCCCTGGAGAGTGTGTTAAAACAGATTGCTGGAGAGTTCTGATTTAGTAGGTCTGGGCTGCAGGAGAGATTTTGCATTTCTAACAGGTTCCCAAATACTGTTAGTGATGCTCTTCCAGGGCCCACACATTGAGAAACACTATTCTGATCTCACTTGTCACTCTTTTGTTTCAAACCACCCAGGCTTCTCGCTGTCACTCAAGTTAACGTTTGAACTATTTGGCTTGGTGTGTAAGGCCCTCGTGGTCTGGTCCCTTAGCTGGTTTAGCCTTGACTTCCCCTGGTAAGTCCCTATTATTTCATTCCTTTTGATCGCAGTGCTTTGGTTAAAAGGAACTATTTGCAGTGTGCAGACTGAATAAAAGCTCATTCCTGGGACGGCAGCTGTTCCTGGGCCCAGAAGCTGAACTTGAGTTTACCTTCTCTGCTAAGTTTTTCTTTCTCCTTGCAGAATTGAGCTCTTCTTCTTGGTCTCCACACTGCATTCTGAGCAGGCTTCCAATAAAGCACTGTAAAACATCTTGCATTTATTTGCACGAGTTTCTACTTCTGCCAGACTGTAGGTCTTGTGCCAAGGCTGATTCCTTTATGTATATCTGAGTTCAAGCACAGGGTCTGGCACTTAGTGGATGCCCAGTAAATAATAATAAAAGCTAATATGTATTGAACACTTACCGTTTTCTGGGACTTTGGGTAGACTTTAGTTTTTCTTAGTTGAATAATAACACTTTAATCCATCAGAGGGTTGAGGGTAGGAGGTGTGAAGAAGAGATATTGGTGATGGAGATGTATATGAAACTAACGCAAAATAAACATACATTTTGATTTTTCAAAGCCAGCTTCTGTTATGTGAGTTAGCCATGCAGTGTCTTCTTTACTCCTCTAGAGAAGGGATATCCTTGCCAATCTTGTTCACTTTGTCCACATTCTCCCATACCCTCTCCAAACATTTTGAAAACAAATCCATTGAGCGATAATTGAAATGCAATAACTAGCACATACTTAACAGCCTATAATTTTTTTTGAAGATTTTATTTATTTATTTATTTGACAGAGAGAGAGCAAGAGCAGGAACACAAGCAGGGAGAGTGTGAGAGGGAGAAGCGGGCTTCCCGCCCAGCAGGGAGCCCGATGTGGGGCTTGATCCCAGGACCCTGGGATCATAACCTGAGCTGACGGCATAAAGTTAATGGCTGAGCCACCCAGCCGCCCCAACAGCCTATAATTTGATAAGTTTTGACATATGCATATACCTGTGAAATCATCACCACAATCAAGTTAATGAACTTGTTCCCTGTTTCCCCAACCAACTACTGACTTGCTTTCTGTCACTTTGGATCAGTTCCCACTTTCCATAATTTTTTTAAAATTTTTATTTATTTCTTTGACAGAGAGAGACACAGTGAGAGAGGGAACACAAGCAGGGGGAGTGGGAGAGGGAGAAGCAGACTCCCCGCTGAGCAGGGAGCCCGATGTGGGACTCGATCCCAGGACCCTGGGATCATGACCTGACCCGAAGGCAGACTCTTAACGACTGAGCCACCCAGGCGCCCCACACTTTCCATAATTTTGTATAAGTGGAATCATACAATATAATTTCAGACTTCCAGCTTCCAGAACTCTGAGACAATTAAATTTCTGTTGTGTAAGTCACCCAGTCTGTGGTGCAAACAATACACTTTTAAAAAACATATGTTATCTCCTTGTATATTTCCTCATGTGACATTTTATGTCCATTATTCTGAAGGAATAGCATAGAATATAGTAAATTTATAACATAATTTAGATTGACAACAGTTTATAAGTGAAGAAAAATATATCCTGTAGTGATTTCCCAACAGACTTATACCTACCTCAATAACGAATTTTTTGGTATTTAACATACACTTGGTAGCAGTTTTCAGTGCCTTTGAGACTGAACACATCAGGGACTTAGCAAGTCCGA
Source organism: Callorhinus ursinus (assembly GCF_003265705.2). Lineage (NCBI taxonomy): Eukaryota > Metazoa > Chordata > Mammalia > Carnivora > Otariidae > Callorhinus > Callorhinus ursinus. The sequence goes on from NW_027397098.1 coordinate 2,450,728, forward strand.
AGAGCTTAGAATTGCAGAAAGATTCCCAAGTGCGCGATGAGGAAGCAGATCGTAGCTGATGTTGTTGACTACATTTCCATTTTCTTTATTAGCAGCCACAGGAGGAATTTCTCTTGGGATTCAGTATCCAGAAAATTTGACTTCTCCTGAAAATCTGGTCTATTTGTGTCTTTTGGATGCGTAAGGCTAGTAAGGGATTGTGGCTTCCTCTAGAAAAGCCAGATAACTGGCTCACGTCTTTCAACAGCGTGTGCACATCTGTGGGCTGTGCTTGCCCGTCTTCGCTGTTTTCTGACCTATCTTTTATCCCTTACCCTATTTCTCTTTACTCTGTCATACTGTATCCATTGTGGAAAGAAGAGAGGATAAATAAGTGGATGGATAAGCATATGAATATTACCTTGACCTGCCTTGCCAGGAGTTCCAAATCTTGTCAGAGGTAGACACACCAGATTCTCCAGATCCCAGTCTCGCTGCAGAATTTGTTGTTGGGTATAGACAGCTTAGCCCTCCTTTATTCTAAGACAAACCATCTTATACCAAATCAAAGCTGTTGGCAATAGTATACTGGCAGAATGCTCTAAAGATTATGATGTCTATACCGCTCCCACTCTGCCTCGTCTTCCTCCCTTGCTTTTTCTTCACCTTATGAGAAATCTGTATTTGAATAGAATTCTGAGTACCGTGGCTGCAGGAAAATGCTGATGTTCGGTGAGGGTGGCACTCTGATTCTTGATTCCATCACTTGAAAGTCATTGTTCTTGGATTTTTCCCCCCCACATTATTTTGTGTCTTTGTGGAAACATTTGTTTACCATATTCTGCAGATGTGTTTGTCTCCAAATGGATTGAAAACCTACCTGAAGGCACATCTTAGTCATCTATGTAATAACTACAAGGCTTATTATAATGGTATGCGCAAAGCAACACCTCAAGAGTGTTTGAGTTGTTTCTGATTATTAATACTGTGGTGTTTAAGGAGACTTGCTGGGAAGGGGTCCAATAAATACCCTCCAGTGAGGGACACCTGGGTGGCTCAGTCTGTTAAGGGTCTCCCTTCAGCTCAGGTCATGATCCCCGGGTCCTGGGATCCAGTCCCACAGCGGGCTTCTTGCTCAGCCGGCTGGGAGCCTGCTTTTTCCCCCCTGCCTGCTGTTCCCCCTGCTTGTGCTCGCTGTCAAATAAATAAAAAAAAATCTTTTAAAATAAATAAATGAATGAAAAATGGAAGCGGGAACTAACAGTTATTGAATCTACCATGAGTCACACACAATTTTTTTTCTCATACAATCCTCATGGTTATTCCCTAAGGTAGAAACTGGGAAGAAAAGGAAAGAAGGGAAACTGAGCTCGGCTTTCAAGCTCTCAGTAGACAAGCAGGAGGTGGAACGCAGTCTGATTTCAAAGCAAAGCTTTGCGTCCCCCTTCCCTTCTTTGCATTCTTGGGTGGAGCACCTGCTACGGGTGTTCAGTTTCCCTTCGCGAGGTAGTTCCTGCACAGACGCGGGCACTCTGCACGAGAACGCCACCCGTGCTGAGTCAAGGTTGCCGGCAGGAGGCACCCTCGTCGCGCCACATCCCAGATCCTAGCCGGCTGCCCCAACCCAGCATCCCGCCGTTCGGACAAATTAACCGCGAGGTTCGCCGGCCGCGGACTCTCCCCGGACGTTCCTCGGCACCGCCCCGCAGCCGCAGGGCTCCTCTGATTGGACATGGCTGCGCCCGGCGGGCCAATGGCGCGGGGGCGACAGGTTCCCGGAAGTGGCGGCGGGGCGAAGGGAAGACCTTAGCTTCCGCCCGCGGCGTGTGGACCGGTCGGCCGAGCTGTGCCGGCGCTATGAGTTCCTTCATGGGGCAGATGGCCGAGTACCCGACCATCTCCATAGACCGCTTCGACAGGGAGAACCTGAAAGCCCGCGCCTACTTCCTGTCCCACTGCCACAAGGGTGAGTGGACGCGGCGCGCCGCCCGCCCCAGGGACGCGGGCGGCGCGGGTTCTGACCCCGCGGGGAAGCCGCCCGGGGGGCTCGAGCGGCTCGAGCAGGCTTCGGGAGGCCGGGGCCGAGACTAGCAGGTGCACCTTGTCTCAGCCTGGCTCTTCAGCGTCTCTGAAGCTTTATTTCTTCTGTACGTCGGGACGGAACCGAAACTTGGCGCAACCACCCGGGCCAGTTTGACCAGGCGTAACTTAAGGTTCTCTTGGTAGCTCGCCTAGCTGCGAATAGTCAGAGGTCAGCGAGGATTGTTACTTATTTCTTCCTCCACATCTTCGCTTCCATGTTCCAAAGAAGGCAAGTTTCAGATGAAATTCCACCCTACCCCACCACCCCAACATTTATTATCAAGCAGGCGCATGCACACACACTCAAACATCCTGTCTGAAAGCTCTGTGAAGTGCAAGCTCCCCCTCCTCTTAGGTGTTCTGCCCACATCCAGTGTTAAAGTTTAGTTGAAGGTGAGGCAACCAGAATACTAAGATTTCGCAGCTGCGCACAGTTAGGGATTAGGCCCTGATGATAAGGCCTGGAGGCTAGAGGCTCCAGCTGAGGCTGGAGGGTCTCTAAAACGTTCTAGCCAATCTCCAGAGCTGGAGGAGCACTCATTTTGCAACCGTTGGCCATGCGTAACATCTGGTACGCCGAAGTTCCTGCTTTTGGGAAATGCCTCTGCTTTTTTGCTGTGACCTACGAATTTCCTCTCATTAATGAGGATAAATCTGGACTTTCTCGATTTGCTAAATAGCACTGTGAGCCTCTTTGGGGGTCTTTCTACTTAGTCTCCAGAATGTTTTTTCATTGTGAATCTCCTCTTGGGCGAGGCTACCTCTGTTTTACCTTTTGTCTTGAGCCTCACTGGAGTTTCAGAACTCAAAATTTGCTAGCCATGATTGGAAGTGTGGCGTAGGGGCTTGCCCTTTATGTTTACAAGTAGTGAGTTTGGAGAAGGATTCCGTCTAAAGGAATCTGAAATCATGATCGTTAGTTTGTTAAGTTAAGCAAGAAACTGACTCCCTATTGTTGAGCAGTTTATAGTAACTGTTCCTGTTCTCTCATGATATGTGAGTGTTTACTCAACCAGAATATAAACTCATCAAGGGCAAGAACTCAACTTCTGCTTTCAGAAATTTCCCACACTGCTTACTGGTAGTTTTTAACCTGTGAGAAACGTATTTCTTTGATGTGCTGTGGACTTGTGGACTGAATTGTCCCCCCCCCCCCCATTTATATGTCGAAGCTCAAACCCTCTATTGACTGTATTTGGTGATTGGGTTTTTAGGAGGCAAAATTTAAATGAGCTTATAAGGGCATGGTCCTAACTCGTTAGGATTGATGGCCTTATAAAAAGAGGAATAGAGATTTTTCTCTCTCCACACACACTGAAGAAGGGCCGTCTGCAAGCCAGGAGGAGAAGTCTCACCAGAAACCAACCCTGGCACCTTGATCTTGGAATTTAGCCTCCAGAACTGTAAGAAATTTTGTGGTTTAAGCCACCTTGTCTGTGGTATTTTATGTCAGTCTGAACCAACTGATACAGAATATCTGACATGATCTCTGGACTCTTTTGGTAGAAAAAAATCACATAAATGCATTAACATCACATTTTGATAGAACATCTCATTCCATGGCCCACTCAGTCCTGTTTATGGACCATCTGGAATCCCGGGCTCTGCTCAGGGCAGGCTCTGCTAAGCATCAGTAAGGCCTGGAGGACAAGAGGAGACCCATGGCCTGAGAGAGTGGCCCAGGGTTGGAGAAGACCCCTTTAGGGGACAATTTACAGTGACCTAATCTGGTTCAGCAAAAGGAAAAAGGCCCTGGGAAGGAGACTCTGGGTGCAGTCCTCGCAGCACCAAGTAAACTGACCCACGTTCTTTTTGGCTGGCAGTCTTGGAGGGGGCTGGGGTCCTGGGCCGTCTTGATTAAAGCAGCCACAGAGTGCTGCCTGCTGATTTAGTTTGGGAGCATAGAGCCGGGTCCTGATTTAGCCTCTTTTTTTGCCGTGGCGCAAATTCTTTGGAAATCCCAACCGGAAGCCCTGCCCAGGGATGCCCCCGTAGGCCCTACAAGCCTGGATCAGGAGTGATCTGAGGAGATTTACCCTCTGAGGGGGCAGGCACATGTCTGGTCACGGTCTGCCGCGGGGGATGTGGTGACTGCCTTGTTTTCTCTGAAGTTAAGAAAGGATTACCACGGGTAAGTTGAGGGCGCGCGTGCAAGTGTGTGTGTGTGTGTGTGTGTGTGTGTGGTAATTCGAATAATTAGGATTGGTCTGATTCATCTAAACTGAGGTGTGGTCACTGCCATCTAGTCCTACCCATGCTGGAGATTCAGAATGTTTTAGAATGCACCATATGTTTAAAGGCCGTGTTTCTGTATCTGTTAATTTGCAGGGCTGAGAAGCGGGCCTGTGTGGATAGAAATACCTTCAACCCAGCAGTCAGAGCAGGCTGAGAAGAGAATGAAACTCTTCTTATGCTGGCCTAAGCCTGAACGAGTTCCAGTGCCTGGAACTGAATGGGTCACATAGAGTGGGGCACAAGGGATGGTTGGATTAAAATGAAAGAAGAGCATAAGGAAAGTGCTGGAAGTAGTTCTGAAATGAGTATCTGGTCGCTCATTCTTCTGTGGCTACTCAGAGCTATTTAGACTCTGTCCTAAGATGGAGGGGATTGTTCTCCTTTTAAATGATGACCAGAGATGGTCAGCTTTCCATGGTTCCTGGCCTGTTTTCAGATGCATGTCACCTGCAGAAGAAAGAGCCAATAGCCCATAGGAATCAGTTCTTTTATAAAAGTAAACCTCTTGGGGTGCCTGGGGGCTCAGTTGGTTGAGCATCTGACTCTTGATTTCGGCTCAGGTCGTGATCTCGGGGTCATGGGATCCAGCCCCGTGTTGGACTCCCTGCTCAGTGGGGAGTTGGCTTCAAGATTCCCGCCCCCATCCCACCCCCTGCCCCGCTCCCGCATGAGCGTGCATGCTCGCTCTCTCAAATCTTAAAAAAAAAAAGTGAACCTCTCATATATTTTCTCTTAAAAAGAAGCTTGAAAAGAACAGACAACTGTTTGGCCTAAGGAATCCTCTCCAAAAAAAAAAAAAAGTCCTGGGGCGCCTGGGTGGCCCAGTCATTAAGCATCTGCCTTCGGCTCAGGTCATGATCCCAGGGTCCTGGGATCGAGCCCCACATCGGGCTCCCTGCTCAGCGGGAAGCCTGCTTCTCCTTCTCCCACTCCCCCTGCTTGTGTTCCCTCTCTCGCTGTGTCTCTCTCTGTCAAATAAATAAATAAATACAATCTTTAAAAAAAAAATGTGCTTATGATTTTTGATTCTTTTGTTTTTAGATCATATGAAAGGATTAAGAGCCCCTACCTTGAAAAGAAGGTTGGAGTGCAGGTAATTGATTTTGCTTCTTATTTGTGTGTGTGTGTTTTTTAAGTAAACATTTTAGTTGAGCTATGACTTCCACACGGGAAAGTACATACATCATAACGGGACACAGTCAGATGAACTCTTACAAGCGAGCACATCTTTGAAGCTTCCACCTAGACAGAGAAATAGAATAGGACCAGTGTCCCCGAACAGAGCCCCATCCCCGTCCTTCCCAGTCAGCGCTTGTCTCCCAGAGGCAACTGACTGTATCCTGACTTTTTGTCATCATGGTTTAGCTTTGGCTGGTTGTGAACTTTGTATAAGTAGAATAATACCGAATAGACCCTTCTGTTTGTTTTCTTTCACTTAACATTCTGATTGTAAAAGGATTCATCATGCTGTTGGGTGTAGCAGTAGTGTGTTCATTTTCATTTCTGTGTGTGTGTGTGTGTGTGTGTGTGTGTGTGTGTGTGCGCGCGCGCGCGCGCGCGCGCAGTTCTGTTGTGAAGACAGTCGTATGTTTTTGGATCTTTAAGCCAAACGACTGCATCCTTTTGCTACAGCCCGCTTTTGCCTAAATGTCCATTCCAAAATCTCAAGCCATGTATTGGAAAGAGCCCTGTTGACTCTCTAACTTCTGACCCAGTGGATGTCAGTCTTCTCTGCAAAGTGCTGTCACTAGTCTGTGTTCGTGATAAATGGTAGCTGATATTCATTGAGTACTTAGGTATATGCCAGGCACGAGGTACTGATTAAACAGTTTCTTTGAGTGCCTGTGATGAGTCAGGCACTGTCCTGGACGGTGAGGATATAAAAGTGACAACACAGATGAAAATCCCTGGCTTCTCGGAGCAAACATCCTCATTAGATCCTCTTGATAATTTTTTGAATAGATACCGTTATTATTTCTATTTTGCAGACGAGGAAACTGAGGAACCATCGAGGTTAAATTAGTTGCCCAAGGTCACACAGCCAGTAAGTGGCAGAACCAGGAGTTCAACCAGGTCTGTCTGATTTTGGAGCCTGTATGTTAGTTATCTGTTACTGCGTAACAAATCACCCCAAAACTTAGTGACTTAAATCCACTGATCACGTGTTTTCTTTCTCAGTTTCTGTGGGTCGGGAACGCTGACAGGGCACAGTCGTGGGGGCGGGCCCTGGTTTCTGCCTGGCTGGGTGTCCTGTGGGGGCTGCCATTATCTGGAGGCCCATTCATTCAGTGTTTGACACCAAGGCTGAGAAGAATCAGGCACCTGGGGCTTTTGGGCATCTCTGTCGCTACAAAACTCTTCAGCATGGTGACTTCAAGGTAGCCGAACTTCTGAAATGGAGACTTGGGGCTTAGAAAGTGTATGTCCCAAGGGAGAGCTAGCAGGTAGCCATGTTGCCCTGGAGACATAGCCTCCAAAGTCCTGCGGCCTGCCTTCATCACGTTCTGTTGGCTAAGGCAATTACAAAATGGGTTGAAGGGGAGGTTAAAATAGACCCCTTCTGTCAATGGACGGATTTCCATATCTGTTTTGTAAACAGAGCGTGGATGGTTGGGGTATGTATTAGTGTGGCCATCTTTAGAAAATACGGTCCACCACAGACTGTATTCTTAACCTCTGAACTTTGCTTTTGAATTTTTAAAGTTTATTCTGAAATTGATTTTTCCTGACTAAAAAACAGAAGAGGTTTATATGAAGTAAAACCCAGAAGTCTTCTGTTCCCCACTTCTTTCGTTCTTGAGAGGTGGTATCTTTCCAGACATACCTGATCATGTGCAAATGTGTCTTTAAGAGTGATAGGGGACACCCTTTTGAGGAGGCCAGAGGCACAGTATTTTCTCTCATCTGCTTCTTCCCCTTTGTCCTTTTGCATTCTTTCTTTTCTTTTTTTCTTTTTTTTTTTAAGATTTTATTTTTAAGGGGGTACTCCTGGGTGGCGTAGTCTGTTAAGCGGCTGGCTCTTGATTTCAGCTCAGGTCACGATCCCAGGGTTGTGGGATTGAGCCCTATGTGGGCTCCGCGCTCAGTGGGGAGTCTGCTTGGGATCCTCTGCTCTCCCTCTGCTCCTCCTCGCTCGTGCGCTCTCCCCCTCTTCTTTCTCTCTCTCTCTAAATAAATAAATCTTGAAAAAAAGTTTTTTATTTTTAAGTAATCTCTGCACCAAATGTGGGGCTCTTAAGTTACAGCCCCAAGAACCAGAGTCGCACGCTCTACCGACTGAGCCAGCCAGACGCCCCCCTCTTTGTGGTCTTGATGGGACCTAGCTAGTCACAGGTGCTGGCATGTTGGGAACTGCTCTAACACTTGGTGGGCCAGCTCAGTGTCTGAATGATCTGAGACAACTGATACGTGATGAAATGTATTTTCTGGTCACCCAGTGGCTCGCTGTGGATTGTACTGACACAGCTTTTCTAAATTTCTTCCTTTCAGCTTGAAGGTTTACTTATACTGTTCACCTGTTACTAAAGAGTTGTTGTTAACTAGCCCGAAGTACAAATTTTGGGAGAAACGAATCGTAAGTTTTATTTTTTGAATGACACCAATTCTTTTTCTCAAGGGGAAATATTTTTCGAGGTCGATTAAACAAAGCATTGGAATTATTCAAAGCCCAGTTCCTCCTACGCTACATTTATCCACATTAGTTACAGTGTTGATGTTTAGTCTTTGAAATTCATCAGCGTAGAAGAGGCCAACATTTTACTGTTGCAGAGTTGTTTTTCTTGTCCCTCAGCAGTTTGATCTTGGGTCTTGGTTTTGTTGGTTTAATCTCATTAACTCTTGCTAAGTTGCATTTTAATACTTTGAAGTGTAAAATGTGTAACCCAATTGACAAATCCTTTTATTTAGGTCATGACATAATTTAGGAAAAATGAACACATCTTATGGGTTATGATAAAGGGATAACAACTGGAATGAAAAGAGTGGACAACTTTGAATCTGACAGAATAAAGTGGAGCTGTTCAATGGAAAGCAGATAGTAAAGGGGAGAAACAAAAGAATGGCATATGGAAAATGTAAAGATGCCAGGAAAGGTCCTATTATAACAGTAATTACTATAAATATGGGTATAATTCAACTCCGGCTCAAAATATAATTTTCTCAGTTTAGGTTAAAAAAAAAAAGTTCCACCACTCTTAGTCTACAGGAGACTTAGATAAAACAAAAGGATAAATGCAGGTTGAAATGGAAATAAAAAACAAAAAAAGGCAAAGATGTACTAAACAATTAGAAGCTAAAAATGCCAGGGTGGCAGTTTTTATGTCATACAAAATAGAATTGAAGGCAAAAGGAGATCTTGTTTCAAAGAGGATGTTATTTACTGTCAGAAGGAACAATGGATCCAGAAGATAGGAACTTAACATGCACTTGACAGAATAGTCTCAAACTGGATGCAGTCCTCACTGATCCCCCAAGTGCTTGATCAGAGAAAGAGAACCACTGTGGGGGGAATGCAGTTAGGGTGCACTCTGTGGGTTAAACCTTAGGTCATCGTGGGAACTGGCAGAGAAGTCTGGGAAGTGTCAGAGTCTTGATGTTTGCCTGCTACCAGCTTTCAGCTCTCTCCTCCTCTTTCCACTTCTGCCCCACATTTGGGCAAGCTGATTAAAAAAAAAAAAAAAAAGCCCTGGGGCGCCTGGGTGGCTCAGTTGGTTGAGCGTCTGCCTTCGGCCCAGGTCATGATCCCAGGGTCCTGGGATCGAGTCCCGCATCGGGCTCCCTGCTCGGCAGGAAGCCTGGTTCTCCCTCTCCCTCTGCCCTTCCTCCCCGCTTGTGCTCTCTCTCTCTCTCTCTCTCTTTCTCTGTCAAATAAATAAAAAAAATCTTAAAAAAAAAAGCCTACCCCTCCCTTGGCCCTGACCTGGAGTTTGAACCACGCAAGCCCAGGCACCCCACCCCACAACCACAATAAAAACCAGGACCAGCCACTGCCACCCTCTGTCGGGCTGGAAGAGCCACTTCCTCCCAGCGGGGGCACTGCTCTCTCTGCAGAATGTGCCCCAGTGTGGGGCATCCAGTGCCTGCACCCCCTGTTGGTGCACGGGTGGCACATTCAGGCTGGGCTGGGGTCCATCCCCACTCCCCAGAGTGAGCCGTCATCGAGGCTGTAACCTTGGCCTGCTATTAGGCCCGAAGCTGCTGTGGACCCGCCGGCCAGCAGCGGCAAGCGGAGCTGAGAGCGAAGCGGAGAAGGGCAGAGATGGGCTGGAACCCACAAGGACAACCTGGGACCGCTGTCTGTGTCTCACTCCTTCCAGCCTGGCTAGTGCTGCAGCCCGCCCCCGTTGCCACTGAGTTCCACACTCCTGGCCCAGGCCTTCGAGAAGCTGAAGGAGGAGACGCAGCCGAAGGTGGGCTTGCTGCAGTCCTGCCTGTCTGCGGGCTGAGCCAGCAGGTGCACGTACACGCGCTGTCAGCACTGCTGGTGCCCGGCCGAGCGCTACGACACAGCTGCTGGTTCACTTTGGCCTTCAGATCTCACACGGATGTTTCTTGGGGCCAGCGCCACCTGGAGGTGTACGTGGAAAGGACTTGTGGGACAGTTCCAGCTCAGCTAAGTTGATGGGGTGCAAGGCCACCTCACAGTCTGAGGGACACGAGGCAGCTCAGCAGTCGTAGCTGGAGCACTTTCCACACCACTCTCAGAAACTGAAAGAGGGGCCTGCCTGAGGGGCTCAGTTGTTGAGCGTCTGCCTTTGGCTCAGGTCATGATCCCAGGGTCCTGGGATCGAGCCCCGCATCGGGCTCCCTGCTCACTGGGGAGTCTGCTGCTCCCTCTGCCTGCCCTTCCCCCTGCTTGTGCGCTCTCTCTCTCTCTGTCAAATAAATAAATACAATCTTAAAAAAAAAAAAGAAAAGAAACTGAAAGAGGAAGGAGGCAGGAAATAAGATAGATTTGAAGGGCATGATTAATAAATGTGAACTAATAGCAATCCGAGGCACCCAAAGGGAAAAGATCTTTGGTATACATGGAACATTTACAACAATTGACCATGCACTGTGGCACAAAAGAAGTAGGAAATCCTCGTGATCTTTTCTCTGAGTACAATGCAATGGATGCTAGAAGTCACAAATAAAAGGAGAGCTAAAATCATCTACGTATATAGGAACTAAATGCATATAATAAGCAACCATTAGGTTAAAGAGGAAATTGTAAAGAAAAACATGCAATACTTAGAACTGATGGACGGTGAGAACATGACACGTCAAAATGTGTGTGACACAGCTAAATTAGCACATGAAGGGAAATTGACAGCATTAAGTACATTTCTTCGAAAACAAAGACCAGAATTACATGGATTGAGTCTTTGACTCAGTAATAAGGAGAAGGAGCAACAAAGCAAATCCAAGGTTATGTGGAAGAAGGAAGTAATAAAGGTAGAAGGACAAGTTAGTGATACAGAGACTGACAACTACCACAGAAAATAAAAGGGAAGATTAACAAAAGTAAAAGCTCGTCTTTAGAGGAATAGAGAGAGATTTCTGCCAAGATTAGAAAAAGAAGATGCCGGGCCTACTGTGGGAGCGTGAGGGATGCCACGAATTCCGTCTGGAGGCATCTTTGAGCTCACCAGGTAGACACCATGAGCAAAGCTCACCCTCCCAAGTTGAAAAAATTTATGGACAGGAAATTATCATTGAAATTAAATGGCAGACATGTCCAAGAAATATTGTGGATGTTCAATCCGTTTATGAATCTTGTGATAGATGGATGTGTGGAGATGGCAACTAGTAGGCAACAGAACAATATTGGAATGGTGGTAATACAAGGAAATAGTCTCATCATGTTAGGAACCTTGGAACGAGTATAAACAATGGGTGTGTTCATCAGAAGAAATCAACTGCTTCCACCTGTTTTACTACAATATAAAAATCAGGTCATGTGCATTTTCATATTGAACTTTTTTGTTAAACTTTTATAATAGTCAGAAAAAAGATGCATATAAAAATACAGAATGATAAACAGAAAACTATTAATAGTGCATTTATTGGAAATTAATGATTGTATATTCAATAATTTAGCCAAAGTGGATAAATATCTGGATAAGTAGGAAAATATCAAATTGAGGCAAGAAAAGTGGAAAACTTGCATAAGTAAACATTGAAGAAATTAAAACAACAAAGATCTCTTCTTCAATAAAGCCCCAGGTCCAGATGGTTTTATAGGTGCATTTTGCCAAATGTTCAAAGGACAAATAATCCCCATACTGGATGAGTTTTTGAGGGATATAGTAAAGAGATAGGCTGCTCAGCCTTGTTGGCAGAATTGATAATGATAGGGCAACGGGGAGAAAGGCCATTTCATGTATGATCATGTGAACATCCTGATTAAGGTGGCAGCTAACTGAATCTCACAGTAATAAATAAGCGCTTTGTGAATACAATGTGTTTATTCCAGAATGCAAGGATTTTTTTTTTTTTAAGATTTTATTTATTTGACAGAGAGAGGCACAGCGAGAGAGGGAACACAAGCAGGGGCAGTGGGAGAGGGAGAAGCAGACTTCTCGCCGAGCAGGGAGCCTGATGCGGGGCTCGATCCCCAGGACCCTGGGATCATGACCTGAGCCGAAGGCAGATGCTTAAAGACTGAGCCACCCAGGCGCCCAAGGATATTTTTTTTTAAAGATTTTATTTATTTGAGAGAGAGAGCATGAGCGGGGGAGAGAAGCAGACCCCCAGTGAGCAGGGAGCTGGACTTGGGACCTGAGCCGAAGGCAGACGCTTAACCAACTGAGCCACCCAGGCACCCCCGGAATGCAAGGGTATTTTTAACACCCAAATCTCAGTCACTGTAAGTTTTAGGATATCAGTGGACTGAAAAGATGAACAATTACGTTAATTTATTCATCAGCTACTTACTGAATGCCTCTTACGCGAGTTGCTGTCGTAGTAAAGTGGGCCAGGCCACCTTGGAGCCCTCTGCCGCAGCCCAAATCTGTGAATTAGGCCAGCACCTCGTGGATGGATCCAGGCTGCATTCTGCAGCGCGAAACCTAAGCATGCAGAGCACATGGCCACGTGTGTTACTGAGACTCAAGTTCAGAGGGGAGAGGGCAGTGGGAGGACAGGGATGGGGAGGTGAAGGGAGAAAAATTGAATTCATGGAAATAGAATTGCTGGGTCAAAGGATATGCAAGTTTAGGAGGCATTTAATCCACTTTGCCACGTCAGCCACAGGAGAGGCACTCCTTTAGCTCTATCAAGTCTTTAAGCTGCTAAAACGTTTAGTATCGCAAAATCAGAAATTGTTACACAAAGAGTCTTAGTAACTTCTTCTAAGTCCCTTTTTTGTGTTTGAGATGGCAAAGTTATGTAAATCCATGAAAAACTGAAAACACTTGGTATGATGTACATATGATCTCTTATTTTAATAGATATCCATTGAAATTGAAACTCCTACTCAGATATCTTTAGTCGATGAAGCATCAGGCGAGGTAAGTAAAACTATTAATTTTTTAAAAATTATTTAATAATATGATTGTTTTTCTCTGTGATTTTGAATGCTCATCTTAACATAAATGAAAGTTACAGTAATTGGGTGCGTTTGTAGGGAAAAAAAAATTTGTGTTGTATTTCTTTTCTACATAGTAGTCTACAAGGTAGACTTCTGTGTGAATTGCTCCTTTTTAGTGTATTACCTGCTAATGATGAGAACTCCAAGTGTTGATATTATTACATAATGTCATTGTCATGTTTATTATGTTTATTATAATATTCAGGATATAATATGGTGCTTAGTGCTTTTGTAGCAAATATATGTATTTGTGATTTTCTTTTTTTCTGAATTATTTCTTACTTAAGAAACAGTGTCCAAGTGGATCCAATATATTTTTTGTCCTTAAATTTAGAAGCAGGTACTTTTCTGTTGTGAATGTATTGGTTTAATAATCAAGATTATGGACCTACCGTTTTTTTTTTTTTTTTACCTCAAATTTTTCCTAGGGCCAGGAAGTATTTTCCTATTTTATGGTAAATCTAGTTAATATTCATTCCATGGCCTGGTTATAACCTGCTTTGTCGACACGTTGAACTCTGAAGGGTGTCCGTTGTCTAACCAGGATCAGGCTGACTTTTCACATCTCCTCTCTGGAGAAGATCAGGTGTGTGAAGTCGTCCTCATCGAATTGTTCACCAAGGGAGGACTGCAGGGCCAGTTGAGGGCGGGTTAAAAAGGATAGCCTGAAGGTCCCTAAGCGCTGTCCTGACCTCAGTTAGCGAACGCCAGACTCTTCTGATTGCCTCGCTGCCTTATGTTGGTGAAAGGCGTTGTCAAAACAGGGCTCCAGAGAGCAGGCAGCTCCTGTTGACCAGAGTCTGGCCATCCCACGCTGGTCCTTTGTTTATTCTCATGCACTGTGGCTCCGTGCATTGTGTCTCCAGCACTAACCACAGGACCCTTGCTCTAAGGGGGCCATCGGAATGAATGACGTTAGACTTCCTGGAGGAATTGCCATTACCGGTAGCGAGCGAGCGGGCCCAGAGCTCTGCCCTACTAGGACAGACAGTACATGTAGAATGGTGACCTGGGCCCAGACGACATCAGGCTTTTTTTTTTTTTTTTTAGTTTAATAATAGCTTTATTGAGATACCATTCATATACAGTTCACCCCATTTAAAATGTACAGTTCAGTGGCTTTTAGTATATTCACAGAGTTGTGTATTCACCACCACAATCATTTTTCAAATATTTTCATCACCCAAAAAGAAACCCTGTACCCATTAGCATTCATTCCCTACTTCTCCCTCCCCCAGCCCATGGCAACCGCTACTCTAAGTCTGTAGGATTTGCCTGTCCTGGACATTTTGTACTGATGTGGTCTTTTGTGACTCGCTTCTTTCACTTTGCATAATGGTTTCACGGTTTATCCATGTTGTGGTATGATGTCAGGATTTCATCTCTTGCCTTGGCCTGAATAACATTCCGTTGTATGGAGAGACCACATCCTGTTCGTTCGCTCGTCAGCTGATCGACATTTTGGTGGTTTCTACTTGTTGGATAGTAGGAGCAGTGCCGCTGTGAACACTCATGCCCGGGTTTTCGTGTGGATGCCCGTTTTCATTTCTCTCGTGTGTGTAGCTCGGAGTGGAGTTGCTGGGTTATACTGTCGCTGTGTTTAACAGTCGTTCTGTGGGTGGGGATTCCACGCGTCTCCAGGATTTGGCGCGTGAGGAAATGAGATGAGGCATACCGCATTCTGGAGAAATACCTGAATCTGTTCTATTGAGGAGAGCTGGGTCCTGACGATAACTTCTATTATTATTATTTTTTCTTTATTTTCTTTTTAGAAGGAAGAGGTGGTTGTGACTCTCTTACCAGCTGGTCATTGTCCAGGATCAGTTATGTAAGGGGGCTCATCTATTTTGCCCTTTTATTATGTGTGGATATGTATTGTGTTTGTAGAAATAAATGTTTAGGGTCTAGAAAATAATATGTGTAGGGATATTACTTCTTTAATATGTAGATGGCAATTTCTGTAATCTTTGTTTCCAAATTGAACTTGGGGGACTGAGGTGAAGATCAAGTTAGAAATGTGGCTTTCTTATAATGGAAGCCTTCCATGGCCGTTTCTCCATTGGCTTTGCATTTTCCTCTCCCAGGAGGATTTTTCTCTCCATGAGCAGGAGTGATCTGTAGTTGAAGGTGCTGACACATTTCAGGGGATGCCTACTGCAAAGGCAGTAGTGTATTCCATTATGTTATCCCCCCTCCCCGGGAAAAGGTGGCGGCTGAGTGCCTGGTATGGTGTAGAGCTGTTAAAGTCCCACTAATACTGTATTGTAGGTGGCTATGTTCGGCAGGAAACATTTGCTATGGATTTAGTGTGTATTTGCTTTATGGGGATGTTGTCACCAAGACATATTTCTTTCTCAGGTTTTTATTTCAGGGCAATAATGGAACAGTCTTGTACACGGGAGACTTCAGGTTGGCAAAGGGAGAAGCTTCCAGGATGGAGCTTCTGCACTCCGGGGGCAGGTATTAGACTTTATATAATTCCCTCCCTTTTTTTTTTTTTTTTTTTTTGAGAGGGCGTGCATGATCGGGGGGCGGGGGCAGAGGGGGAGAAAGAGAGAATCCCAACCAGACTCCACGCCCAGCACGGAGCCCGACACGGGGCTCCATCTCATGACCCTGAGATCGTGACCTGAGCGGAAATCAGAAGTCAGATGCTTAACTGACTGAGCCACCCAGGCGTCCCAGACTTCATGTAATTCCTGGAGGACTGAATCATCTAAAGAGTTTTACTGCTCCTTTTCCCCCAAATACAAGCCTTGGTTTCAGGTAGAAATCGAAGTTTATTATATTTATGACAGTAAAGCAGAATTTTCTTCTTGAAATGGGGTAATGGTAACTTTCTGTATGTTGATTGGGGCAGTAGTTATGTGAATTTACGTCACAATTCACTGAATCATATTTACAAATCTGTGTAATTTATTGTGTGGAAATCATTTCCCAACAAAATTGATTTCACAAAAAAATTCCAAATTCAATGGCACACCCTCTAAGATTAGTGAGAATTTAAACTTTACATATATTTTATTTCACATTAGATGGTTAACACCAATTGTTTTTTTTTTTTCCTAGAGTGAAAGACATCCAGAGTGTATACTTAGATACTACTTTCTGTGATCCAAAATTTTATCAAATTCCTAGTCGAGTAAGTCTCCCCGGAGAAGCAGGGGTGGTAACCGGGGTGTGGTTGTATTTCTAGTAGGAAATTTCTGGAATAACATGTCAGATCATAATTGTCCCATAATTAACTGGCATTAATACTTGTGACTGTTGGGAGTGGAAAGGGTGAGTGATGTTCTTAAAAGTGTTAAATGCCTTTTAAAACTCCTGAGCAGGAGGAGTGTCTGAATGGAATTGTAGAGCTGGTTCGAAGCTGGATCACTCGGAGTCCATACCATGTTGTGTGGCTGAACTGCAAAGCAGCTTATGGGTATGAGTACTTATTCACCAATCTTAGTGAAGAATTTGGAGTCCAGGTATGGTGATGGCTCTTTCTTTCCTATTGCTCCTTCCATCCTCTCCTTCCTCCTACTTCCCGCCCCCCAAAAACTGACCGCAGTAGGGAAGCAGCCTATGAAAGGGCATGTGTTGGGGGCCTGGGTGGCTCAGCCGTTAAGCATCTGCCTTTGGCTCAGGTCATGGTGCCATGTTCCTGGGATCGAGCCCCACGCCTGCTCCCTGCTCAGTGGGGAGCCTGCTTCTCCCTATGCCTTCACCTCTCCCCCTGCTTATGGTAGAGAATCAGACACATGCGTTTACATACGTGTATGCGTGTGTGTCCTGGGTTGCCCTGGGAAACCTATTTCTTACTGTGGGTCCTGGTCCAGGTGTGTGAAAAGCACTGTCCCAGAGCTCCGAAGCTTCAGATCAGGCTGGGAGCCAGGAGTAATGGTAAATAAATACCCAGTAGTGAAATAAATTTCACCTGTCCCTCCCTCGTGGCTCGGTGCTGGGCTCTCAGGCAGAGCCGTGGAGCCCAGGGTGTGAGTGTGGCCGCCAGGCCTGTGGCTTCTGCTCTTGTCCCCTGAGATAAGATGGGGTTCTGGTAATGACCCTGAATAAAACAAAGAGCTGGAGCGAGCTGGACATTTAAGTTCCACTCTGTTTTGTACCTTTTAACATAGGTCCTCCAGCCAACAAACTTGTGCCAAGAACTTAGTTCTACACAGTGTCATTCAGTAAAATAAAAAAGATCTAGCTTTTCTGCATATGAAATTTTAAAAATGCCTCCCTCCCTCCCTTCATAAGTCTTGACTGCCTTGGTCCTTCTTTCCTTAATGTTTTTCTTCTGTAAGTCCGTCTGTCAAAACACATTGGTATAAAGTTGTGAATTCTCCATTTTGAGAAGGATTTGCTTTCATTCTGAGATTGTCATTCCTGTTTTTTTGGTGTTAAAATTTTTCCCCCCCATGGCGCTCACCATAGCACATGCCCTCCCCAATGTCTATCACCCAGCCCCCCCATCCCTCCCACCCCCCACCACTCCAGCAACACTCAGTTTGTTTCCTGAGATTAAGAATTCCTCATATCAGTGAGGTCATGTGATACATGTCTTTCTCTGATTGACTTATTTCACTCAGCATAACACCCTCCAGTTCCATCCACGTCGTTGCAAATGGCAAGATCTCATTCCTTTTGATG
This sequence comes from Callorhinus ursinus, assembly GCF_003265705.2. Lineage (NCBI taxonomy): Eukaryota > Metazoa > Chordata > Mammalia > Carnivora > Otariidae > Callorhinus > Callorhinus ursinus. The sequence goes on from NW_027397098.1 coordinate 2,468,234, forward strand.
GCTGCATAATATTCCATTGTGTATATATACCACCTCTTCTTTATTCGTTCATCTGTCGATGGACATCTTGGCTCTTTCCACAGTTTGGCTATTGTGGACATTGCTGCTATAAACAGTGGGGTGCATGTACCCCTTCGGATCCCTACATTTGTGTCTTTGGGGTAAATACCCAGTAGAGCAATTGCTGGATCGTATGGGAGCTCTATTTTCAACTGTTTGAGGAACCTCCATACTGTTTTCCAGAGTGGTTGCACCAGCTTGCATTCCCACCAACAGTGTAGGAGGGCTCCCCTTTCTCCACATCCCCGCCAACATCTGTCGTTCCCTGACTTGTTAATTTTAGCCATTCTGACGGGTGTGAGGTGGTATCTCATGGAGGTTTTGATTTGGATTTCCCTGATGCCGAGCGATGTGGAGCACTTTTTCATGTGTTAAAATCACAGTGACAACAGGTCGTGGATGTGCACGCACACACACGTACACTGATCTTTATTATCTGCTTTTTTTTTTTTTTTAACCTCCTCCCCTCTCTTGATGAAATACAAAGGTAGCAGCCACTTATCACTCCCAAATCGGTGTTTACTGTAAATGTTCGTTGGGGCGCCTGGGTGGCTCAGTCGGTTAAGCGTCTGCCTTTGGCTCAGGTCGTGATCCCGGGGTCCTGGGATTGAGCCCCGCATCGGGCTCCCTGCTCCGCGGGAAGCCTGCTTCTCCCGCTCCCACTCCCCCTGCTTGTGTTCCTGCTCTCGCTGTGTCTCTGTCAAATAAATAAAATCTTAAAATGTTCATGTGTGTGAAATCTGGGAAGGCCTTGCAGGAAGGGACCATGGGCTGAGGAGGGGATGGGGGAGAGCAGCCTGAGTGGTGACCCAGTGACCTCAGAGCCCCTCTGGTGTGAGTCCTCAGGCCCGAGTCCCTCTGTAGGGGATAGAAGCGATTGAAATTGATCAGGAATTTATTTTTTTAAGTTTTTTTGGAAGATTTTATTTATTCATTTGAGAGAGCAAGAATGAGAGAGAGCGAGCGAGCACGAGATGGGGGAGGGTCCGAGGGAGAAGCAGCCCCCCTGCCGAGCAGGGAGCCCGACGCGGGACTCGATCCCGGGACGCCAGGATCATGACTGGAGCTGAGGGCAGTCGCCCAACCGACTGAGCCCCCCAGGCGCCCTGATGAGGAATTTAAAAAGGGACAACAGGAAGGTTTTTGACTAAGGGACCTCAGAGGTGATCTCTGGCACTTTTTCAGGTTTCTTTATCTTCATTGAGGATAAAAGTTTCTGTATCTCTGTACACCTCAAAATTTACCCCTTTTTTACTCCTTAGTCCAGAAAAGCAAATTTGTTGTTACTTCCTGTTAGTTGTTAGTAAACAGGGAGTGAGTGGGATAGGCCGCAGGATAAGTAAGCAGTTATGTTGGATTCTTTTTATGCTTGTCTTGGTATTAATTACCACAGTGATTTGACATCATTCTAATCTGTTAATCAGATTTCAAAATGAGAGAGAATACTTTTCTTTTTTTTTTAAGATTTTATTTATTTATTTGTCAGAGAGCACAAGCAGGGGGAGCAGCATGGGGAGAGGGAGGGAACCCACCTCAGGGCTCGATCCCAGGACCCCGGGATCATGACCCGAGCTGAAGGCAGACGCTTAACCGACTGAGCCACCCAGGCGCCCCGAGAGAGAATACTTCTTATTTCTGCCATTTCATAGTCTTAATACCAATTTAGGTACATGTTACTTACTTTAAAGGAGAGAATCTTTTAAAACTGACACATTAGTTTAACAATGTAAATATGTTAACCTCAAAATTCTAAAGGTGGCTATGGTTTTTTTGTTTTGTTTTTCTGCATCTGCCTGCCCCCCTTTCAATCCTGTAAAGGGGCGTGTGGTAGGGGGGGATGCTGGGTCTGCTTCCTACTCCAGCTGTGTTCCCCCTAAAACTGCCCTTACTTACATGGCATGTTGGGGCTGTGTCTTTACAAGTCAGTGATTCTTGATTGTTCACTGCAGTATACCCAGTATTTAGAATAAAACTTGACATACAGTAGGTGCACAATAAATATGAGTTGACTGACTCTTGACGGATTGAAGGACAGTAGAGTTGACCCTTGACCATGGGTTTGAACTACATGGGTCCATTTATACATGGATTTTCTTCCATAAATGTGGTATTGTATCATTCACAGTACTGTGTGGTGACACATGGTGTCTACGCTTGTGAGCACAGCATAACGTATAGAACTTACAGAATTATAGTGTTGTCTATCACTGTGTTGTACACCTGAAACTAATGTAACAATGTGGGTCAGCTGTTCTTTGATTAAAAAAAATACAGTGCAGTATTCTAAGTGTATTTTCTCTTATGATTTTCTGAAGAACCTTTTCTTTAGCTTGCTTTATTACAGAATACAGTATGTGATACATGTACAAAATATGTGTTTTGGTAAGGCTTCTGGTCAACAGTAGGCTATTAGTAGTTAAGTTCTTGGGGAGTAGAAAGTTATGGGGATTTTTGACTGGGTCCCTTTGTTGGTAGTCCCAACCGCTGTGTTGTTTGGGGTCAGTTGTGTTAGCATGATTCAATAAAATCCACCAACTGAGTCTCCAGAATGTTTTATTACCACCACCAGCAGGCACTAGTGCTGACTGGTGGGAATATGGTCTTTGTCCTTTGCCTGTTGATATCCTGGCAGAATACCATGTGCACTGAAATAGCCAGTAACTAGGGTTTTGTTTTATTTCGTTATAAAGGTTTTATTTATTTGGGGGCGGGGGCAAGCAGACTCGGTGCTGAGCAGGGAGCGCAACATAGGGCTGGGTCCCAGGCGCCCTGCCAAAAACTAAGTTTTAAGAAAGAAGAAAGTTCACTAACTGGATGATTTGCCCTGCATCATTACCCTTAAACAATTTCTTTATAGGAAATACAATTCAAATAATACGCTTATATGTGTTATTTTACTCAGATTCATGTGGACAGACTGGACATGTTTAGAAACATGCCGGACATTCTTCATCATCTCACAACAGACCGTAGCACTCAGATCCATGCCTGTCGCCATCCGAAGGTACAGCGTAAATTGTTTTTCTTATTGTGGGTGTGATGCATGGAAGATGGAATTTTAGGTCCAGAAGGAAGCTCTGAAATCCCATTTTCTAGGCCCTTCAGTTTACAAATGTGACCATTGAGGCTGAGACCCTGCAGTATTACCCCAGGCCATGCAGCTGGCCGTCACTCTGTTCCGTTGCCGTAGACGGTGTGGCAGGAAACAGACACGGACCCGCTTCGTCTTTTTGTGAAATAAATCCATACGCATTTGATACATGTGTATTTGTAATGAATTACATAATGAGTAATGGATTTATAATGAAATTAGTAATATGTTAGAGCTTATAACTTAAAACATTTATAAATCCATTGTTACTTATATTTAAGACTTGTGACCTATGTGCACATTTATAAACTATTTTTTTGTACTCATTTGAGATACTTAGATATAACTTTGCCTCAGACTTTGAAATGGTTTTATGTATTGCTGGTCCAGTTTCAAATGAGCGTTTTTAGTGTTTTTGCAACTCATTTGCAATTCATTTTCGAATGCCACCATAGAACTCCCTTCACTTATTAAATGCCCTTCTGTTGGGGCTCCTGGGTGGCTCAGTTGGTTAAGTGGCTGCCTTCGGCTCAGGTCATGATCCCGGGGTCCTGGGATCGAGTCCCGCATCGGGCTCCTTGCTCACCGTGAAGACCGCTTCTCCCTCTCCCTTTGCCTGCCTGCCGCTTCCCCTGCTTATGCTCTCTCTCTCACTATGTCTGTCCCTGTGTCCAATAAAAATAAATAAAATCTTTAAAAAAAAATGCCCTTCTGTTACTAAAGGCCAGATATTAAATTTTGCATTTGCCCTTAACATTTTTTTCCCTCTCAATTTATATAGTCATTCAGCATCACTAATACTAAATCATGATCTTCAGAAGTGGGGCTTTGCATGATCATGATTTTCCTCTAAATTTTAAAATATCTGAGCATTCAGGGCGCCTGGGTGGCTCAGATGGTTAAGCGTCTGCCTTCGGCTCAGGTCATGGTCCCAAGGTCCTGGGATCGAGTCCCGCATCGGGCTCCCTGCTCCTTGGGAGCCTGCTTCTCCCTCTGCCTCTCTCTCTCTCTCTCTCTCTCTCTCTGTGTCTCTCATGAATAAATAAATAAAATCTTTAAAAAAAAAAATCTGAGCATTCAAATGCAGAGTAATTTTTATTTTAGTAAACATTGCATATATATATATATGTATATATATATTTATTCATAAGAGACAGAGAGAGAAGGGCAGAGGGAGAAGCAGGCTCCCTACTGAGCAGGGAGCCCGATGCGGGACTCGATCCCAGGACTCTCGGATCATGACCCGAGCTGAAGGCAGACGCTTAACCATCTGAGCCACCCAGGCGCCCTGCATTTATATATTTAGATACTCATTGTGGTAGTAATATTGGCTCCATCGCCAAAAAAACCTAAAGTAGACTTGCTCAGCCCTAAAGTAAAGCATAAAAAAAAAAAAAATTCTTACCTACAGCATGGAATATACTCCTTCAGACCACCGTAGGATAACTGTAAGGTAAGAACTTATTTTGGTGATTGGTAAGCTGCATATCATAACCTGAGTCATGAATTTCTTTCATCCTTTTGTTTGTGTGTCTGCACACAGACACACACATCCTCACTGAATTCACGGGTGGATAAAATCATGTAGGTACAGAATAGCAACTGTTTTGTCCCTTTTTTGTTGGACTTGCAGCCTTTCATCCTCACAAGTCCCGTAAATCTTTTAACTGGCAGATTTCTCTTTGCCCTGAGTTTTCTTACGTCCCACAAAGTAGCTGCATTTGTAACTGTCCCTCCTGTCGCTTCCCACATGGCTACTTGCCTTGGAACACTCCTTCGAGTGGCTTCGTCCCCCGGCCCCATGGCCTCAGGAGTACCGCTCACAGCTCGCGGCGCCCCGGTGCGCTCCTCGGCGGCCCGCTCCTCGTCAGGCCCCACACGGGAAGGCCCCCGATGGCCTTTGATTGGAACGGAGTGCTAATGGTTTCGCAGGAAACCCGATCTGAACGTGACGTCTTCGGGAAAATAGTACCACTGGTTTTCAGCCTTTTAAAAACACTTTTGTTACTTTTTCCTCCAACTTTATTTTTCCAAAAATTGGTTATGTAGCCCATATTCATTCTTCCCTGGTGGGGTGGTGGTGTCCTTTTTAGCGTGTGGAGGGGGGAGCAGGGCATCCGGAGCGAAGGTCAGGTGTGTGTTGCGGTCACAGTGGCCTCTTGCGTCTCTTGATGTAGATCAAGTCCCCAGCCTTTTGCTGTTCTTCAGGACATTGATATTTTCAAAGAGACCAGGTCAGTCATTTTGCAGAGTGGTCCTAAATTTGGAATTATCTGATTGTCTCCTTACATCTACTTTCTTGTTTGATGTCTGTAAACTTGTAAACATTTGTTTTTGAGACCCTGCCTACAAACAAAGTTGTTGAAAGTGTTGAACTGCTTTTCTGTTTCTGAAATCTTTCAGGCAGAGGAATATTTTCAATGGAATAAATTACCTTGTGGAATTATTTCCAAAAATAGAATTCCACTCCACACAATCAGCATTAAGCCATCCACTATGTGGTTTGGAGAAAGAACCAGAAAAACAAATGTAATTGTGAGGTAAGAAAGCAACCTCTCTTTTGAGAGAAACCTTGCTTTTGAGGTAACTTATCTGATTTATTTTAGCATTTTGTTTGTTTCGTTTTAAAGATTTTATTTATTGGGGCGCCTGGGGGGCTCAGTCGGTTAAGCGTCTGCCTTCGGCTCAGGTCATGCTCCCGGCGTCCTGGGGTTGAGCCCCGCGTCCGGCTCCTTGCTCGGCGGGGAGCCTGCTTCTCCGTCTCCCTCTGCCTGCCGCTCCGCCTGCTTGTGCTTGCGCACTCTCTGTCAAATAAATAAACGATTTATTTATTTATCTGAGAGAGAGAGAGAAGGAGCAAGGGGAGGGGCAGAGGGAGAGAGAAGCCAACTCTCTGCTGAGCAGGGAGCCGGACGCAGGCTGATCGCAGGACCGGGAGATCCTGACCCGAGCTGAAGGCAGACGCTTAACCGACTCAGTGTCCCAGTCGCGCTGATTAATTTTAGTTTAAATGCAATCTAGCCTAACCCAAAGAGGAGGATATACTCTAATTGTGGACAATAATTTCCGAAATTTAAATGCTATTTAAAGAGGTGCTACTTCGAAACCTGCCTAATGGCCAGTACCATTAGCCAGGGTTTCCTGAGGTCCACTCCAGTCAGATGGCCGGAGAGTGAGGGCGCCTTGCTTGTCAGGGAGTGGGGAACTGACGTCGTGCGGCACAGAAGCCCTTGCTGGAGGAGAGGAGTACCATAACGATCATCATATTTTGGCAGTACTTCCTGAATATTGGGTATTCAGAATGTCTACAAATATTTCTGGCAAAAGTTCCCTCTTGTCCCAGGGAGAGACCCTTGATTGTGTGGGGTGATTTCATATTGGAATAGACTAAGTGGGAAGGCATGAAATTTAGAACTTAGCTTAGTTTTGACACGTGACCTTGTAATTTTGTGTTTTCATTTCCCTTTAGGACTGGAGAGAGTTCATACAGAGCTTGTTTTTCTTTTCATTCTTCCTACAGTGAGGTAAGAGGACCCCATGAACTCAGAACCCTGCTGCCAGCTGCTTTGGCAGCCCCGTCATGGTTGGCAGCAGTAGACCCCTTGACTGCCAGAGGCGTCTCTTTTTCTACTGCTTAGGACTTGCTGTGGCTTTTCCTAAAGAAATTTAGGGAACATGTCAGTAGATGAGCTGCGTTTACTGAGTGCAGAGGAAATTGGCTAGTATCACCTGTTTCCAGCCGAAACGTTGAAGAACACTGATGATTAAGGCTTTCTTTGCGTCTTGCTTCCTGCATGTATTTTTAACTTCCCCGCTTCGGTTGCTCTGTTCACCTGTCATAAGAGGATCATAGATCTCACGTGAAGGAGTACCACAGATGAAATCTCATGGGCAGCCTTAAGGTGCTGTCCAGATTTTTGTCCTCTTCCAAAATTTGATTGTGCTGAAAAACTATTTAAAAAATAGTCCTGGGTATTTGGCAGTGGGGAAGTACAAAGGTGATTGAGATAAAGACCTTGTTCTTGGGAAGGACATACTATATTGGAATTACTCAGTTTAAGAAGGCTTATTAAATGGTTTCATTCGGATCCTTTTTATTTTCTCTCTTTTTTTTTAGCTAGCCAACCTATAGGACATCATTAGTTTCAGATGTAAGTTCAGTAATTCATCAAGTTGCATTGTTAGGATCCTTTTTATTTAGGAAATTGACCTACTCACTAGAGTGGGAACTTGATATGTGTAATGTATTTGCAAACTCCTCATGTGTTTCTAAAGTAAATGCTAACATCTTAGAAGTGCTGAGTTTTAGTAATTTCATGTACGTATCAGGAGAAAAAGGTATATAAAATCAGACTTCGTATGACACTTAAAGTCACATATAATTTTAGTTTGACCATTTCGGCACTTAAAACTTGATTTCCCTGATAACTATGACTTTTGTATTTGGGATACATGGATACAGCACTGCAGCAGTGAGCCGTGGCCGTGTTAATGTTTTGAGCAGGTGGATTCTTCCAGAGCTCCAGGTAGTGGCATTCTTATCAAGTCAGCCATAGTATTGTAAATGATTCTTTATCATATTATCAAAATACCACAGTGACCTCTCTCTTAAATAACTGACCTTAACTTTCAGGTACAAATAGGTTATCCGACAGCAGCTTGAAGGAGTTCATTGTGATGGTATAATTTAGTTATATTTTATCCTGAAATCTCAGATTGTTGTCAGAGTCTCCTCCTGGGGATTTGTCTTTGGTTTGGCATCTGGCTCAGCATCAGGGTCCCTTCCTTTTGATCTCTCAGTGGCTGAGTATCCTCTCTGTCTCAGCCATGGGGAAGGCATCTAATCAGGGAAGAGGGTAGGCCTTACTTTTTCACTTAGGACTACTTCTGGCCCATAAGCCCTCCTGGGATTTTATGCAATTACCCCTCAGGAAGGAGATATTCCCTGGTGCTTGAGCAGAGAGATGAAGCAGATGATTCCCCCCCCCGCCCCCTGCCCTGCTGTCGGCCCTCCACAAGCCTCCTGGATTAGCCCTAGTGGTCACCCACATGGAGGGTCCCCGTGAGCTGTGCTTGGTCATCTTCTCTCAGGGTGGTGAGGAGGAGACAGGCTTTCCTGAAAAGTGCTCTAATTAATAGGCTTATCCTAAGTATAGGTCATATTGAAATATATTTAAAAACATAAATAGATTTTAAAAAATTAATTATTTTAGAGCATGCACTCGATCGGGGGGAGGGACAGAGGGAGAGAAGAATCTCGAGCAGACTCCCTGCAGAGCCCCATGTGGGGCTCGATCTCATGACCCTGAGATCATGACCTGCACCGAAACCAGGAGTTGGCCGCTTTACCAACTGAGCCACCCAGGCGCCCCTGTAAATAGTAGATTTAAGTATCATTTCCTGTCAGTTTTTTCCTAAATACAGCTGATCCTTATTTGTGGATTCCTTATTTAGAAGTTTGCCCATTCAAATTTGTTTGTGACCCCCAAATTAATATGGTTGCAGCGCTGCATGGTTGTTTGCGGACATGCCGAGCAGAGTGGTGAGAAATGGGAGTCACCGGACATGCATATTCCCTGAACAAGGGGGTGCTCCGCCCTCTCCGCTGAGCTCATAGGGTAAACAGGGGTCCTTTTGCAGTCAGTTTAGTGCTGTGTTGTACACATTTCTGTGCTTTTTTGGAGGGGTTTCACTGTTTAAAATGGCCCCCAAGTGCAGTGCTGAGGTGCTGTGTATGTTCCTAAGGACAGAGGCTGGAATGTGCCTTATGGAGACAATCCATGTGTTTGATAAGCTTGGTTCAGGGATGAGTTATGGTGCTGTTGACTGTGAGTTCAGTAGTAATGAATCAACAGTATGTAGTAATGAATCAACAGTACCTACGGAATGGGCGTCTTTTTTAAAAAGATTTTGTTTGTCAGCGAGAGAGCGCACGCACGCATGGCACAAGCCCAGGGTGGGGCGGAGGGGCAGAGGAAGAAACCGCTCCGCACCGAGCAAAGAGCCAGATGTGGGACTCTCCCAGGACCCTGGGATCGTAACCTGAGCCGAAGGCAGAGGCTTAACCAACCGAGCCACCCAGGCTCTCCCTGAATTGGTGTCTTTAAACACAAACATACATAAAACAAGGTGATGCATTGATAGGTTGACAAAAATGCAGTGACCAGAGGTTCACAGGAACCTTATCTTCCCCTTAGGAGTAGTGGTTCACTGTTTGCTAATTCACCATTCCCGGTGATCTCAAGGAACATAACCCCTGCGGATAATGAGAATAGACAGTGTTCATGAATTGTTTTAAGGCAGTCATCTGATGTAAGGAGATCAGCTTGTACAAGGGACGGAGGGTGCCCCTGTAGTAGGTGTCTCTTGTCTCCTGTGGCCACTTCATTTCTAAGTAGAAGTAGCCTCAGATTTCTACCAGCCTCAACTTTGAATTAATTATGCAAATCATATAGGTTGTGGGCAGGTAAATAATAGTTTCTGTTTGCAGGCCTGCTCTGAAAATACAAAAGAATTTGCTTATGAAAAATACCTGAAGAATGAATGGGTCTTCTTTTTTCTCCTGTTTTAAGTAAGGTAGCCACTTTATTTTGATATGGAGTTACAGATTAATTCCTGGGTTCCTACCTCTTTTGATTTGGTAAAGTTGGGTTCTAATAATTACTCAGAACTCAGTTTCCCCATTTGCAGAAGGGAATAAAATCTTTTGTGTTGTCATTGTCATCTTTGTGATGGATAATTTCATTGAATGTTAAACATATGCCAGGTGCTGAACACTTCACATGCATTATCTCATTTACACTTTTAGATGAAGACTCTAATAACTTAGAGACTTCAGGTAACTTGACCAAGGTCACTGCTCACCAAGATCTATTAAATGACAAAGCTGAAACTTGTCTACATCGTAGAGATGTTTTGGGGAATAGTGACAGAGTTCCTGTTTAGCATTCTGAACTTTGCAGAAAATATAGTCATGAAATTTTTGCATGCAGTTGTCCTCTAGATTAGGATAAATTTAGAACAAATCAAGCATCCTGGAAGATGCAATTTCCCCATTTTATTGGAGGAAGAAATGCAATTCTAAGACCTTGTTTTCTTGTGTGTATTAAATATTCAGCTTAATTCTAATTTACTTGAGGGGAATTAGTTAATTATGGGTGACTTTCTTAGACAAGGAAACTAACGTCATTTAAAGAAAGGGGTGCCTGGGTGGCTCAATCGGTTAAGTGTCTGCCTTTGGCTCAGGTCATGATCCCAGGGCTCTGGGATCGAGCCCAGCAATGGGTTCCCTGCTCAGCAGGGAGCCTGCTTCTCCCTCTCCCTGTGCCCCTCCCCCCTGCTTATGCTCTCTCGCTGTCAAATAAATAAATAAAATCTTAAAAAAAAAATAGAATCTTTGAATTCCACTAATCAGTAATTCCTAGTCCTTACTGTGGAACAGAATCACCTGAAGAACATTTAAATATCCTGATTCCCAGGCCCCACTGTAGCTCAGTATCAAAAGGATTTGGGGGTGGGCCTGAGTGTTGGGTGTTTCTTTTTCCTAAGAGGTCCCCTAGGTGATCCCCATGTGCAGCTAGTATTGAGAACCACACCATAAGAAATTGCTGCTGCTCTTTGTCCTGCCTCCCTTTTGTTGCTTCTCTAACACCCCGATTTTTCAGCATAGAGATAATTGACCCATTTTATTTTCCTTCCTCTAGATTAAAGATTTCTTGAGCTACATCTGTCCTGTGAACGTATATCCAAATGTCATCCCAATAGGCACGACTGTGGATAAGGTTGTAGAAATGTGAGTAGTTGCTCCTTGTGGAACTTCTGTTGTTGAACAGGGTGGATGCTGCGACTAGTTTTGGGCCTAAGAACGGGGGCAAGGATGTAAGTAAGGTGAGCATGGCTGTAAATACGATTCTGATTGGGAGCCCGACGGCTTTCTTCAAGTGGGTGTGTTACATATAATCCTGAAGGCTTCTGGGAATCTGGCACAAGGAAGCCGTTGGCAGTGAGGCCCTCAGAAAGGGCAGGCCATCCTCAGGTCTTATTTCCGTGCCCTTTTGTATTTTATCATCACTGTGCCTTAGCTTTCAGCCTCTAGAATGAGATCAGGTTTGTGAGATTCTTATGAGAGAGAAGTAAACCCCATTACACAGGGAAGAGTAAGCATCCCGCTATACTGTATTCCCTGAATGCCAGGTGTCGCTGTATTACTTAATCGTTTTGCTGCTCAGCGGTAAGTCTGCTTCTCCCTCTCTCGCTGTCTCTGTCAAATAAATAAAATTAAAAAAAAAAATTCTGTAGAATAGGGACCTGCTTTTCTGCAGTGCAAGAGCAAATACAGGAGTTTTGCCTTCCCTCATTCCTACAATTAGCTGTGTAACAGGTTGTATTTAAGTGCTTATAGTTACCACTTTATTACAGTGAAGTGGTTTTTAAATTATTAAACATGGCTTTTCAGTTTTTAAAAGTAGATACATGATTTTCCACATGGCCAAGTTTTTATAATCTCTGTAAATGATGCTTATGTTCTAGCAGCTTTCCCCACAGGAAAAAATAAAATATTCATATTCGTTTCAGCTTAAAGCCTTTATGCCGATCTTCCCAAAGTACTGAGCCAAAGTACAAACCACTTGGAAAATTGAAGAGAGCTAGAAAAACTCACCTAGACTCAGGTAAGAAACTTACCCTGGTTTCAGAGGTGTGGGTTTCCATGCAAGACTTTTTCCCCCACTCTGGTCTGGTGAAAGCTGCTTTGGACAGAGGTGGGCCTGGGAGCCAGTCTCACTCAGACTTTGCATTATGGCTATATAATGGTCATCTTTGTACATTTAACTTCACTTTAAGTCTGTTTTATACCTCTCATTATTGGGTTAAATTGCAGGTTTGTTGTCCAATTGTTATCCAGTATGGTTATACAGACATGACGGTGGAAAGTATCTAAGAATTGTAATATGTCCTTTTTAAAAATTGGGTTTAGGTGTGTTTATCAGCTTGTATAAATGCTATTAAGGATTTTAACACTGATTTTCTGTTATATGCCTCTGTTTTCATATAGAGAAATTTAAAACTTCTATATTGTCATAAGAGAATTCATAGTATCAGAAATAAACTTGGTAGTTTAGATAACATACAGATGCATTAATATGAAAAATGTTTTGCCACATTTTTACAGTTGAAACATACCGTGATAGTGGTATAGAAGAATAGGAAACTGTTCAACTTAGAGATGATACAGAAATACTGCCTAAAACGTAACTGTGGCAAAAACAAATTTATAATCTGTGTTTTGAAAGAAAGCCCTATCTTGGAGCTGAGAATGATTCCAAATATAGTTGCTAGACATCTTAGTAACCTTAAGTCCTTCAGGAAAGGAGATAAATCGTTGCTTAAGGATTAGGCAGAGCCAGGAATCAAACTGATCGGGTTTTGACCCAGAGTCTTGTCACACCACTTCTCTAGGCTGGTCTCCACACTGGTAAAACGTGAGCAGGATGATCTCTGTGGTCCATTTTTTAAAGGTAGCTTTTAAAAAATGTGGTGTTTAGCTACATCCTTTATCACTGGGAAAAAAATGTTTTCTTTTTAAGTAGGTAGTTATGAGGTAACATTAGAACACTTAAGTTGCCATGGACAGTAGTCTCATGAGCATTCAACTTTCTTCTTAGGTAAGGTGTCATTAGAAGGCAGGAAAATATGTTTCCCCCCAGCCCCCAAATTACATGCCTACTCAGTTTATGAGAATTTCATTCTCCAAGTAAGGTTTCGTTTCCTCCTTTTAAGAATTTAAGGGGATTGGCTCATTATATTGCTAATGTAACATGCTTTAAAAAAAAAAAAAATCAGTAAATTCGTTGGTTTCCAGTTCGTGACACTTCAAATTAAGCCCCATTTGGCACATTTGTTCCCCTCAGTATTTATACAGCCTTGTGCACTTGGCTGGCTCAGGCTGCTATGACAAATGCCAGAGACTGGATGACTTAGCCTCAGATATTTACTTCTCACAGTTCTGGAGGCTGGGATGTCCAAGGTCAAGGTGCCAGCAGATTTGGTTCTTGGAGAGGGCCCATTTCCTTGTTGACAGCCTCCTTCTCAGTGTGTGCTCACCTGGCCTTTCCACGTGCCATCCGTGCGTAAAAATGGAAAGTGAGCAATCTGTCTTCCTCTTCTTACAAAGACACTAATCCTATCTTATGGGTCACACCTGGGGCTAGGGCTTCAAATTAGGAACTTTAGAGGACACAACCATTTTAGCCCATAACATGCACAAAGTAGGTATCAAAGTGTTCACAGAACAAAAATTTTTATTAATTCACTGAGTATCTACTATTGGCCGAGCACATACAGTTTGCAAACTGGTTGTTGGAACGGTCGTCTACAGAACTTAAAGCACAGATAAAAGTTATTGGGTCCCACCTTCAGGGATTCAGTAGGTCTGGAATGAGAGACAGAAGGCTGTAGTTTTGAGAAGGGTTTTTCCAGGAGCGCCTGGCTGGCTTGGTCAGAAGAGCACGCAACTCTTGATCTCAGGGTCATGAGTCTGAGCCCCATGGTGGACATAGATTACTTAAATAAATGAATAAAAAATAAAAAGCTTTCCGAATGAGGCTAATGAACAGCCAGGTTTGAGAACCATTGGTCTAGGCATTGTGGCCTACGTGGGGAACACAGATCTATATTCTTAAAGTCTGCCATTAGTTGACGGGCAGTAGTTAAATTGTTCAAAATAATCCTTTTTCTTAGAAGAGTGACCTGTTATTTGCAGTTCCACCAAAGGGAAACATAGCTAAATGCTACAAATCGGATTTTACATTAAAAGCACAAATTGGCTCCCTTTGCATTCTGTGTTTCCCCACAGAGGAGGAGGAAGACCTCTTTGATGATCCTCTGCCGTTACCGTTAAGGCACAAGGCTCCATACCAGCTAACGCTTCACCCTGAGGTATTTGTAATGACCGCAACACCACAAAACCAGCCTGAACAAGAGAGACCAAGCACCGGCTACCTCAGAGCAGAGAGTATGCAAACCTTTCCTTGGGCCAACTTTATAGATTGTGAAGAATCTAACAGCGAAAGTGAAGAAGAATTACAAACCCCAGCTTCATTGAAAGAAGACCTGGGTGCTGTCACATGCCACCAGCAAAAGGCTGATGTAGAAGTACCACAGTGGGAAGTATTCTTTAAAAGAAATGATGAAATCACAGATGACGGTTTAGAACACCACCCTTCTTCCACAGAGGCAGGGGGCTCTCAGTCACCGAAGCTTTTTAGTGACTCTGATGGGGAATCAACTCACATCTCTTCCCAGAATTCTTCTCAGTCAACACACATATCTGAACAAGGGAGTCAAGGGTGGGACAGCCAATCTGATACTGTTTTGTTAACATCCCAAGAGAGAAAGAGTGGGGATATTACCTCCTTAAACAAAAGTAGCTACAGACCAAGAATTAAAGAGAATATTCCTGCCACTCAGATGGAACAAAATACACTTTGTCCAAAGGATACTTATTCTGACTTGAAACACAGAGATCAAGATGTAAAGATAGTTCCCAGTGTTGGAGAACCGCTCTAAGCAGTGGCAAACACATACCTCAGGAGAAAAGGCTGCTAAATCTTAGCACCAATGCAGATTCCCAGAGCTCCTCAGATTTTGAAATTCCCTCAACACCAGAAGCTGAGCTACCTAAAGGAGAGCATTTACAATATTTACATGAGAAGCTGGCAACTGGTGAGAATATAGTCATTGAAAAAAGAAAAAGCTCACTCTTAGATACTTAAAAACCTTGCATTCTAGAGCCACCACTAAAAACCCTACACAAAGAGGTAAGAGTCCAAATCATGACAGACACATCAGAGTGGAGTACTTAAAAATGGTCCTGTAAGCTAAAACAGGGCAGTAAAGGGGAAGCAGAGAACATAAAATAGTGATAAACAGAAAAGATATGGTAGAACTAATTTCAGACATCAATAAGTGAAATTAAGTGAAAATGGTCAAAACATACCAATGAAAACAGTGAAAAAACAACCTTCCTAGATACAGTCTCTCAGAAACTCACTGTGAATGATGCAGGTAGGTTAAAATTAAAGGATGGGAAAAGATACCTAAATACTACTTAAAAGTAAGCTGGAATGACTGTATTAATATCACACAAATTTCTAACAAAAGGTCCAGTTCACTAAGAAGACACAATGCTAAATGTGTATGTACCTTAAAAACATCTTCAAAATATACAAAGCAAAAACCAAGGAGAAAGACAAACTAATGCACAATTCTAGCTGGAGACTCGACCATTCCTCTATCAGCAATAGAATTAAGGTACAGAAAGTGAGCAAGGGTACAGAACTGAATAGCACCGTTGACCAACTGGATCGAATTGACACAAAACACTCCACCCAACAACAGAAGTGCCCATGGCACACTGACCACAATAGACGACCATATCCTGTAGGGTCATAAAAACACTTCAAAAAATCAGGCCCTTATATATCTCAAAAGATATATCACTTAAGAATGCTGGTGTGAATATGACAAATTTAAAAGCAGAAAAATTAGGACCTAAAAGAAAATAATTAAAATGGCAAAAGCATAAGTGTGTTCTGTGAGTTGTTTGATTTCCTTCAAGTCCGTCAGTGGGTTATGTTTTTGCATAGTTGTGTTTAATAAAGTTCTATTAAATATTCTTCAACACTTTGAGGTATGCTGGCATTTTACAGATTAAGGAAGCGAAAGGAGAGATTTCACTTAAAACGAGTTTAAGTGGAGTCTAAAACAATTTGCAGATCAGTTAAACTAAATGATATATACATTATCACCACGCCGCACTGATCCCTTTTTTCTAGCTCAAGAGCTACTCCCAGCTTTTGATGAAATATATTCCACAGACTCAGTATGACTGGGGTAAAAATACATTCATCCCATTTTACCTCTCTCTCCTATGAGTACCATTACTTACATGCAAAGTGAATATAAAATCACTAAAGAGACCACTAGAAATTGCAGATCATTGGTTGAATATCAAGTCAACTACAATAGGCCTAATACAAGAACCCAGAGACTTCATTTTTTATTTATAGCTCTAAAAATTAGTTACATTTCATTATTACAAATCATATAATCAAATGTAACTATATATTCACTGACACCAAAGACCTCATCTTAACAGTCGAGCTTACAACCCAGAGTAGGGATTCAAAACGTGCCTGGAAACATTCTTCTGAAATTTTTAGCACTTTATAATCACATTGTCAATTTAGTATTACATCCTGCCGTATTCTCATTGTTTTGTAGGTGAACCTAGCATAATAAATGCCAGCTGAATGAATTTAAGGGCTAGGAGCACTAGAACTTAAAAAAAAAAAAATACAACACAAAACAACTTGTAGTGGTCACCAAAGATTTTAAAGTACAGGCTTACAGTACAGAATAATTGTAGCAAATACTTACATATGGTGCTTACGCTGTGATGCTTCATTTTTTACACACTAGATATCAACTCCTTTATTCCTCACCACCACCCTTTGAGGTAGATAAATTTATTCTCCCCATTCACAAATGAGGAAGCTAAGGCACAGAGAGGTAGTTCACATAGCTGGGAAGGGGTGAAGCTGGGACTGACAACGCAGGCAATTCAAGCTCAGCGTCCGTGGTCTTAGCCACTATGAAATAATGCCTCTGAAAAAGAGCGCAGCCCTGGGCAGGATTAATTCTAGTAGCTACTTGGTTTTTACTTTAAGAACTGTAAAGTAGAAAAGGAAAAGTGAAAAAAAGTTTCAAAAACCAAGATAATCAGAAACAGCCCGTGACTAGCCACATTTGCCTTAGAGAGGAATCCAAGAGTTACATGTTTGTTTAAACTAAGTACAAAATTGAGGACATGATAGGTAGTTTACTGGCTCCGAGCTGGGTGATCTTGGGTGTGTTAATGTTACCTAACCAGTATAGGATTGAGAGCGCCAGCCTCACGGGTTTATGAGGAGCACAGAGAAAGGGCCTAATAGCTTGCTCAAAGAATAGGAGCTTTCCATCTAAAATTCCCTTACAGTTCCAGGCAGTTTTTATTTAGTACAATGTGTTCAAGTAACCTGGTGACTAATGCTCAAGACATTTTACAAGTATCCATCCATATTCACTTTATGCTATGTAAAATTCTACTTTAATATTCAAATGGATCAACCATGACAATGATAAACTTTGAAGGAATGGTATAAAAACCTTCGGTTAATCGCAAAAGCAAGTAGTCCAGAATACATGGGTGTTTTTTTGACCCTTTTGTAAGCCTTACTGGAAATGACGGTAAAATATTCAGAAACAAAGCTAAGCCACGATAAATAGAAAATCAAATGCCAAACTAAATTTATTTTGCTAAAGAAAAATGAACTGTAAGAAAAATATATGCAGTCTGGATTTTGCACAGAGCGGGGGAAAAGACCCTGAGATTACCGTGTATCACGATCCTCATGTAGGTACTGAAAACAATGATACTAATACAACTTGCACAGTGGATTTACAGTTTAAACTCGATCTAAATATCACCCTTGAATATTGTCTATATTTATACTGAGAGAACAAATTCTGACAACTTGGGAAACTAAAGAAGCTAAATGTTGACTTAAAGGCTTTTAACAGCTTCATGTACGGAGTTCCTATTTTACTGATTAAGTCCAGCTTTTTAATAAAATAAAGGTAACAGAGGTAATTAAAATCTCAAAGACCCATTAAATTTCTAGTAATAAGGACAAAATGAAACAAGTTTACTGAAAATAGCCACTTTCCCTTTGCCCTCCTGTTTTACATTACATTTTTTTTTTAACACAAGAAGTAGACAAGAATAACTGGACAGTAGAACACTGACTTTTTAAGAATATTAAAATTACATATTTAAACCTGTAAGAATTATAATTCAAAGTAAGCTTGGCCATTGGAGCACCTGTAAATCTGTGATGCTTTCTCACCACTGACACCATGTGACTATTTTCTCATAAAGAAAACCTAAGAAATGGCACCAAAAAATGTATTTTTCCTTGACACCTTCAGCAGATTTTGGTTAATACACTGAGACTCCAAACGTGTAAAGAATTTACCCTGTATTATGAAAGAGCAAAGTCATGTGGTAGCAACATAATGCATAATAAAGTGTAGCTTCTCCCAAAAAAGAGGTTAAGGATTAAGAAGATATTTGAAGTGCTGCATTCTTGAAGTCAGTTCAGTTTTACCCCAACTTATTTTAGGTCATTAAAGCAACGGGGCAATGAGCTTAGGTATAATTTAATTAGGAATACTGAAAGCCAGATTTACTTGCTGCGTTTACCTTCATGTTGGACACCATGATTACAAATGCCACAAGACAGAGATGAAAACACGTTTTTTTCCCCGATTGAGGTTTTACTATGCAGCAAAACAAAAACCGAGGAATATAGTCCATTTCAGTCTTCATGGTTCAAGTAAAAAAAGTTCTCATTATTCAGGTACACACTTTGGCCAAGCCAAGTTTAGCTTTATCACATTTAAAAAATTCATGTATAAAAAATAAGTATCAGTCCAAAATATAGATTATTTTAAGAGCCTGCAGGAAATAGAAAAATAATTAAATTTGGTGGAAATGTTAAAACTGCCTGAAATTCAGAAAATGTATTATTAATGTATTGTATGAAACATTACTGTTAGGTGCAACTGCACTCAGGAGTAGCTTGTTTTGCTGTATGTCTAGACCAGAGGAACTCAACATGGATCTCTTAATTCGCGTTACTAAGAGGGGCCCTTCAAGTGCTCCCTTCCCTCTGCCCAGCACTCCAAAAACCCTCTTGTGGTCCTACTGCCCCGGCCTTTCGAAGCAGCATAATGGCCAGCCATTCTAGAATTGTAGAGCTTTTTGGAAAATTATTCTTTTAAGGGAATAAGTCTTTAAGAATTACTGGTTCAGACATACATGACTCATAACAGTCTAGATTGCTTCAAAATATGAATTAAGCTGTAAATTTTTTTATATTTAATTTTAAACCTTAAATTTATGTATGAGTAAGACCCAATATTTTAATGAAAGTAGGAAAATGGTATATAGTATCATCTGTTTGTCTCAAATACAAGTACAGTGAGTAATAATGGGAATGACAACATAATAGAATAGCACTTGTATATATTTGTCCAAACTGAATTAACTTTCTCTAAATTCAAGGTACGCAGGTTGAATATTTGATCTTAGTGACTGTTACGCTATCAATTCAATGCTTAAACACTGAAGGAGGCATTTCTTTATTCACACAGACTTTTTATGTTATGTATATGCTCATATGTAAATAGTTTTCATGTTTGGTATCTACTAAATATGTGTATTTCAAACTAGTCTGTGTGACCCTGTGTTCTCTTCAGAAGCATCAGTAATACATTTGGCCAATAGTTTGAAATATGAACTGTAAATTAACATAGCATATAATCTTGATAATATGAGAAGAGTCCCAAATACTTTTTTGAAATGTTACCATTAGAAAAAAACAAAACTACAATCATCAGCTCTATTTCCTGAAAATTCAGTTGAGGTAACCTCTGCAAGTCACAGCTCCACACTTGCACACAGTTCTGACCCTCTTTTTGGCTGGGCTGTGGTCAACAGAATCTGAAGATATATCTCCAGAACCTGATTACATAGAAAAAGAAATACAGAAGTAAGAATTAAGACAATTCAGGAGGAAGTTCAAATTTTCTATCAGTTTTAAGTAAATGTGAATATTCAGAGACAAATCATTATGAATTATCTTGAAAGGACGGTGTGGGCTAGTAAGAGATAAAAGCATATACTATTAGCCCATACTTAAAAGAACAGCTTTCGGAAATGATGGAACTTAACTGGGAAAATCCAATACACAATCATTCAATTTCATACATTACTTAAGGGCCATAAAGCAAGGCCAAATAGTAACACCCTGTAATTAATACTTAGAAAAAAACAAAGAAAAAGATATTGTCACAATAAAGCAAATAAAAGTACCATTTAAAAAAAAAAAAAAAAAGCCAAATCCAAGTAGGAATGGAATAAGTTCACTTGTGATTTAAGTCGTATTTTCAATCTTTTGAATATACATCTCTTAGTAAATATTCAGAAATGTATGCCTTACAATTTTAAAATACAAATAATAGAGAAAAGATGTATATGATAAGCTTTCATAAATGGAAATTATGAAAAAAGCAGGTGGCAACGTGAATACAGAGAAAAGAGCATTACTCAGCTCAAGGTCAGGCAGACCTGGATTCTAGTTTTACCTCTGTCAGATTAGCTTTGTGACCTTGAGTAAAATGACAACTCTTAGAGCCTCATTTTTTCTCTTCTTTAATATTTGCTTGGTTCATTCAGATCTTTTGGTTCAGGTCTTTTCCTACTCTGATTCTTCATATGGAAACAAGTGAACACCAATCAAACCGTACTTGAGAACCATACCTTTCATTTGATAATCAAAGGTGAGCTCTTCTCCAGCATTTATGGTTCTTGTGGAAAATAATGCTATTCGGGGAAGACGGGTGTCAAGGTTGTCAATGAAAACATTGAACACCTGAAGATTTGGGTCACACTAAGAAGGAACATTAGAACCCATTTAAGTAAAAATGACATGAACAGGCTCTTCTACATTCCATATAAAATAATTTCTCGACTATTATTTTTTAAGTTCTGTTAGAATTACACTGTTTATTGTTTAGTGGTCTTTGAGGCACGTAAATTAAAAAATACTGTTTTCACTTATAGAAAATCTCAGACATACACACTAGTGAAAATAATAAATCCACATACATTCACCCTGCAGCTTTAACAATTACTAACATTTTTACCAATTGTTTCACCTAGTCTCAACCTTTTAACTTTTCTGAGGACTTGTCATGCAAACCCTAGATAACATTATCATTTCACCTGTATGTAGTTCATTTCAGTTAGTAACGTGATACAGAGAAAAGTAATGTGAAATAGAATATAACTATTTAAAAAAAAAGTCAGCATTATAAAACTCAAATTTTATACTGAATGGAGTTTCATTGCTTTAACCTCTGTTTGGAATTGTTTAATATTTTGAGAATTCTATATTAAATTCTGGACAATGCAAGAAGAAACATCTAGTGAATCATCCTAAGAAATCAAAATAAGTGTTTAATTGTCCTTGTATAGAATACATCTGTTTTGAGAGTATCTCAAATTTATCATTAAGAAAAAAATTTGAAAAAAATTAAAAAGAAAAACATTAAAAATCAAAAAACAACAAATGACTCAGAAGGTTTCTGACATTTCACTACTAAACGTAAACTAGTTTCTTGGTATAAAATCCATCATAAGTTTAGCATGGCCTACTTTCTTATATGGGCAGCTACATAACTTACCCTTATCTGTGGCACTTAGTAGGTACCCAGTAACTAATCATCTCCTTTATTTTTAGAAATAGTTGAAAGAGTATAAATTCTATAATCAGGGTTCCAGCTGTATTCTAAGTTCTTTTCAAACATGAATTAAAAATAGTAACTGGTAACTTAGAAAAATAGCCCTAAATACTTACTCTGCAAATTCTTAAATCTTACAAGTATATTAACATGTTACATGTTAACTTCTACAGTTGCATGTGATTCCTAACCCTTCTACCTCTTAATTCCTCCGCTCACTAACTTCGTCCTCTACATTAACACAAAACCCAACTTACAAAGTTTTGGAATGATTAAATGAAGTAACACATAAAAACTCTTGCAAAACGCATGGTATTGTGTAGGCACCTCAGTGAATTTTCCTAATACAGCAATAATACCATAACCTAACCAAAGAGGTCTTTGTATTATACTTTGGAAATATGAGAAGGGTAAGTAATTTAAAGATAATTATTCCTCAACTATGGAAAATCATTAAAAACAATGCTAAGTTGATTAGTCCTGTCTATTCTTTAAGTATCACTTACACTGTGATTCACAAAATGAGAGACATTTCCATATCGGGCTGCATCCACTGTGAATTCATCAGATTCATAATCCAGATCAAAGAGATATGTGATTCCCTTGTTGTCATATAACTGCCCCCGTCTTTCAGCTTCTTCACTTGTGATTACCTAAAAAGAAAAAACTATAGTATATTATATAGCTATTGTTGAACTGAAGAAACACACTCATCCATAAATTTATTAACATACTAATGCCTACAAAGGTAAAGAAATTAAAGTGTCATCAAAACAAATATTCACACAAAGTACTCTAGAAGAGCTGGATGGAAAGATGTGGAAAACTAAGGGCAGAAATGACTGCAAAAGAATCAAGGCTGTTTAAGACAGGAATTAGGACAACCCACAGTTAAGAAATTGAGACAGTACTACTTTCATTCCAATTTATTCAGATGTTCAAAAAGCTACCCAATTATAGCTTTCTGTAGGACATAACAGAATGTAAAGGACTAAATTTACAAGATACTCATTTGCAACAATGTGGATGGAACTAGAGAGTATTATGCTAAGCGAAATAAGTCAATCAGAGAAAGACAATTATATGACCTTACTTATATGTGGAATTTAAGAAACAAAACAGAGGATCATAGGGGAAGTGAGGAAAAAATAAAACAAGGTGAAACCAGAGAGGGAGACAAACCATAAGAGACTCTTAA